>NC_141687.1:2072065231-2072795231 GCF_964263255.1 Lissotriton vulgaris
CCTAAGGCTTCAAAGTTCTCCAGGCCCATTTCTACTTCCTCACGCTCAGGAAAGGGCTCGGGTTCAAGTTCGAAATCAATGGTGCCGTCTGCACCTGTTATACCTTGATTTAAACCCCCACACAAATTTTCTTGTACATCCAGAGGAACCGGGGGGAGTGTAAACTGATCCTGAACCTCCAGCGCCTTAAATCTATTAGACAGAAGCACCTCGGAGTGTGGCTGTGCTTCAGGGTCCGCGGACAGTGAATCTATCTGGCTCATAGTATTGGTTTGCTTAGCCTCCCTCTGTTTACACTTCTAAAAAAGGGGTCAAAAGAGGTGTTGAGTCCTTATCAAGATCTGAAGTTTTAAGTTTGGCCTTATTATTTTTAATTTTACCAGCCCCCTTTTCCTTTTCCTGCTCTTTTTGGGAGTTTGTTTTGGGCACCTTGTTTGTGCTTACTGCGGAGGACATTATTTTTTGGTATGTTTTGAGTGAAGGTGTTATTCTAGTTTTTACAACAGCCACCTTCTTCCCCTTACTCTTCCCTCTGTTCTTCGGGACTTCCCTTGACCTTTTTTCCCCTTCTTTTATAGTATTTTGGCTCTTCCGTTGATCCCTTCTATTGATTTCAATAATGGGGGGAGATTTCCTTGGGATCACTATGGGAAGAGTAGTGTCTAGATTGGGGGCTAATAACGCTGCTCGTGTTCTGAGCGTATACCGCCCTGTTTTTAAAGGGAATACACCTCTGCCCTCCACCACTGACGCTGGTTCTTCCCTTTTTTTCCCTCTATAAACTGCAAGGTACTACCAAGAAAACACCCCGCTATGCAATACCCATACAATTAGAAAACCGTCCCCTCTAAGTCCCCTCTTGAAAGGAAACCGAGAGTTAAACCTAGCTGGCTAATCATCTCTAGATCAGGTCTCTCTTTTGCTGTCAAACTCGCTCTCTGATCCAGGGGAAACAACTCCAGTCTAAGCGGCAGAGCTAATGGCGACCTTACAGCTGTCAATATGGTGCTCCTGACTGTGTTGTAAACAGTCCCGGACCGAAAGCAGAAGCAGGCAGCATCTCGGCGTTTCCAAAGCCGAGCTGGTTGAATTCTCACCAATTTGTGAAACTGGAAATATTTATAAATATTTATATACTCCAGAGCAGGGGTCGCCAACAAGTAGCTCAGAAGTTACTGGTAGCTTGCCAGTATTTGCCAAGTAGCTCTCAGGTGTAAGATCAAGCCCAGTATCTCTTTCAGAGACTCTGTGCATACTAAAAAGGGCAGCACTGCTCATCTCATGACCCTTAAAGTGGCTGCCATTCAAACCTAAGGCAGAGACACATACGGACACTCAAACACCCACTGTGTCAGCCATTGGGGTCTGCTAAATGACCATCTGTAACCAATCTCAAGCTAAGTCAAAAGGAGATTGGTCATGTTGCAGTCCCCGCTCTCTTAATCGCACCATAATTGTGAACAATGGACCATAAAAAGGAGTGGCAGCAGTAGCATGAGCAGGAATCACTGCTGCCCCACCACAATATGGGACTGGGTGCATGATGAGCCCAAGACCTGAAAAGAGCAGACCATCTCTAACCAACATTTATATCTCCTTTTCTTTGTGTCTACTATGATTTCCTTTTCTGTTCCACCCCTTTTCATTGCTTTCATTACTGTCTTCATTTCACGTTATTTCTTATACTCCTTTTTTATTATTTTCTGCCATTCCTAATTTATTTACTGTCTCCTTATTTCTCCTTTCTTTGTTTGATTGCTTTGTTCCTTCTATCTCTATTTCTTTCTGTCCTCCTGATCCCCTTTTTTCTGCTTTTCTTTACTTTTTCTTTCCCTCTCTTTTTCTATCCCTCTCTTTGATTCCCCTTTCTCTTATCAACATTTAGGCCCCCATTTCTTTTTTCTTCATTTATTTCCTTACATCTTTGCCACTTTTTATGAATTCTCTCTATTCATTCTTTCTTGTTTTATTTCCTCCCTTTCTTTTTTTTCTCATCCTCTCTTTTTCTTGCTCATCACCTCTCTCTCTCTTTTCTTGTTTCCTGCATTCTCCTCTAGACCACTTAATCTCCCCCAAGAGGCTGCCAACATGATTTCCAGAGACTAAGGGATCCGATGAAGACCTATACCACGTTGTGAATCAGTTAGCACCCCAACTTAGGGGACAATAACTTATCAATTGTTTATGACTGCATTTGCTGACTTAAACTATTGACACATTCCTTTCAAATCGGAAAAAGGTGAGGGAAGCCCCTTTCCTGCCCCCCACCTATTTGCGATTAGGAAAAGATCACAAAACTCCTTTAACATTTCAAAAAGAATTTTCAAACTCATAAGTGGGCTTTTGTACATAAAGAAAAAGAAAATCCCTTTTGAAATTTCAAGCTCTCGGATTTTGCGAATCGCACAGTTTGTGATTGCAGAAGGGCTTTGAACATCAGGCCCTTTGTATACGAAATTTTCAAACTTTACACAATCTAACAACCCAAATGCTTTTAGACAGCTTCTATTATGCTATCATTGGTAAAATTGGTGCCACAGAATTAGCTGCGGATCTTCAACTAGAGCAGTAGAATTTAGTTACGGACTTGCTATGATTGGCGAGGGTGTATACTCATACCTCCTCAGAATCACGTTGAGTTTTCCCAGTAAATAGTATCCTAAAGTTTACGAATCAAACAAATCATAAACCATTTTAAAGATGCAGGCTATCACGCTCTTAACCATGCCAAATGTGATGAGCAAGTCCCAGTAATTCAGTAAGCGGTAGTCTGATCGTTACATAATCTTGTTTTACAAGACTTAAACTATCGTGCATAGTGGCATAGCTAGGGCACCATTGGGCTCTGATGCAAGTATGGACAGTGGGCCCCCAATCTCAGGTTTAACAGTAAAAAAGGGCCATTAAGTGGGGTGAAGAATACCCCTCATACCATTGGGTACCTGGTACACCCGCTGCACTATTGATAGCTCTGTCTCTGCTTGTTCACGGGTTTCCCTGAACACCTTCATTATTACAAGAGGGTTTGAACCACAGTTATTCATAGTACTGGCGTCGGAGCATTCAGAAACTGGGCTTTAAATCAAGTGCTCAGTCAATTGGTTATCCACCATCTTTCCCGGTTGTCCAGAGATTCTAGAGAAGCAGTGGAATTATAGATGATGATTCACCATCTACCCAACATGCCGCCAACCTCAGGGAGTCAAACGAATTTGAGGTGATGCTCTGTCACTAGTTCTGCTTGCTGCAGGGATGTGCAGACCTGTGACAGGGCAGCGCGTTCTCTCTATGCTGGCCGAAGGTCCATCAAAGCTGATTGAATACGACTTTCTAAATCAATCAGTCAGGACTGTCCCCCCGAGGGGTATCTGGGCGTTCTGGGTGTCGAAGAGCCATGTCTTGAGTCATTTTCTGAAGTCTGCCAGGGAGGGTGCTGTCCGAAGATGGAGGGGCAGGTTATTCCAGGTCTTCGCAGCCATGTAGGAGAAGGAGCATCCCCCGCTGCTGCTGCAATGGATGTGGAGAGTGTGAGCAAGGGCTAGTGAGCAGGAACTAAGGTGTTTTGCGGGTAGATGGACATTCAGTCGATGATTGATATAGGTTGGTCCTTGATTGTGACGAGCTTGTTAGGAGTGCGTGAGAATCTTGAACTGGCATCTCCTCTGGATGGGGAGCCAGTGGAGGTTTCTGAGGTGTGAGGTAATGTGGGTCCTTAAGGGGAGCTCCAGGATGAGCCTGGCTGCAGCTTTCTGGATGGTCTGGAGACTTCGGTGTTATGTTTCATATTGGTTCTCTAATATCGGTCCAGGGAACATCACACCCTTTCCCTACATCATCTTCCCTACATTTCACATGAACAAGCCTTATAAGGACATAACTCCTAATAAGGACAGAACGGCTTGTAGGAACAGAACACCTTATAAGGATTGACACCTTTTAAAGACTGAACCTTTCACCTAGTTCCATGCAGAGGGAGGGTTTTGCCCAATCAATAATGCTAAGACGTCATCCTTAGCACATATTAATAATGTATGAGGAGACTACCCGGGGGGGGTATACTTCACCTCTCTTATCTACACACAAGGTTTAATCCCATACGTCATCCTCATACTAAACAATGGCTAACACATGCACAGGGACTGTATAAGCACCTCTTGCTATCAGTAGTTGGAGGGAACTGAGAATTCAAGGCCGACACACTGACCAGAAGAGCTGAAGCTCCTGCATGGAGTTGCTCCAGCTGACAGTGGTCTAAACATCCCTTGTGGGGTGTCAAACTCGAGACCAGGACGAGGTCCCACACTCTCATTATTCAGTTAATGGGGTTGGACTAAGTCCTAGCGGGATTCTTGGCTCCTAGGCTTATTAGCTCTTTCTCACCTACTTACATGCTAGGTACACTTAGGTACATCTAGACAAGGCATCGTAGGAGTATGCGCTTTATTTTATAAATGCATTTTATATTCATGTATATGTTCATGACTATTACAAAATGGTAGAACTGTACTATTTCTTTTTATTCAATTTCCTGCTGATCCTATATCTCTGCTGCTGTGTAACAGTTGAAGCAGCACATATATTTTACACTAAAAGAACAACGCTGCATTAAATTCTTATTGTTAACACCCTAGACTGTACCTCTGTGAGATCAAATGTGCAAGTACGAGTGACTGGGTGAAAAGTAGTATATTGTTTCCTCAAGTCTGAGGAATCAGGGTTGTTATGTTTCTAGTTCGGCCTTCCATTTGCCTATAATCAGATGTTGTTTGTACTTATTTCCCCCTATCTCGTCGGTACTGTTGTGTTATGTTATGTTATGTTATGGTGCTCTTGTATAGCGCACGGCTACTCGGATGGAGTGTCCCGGCGCTTTCCACCTGCAACTCAGAGTAAAAATAACACAACACAGCAAGAATAGAATCAGAAACAGAAAAGAAAACAGTAAAAACAGCCTAAAGATTAAAAAGCCAGGTCTTCAGGCTCTTCCTGAACTGGAGCAGATTGGCAGTGCTGCGGAGCGAGAGAGGAAGCGAGTTCCACAGCTGGGGAGCTTTACAGCTGAAAGAGCGCCCTCCCGCACGGGCCTTCCTCACCCGCGGAACCACCGCTGTAAAAAGGGATTCCGAGCGCAAGGAGCGGACTGGACGATAGAAGGCCAGTCTCCGCCGTAGATAGTCAGCCCCTGATCCATACAAAGCTTTGTGCATCAACGTCAGGGATTTGAACTGAATCCACTTCTGGATGGGCAGCCAATGTAGCGTCTATAGCAGCCCGGAAGCTCGAGCTCCTCTTTGCAGGCCGAAAATAGCCCGGGCGGCGGAGTTCTGCACCACCTGTAGGCGCTGAACCAGATAGTCAGGGAGGCCGAGAAAGAGGGCATTGGCGTAATCTAGCCTTGATCCAACAAGAGCCTGCACAGTAATCCGCCTGTGCTCCTCCGACAATAGGGGCAGGAATTTGCGGAGCATTTTCTAAATTCCATAACAGGTGCCAGCCAGACCGAGAATATGAGTTCTCAGCGACAGCTGGTTGTCCAGCTTGACACCCAGATTTTTAGCCACCAAGGAAGACTGTGCAGGAGGACTCATGTCGGACGGCCACCATTGCTGCCACTCCAGATCGGCGACGCAACCAAAGAATAGTACCTCAGACTTACTTGAATTGGCCTTCAGACTGTTCCGCTGGAACCAGTCGAAGACCACTACAAGACAGTCCCGAATTCTCTCTCCATCAAACTCCTGGTCTTTACCGCATGTGAAGAGGAGTTGCGTATCGTCGGTGTAGGAGACGATCTGGGCCCCATATGCCTCCACCACGGCCGCCAAAGAGGACATAAAGATGTTGAACAACGTGGGGCTCAACACAGAGCCCTGTGGAACCCCGACTCCCAGTGGCGGCATCTCGGCAGAACTCTGGGAAACCCAGACCGTCTGGCGGCGGCTTTCAAGGAAAGATGTGAACCATTTGAGCGCCGTCCCCCTAAGGCCGATGTCATAAAGCCTAGCTAGAAGCGCCTTGTGGGGGACGGTGTCGAAAGCCGCCGACAGGTCTAACATGACCAACATGGCCCTACCGCCGACATCCAAGGTCTCCCTGATGATCTCAGTGACCTCCAACAAAGCCGTTTCCGTACTAAAATTGGGACGGAAACCGGATTGGGATGGGTGGAGCAGATTGTTAGCTTCCAGAAAGCTCGACAGGACGCCGTGGGCGTGTTTTTCAGTAATCTTCGCTAGAGCCGGGAGAAGTGAAATTGGCCTATAATTGGCCAAAGCCTCGGCGTCAAGACCGGTTTTTTTCAGGAGGGGGATCACCATCGCTCTTTTCCAAGAGCTAGGGACCCTCCCCTCCCTCAGGGAGGCATTGAGGATGGGGTTGACCAGCGGGTTCACCACAGCCGCCATCCCAGCCAAGAATTTGGCAGGGCAGGGGTCAAGTGGCGAGCCAGATTTAAGATTGGCCAGCAGCAGCCTGGACGCATCGCTGGAAACAGCAGGGAAATCAGACAGCACCGCCACAGGCATGTGCGGAGGTCCGCAGCCCGCCCCAGTGACGCCGCTTCCATTCTCCGGTCCCTCCACAAAGGATGCTTGGATCGCCTTGATCTTGTCGGTAAACCAGATCACATATCCACGCATCCGGAGAAACTAATGGAGCCGAATGGGAGCTGGGGGTCGTAAACTCCTTCACAATGGTGAAGATCTCCTTACAGGAGTTTGCAAATGCCTCGATCCTCCTGGCCAAATATTCCCTCTTAGCTCCCAGGATGTCCCGATGGTAGGCCTTCACCGCCGCCCTGTAGGCGAGTTTAGCCTCCCCATCATACAGAAGGCGCCAGGTCCTCTCGGCCACCTTACATTGGCTGCGAGCCACACGAAGCGCCTCAGTGAACCACGGTGCAGATTGCCGTGTCGCCGTGGACCGGGGGGCTGCCCTAGGGGCAAGATCGTTCAGCCTTTCGGTGAGCCACAGCTGCAGAGCCTCGGTGTCACTTTCCAAATCACCCGAAAGATGGCATGGGTGATCCACAAGCGCCTGCTCCAGCATGTCGGGCGTCACTCTGTGCAACGCTCTCGAGGCCAGTCTAGACAGCGTAGGGGCGCTGTTGTCCAGCCGCCCGCTCTCCAACACAGAAAATCTGATCAACCTGTGATCCGTCCAAAGCACCGGCAGGGTTTCGACCTCCAAAATCGGGACAGACGAAAACACCTGATCCAGGGTATGCCCCTTCTCATGTGTTGGCCCTGACACGAACGGTGTAAGACCCAGCGGGGATGTAATATCCAACAGTTTAATCGCGTACGGGTCGTCCGTCGCGTCAAGGTGGAAATTGAAGTCACCTGCCACCACGCAGTGCTGTGTAGACAGCACCAACTCAGCGACAGCTGTCTGCAGATCTTCCAGGAAGGAACCCACAGGGCCTGGTGGCCTGTAAACCAGCAGCCCCTTCAGAGCCTGGCCCGGGGACAGTCTAAGCGTGAAGGCGAGCGACTCAGCGCTCCCAATGGAATTCAGGGGAAGTACTGAGCAGGAAACACTCTTTTTCACCACTACCGCCACTCCCCCGCCCCTTCCCTTCACTCTATCCTGCCGGAAGATGTTATACGCCGGAGGAATGGCCGAAAAAACATCCGGATTGGATGCCTCTCCCAACCAGCTTTCAGTCAATAACAGACATAAGGGATTTTCCCTGACAAGAAGATCGTATATATGCAGGGCATGGCATCCTACAGACCTCGTATTGAGCAGAAGGCAGAGATGTTTCACGCCAGCAGTTGCTGGGCGAGGGACATTGACACGAGTCCAGGAAGGCGTCCAACCGCAGCCCGGGCAACGTCGTTTATGTTATGTTATGTTATGTTATGTTAAAATGGGACTTTTATAGCGCAACGGCTACTCCAAAGGAGTGTCCCGGCGCTTTGTGCTCCAGACCAAAGAAAGAGCTGGAAAACATAACAGTAAAAGAGCAGGGGCCTAAAAGAGGGGACAGATTATCCAGCGAACAGCCAGGTTTTTAAGTCTTTCCTGAAGACAAGCAGGTTTGCGGTGTTTCGCAAGGACACCGGTAAGGAATTCCATAGCTGAGGAGCAAGGAATCTAAAGGACCGGCCGCCTAGCCGAGCCCTTTTGATGCGTGGCACCCGAGCCAAAGCCAAAGCTTCTGACCTGAGGGATCGTGCAGGTCGATAGAAATCCAGCCTCCTCTGAAGATATTTGGCACCATTGCCATGCAAGGCCTTATGGGCGAGAGTCATGGCCTTGAACAGTATCCTCTTCCGCACCGGAAGCCAGTGAAGGGATACAAGGAGATTGGAGGCACTGGTGCGGCGGTGCAGGCCAAAAATTGCACGAGCAGCAGCGTTCTGGGTAACCTGCAAACGCTGGAGGAGGTATTCAGGCAGACCCAGATATAGGACATTTGCATAGTCCAATCTGGACCCTATGAGTGCCTGAACAGTGATCCTCCGATGTTCCTCCGATAGAAGGGGAAAGAACTTGCGTAACATTCTGAGGATCCCAATGCATGTTCCCGTAAGAGTAGAAAACTGGGGTTTGAGCGAGAGCTCGTTGTCAATTTTAACTCCCAGGTTCTTGGCCCACTTAGAGGACTGAGTGGGAGGGAACATGTCAGCAGGCCACCATCCCTGCCAATCTGGTTCTGATGGGCATCCGAAGAATAGTATTTCGGATTTGTCCGAGTTGCACTTGAGGCTGTTGTGTGAAAACCAGCTAAAGACAGCCCCAAGGCACTCGCGGATCCTTTCTCCATCGAACTCTTCGCTCTTACGACAGGTGAATAGGAGCTGGGTGTCGTCAGCATAAGATACGATCCGGGCCCCATAGGACTCCGCCAATGTCGCCAGAGGGGTCATAAGGATGTTAAATAAAGTGGGGCTCAATACAGAGCCCTGAGGCACTCCGACTCCCAATGGCGGCATCTCGGCGGACCCGGGTGGGACCCAGACCGTCTGCCGGCAGTTGGCCAGAAAGGAACGAAACCAGTTGAGCACCGTCCCCCCTAGACCGATGTCATGAAGTCTAGTGAGGAGATCCTCATGGGGGACGGTGTCAAACGCCGCCGACAGGTCTAACATGACTAACATCACCCTGCCTCCCGTGTCCAGCACCTCCTTAACGATCTCCGAGACTTCCAGGAGCGCCGTCTCGGTGCTTAGGTTGGAACAAAAGCCCGATTGGGATTCATGAAGTAACTAATTCGACTCCAGGAAGTTAGAAAGCACGCGGTGCACGTGTTTCTCCAGGATCTTGGTCAGTGCTGGAAGGAGCGAGATTGGCCTATAATTGGAAGGCGCCTCTGGGTCAAGATTGGGCTTCTTGATCAGGGGGATGACCATGGCTTGCTTCCAGGCCTGGGGCAGAAAACCCTGACTCAGGGATAGATTGAGGATAGGATTAGCTATGGGGTTGATGACGTCTGCCATTTTTGCTAAGAATTTTGCTGGGCACGGATCTAACGGTGAGCCCGATTTAAGGTTCCTCATCAAGGCTAAGGATGCGGCAGCCGGAAGGGGAGGAAAGTCTAGCAAAGCTGGGCCAAGAGGAGACAGAGAGGCTGTCTCAGTCGGCATCGTAGGTAAGTCATCTAAAGATCTCCACGGGAAAGAATACTGAATTTGCCTGATTTTGGTGGTGAAGAAATTGGCAATAGTGTTAGCCCAGGTCTCCACCGGAGCACCCTGAGTAGAGATTGACCGGGGGCTGGAGAATTCACGCACAATTGAAAAAATCTTCTTACAGGAGTTAGCTGCATCTTCAATCTTTTTGGCGAAGTAACATTTCTTGCCCTGAAGAATTGAATCATGGTATGACTTCATCATGATTTTATAACGTTGTTTAGCCTCGGGCTCATACTGGACTCTCCAAGCCCGCTCAGCAACTTTACATTGCCTACGGGCGTGGGCTAACTCCTCCGTGAACCAGGGGGCAGAGACCCGTTGGGCAGCAGACCTGGGTGGCTGTAAGGGAGCGAGCTCATTTAGTCTGGCAAGAAGCCAGGATTGCAGGCTCTCCAGATCTTTCTCCAGGTCGCCCGTACAGGACACAGGGTGATCTGCCAGAGCATGCGTTAGCATATCTGGGGTCACCCGGTGGAGTGCCCTATAGCTGCTGCCCTGCTGCCTCGTGGCACTGGCCGGAGAGTTCGCAGTAGATGGTATTTCAAAATGGGCAAGATAATGATCAGACCAAACGACTGGCAGAAGTGTTACAGCCATGATAGGTGTGGTGGAAAAAACCTGATCAAGTGTGTGGCCTTTGTCGTGGGTCGGACCAGAAAGATAGGGGGAAAGGCCTAAGGTGGATGCGATATCCAGCAATTTGATGGCGTCCTGGTCATTGTGGTCGTCCATATGGAAATTAAAATCTCCCACCAGTATGCACCGCTCCGATCTAAGGACAAGGACCGACATAGCCTGCTGGAGATCATCAAGAAAGGATCCCACTGGGCCCCGAGGTCTGTAAACAATCAGACCCTTCAACGCTTGTTGCGGCGATAGGGAGATGGTAAAGGCTAGAGAGTCAGCCCCTGCGATGGTGTGAGTATGCGTGACCGTACACGGAAGAGATTTTTTCACAACCAAGGCAACTCCTCCTCCCCTGCCCTTGTCTCTGTCCTGTCGATGGATGGTATAGTCAGTGGGGATGGCTGCCACAATGTCCGGGTGGGAGGAATCATTAAGCCATGTCTCAGTGAGCATCAAACAGGTAGGACTGGTCGTCGAAAGGAGATCAAAAATCTCGTGAGTGTGTCGGTGCAACGACCTCGTATTGAGGAGTAAACAAAGGTGTTTTATGCTACACTCCTTAGCAGGGATAGGGGAAGGGAGGGAGCGAACAGGGTGCCAATGGCAAGCAGGGCACTTATGTTTACCCCTATATCGGCCAGGAAAAACTGAGTGACACGACGCATTCCAGTTGCGCAACGAGTAGAGCTCCTGAGCAGAGTAGGAAAGCATAGTGGCCAGAGGTACCTGCCATGCCAAACGCCTCCGGGACGCTGACGGGCGCAGACGGGCAGGACTCTGGCACGACTCCGGCGCAGATCCGGCGCGACCGCTGATCGCGTCCGCTGCGCGGAGGGAAAGGATAGCTTTTTATAGCGCTGCTAGAGCGCGAGGGTGAAGAGTCCTACCCCCAAGATGGCGGCCAAGGTGAGATCCCAGCCCTCGGCGTCAACACTCAGCCGAGGGCGGTCTCAGAGTCCCAGGCAAAGGAGGGGAGAAGGCGAAGTGCTTACAAGCGCTGGGAAGTCTGATGGCAAGCAGCGCTGTGCTCCTTTAAGTTTACCCTTAAAGCGCCCCTGGAAAACGGAGCGGCAGGAGCTGGAGTGGCCCCGCATATCCCGCAACATCACCGATGAGTAGCAAATCATATCTACCTGAGTCTAGCCGGACCGGCGTCTCCCGCCTCCCTGCCGCCTCCGGGACGCCGACGGGCGCAGACGGGCAGGACTCCGGCACGACTCAGGCTAAGCGAAGGCGTCCACCTGCGCGTCACGCTGCGCGTGAGGGAGCGACTTTAAATAGGCGCTCCAATCAGCCCTGAGCGCGCGAGTCCGCTCCAAGATGGCGGCCGCCGCCGGCTGAGATGTCCCAAACGAAGATGGCGCCCAAGGTTGACCCCCAGGACCCGGACCCACCAAGTGGTGGTGCTTTGCAGGCAAAGAATGCCGTTTTTTAAGTGCAGGTGAGGGGAGAGAGGGGCGCGAGCTGCAGGCAAGCAGGCTAAAATCAGGGGTAAGTACAACAAAAAACGAACCCAAATAGAAAACAGGAAATCTTAAAATACTCCGCGCTAGTGTCAGCGCGAGCGCAGCGATGTGGTAGATGGTGTAACCGCCGCCACGCAAAGGCCCGCCTTAAATAGGCGCTCCAATCAGCCCTGAGCACGCGAGTCCGCTCCAAGATGGCGGCCGCAGTAGGAAGAGTCGCGGGTTAAGTGGGCGTTCCCATGATAATGCATTGCTTAGGCAAGACGATACCTTGCGCCAAAAGGGTTACAAAGCAGTGCAGATCCAGACTGTATGTAAAAATGTCCCATCCTCCCTCTCACATCTTAAGTATATAGGGGACGGGATAACTCTCATCTTACAGAGTCTGGCCCGTGTGTAATATGCTCAGTGTATGTACTTGAATTGTATAAGTCAGTATTGTGTGGACACAGCAGCGCCCAGAGGGCTGGCAATGGCCTCAGCCCAGTCATCGTCTGTCAAGTCAGGGATAGCTCCTTGCCACGCTCTTCTAGTCTTGTCAAGTGTTGTCCGTGTATGTGTCGTCAGTGTTTGATATATTTGCCGGATTTTTTGTAACTCCAGATCCCGCATCAGTAGGCAGCCCTCAAGAGGTTGAACTTCCAGTAGGGTCTCTAAAGCATGAATAAAGGGGCTCAAAGCATGGCGTAATTGGAGATCTTTGTAAAATTGTGTCCTATGTAGTTGAAATTCCACTTGTAGCTGTTGAAAAGATTTCAATGTAGTGCCCACATTACATCCCCCAGGGTAGATATCCCTACTAAGTCCCACCCACGGAAACCCCTCAGGGCCGCCACCGGACGGGGGTATGCGCCATGCCACTAAGAAGTTGCATGGGTTAGGGTCCCGCACCACCGCATCTGTCTGACTGTATGTCGCCAAAGATGTATCACTACTCTACTCGCTGGTGGTAGTATATCTAAGGTTCTAGAGCTATATAGGAGCTTAAGAAGGGGAACTCCCTCCATTGCTGCGTGCTCTAGCGCAAAAGTCGGGTCAGTTGGGGAGTTGTACCCCCATTCGTTTATTATCAATATGTGAGAGGCTACATAGTATGCATATATATCTGCTGACGCAATACCCCCACAGTTCGTGGACTGTGCGCTGGTGTGCAGCGCTACCCTGATCGCCCCTCAGTTCCACAGAATTTTATTGTGTATGGCATTTACTTGTGCGAACCAGGATCGCACAGTTTTGTAAGGGACATTTTGTAGTCTGTATAGAATTCTGGGTAGGGAAACCATCTTAAAGTGTTGTAAATGAATCTTGGACCCTTGTATAAATTTCCCGATTCATGCCCTTATATAGGTATACTTTATCATTCCTTTATATAGGCATAGAAATCATTACCATATTTGGCCTAAACCATACAGCCCAAATACAGCATGGATACTTCCACTAAGCTCCAAGAATTAACGATGTTTTCTTGGAAAAACCCGCCATCAGCAGACCGGAACTTTCCCCCTGCTTAAATATTAAGTTCTCCTAGAACTCCCGTCGTTTTCCAAGAAATGAGCCTTTGAGTGACGATATTAAGTCCAAACATGCGTCAAACTCACCACCTTCAAAGTATAAATATTCCTTGATTTGCCTAAACAAACACACAGTGGTTTGGAGCAGATCGACTATCTACTTGCCCGACGCCCTGCAGATGCAAGTGCCGAAGGAAGCCGACCCTCCAGCAGACTCTGTCATTTCTCCTGCCGAGAAATCCAGCCCCAGTGTTTCCAGGCTACCCTTGCGGGTATCTGGGAAATTGAGTCCCGAGAATGAGATACAAGACCTCCTTCATTCTAGAACAAAGGTACGGAGCTGATTAGACCTCCTAGAGAATTATTGGAATCAGATTCCGGGCAGAGAACTCCTAGACTTAAACTCCTCCTCTTATACTTCCTCCCTCTTACCAGACTTAGGTTGGTACACCAGGGTAGGCGTATTCTAGAAGCACCAGTTGAGTATTTTAGTCATTGTTTTATCACTTTATGTCTTTTATGTATTTTATGTATTTTATACATTTTATGCACTCTATGGCTTAGAAACCATATCATGCTTTTACAGTACTACTTTATAATACTGTTTGTATTATATGCATTGTACTTTATAGTAAGCTTTACTATTGTAGCAGTTCATTTTCAATGCTTGAGAAAGAAGACTGTTCAATAAATACCTTTTTATTGAAAACGCCCGTCTCTCTATTTCTCTTGCACCTCTGGTGAAACTAAGCATGCACGATTGACTGAGTGAAAAAGTTATCTATTTTTTCTGCGACTCTAAAGATTTGATTTCTTATTCCTGGGAAACAAATTTGTCATGTTTTATGTGGTTGTCAGAAACTAAACCCTTCTTGTTTACTCGAGAAAGTTTCTAGTGACCTCTGAGCTAGCTGGCACTCACAATTAAGTCTAATATAGCCGGTAGAGACCTAGTAGACCTCAGTCCTGCGTCTAATCTACAGGATATATTATTCCAATGCGCAGAGCCTATTGGAAATATAGGAACTACACTACATGGCGCCCAACGTTTGGTAAGGCGATAATTTAACAATAGATACTAAAGTAACTCAGTCGTGCTTTTCACACAGACCCCTCTTTCCAGCAAAAACTCCAATAGACGTCTGGAGTGGGTGAAAGGGCATAATATCCGCCAAAACTTAGTAGGACGAGAATCCTATGTATTAGTTTTGGTTTAGTCAACGTTGAAGGATACAGTGTTCCAAAATATTGTGCACCTAATCTTTGTTTCTTTGAAAATTGTTCTGTAGAACCTTTAATAAATTAAAAAGTCGGAGAGTGACGACTAAAGGGAGAGAACTAGAATAGCAGCTCAAACAATCTTAGATGACACAGCTCTCCAACAAAATGACCCGGATGGTATATTCATCCCGGCAAATATAGGAAAATCCATAACTATGAAACTTATAGAAAATGGGGTATCATCGAGAGGTGGTAAAGTTATATTTTTGATAGAGGCACATGAATATCGGCAGACAGAGGTATTCTATTCATGGATTACCTTCCCACAAGCAAATCCAGTAACACGGGAGTTCCACTACTACAAAGCAGAGGAACCTCCAGCGGAATACGTTCCTTTCGAGGACGTTGAAATTCCACTAACTTACTAAGAGCATCAGCTCTGGTTTAATTGCGCCCTAAAACATCAAAATCACATTACCAGGCTCGGTCCACTAGGTAGACCAGGAGCTACATGGCTGGTTCTAGCCAGCTATACACCACATCCTGACATTGAGGAAATGTCGGATAGAGAACTTTTAGCTCAGCTAAAACAATTAATAAAAATACATAGACAATTGGTTCAATATGTCATGAGGACTTTAACAGTCCAACTAGTGATAAAAATTCTGCAACACACCCCGTACCAGGGAACACAAACAAAATTACACCACAGACTATACAGTCAGTCATTGCCAAGTTACCCGCCAAAAGGGAAAAAATTCCGTTTTGGCTAGCACAAAAAATTACTCAAGTAGAGGAAGTATTCCCCGATAGTACACCTAATGAAAAATACAGAATTCTGACGATCTGTTTACCAATGGGGATTGCACCGCATGTGGAGGACTGTGACACTTGGGGTACAGTCTTTGCTTCAATCTACACAAAAACACTTGGTGTACCGTCCATGGTGGTAATACCAAACGTTCTGAGACAAATTCCGAATGAATATAGCCCAGAACCAGAATCTAGGTATGAAATTACTGAAAGATTTCAAACAGGTCTCAGCTATATTATTAGCTAACATTAGAGGTGAAGCAGCATCGGTGGCAATCCGCCAGAAGTTAAAAGAAACAGATATAGCAGACCAACCATATGAGCTTGCCAGAATTATTGAAAAATCATATGAAGAATTAGGTAGAGATAGTTTGGGTGGAAAACCATTGAAGCCCCAACTAACTGAAAATCCTGAAAAAACATTTATTAAGAATAATCTCATTACTCCAAAAATGAAGTGGGAGAGTAATAAACAAACTCTTCCTAGACAAAAATATTCTCAACCCAGAGGAAGATCTCCCCAACAGAGAGACAAGTCTCCCCGAAGGGAGCCCTCTGAAAAAAGATGTAATCTTAGGAACAGAGATAATTTGAAAAAACCTGATAGATATCAAGATAATGATACACGTCCCTCTCGATCTTTTCAGACTTCCTCGCAGAAATGGGAAAGAAGAGGGCGGTCATAACACAAGGAAGAACGCGTCAAGTCCAAAGACAAGGAACCCGTTCAACAAAGTAAAAAAGCTCACTTTTCCAAAAAGAAGGTAGCAATCATAAAAGTCAGACATGCCGAGGATCTTGAGGACACAACTCAAGAATGGGGAATGGGCTCAGACAATGCTAGACAGCGCAGCAGAAGTAAATATAGTTTGCAAGCTCCTGAAGGATCATCTGGAGACAGGGGACTTGAATGAATGCATTCAGGTTGAAACTGCAGACACCAGGGTTAATATACCCCATAAATTGTATGAAGTAACACTCCGGATGGAGGGGGACATAACTAGAAAAATAAGAGCACTGTTTTGGGAGAAGCTCTCTAAGGGCTATTACATGTTTCTAGATCAGCGGTCTTCAATCTGTGGGGCGCGACCCCCAGGGGGGGTCGTGGAGTCCTGGGAAGGGGGTCGCAGATTCTGCAGAGTGCAGTTCCTGGCATTGGGCTGATCAAGGGTGCTCACGGCAAAGGCCTAATTCACACGAGGTGTGAAAAACATCAAGGCCTCATTAACAAGTAAAAGGTCTTTTAAAGACCTGTCAAGTACTTGGGTGTGACTGTGTGTGTGTCCCTGAAGCTGTTTCAGCCGGGCTCACATACACGAGCTGGGGGGAGCTAGGGGGGTGGCTTGGCTGGGGGAGTGGCTGTAGTTTAGCCCTTTGAGTTCAATGGATGTTGCGCACCTGGAGCCTGTGGGTCCCGTGACACGTCCCCCGCCCCCGCCCCCAGCAGGGAGGCACAGAGATGCCCTCCCATGAGCGGGAAAGAAGAAGAAGGACGACGACGCAGAGAGATACTGATTCCCCCCCCCATGAGAGAAGCACAAAAAAGGTGGGTGGATGAATGATGGGTGGAAGGATGGATGTAAGGCTGAAGGATGGATGGATGTGGATGGATGAAAGGCTGAAGGATGGGTGGATGTGTGAAAAGGTGGGTGGATGAATGATGAGTGGATGGATGAATGAAAGGGTGGATGGATGAATGATGGATGTATGGATGGAAGGATGAAAGGGTGGATGGATGAAGGATAGATTGGTGAAGGATAGATGTATGGATGGAAGAATGAAAGGGTGGACGGATGAAGGGTGGATGCATGAAAGGGTGGGTGGATGGATGAAAGGGTGGGTGGATGGATGTGTGAAAAGATGGGTGGATGAATGAAGGGTGAATGGATGGATGAAAGGGTGGATGGATGAATGATGGATGTATGGATGGAAGGATGAAAGGGTGTGTGGATGGAAAGATGAAAGGGTGGATGGATGGAAGGATAGATTGGTGAAGGATAGATGTATGGATGGAAGAATGAAAGGGTGGAAGAATGGATGGATGAAAGGGTGGATGGATGAAGCCCTGCCCTATTTAATCTATATATGACACCCCTGATGAGCTTGATCGAGTCATTTAGGATCAGTTCTATTTCATACGCTGACGACACCCAACTGATTTTGGTGCTGGACAAAGAACGGCCAGGTGCCGAGGAAGAACTTAGGGACTGTCTTGCAGCAACTTTTAAATGGATGAACAACAACCATTTAAAGTGCAACGCCGGTAAAACGGAAATTCTACCTGTAGGGACAAACAACCCTTTTTCCCCTATAGCATGCTGGCCATCAGATGCTGAAGTGCCACCTAATACAATTGTATCCGCCCGGAACCTGGGTATAAAATTTGATAACAAATTATCCTTTAAACCCCAGGCTATAGCAGTAGCAGGCATGTGCTTCCAAATTATTAAAGCACTCAGGAAGTTCTTTGACCTTCTGCCCCTCTCGGCCAGGAAAACAGTTGCAGTGGCCTTAATTAACTCTAGGCTGGACTATTGCAATGGACTCTATGCTGGAGCAAATAAGATCGTTCTCCACAAATTGCAGATGGTCCAAAATGCGGCAGCCCGTCTTGTACTGCGTCTGCCCCGTAGATCGTCAGTCTCAACAGCCCTGAATATTTTGCATTGGCTGCCAATTGGGAAGAGAATTTTATTCAAACTTCTCCTAATCACTTTCAGGGCTTTCCACCAACGTGGACCAACCTACCTTCAGAAGGGGTTCAAAAGATACCACCCAGCGCGTTGCTTGAGATCCACAAACCAGAACCTACTCTCTACACCCCATTTCAATCTGACCACTAAAGGTGGCAAATCCATCTTCGTTTTGGGAACTAAGGCCTGGAATAAACTCCCCCTCTCCCTGCGGTCTTTTTCTCAAGAAGCCTCCTTCAGGAAGGCATTGAAAACCTGGATCTTCTCTCTGCCTGATGCCGTGTGCCAGACCCTGGTGTAATGTGTGTGAAGAGATTAGGACATCTTTTTCCTTTCCAACTCTCCATCTGAGTTGTGTAATGCGCCAAGATACTCCTTGGAGTGGAAGTAGCGCGGTAGAAATGTCCATTACATTACATTACATTACATGAATGATGGATGGATGGATGTGTAAAAAGATCGGTGGATGAATGAAGGTTGAATGGGTGGATGAAAGGGTGGATGGATGAATGATGGATGGAAGGATGAACGGGTGGATGGATGAAGGATAGATTGGTGAAGGATAGATGTATGGATGGAAGAATGAAAGGGTGGAAGAATGAAAGGGTGAACGGATGTAGGATGGGTGAATGAAAGGGTGGATGGATGAATGATGGATGGATGGATGTGTAAAAAGATGGGTGGATAAATGATGGATGGATGGATGGATGAAAGGGTGGATGAATGAATGATGGATGTATGGATGGAAGGATGAAAGGGTAGATGGATGAAGGATAGATGTATGGATGGAAGGATGAAAGGGTGGACGGATGAAGGATGTATGGATGGATGTGTGAAAAGGTGGGGGATGAATGATGGGTAGATGGATGGATGAAAGGGTGGATGGATGTATAGATGAAAGGGTGGATGGAGGATGGATGGGAGGATGAAAGGGTGGATGGATGTATAAATGGATAAAAGGTTGCATGGGAGGTGGGTGGATGAATGATGGGTGGATGGAAGGGTGGATGGGTAAAGGATAGATGTATGGATGGAAGGATGAAAGGGTGGATGGATGAAGGATGGGTGTATGGATGGAAGGATGAAAGGGTGGATGGATGGATGTGTGAAAGTGTGGGTGGATGAATGATGGAGGGATGTGATGAGATGCACAAAGGCAGTACCCAGTTAAGCAAGAAGCTAAAAAACAGGTCAAGGAGATTTTAAATCAACTTGAATATCAAGGGGTGATTGAAACATGCACCTCATCTATGAACAATCCTTTGTTTCCTGTATCCAAACCAGACAATTCATATCGTCTAGTATTGGATTACAGACACTTAAACTCTTGTTGCAAAACATTTGCAGTACAAAACTCACACAGTGCAGCACTGATGAATAACATCGTGCGCAAAAAATATAAAACGACATTAGATACTTCAAATGGATTTTTCTGTCAAAATATTGCAAAAGAAAGCAGGCATTTGACCGCTTTCTCAATATTGGGGATACAGCGACAATTTTGTCGTCTCCCCCAAGGATTCAGGAATAGCCCAGGGTTATTTCCAGCAAGAGTAACGGAGTTACTCCAAACGTACGATGATGAAGCATTATCTTATGTCGATGACATCTATCTTACGGATGACGACTTCGAAAAGCATTTGAAAAGAGTGAACACCATAATACTTGGGTTCACTTCTGAGGGGTATAAATTACATTTTAAAGAATCAAGAATTGCCCACCTCAATGTCATATTCTTGGGATATGAATTGTCAAGTGAAGGCAAAAGCCTATCAGCAAACATTCTAGAGAAATGTGCGCTGCTCCAACCCCCAAAACGCTGATAAATTTACAATCAATTCTGGGTTTCCTGAATTTTGGAAGAACTTACATTCTGAATTACGCAGAGAGGGTTAAACCTCTCTACAAATTAATCAAACCTGACTTTAAACCGACTCATTGGACTCAAACACACACAGAAATTTTGCGTTCAGTCCAAACAGACATGTTAGCAAAAACTAAACTAGACACACGCGAAAACGTGCGTAACCTTGTAATCCGTATCATCCCGGGAAGATGCAGATTTACGTACCTAACCTTTAATGAAGGAGAAATGAAGTTCACTTCTACAGAGAAAATTCTGACAGCGGTTCAAACTGCTCTAGCAAAAGAGAGAGCCCTTGAGCAGGGTAAACGCGTAATGATCGTTACACCTGTACCTGCCTTAGAGGCAGTGACAAGAGCGAGCATTCCTAATTCAAATGATGGATACAATGGGTTAACTCTCTTGCTGCAACAGACGTTCAATACTTTTTTGACCCTAGTCTAAAGACACAAGAATTTCTCCAATATGAACATGAATGTCCTCTGCCGACCAAAATTCTTCCTCTTGAACATTATGGCTGTAAAATATATACAGATGGATCAGCACAGCCCGCAATTGGGGGTAAACAAGCCTATAGTGCTGCGTGGGCGATTGTTAAAGGTCGTTGGTGCGAAGGCAAATTCAGACCTATGGTCCCAAAAACTCAATCACTCGTAGACTGTACAGCTCAGCGAGCTGAACTACAGGCTTTCAAGATGGCGCTTGAAAATACCGATTGCGAATTCCCCACACTTATAGTGTGCGATTCGTAATACTGCGTCCAATCTTACAATGAGTATCTGCGTAACTGGGTTCAAAACGGATTCAAAGACGCTAAAGGTGGCACAATCAAGCTTTTGTTGCTTTGGGAACAAGTGGTTCATTTGCAGAAAGAACTACAAAAGACTCACGTGATACACACACTGAGTCACCAGCGTGATGGCGCTCACGTTGCGGCGAATTCATTGGCTGATGAAGCCGCGAAGGCAGCTGTGCAAACGGCTTCCGTAGCTGCTATCACCCGGTCAAAAACAAAAATAGACAGCGAAATAATGCAAGCTGTCACTGCTTCAATCAAAGACAGTGGTAAGACACTCCCGAAAGGCTTTCCAGTAAAATATTCATATATAACGGATGCAAACAATGTTCTTTTTGCTCGAATCCCTGGAGTGGGGGATAGTGCAATACCAAACATGGAACACAGGTTAGGACTAATAATTGCTGCACATGAAGGGTTTGCTTCTGCACACGCAGGTGTTTCCGCCACGGTATCATTACTAAAACAGAGAAACTGGTGGCCACGCATGAGGAAACAAACTAGAGACTATGCACTGGAATGTGAAATCTGCCAGAAAAGGAAAGTCTCTTCAGTGAAACATCCTGCACAAACGCCCCTTTTGATTTCAGATAAACCACTAGCGTGTGCTTATCTGGACCACTGGTCTCTTAACATGGGATGGCAATTATAAATATATCATGGTCGCAGTGGATTCTTGCACAAGATTTATTTGGTTATGGCCCCAGCGCTCGGCTATTGCCAGAACTGTTATGAAGGATTTGTGATTCTTTATCGGCACATACGCAATAGGCACACTACATTCTTATCAGGGTCCTGCGTTTAGCTCTCAAGCTTACAAAGAGGCCATGGTTAGTTTGGGCGTTGCATCGCGGTATTCTAGTCCCTTCCATCCTGAGGGTAATGCGGTAGTGGAAAGAAAAAACTGTGACATAAAGTAATCCATAACAGCAAAGGTATTAGGTTTGGGTGATGGGTGGGTCAAACATCTAATAAGTGTCCAACGTAGTCTTAACAATCTGCCAAGAAATTCCCTGGGAGGAATCACTCCTTATGAGCTACTATTTGGTACTAGAATGATAAATCGAAGATCTCGATTGTCAGACTTCAGTGGTAAAACGGAAACCTTTTGATGTCAAAGATCGTTTGGCTGTCTTACAGGACTTGAACGAAACAAGAAGAAGTCTGAGTAACACTACACAAAAGCCAACAGCCACTGAAGATAAACCACCTGTCCCAGCAAGACCTGTCTGGATTCCCAAGATTGGGGATCTAGTCAGGGAAAAGATAGCGGTGAAGAAGGAATTCGGGCCTTCTTATGGAAAAGCAGTACCTGTCTTAGCAATCCAAGGAACGAGATCAGTAGTACCACTGCCACTTGCTGGTAAAAGGGAGAACAGAGTCGTGTCCATCGACCTGGTAAAACCACAACATGTGGCCAATAATAAGTAGTAGGCCAAGTGGACTCCCAAGATGTAGCAGACAGCCAAATCTTGCTACAATCCAAAAGGTTCAAACTGAAAGACTTATCACCTTTGATAAACCTG
Organism: Lissotriton vulgaris; assembly: GCF_964263255.1. Taxonomy (NCBI): domain Eukaryota; kingdom Metazoa; phylum Chordata; class Amphibia; order Caudata; family Salamandridae; genus Lissotriton; species Lissotriton vulgaris. Next base: position 2,072,087,387 of record NC_141687.1, read on the forward strand.
CAGTAAGAAAAGAAGGACTATGCAACAAAGCATTGGAACTCGTGCCTCTTGAGACCCAAATATCTGTTCGACCAGAAACACCAGTCTACAATGATGTAGCACCTGAATACACTAACATGACAAAGGAGAAATCAGTTCCTGCAATTTCAACAAACCCCGATGCCATTCAAACAATTGACAAAACTGCATCTGGATATTTCATCAACTTTGATAACTTTTCTGAGGATCCCAGTGAACCTGAAAATACAACAACAAAGAAATCTCTCAAAGAAAAAACTACAGAAATTTTTCATGAACTTGAAAAATTATATCTGGTTTCACCTTGGACTGAATTTTGGATTGGTTTAGGTGCATTTTTCCTCCTGCTCTGGCTTATATTGGTTTTAAGCCTGGGGCAAATGATAGTTGGAAAATACAGTACAATGGACACAGCAAGTCAGAAAATCAACTTGGTCCTAAAACCGCACAAATCATCATATGTTGAAAAAAGAGAACTGTCATCAGTAAACATCACAGCCATCCCTATACCACGAGGTATAGTATGGGATAGAACTGATTATGATATCTATGGCCCGGTAGAGATGCTGAGGATTCCACATCAGTTCAAGGTTTCTGTGAATGACTTTGTAACACCCAGCAGATTCTCTGATGATTGGGACTTTGAGACAATTAATAATATGATCTCAGATTTAGAAATGTCTACGAAATATACTGAACATGACTATTTAGAAGGGTCATCAGACTATGAACAAATGTATTGTTTTAAGCATTTTGGTCACCACTATTTGCACAAATCTGCAAGCCCGAGAAATGTTTTTATGCATAATCAATGGGAACATTGTCCAACACCACAAAAAGGCAGCTCTAAAACATTTTATGAAATGTTTCCTTACTTCTAAGGGTTTAATGTTACAGATCCAGAAACGTTTTATTTCAAAAATGTAAATAAGACAGGAAAACAATGTTGACTAATACCAAACAAATTTATTCTACAAACTTTTATACTAAGTTGTCCACATTGGGTTACGAGTTCTGGAAAGACAACATCGAGACAAAAACTGTCTGGGGCACAAAAGAATGGCAGGTGCAAGGTCTGGAAGCTTTATTCAGAGCCTGCATTATACCTGAAAAAATAATGTTTTTAAACGAAACTGTGCAACAAACATCTTGTCTTGGTATAGCAAAAATAAAAGATTTAAATAAATCGTCTATACCAAAGCCCCTACCTGAAAATAACAAAACTACAGAATGGGAGATAGATGTACAATATGTTTTCAAATTGAACAGAACTTGTCCTAATTGGAAAAAATGGTTAATCTGGCCCTCAGACACCAATAATTGTCAAGATAGATTCCTGAACAAAACACACAGTTTAATTCTTAACAGGCCAGATACTAGATACTCCCAGAGACAACATCCAGGGATAGTAACAACATATAGGGGCCGATTAGGATGGAGGATTTTCCGCCTCCTCTGGGCCGGCGGAAGCCACCTCCGGCCCGGAGGAGGCGGAAAATCCATTGCGGGCTCACCAAAGACCCACCGCCACATTACGATGGCTCGTGGGTCTTGGTTTCTGTCCGCTGCTTTTCTGCCGCGGTCGGATTACAACCACGGTGGAAAAGCTCTCATTTGGCTGGCAGTGTCTATCAGACACCGCCGGCCAAATTAGGAAGCATTTGAAAACATGCTTTTCCGCGGCGGTTTTTCCGCCGTGGAAAAGCATGTGTACTTTTGATTTTGGTGTTGGTGGGTGGGGGGTGCACATGGGGGGTACCTATGGTACCCCCCAGCATTTACATGCACAATGCGGCAGGCACCGCGCGGTGCCTGCCGCTTTGTGCATGTAAATGTTACACATGCACTTTTAACATTGCGGCGGGTGCTGCTTGAAGCAGCACCCGCCGCAATGTTAAATATCCAGGATGTGACCGCCAGGGTGGCGGTCACATCCTAATCGCACATGAGGGAACGCCGCAGCCCATGCGGACGTTCCCTCATACTCTGGGGTCGCGGACGGACTCAAGTCCGTCCGCGATCCTAATCGACCCAATAGTGTAGGGAAACTATGCCTTGAATGCCTGAAAACTTCTACACTTCCTGAAATTAAACAACACTTAACTTTACTTAAAGAAAGCAATGATTTGCGAGATTTCTTATTGGGACCTCGCAAACCACGGCAAAAACGTTTCATATACACCGGTATATTTGCTGCGTACAACGAGTCTTGGAAAATAACACAATTAGAAACTGCAGAAAGAATACGAGAAATTGATCATATTAAATTGGAGAAAGCTCTCTCTTTAGTAGACAATGGGTTAACTACTCTGTCCTCCAGAATATATTCATTGGACAGCATTGTATCCTCTGCAATTGACATCATGGAACAAGACTTGCTAATATTACAACATGGCCAGTCTCAATTACGTTCTATAATGCAGCTAGGCTGGACACTGCAAAATCTGCGTTCAGGCTACGTGCCATGGAGGCTTATCAACACAAAATCATTGTTTACTGGGTTTAACCTTACAGATAAACAAATCTATTTGGCACAAAGAGGAGCAGACTATACGGTGTTGAGCACTGAAAAACTGGAAAGATTACCATTGACAGTTTCTGAGAAACCTGTAATAGAACGGATAATTCATGGCACCATCATGATTCCAGTGACGATTTTCCAGTTTCGGTATTGTCTACAGCATATACCCGAAGGCCTGTATGAAAGGTTGGGTAAAGAATACATTAAGTCAACATGGACTTTACCATATGCACACAGTTGTTGCAATAAGGGGAAAGAAGTATTCCTTAGTGGGAAGAATTGTAAAAATTCAGTAAGTGGTACACTTCTGTGCCCAGGGTATTAATTTACACGGAGCCTGTGATGGTTCTGCGAATAACCTTTCATGCTACCTGCACGGTACTCCCCCCACACTGATATAACCCGTTTTTAGGCAGCTATCCAATGGCAGTTTTGTTGTGTTGAATGGTCACAGCTGCTGTGGAATGGTGCCAAGAAAAGTTTATCTGGTTAGTGTGTCGTCCATGGTCACTTGTTGTATGCAAGTATTGTATCCAACTCGCAAGTCAGACAGTCAGACGGCTATATGGCCTTCATTGAATGTCTCTTCTCTGCGAATTGATACTTTAAGCAGACTAAAGTCTATTCTTTTGCAAAAATCTGTGCCACTGACATCATCAAAAGAAACGTATGATCTGCAAGTTGCAAGGACATCTGCAGAGATACATGCATTATTATCAACAAACTGACTTGTACATTTCGCAGAAATGTTAAGTCAAATCTTAAACATGTCTGATATCAGTGGCATCGCACATGTATTAAAGACGATTTTTTCGGGCATGTTAGCACCATTTGAAGCAGTCCTCAGCATTTTCTGTGTTAGGAAGCCTGCCTCTCATCTTGGGACTCGTAGCAGGAATACTATTTTTATTTCTTCTGCTCCGATATGGCAAGTCCAGTAACCGGCGATACCCAGAACCTCATGGAACAGGCGGTCCGTGCCCAGAGGTATCGTGAGAGGATAAAACAGATTCTCAGCTTGGCTCGTTTAAGAGATCTGAATACGACATGGCTTCTATTGTTCAGACCAATCTGGCAAAATTGCATCTTACCTGTTCTACGATGCCTGCTTTGCGGAGAGGAATGTGTGTTAGACATTTGTCTTACACTTCCATCAGTCCTGCCATCAGATGTCGACACCTTGCTAGGTCCTGTAATGGCTCATGCATTGTGTTGGCTCCAACGGCTACAGATCCTGATGACGGCATTCATTGAGATCTCACCAGTAAGTCTAACTGAGGGTGAGGTACGAGAAACAACAGGCACACAGGTACCATCTGATATGACCATTGCTAACGCGGCAACAAGCGCTGACGGCAATGCTTCTCATCTATGCACATTTGATCTGCTGGATCAAATAGTTCCACTTTCACCTACTGTGGTAGACGATTTCTTTGCCAGCCTAGACGACTTGATGTTTTCTCCTAACACCGAGAATAACTTTTGAGTCATGCACACTCTGAACTCTGAAATTCGGCCTTCGTTTTTTCAAAACAATGACTTCTAACATTTGGAACTCTATTTTCACAACAAAGTTGTAGTTTTTCTCTCTTTCCAAAACATTGAACTTTTGGCACAGACTAATCTGCTTGAAGTAGAACTATCGCATGAGAACAATAATTTTTTAAAGACTGACTAAAAGAACTATTTAGACCTGTTAGACCAGTCAGCTCTTTGGGTGGTCCCTCCTAATATTTTTTTATCCTCTTTTTACCTTCTGTAATCTTTTCTTTTGGTGTGTCCACTACATTTTTATTTTTATTGTGTTGGCTCTTGATCTCTGGGCGCACCTTCATTACCAATCAATGGTGAGGCACAGGAGCTCCTGCTAAAATGGAGGGGGGGGGGCTTTTAACACAAAATGGATGCATGCTAAAATCTCCTCAGAGTTCTGGCCCATTGAATAACATGAAAGGGTTCTAGAACCTTCCAGCTGGTTCTGATGACCAGGGCACAGGCTATATAAGGGTGGACATTGGGCAGCCATTTTGTGGGGGAACACTACTGGTTGGGCTGGAGTTGAGGCGATAGTGTCAGGAGGGGGTTGTGACTGAGGCTACTCTGACTACTCTAAGGGGTTGCAAGTAAGTTGTGGGTGCTGCTCTCCCTTCCTATTGACCTAGCCCTGCCTGTGGGTAGTGAATCCGGAGCCACTCTTCAGGAGGACTCAACTGTGAACTTTGACAGCGAAAGAGACTTGGTTTTAATTCCAGGGAGTGTGACCAGGGGACCTTTTCTTGGGGCAGTGTAGATCCAGGGACCCCGGTTGCCCAGTTCCCTGAAGAGACATAGGGCTTTGACTGTTGACCTAGACGTGGGGCCTGAGTGAGGGGAGACGACTTTACTGGAGCCGTAAAAGACTCAATTTTGCCAGCACCTTTGGTAACCCCCCCCATCTCCTACTGTCCCCGCTTTGTGGCCTCTGTAAGCTCGGGGGTACTGAGTCTGTCAGGGGACACCATCCCGCTAATCGGAGCTCTGTGAGGAGCCGAACATTTCCGCGGCAAGCGTGAGGAAAAGAGAGATGCCAGGCGAGGTCACTAGGCAACGAGACTCACGCCCAGCGTGACGCACTGTTCCGTGTGAGGAGAATGGAACTCCTCATCCTAAGCCTCCGCGCCCGCCAGCGAGCTGAACTTGCTTTGCCGGCTGCTGTCCCAGAGTGGGGAAGCCGCGCGGAAAGGCTGGTCTTCCGTGAAGACTCCAGGGACCCGCTCTACTCAACTGGGCTGCCGCTCCCGCCCGCCTCAGGTGAAGCGAACAAGATCTGAGCGGTGAGGCGGGGGTAGTGCGGCTCCATCAGACTGCTCTCGGACAAAGTACCCGAGCACCAGATGAATAAACAGGCATCTGGGCCTGCATAGCGGTGGGAGAGGAGGGGAGGCTTAAAGGAAGCGGTGACTGGGGGCTGAGCCACGGATAGCTTCTGGAGGCTGAGAGAAGCTTGCAAGCGTTTTGAACAGATCATCGTGGCTGTCCTCGTTAAACAGGTCCCAGAGTTTAAAATGACTTTTCTGGGGAAGGATCACTTGTTTAAACCCTTCGCTGGAGTTTAGGAGTTACAGAGCTTTGGATGAAAGCGAAAGGGACATCAACTTTACTTTAAGGAAGTCTTTAAATGTTTCACAGCTGAACTCAGTTTGATGTGATAACCTGCTAACCTGTAATTCTAGTCCTTAATGTAAGCAAAAGTAAGGGGAAGTTATATCTGAAAATGAGCTCTAATGTGCTGATATAATTCGTGGAACCAGAAAAAGGTGCTCCTAATGTGCAGTGTGTGTTAGCGTAACTGCCGTCCGCCTCAGTGAATATATGTTAAATCAAAAGGTTTGAAGTAAGATAACAAAGTAAGAGACGTTTCTGGCAACTTATATGGACAAACCCATAAAAGAAGAAGGTTAATGTCTTGTTTTATCACATATTGGAACATTTCCAATCTAATTTCCTTTAAAGAGATAAAGCATAACTATTTTTCTACTAAACCATGATGGTGTGGTGTTATTTTTTTTAGGTGGGTTTGCACTGGGTTGATGTAGTGTGTGAAATGCAAGCATAACACAATTGCCTTTTAGGATTAGCCTACCAGCTCAAGCCATTCTACTCTAAGTGCGCAGTGTTCCTGGTTCCAACAAATTGGTGCTCAGTGGTGGGATAAGCCACGCCACCGGACTCCACTGGACCGACCACAGCTGCGTCCACTTCAGCTTCAGGAAAACTGCGACCCACCACCACCCGCAACAGGTTCCCCGCCGGAGCTGGAGCAAGATCACCGCCGAGCAGCTCACCGCCTCCCTCAGCCAGAACACACCCACCAACACAGCGGACCCAAACGAAGCAGCCAGCAACTACGCCAAGTGGCTGACCGCCTGCGCCGATGACCCCGCACCACTAAAGAACCCTCCCAGCAGAACCGGCAGCAAGAAAACCCCCTGGTTCACCAACGAACTCAAGGAATCCAAGAAGAACTGCTGCACCCTCGAGAAAGCCTGGCGACTCGACCAGACCACAGACAACAGGACCGCCCTCAAGCACGCCACCCGCAAACACCACCAGCTGATCCGCGACACCAAGAAGTCGGCACTCAAAGAACGACTGGACAACAACGCCCACGACAGCAAGGAACTCTTCAGCATCGTCAAAGAGTTCTCCAACCCCAGCGCCGGAAGCAACAACATCACTCCCTCGCAAGACCTCTGCAACTCACTCGCCTCGTTCTTCCACAGCAAGATCACAGACATACACAACAGCTTCAACGCACAGACCACGCACCCTACCGCCGAACCAACGCCCGCCACCACCACCCTCTGCAACTGGACCCCGATCAACACCGAAGACATCACCCACACGATGAACTCCATCCACTCCGGATCACCTACCGACCCCTGCCCACACCACGTCTTCAACAGAGCCGACGCCATCATTGCACCCCATCTCCGGGACATCATCAACTCCTCCTTCCACACCGCCACCTTCCCGGAGAGCTGGAAGCACGCCGAGCTTACCGCCCTCCTGAAGAAACCAACGGCGGACCCCACCGACCTCAAGAACTACCGTCCCCTCTTGCTCCTTCCCTTTCTGGCCAAAGTCATCGAGAAGACCGTCAACAGACAGCTGGCCGCCATCCTCGAGCCGAATGGATCCCTCAACCCCTCGCAGTCCGGGTTTCGGGCCAACCACAGCACCGAGACCGCCCTAATCGCAGCCACCGACTACATCAGAACCCTGATCGACAACGGGGAAACAGCGGCCCTCATCCTCTTGGACCTCTCTGCGGCGTTCGACACAGTCTACCACTGCACCCTAGTGAAGCGCCTCAGAAACATCGGAATCCGAGAGAAAGCACTGGAGTGGATCATCTCGTTCCTCGCCGGAAGAGTCTGCCTCCCCCCGTTCAGATCCGAGGCCACCGAAGTCATCTGCGGCGTACCACAAGGATCTTCACTCAGTCCAACCCTCTTCAACGTCTACATGAGCCCCCTCGCAGCCATTGCACGCCAACATGACCTCAACATCATCTCCTAAGCCGACGACACCCAGCTGATCCTCTCCCTCACCAACGACCCCACCACTGCCAGAGCCAGCCTACATGAAGGGATAAAAAGACGTCGCCGACTGGATGAGGAACAGCCGCCTTAAACTGAACTCGGACAAGACGGAAGTCCTCATCCTGGGATCATCACCCTCCACCTGGGATGACTCCTGGTGGCCCCCGGCCCTGGGCACCGCTCCCAAGCCAACGGACCACGCACGCAACCTGGGCTTCATCCTGGACTCCTCCCTGTCGATGACCAGACAAGTCAACGCCGTCTCATCTTCGTGCTTCAACACCCTGCGCATGCTCCGCAAGATCTTCAGATGGATCCCCACCGAAACCAGGAAGACCGTCACCCAGGCACTCGTCACCAGCCGACTGGACTACGGGAACACCCTCTACGCCGGAACCACAGCCAAACTTCAAAAAAGACTCCAGCGCATCCAGAACGCCTCCGCATGACTCATCCTGGACATCCCCCGACACAGCCACATCACCGGACACCTGAGAGACCTGCACTAGCTCCCCGTCAGCAAGAGAATCACGTTCAGACTCGTGACCCACGCACACAAGGCTCTCCACGACCTGGGCCCCAAGTACCTCAATGACGCATGACCTTCTACACGCCCACCCGCCAGCTACGATCAACCAGCCACGCCCTCGCCACCGTACCACACATCCGCAGAGCCACTGCCGGAGGAAGATCCTTCTCCTACCTGGCAGCCAAGACCTGGAACTCTCTCCCCACCCAACTTCGGCGAACCCAGGACCATCTCTCCTTCAGGAAACAGCTCAAGACCTGGCTGTTCGAGCAGTAACATACCCCCCCCCCCAGCACCTTGAGACCCTCCTTGGTGAGTAGCGCGCTTTATAAATGCCGTGATTGATTGATTGATTGATTGATAGGATTTGTGCCTGCATACACCCTACAGCAACTTAGTGTGCACCACGCACCTTACACCTGGAGTTTTATCCTAGTGGTCTCCCTATTTGGACGTTTCTGTTTTTTCCAAATTCCTTTCTGGTGGTGGGTTGAAGTAGACCTTATTTGACTCCTCTTTCTTGAATACTCCAAATAAATGTCTGAGGTCCCGCCTGGTAAAATGGAGTTTGAGTTGGCTGAGTTAGAGACTTACACAGGGGCCCAAATTAGGGAATTTCGCCAGGAGAAGGGGGTGTTCTTCAAGCAGGGTGCGGAGAAAGTGGAACTCCAAACCAGCTTGAGAGCATGGGTGGCAGCTCGCCCAGATGGGGAAAAGGAGGAGGAAGAGGGGGATCATGACACCATCATTGAAGTAGACATGCTGTACCAAACCGAAGGGGGGAATCTGTTACCAGGTCCTAGGACACCTTCGAGGGCGGGCAGTAGTGTATCTGAAAGGAGCCTGACTGCAGTAGATTTAGCTGACAGGAGGGAGGAAAGAAAATTAAAATGGGAGTTAGCTAGGTTGGAAAAGGAGAGGGAGGAGATGAGGCTTGCCCATAAGCTTAGCTTAAGTGAGTTAGATCTCAAAGCCCTACAGATAGGGACCTCCAGTAGACCTGTTGGTGGCAGCACACCTAAGGAAATTACCAGGGAACCCAGACCCTATTTGTCCAAAGATGTAGTCACCAGTTTTAGTGTAGGAGATGCCATTGCCAAATGGTTGGCTGCCTATGAGGTCTCATTAAGAGCTCATGGGATTTCAGAAAGTCATTGGGGGGTGGCCTGTACAAGTATATGCCTCCGGTAGGGAGGGATGCTCTTTTAGCCTTAGAGCAGGAGGAACAGACAAATTACCCCACCATGAAGGTTGCTTTGATTAGGAAGTTTGGGCTGAAAAATACAGGCAGAAATTTTGGAACAGCCACAAACTAGCTACACAAAATTGGGTAGACTTTCTGGATTACGCTAAAAGGGCATTGGAGGGATGGGTGCAAGGCAGTGTGGTGACTTATTACGAGGGGTTATATGATCTGTTCTTAAAGGAGCACCTCCTCGAGAAATGTTTTACGGAGCTGCGTCAACACCTGGTGGATAGCAAGCTGATTAACCCTAGGAAGCTTGCAGAGGAGGCGGACATCTGGGCTAGTACCCGGGTGTCCTCAAAGGGGACTGGAGGGGATTCCCAAAGGACTGGACAGTGCGCTCCCCAGAAGAAAGAGGGGGGAGACAAAAAGAAGGAGTTCTCAAAAGGCCCCCAAAACAGTTTGCAAGGAAAGGGATCAGGTTACACTTCTAGGATTTATCCACAAAAAGCCCCCTATCCTGACCATAGTCAGCAGCCAAGGGTTGTCCGCTGCTATGAATGTGGTGGGGTTGGGCACTATAAAGGAGATGTCAAGTGCCCAAAGAGACCACCCCCACCCACTGGAGGAAAAACCGCGGGAGTGGCTAGAGTAGTGTTCGGGGAGGAACTGCCTCTAGATAAGGGAGGTGAGTGGGCGGGAATAACCTTAGTGTCCCTGGGAGACAGCGAGATGGTTCCTAAGATCCAGGTGCCCCCAAATACCACCAAGTATGGGCAGTGGGTCACCATCAACGCCCAGAGAGGGGAAGCTCTGAGGGACACAGGTGCCAGTATTACTATGGTAAGGAGTCAGCTGGTGTCCTCAGAGCAGGTGATCCCAAACATACTCCACCCTGCTGTGATGGCTGATGGCAGAATAGATTCAGAAAAGAGGGTGGTGATGAACAGAGTGTCTGAATTAAGCAGACCACTCTTACCCAGTCCAAAGATCAGGGCTTGATCCATCACCGTTTTTTAGCTCACCGCACCATCTCAGCTCAGAACCTGGCTACATGCAAATTAGTCTGTCCCTGGCCCAGTGCATCATGGGAACAGGGCAGACCAGACTACCAAGCCAAATCTTATACTGGGAAGGAAACAAGCTTCCGGGGACCGGTTTCTGGCATTTCAGCCGTCTTCGGCCCGGCTTGCTTGAATCCTGATGGTGCAATGAGCAAGGGACTCACATCTGAGTATACCCTTCCACGCTTATGGTGGACAAAATGATTCAGAGAAGGGGGTGGTGATGAACAGAGTGTCTGAATTAAGCAGACCACTCTTACCCAGTCCAAAGATCAGGGCTTGATCCATCACCGTTTTTTAGCTCACTGCACCATCCCAGCTCAGAACCTGGCTACATGCAAATTAGTCTGTCCCTGTCCCAGTGCATCATGGGAACAGGGCAGACCAGACTACCAAGCCAATTCTTATACTGGGAAGGAAACAAGCTTCCGGGGACCGGTTTCTGGCATTTCAGCCATCTTCGGCCCGGCTTGCTTGAATCCTGATGGTGCAATGAGCAAGGGACTCACATCTGAGTATACCCTTCCACGCTTATGGTGGACAACATGATTCAGAAAAGGGGGTGGTGATGAACAGAGTGTCTGAATTAAGCAGACCACTCTTACGCAGTCCAAAGATCAGGGCTTGATCCATCACAGTTTTTTAGCTCACTGCACCATCCCAGCTCAGAACCTGGCTACATGCAAATTAGTCTGTCCCTGGCCCAGTGCATCATGGAAACAGGGCAGACCAGACTACCAAGCCAATTCTTATACTGGGAAGGAAACAAGCTTCCGGGGACCGGTTTCTGGCATTTCAGCTGTCTTCGGCCCGGCTTGCTTGAATCCTGATGGTGCAATGAGCAAGGGACTCACATCTGAGTATACCCTTCCACGCTTATGGTGGACAAAATGATTCAGAAAAGGGGGTGGTGATGAACAGAGTGTCTGAATTAAGCAGACCACTCTTACCCAGTCCAAAGATCAGGGCTTGATCCATCACCGTTTTTTAGCTCACTGCACCATTCCAGCTCAGAACCTGGCTACATGCAAATTAGTCTGACCCTGGCCCAGTGCATCATGGGAACAGGGCAGACCAGACTACCAAGCCAATTCTTATACTGGGAAGGAAACAAGCTTCCGGGGACCGGTTTCTGGCATTTCAGCCGTCTTCGGCCCGGCTTGCTTGAATCCTGATGGTGCAATGAGCAAGGGACTCACATCTGAGTATACCCTTCCACGCTTATGGTGGACAAAATGATTCAGAAAAGGGGGTGGTGATGAACAGAGTGTCTGAATTAAGCAGACCCCTCTTACCCAGTCCAAAGATCAGGGCTTGATCCATCACCGTTTTTTAGCTCACTGCACCATCCCAGCTCAGAACCTGGCTACATGCAAATTAGTCTGTCCCTGGCCCAGTGCATCATGGGAACAGGGCAGACCAGACTACCAAGCCAATTCTTATACTGGGAAGGAAACAAGCTTCAGGGGACCGGTTTCTGGCATTTCAGCCGTCTTCGGCCCGGCTTGCTTGAATCCTGATGGTGCAATGAGCAAGGGACTCACATCTGAGTATACCCTTCCACGCTTATGGTGGACAAAATGATTCAGAAAAGGGGGTGGTGATGGCAGATTAGGTCACAATCCTGTGGCTGAAGTTCCCTTCGAGTGGGGAGGTGTCTCGGGTCTCTTACGAGTTGCGGTGAGCCCTGCCATGCCAGTGGACTGCCTGTTGGGGAATGACTTGGAACACAATTCTTAGAAAGAGGTGGAATTCCGGACTCATTCAGAGATGCTGCGTACCCCTGATTGGACCTGTGCAAGCACACGATCCGCGACTGCCCGGAAGGGGAGGTCACAAGGGCTGGAGCCTGGAACAAAGGCACAGCCAGCTGCCAAGAAGGGGAAGACCCGGGGACAGGGAAAACCTGCCTCGGCGTCCACACCCCATGAGATGGATGGGACACCTGAGGTGGTGGTCCCGGAGTCCACGGAGGGGGATGTTGTCTCTGTGGCGGACTTACCTATCCCTACAGAATGGCATGTGGAGGGAGGACCTACCAGGGAAGAATTTTGTCAGGGGCAGAAGGAGTGCCCTACACTTGAGTGACTGCCCAGGCAGCAGGTAACATTACCGGGAACTTTCACATCTACTGGGAGGATGGTCTTCTCTACAGTGAACCCAAGGCTCCGGTGCACGGTTCGTCACGGACCTTGGTAGTTCCCCAGCATTACCGAGCCTTCCTCTTGGAGTTGGCTCACGAGACTCCCTTGGCAGGACACCTGGGTCAAGACAAGACCTTTGCACGCTTGTTCCCCATTTCTATTGGCCTCAGATGAGGATTACGTCCGACACTTTTTGTAGGACGTGAGTGTCCTGTCAAGCTAGTGGGAAAACAGGGGTTAAGCTGAAGGCTCCCCTGGAACCACTACCTGTTGTTAGCACCCCCTTTGAAAGGGTGGGCATCAACATTGTTGGGCCTTTGGATCCACCCACTTCAGCCAGTCACAGGTTTATCCTGGTTCTAGTGGATTATGCCACCCTGGTACCCAGAGGCTATTCCTTTGAGGACCGTTACTGCACCTGCGGTGGCTCGGGCCCTGATGGGGATTTTTACCCGATTGGGTTTCCCCAAGGAAGTTGTGTCCGACAGGGGGACCAACTTCATGTCAGCATACATGCGAGCCATGTGGAAGGAATGTGGAGTTACTTATAGGTTCTCCACACCTTACCACCCCCAGACCAATGGTCTGGTGGAAAGGTTCAACAAAACCTTGAAGGGCATGATCAGAAGTCTGCGGAGGAAATGGGACGTCCTCCTACCCTGTCTGCTGTTCTCATTCAGGGAAGTGCCACAGAAAGGAATGGGCTTCAGCCCCTTTGAGCTTCTGTATGGGCACCCTGTTAGAGGACCTCTCAGCCTGGTGAAAGATGGATGGGAACAGACTCCCAGGAAGCTTCCCCAGGTTGTGGTGAGTTACATGCTAGCTTTCCGTAGCCAAATGGCTAAGTTGTGGAAGCAAGCTTCTGACAACCTTGAAGCCAGCCAGGCAGTCATGAAAGAGTGGTATGACCACAATGCCCTTATATAGGCATAGAAATCATTACCATATGGAGGACCATATTGTCGTTTCGCTATTTTGACTCGTAAGTAGCAGGTTGATATTATTTGCCCATGAGATCTGAGGGCATGGCGACACGAAGATGCCCAAATATTTCAAACCTCCTAGTGCGTGCGACAGCAGCGTCGCCCAGGTGCCCCGCCTCTGGTTACTGCATACTGGGAAAAGCACAGATTTAGCAGGGTTGGTGTGCAGACCAGTAGTTTCCCCAAACACTCTGAAGATTTGTAAGATACTTGGCCCCGAAAACCATGGGTCAGTCATAAAGAAAAGGACGTTATCCTCTTATAACGCGATGCAGTCGGATTCTGATTGAGACCATTCAAATCCACGGAGCACCGGGCCACTCCGAATCCACGCCACAAAATGTTCGGGTGAACAACAGCTGGGATAGGGGCCCCCCTGTCTTGTGCCCCTGTGAATAGGGAATGGGTCTGAGCGATTTCCAGCTATATGGACGGATGCCGTTAAGTGAGTGTTGAGTAAACGGACATATGCTATGAAGCGTGGGCCAAAATTTACGGCTTCAAGTAATTTGAATGGATAGACCCAGCTGAGAGAATTGAATGCTTTGTCTATGTCAGATATTAGTATATCTCCTGGGCGTCCCAATGCTGGGGCCATCGCTATGGCATTATGTACTCTTTGTATGTTGTGGCAAGTAACCCGATGAGAAATAAAGCCCGATTGGTCTGGGTGAATTAAGGCAGACACACAAGTCCGTAGGTGATCAGCCAGGACCTTCCCAAATAGTTTAGGCTCAAAGTTCATAAGAGAGATAGGGCGGTATGTTGAAACATTCTCCAGAGGGCGACCCGGTTTGAGGAATAAGACTATCTCCGCATGACATTAATCCCAGGGTAATATACTTTGTTCTTGCGCATCCAGTATTGCTGCCAGCAAGTGGGGGCCTAATATGTGTATATTCGCCCTCAAGAACTCCATAGGGAATCCATTGGGTCCGGACGCTTGTCCCGGGTGCATAGCATTTTACGGCCTTGTTCAGCTCGTCTATGGTGATAGGGGCCTCTAGTTGGTCTTGCATATGGTCCGTGAGCCTTCGAGGTGATAATTTATAAGGAATTTCGCTATTTGGGCCTCTGAGAGCTGCTTATAACACTCGTATAGTGAGGTGAAATGCAGTGCAAATTCCCGAGCCACCATTTCTGGAGATGAACATAAGACTCCCTCTGCATCACGTATGGTGGGGACCGCATGGGGGATTTGTCTACCTGGCATAGCCTGTGAAGCGTTTTACTCAACTTATCTCCCCATTGATATATCCCAAATCTCTTTGGCTTCTCCAATTAGATATTGTGATATTGTTTGTTGCACTTGTAACAAGTTGCGTTGGAGAGAGGGGCTGGGGTCCCGGTTGAGTTGCATTGCGAGAGACGCCTGGCGTGATTCTAGGTCTGCCAGTTGTACTTGGCGTGCACCTTTCTCTTTGGTGCGATAGCTAATTTATGCCCCAAGAATTGTGGGCTTAAGAGGATGTCCTGAAACGGGGCAGAATCAACATTGGTGTATAAATATTCTGATATTGCCACATGTAGCATGTCCTGAAAGTCCGGGTTTCAAAGGTGCCATGAGGACATCTGCCGCCTAAAGGGGGGTCTGCAGGTACAAGTATGGAGTTTAAGAGTAATCGGGAAGTGATCCGATAGCCCTCTGGGGAGGTGAGCGACTTGTGAAAACCTATGGATATATGTGCGAGGTGTAAAGAAGTGTTCTAATTGGAACTGCAAACCATGTACCATGGATATGAAGGTGTAGCTGCGTTCTGTGGGGTGGTAGTCACACTAGATGCCTGCCCAGCCTAAGGTGGACACCAATAAATTCAGTTTAGAAGGACCCACTAGTGGGTGGCGGACAGTGCAGTGCTGTCCATATACTTGGCCCTTGGTATCCTTTCAGTTCCCACCAAGGAGGGTTAGGCCCTCCGCCAGTTCCCCCAAAATCCTGAAGATCCTGTCAACAAAGGTCATCCCCAGTGGGGGGGGGAGCATTAATACTACCTATGTTGACATGCTCGCCATAAAATGTGCCTGTGACAATAACATATCGGCGCCCTGGATCTACCCAATGGTTTGTGTGCTGAAAAGGGACTCTTCGATGTATCAGAATGGCAGCTACCCAAGACCCCCTGGTGAATTCTGCATGGTATATATAATAGTACCCAAATCTAGCCAGGCATGGGATTTTTGTACCAAGGAGATGAGTTTCTTGTAGGAGTAGAATGTCGACCCCATATCTTTTGGCCTGGCGTAAAACCGCACCCCATTTTATTTTATTGAGAAGACTCCTTACATTCCAAGAAACCCCAATAAGGTCCCCAAGGGGGGCAGTGTCGGTCTGTACCATCATCCCGTATCCATGAAGTCACTGTAAGGATAGCGTTGGATTCTAAGAAGAAGTCTGCATGTAGAACAACAATGAAACTGAGTTCCCTGAGCATCCCCCCACCCCCTTCCTACACTGCCATGAACTGACTGACTGACTGAATTATTTTTAGAGCGCTCTTTTGCCGAGGCGTCTTGGCGCTGTAGGACGAAGAAAGAAGAGAAGGGTTAGGGCAGTGCGAAAAGCCAGGTCTTCAAAGCATTTCTGAACTTAACAATGCTCATTTCGTAACGGAGTGAGGATGGTAGGCTGTTCCAGAGCTTGGGGACTTGATTGGAGAAGGATCTGCCACCCCAACAAACTCTCTTTGTCCTAGAGATGGGCAACAAATTTTGGGAGATAGATCTAAGTGAGCGCTCAGGTGCACACGGTGGGAGAAGGTTGGAGAGCTGTTTGGAGATCTTCCCATAAAAGGATTTGTGGGCCAGGCATAGAACCTTAAATTGGATTCTGCACCTGACTGGGAGCCAATGGAGTTCACGAATGGTTTTGGAGGTGGGATGTCGTTTAGGAGGTTGAGCAGTACTCTGGCCGCTGCGTTTTGAATTGAATGGAGTCTGTCAAGTTGTCATTCACCTGCACCTATGTACAGGGCATTACAATAATCTACCCTGGACAAGATCAGCGCTCCTACTACTGTTTTCCTCAAGGAAAATGGGATGTAGGGTAGGATTTTGCAGAGGATCTTCAGTGTGAAGAAGCAGGCCGATGTGACCTGGCTGATTTGAGCTGTACAGGTGAGGTCCTTGTCCATTATGAAGCCAAGGTTTCTGACCCTATTGGCCAGGACGGGGCAGGTGCCAGCCTCTGGAGGCCACCACAAGTTCTAGGAGCATCTGTCGTGGTGTAGGGTACACCAGGCCCCCAACAGGGGGAACCCGGGCCCCCATGCCAACAATACCCAACCCATCCGCCAAACATAACAAGGGGATATAGAAATGTTCAGGGCTTAGCCGCCCTATGGTTGCATCCACGCCTGTTCAGAGGACAGTGAATAAGAGGCTAGTCACAGTGAAGAGCGATCCACTGCTAATATGATTTGCCCCTTGATGAACGACTGGATGACTCAGCAAGTACGTTCTGGACTGGAGGATCGTCTGTCTGAGATTCATGGCATCTCTGTGGTTTGGTTCTACGAGGTCTGTTTCAAGCCCTGGGAGGAGTCTGATTCCAGCAGCGGAGGCATATGCGGCTTTAAGTGGGTGTGTTTGTCAGTCCAAGCAAAAACTGCTTCCGGTGTGTCAAAGAAATATGCCTTGGAATTGAATATGACTCGCATCCTAGCAGGGTATAAAAGCATGTATTGCAAATTGAGGTCTTGTAACCTACTCATTGCTGCCACGAAGTACTGGAGTTGCTGTTGGACCCGGCGTGTGTAGTCAGGAAATATCATTATGAGCTCGAATCTTGTTGGAACTTTCTCTTTATGTGACCTCACAAACTGCTAGATAACATCACGATCTGCATAGTGCAATAACTTTGCGATCACTGGACTAGGATTTTCACCTGGGAGTGGTTTCTTAGTCAGCGCCCGGCGGGCCCGATCCATGATAAAACACGAGGATAACTGTTCCTGCGGCACAAGATCTGTGAGCCATTGGGCAATAAAGTGGGTTATGGAGGATCCTTCACATCCCTCCGGCGGGCCCACGAAAAACAGGTGTGACAACCAATACAAATCAGAGTGCTAGAGATGGACAACACATCTCTTTTTTTAGACACTATTCCATACTCAGCCTGGAAAAATGCCATCAACAGGCAGGTCAAATTAATTTCCCATCGTATGGATCTGCACTCCGTAAAATCATCTTCCATTTTGCTCCCCCTGAACTCTTCGTATCTTCCCGGGAAACCGCAAGCCTATTTCCAGGAAAACTTAAACGCAGTGGCACAGAAGAATATAATGTTCATGCAACTTCTTGGCTTGCGTTCAACGGCTTTTAACAGATGGGCCCCAACAAGGGAGGGGGGGCCTGCAGACTGTGCAATTACAACTCCGAGTCATGGCTGCATCTCCTGTGTTGTTGCCCGGCCCTAGCGGGGCAACAAGAAAGTCTCTCTTAAAACCCTTGTACTTAAGATGGGGCATTAGGTCATGCTAGGAGGCTTCGGCCCTTTGTTTCGCGTCCACTGACATTCAAGTGCTTGCAAGGTCTGGAAAACTTGTGAGACTCTTGGACAATCTTCTGTTACCTTCTTCGGCCCCTGCTCTCCTACCCCTTCCCCCTCAAAAAGTCATTACAGATTTTTTCTCCCCCGTGGTTTAGCACCTTTTGTTTTTATCCTCTCTTACTTTGGTTTAGCGTAGCAAAATGTTTGCATCGGCAATTATAAGACTGTTTTACTTAGAAGCACAACGGACAGTAAGCTTTGAGAGCTGTTTCTCAGCTCTGTGTTCCTCTTTTAAACATGACAAATGTGTTAATGCTGATTTTTATAAATGTGCTAATGCTGTCTTTTATAGCAATGGTTTTAAGTAACTATACTAAATTAATAAAAACTTCAACTTTCAACTTTCAACTTTCAATACAAATCAGGAGATTGGAACAGATGGCAAAAACCAGATTCAAGAATGAATAATTGGCAAAGGCCAGATACAAGAATGTATAGTACTTATTGTTTCAGATGTGGAAGTGGCTATCACTTTGGGAATTCCAAGTCATGCCTAGCGTTGGAGAAAGTTTGCACAACATGTAACAAAAAAGGGCATTTTTTAAGAGTATGTAGATCAGCTCCAAGGAGAATTAATTTCATTCATGGACAAGAGCAGGATGATACAAGTGACTGTGAATTTGATTTTAATACTATAATGTGTGTAACTAAAAAGACAGGCTGTAAGAAATTTCCTTCTTGTGAAATCATTATTGATGGTATTTCAACTAAAGTATTTGTTGTTTCTTGTTCATGGTATACTATTCTACCTTGCACTTTAGTTGATTCTAATTGGCCTAATGTCAAACTAATTCAACCCAACATAACACCTAGTGCCTACACTGGTCATAAATTACAGCTTTACGGTTATTTTATAGCTGAACTGAATTTCAAGAACCGCAGTACACGAGGGAAAATTTATGTTACAAAATCTGGAGAATCACTACTAGGTTGGCCACATCAAGAGCAACTTGGCATTAAACTAGATCCTAATGCTGATCCACCTGTGTATTCTATCGATGATTCTATTCTATCAATATGTTAGAACTGTATTTCTTGAGCGCACGGCTACCCAGATCGGGTGTCCCGGCGCTTTGGCAGAGAGTCCTGAACACAACCAAGAAAAACCCAGCGGCAGAAACACTGTAGGCCCACTGGTTAGGCGGAGAAAAGGAGCGTCTTGAGCTCCTTTCTAAAGGCCAGAAGATTATTAGCCTTGCGGAGTGATAGAGGAAGCTCATTCCACAACCTGGCCGCCATAAACTGGAAGGACCGGCCTCCCATCCGCACGCGTTTGATCACTGGTACCTCCACTTTAGCCAGGTCAGCAGATCTCAAACTCCTCCGGGGAACGTAGAAAACAATCCGCTTCCTGAGGTAAGCTGGGCCAATGCAGTGGAGGGCTTTAAACGCCAACGTGAGGACCTTGAAACTAATTCTGCTGGGGAGAGACAGCCAATGCAGCCTGCCGCGCAGTAGAGAAGCACTGGCTCTCCGTGGAAGGCCAAAAATGGCTCTGGCCGCCGAGTTTTGAACAACTTGTAATCTGGATACCAGATATTTAGGCAGACCAGAGAAAAGTGCGTTCGCGTAATCTAAACGCGAACCCACGAGTGCTTGCACAATGTTCTTACGATATTGAAGGGAAAGCAGTGGGAGAAATTTCCTCACCATCTTCAAGATACCGAAACATTTCCCCACCAGGCCCGTGATGTGGGGACGAAAAGATAGACTGTCGTCAAATACCACACCCAAATTTTTTACTTGGGCAGATGGTTTCTCAGGGGGGAACATGTCGGAAGGCCACCACGATTTCCAGCCAGGGTCCTCAGCGCAGCCAAAAAAGAGCAACTCGGACTTATCCGAGTTACATTTCAGGTTCTGGTGCTGAAACCATGCAAAAACAGCACTCAGGCAGTCTCTGATTCTGTCGCCATTAAAAACCTCTCCCTTCCTGCAGGTAAACAGGAGCTGGGTGTCGTCAGCGTATGAAATGACCCGGGCTCCAAATGCCTCCGCGACCTTCGCCAAAGGGGCCACATAAATGTTAAATATGGTGGGGCTCAGGATGGATCCTTGAGGCACCCCCACCTCTAGCGAAGGCATTTCCGCGGAGAACGGAGGAGCCCAGATCACCTGCCGACGGTCGGTTAAGAAGGATTGAAACCAGTCCAACACCGTCCCCCGCAGACCTACCTCCCGGAGTCTTCGGAGGAGGCCGGCGTGTGGGACGGTGTCGAATGCCGCCGACAGGTCCAGCAAGACCAACATAGCCTTTCCCCCAAGATCAAGCGTTTCCCTGATGGCGTCGGTCACCTCCACAAGAGCTGTCTCCGTACTGTAATTAGCACGGAAACCAGATTGGGAGTCATGCAGCAGTTTGTTATTCTCTATGAAGGTGGTAAGAGTAAGCTGAACATGTTTCTCCGCCACCTTCGCCAGAGCAGGGAGGAGGGAGATTGGTCTATAGTTGGCCCACTGTAAAGGGTCGAGCAGAGGTTTCTTAATGAGCGGGAGAATAAGAGCATGCTTCCATTCTTTAGGGACCACTCCAGAACTCAGAGACATGTTGAGCAAGGGGTTCAGCAAGTTGTTAATAGCTGGTGCCACCGAGCTCAGGCATTTGGCCGGACACGCATCCAAGGGGGATCCAGATTTCAACCGGGAAAGCAGCTCCAGAGAGGACTCGCAGGATAACGGGGGGAACGTCGAAAGAGTGGGTGCCTGCTCGGCTGCAGCGGATGGAAGGACCTTCAGATCACTTTCCACAGCTGCGGCCACTTCCAGGGATTCCACCCGATCGAAAGAGTCCTGAATCCTACGGATCTTGTCCACAAAGAAGTCAGCAAGCTGCTTGATCCACTCCTCAGTATGGGAGTGAACCCTAGCGGCCGCCACCGGCTCTGTGAATTCCTTCACAATTCGGAATAGTTCCCGACTTGTGTTATCAGCCTGGTCTATTCTATGCTCGAAGTAGATCTTTTTAGCTTCGGCAATCTGTCTGTGGTAAGATTTTATCGCACCCCTGTACTTCAGTTTCTCCTCAGGCGCATATCTGCGCCGCCAGAGCCTTTCAGATCTTTTACAGTTCTGGCGCGCTTTCCGCAGAGTAGCGGTAAACCAAGGAGCGGAATCCTGGCAGGGGGCTGTCCTGACCGGTTTCCGAGGGGCAAGCTCCTCGAATCTTGTCCGAAGCCAGTCCTGGACTAGCGGCAGGTCGACTTCTAAGTTCCCAGACGTAATGCAAGGATGTGCATGGAGTGCCTCAGCGAGCATATCAGCTGACACCAGGTGAAAGGCTCTCGCTTGACGAGACCCGTCCTTATAAGCTCTTTGACACGTCTGGTGCTCAGCTAACAACACGAAGTTAATTAAATAATGGTCGGACCATAGAACCGGCAGAGGGGAGGACACCTTAATTGGCACAGTGGAAAAGATTAAATCCAACGTATGCCCTTTCACGTGCGTTGTACTATCGATGAAAGAGGTCAGTCCGAGCATCTCGGTAATGTCCCGTAATTTAGATGCATCGGCGTCAGTTGACAAGTCCATGTGCAGATTTAAGTCGCCCAGCAGTACACAGTGTGCCGAGCGCACACAGGGTACTGACAGTGCCACCTGTAAATCCTCGAAAAACGAGCCTAAAGGCCCTGGAGGTCTATAGATCAAAATTCCTGTGCAGGTATGTGACGCCGACAACTGGAGACTAAAGCCCAGAGCTTCACAACCAGCGATATTATCTACAGGATAAGAGGTGCAAACAAGGGACTTGTCAACAACTAAGGCCACCCCACCACCTCTGCCTCCAATTCTATCCCTCCTTAAGATGGTAAAGTTGGGGGCAAGGGCACTAGCGATGTCCGGTTCCGAGCCAGCCCCCAGCCAAGTCTCTGTCAAAAAAAGACAGGAGAGTTTCGAATGTGTAAGGAGGTCCCAAATTTCCATGGAATGGCGCGGCAAGGATCTGGTATTTAACAAGGCACACTGACATTCCAAGGGGAGGGAGAGGGGAGCACGAGATGGAGATGATATAGGACGCCAAGAACATCCAGGGCACCCTTTAGCCAGGTGTCGACCACCAGGGAAGAGACAATTACAACCACTCTTGGGGGGACGGAGCGCACATAAAACGGCCGCACTATACCTAATCATCCTACACACCTACCCAAGATGCCAGAGTCCCGCCTCGGCCGCCTCCGAGACGCTGACGAGCGCAGACGGGCAGGACTCTGGCACGACTCCGGCGCAGTGAGGGCGCCACCGCTGCGCGTAACCGCTGCGCGATTTCAAGCGAGCTTTAAATAGCGTGCTCTCCGCGTCCCAGCTCACCTGGACGCTCCAAGATGGCGCTCACACTCCACTACCCAAGGCAAGATGTCCGCCGTCAACCACAACCTCCCCAGAACCGGACCCGCCAAACAGCGGTGGTTGTTCCAGAAATTATGTGCAAGGTAGGGGGCAGGAGGGGAGCTAAAAACGAGGGATAATGCAAATCAAAATAAAAATAAATGCCAAAAAACGGGGCTTTAAAATGCAGCAGTGCAATGCACAAGGAAACGCGACCAGCGCGACCAACAGCGAGGCGCCAAGTGAATTCTCAGCCTCAGGATACCTTACCAGGTAGTCCCCTCGTGATGCTCGCCCTAAATAGCGTGCTCTCCGCGTCCCAGCTCACCTGGATGCTCCAAGATGGCGCTCACACTCCACTACCCAAGGCAAGATGTCCGCCGTCAACCACAACCTCCCCAGAACCGGACCCGCCAAACAGCGGTGGTTGTTCCAGAAATTATGTGCAAGGTAGGGGGCAGGAGGGGAGCTAAAAACGAGGGATAATGCAAATCAAAATAAAAATAAATGCCAAAAAACGGGGCTTTAAAATGCAGCAGTGCAATGCACAAGGAAACGCGACCAGCGCGACCAACAGCGAGGTGCCAAGTGAATTCTCAGCCTCAGGATACCTTACCAGGTAGTCCCCTCGTGATGCTCGCCCTAAATAGCGTGCTCTCCGCGTCCCAGCTCACCTGGACGCTCCAAGATGGCGCTCACACTCCACTACCCAAGGCAAGATGTCCGCCGTCAACCACAACCTCCCCAGAACCGGACCCGCCAAACAGCGGTGGTTGTTCCAGAAATTATGTGCAAGGTAGGGGGCAGGAGGGGAGCTAAAAACGAGGGATAATGCAAATCAAAATAAAAATAAATACCAAAAAACGGGGCTTTAAAATGCAGCAGTGCAATGCACAAGGAAACGCGACCAGCGCGACCAACAGCGAGGCGCCAAGTGAATTCTCAGCCTCAGGATACCTTACCAGGTAGTCCCCTCGTGATGCTCGCCCTAAATAGCGTGCTCTCCGCGTCCCAGCTCACCTGGACGCTCCAAGATGGCGCTCACACTCCACTACCCAAGGCAAGATGTCCGCCGTCAACCACAACCTCCCCAGAACCGGACCCGCCAAACAGCGGTGGTTGTTCCAGAAATTATGTGCAAGGTAGGGGGCAGGAGGGGAGCTAAAAACGAGGGATAATGCAAATCAAAATAAAAATAAATGCCAAAAAACGGGGCTTTAAAATGCAGCAGTGCAATGCACAAGGAAACGCGACCAGCGCGACCAACAGCGAGGCGCCAAGTGAATTCTCAGCCTCAGGATACCTTACCAGGTAGTCCCCTCGTGATGCTCGCCCTAAATAGCGTGCTCTCCGCGTCCCAGCTCACCTGGACGCTCCAAGATGGCGCTCACACTCCACTACCCAAGGCAAGATGTCCGCCGTCAACCACAACCTCCCCAGAACCGGACCCGCCAAACAGCGGTGGTTGTTCCAGAAATTAGGTAGGGGAGATTCATTAATTTCAGAGATTAAAAAGAAATATCCTACACTGTTTTGCAATAGTCTAGGCAAGTACAAAGGATTTGAACATCGTATAAAAGTTCATCCAAATGCTTTACCTATCCGCCACAAAGTCAGGATTGTTCCACTTTCATATAGGATTAAATTGAAGGAAATGCTCAATGATATGTGTGAAAAGAAAATAATAGAAGCAATGAATCATCTCCCTGGGTTTCACCAGTAGTAATTTCAATTAAATCCGGAGGAGATCTTCGTTTGTGCATAGATTTACGCAGTTTAAAGAATGCCATCTGTGTGGATTTGCATCCTTTACCAAATCTTCATGAGATGGTATCAACGTTGGATAATGCGCAAGTATTTTCTTGTCTGGATCTTGCTAGTGCATATCACCAAGTGGTTCTTCATGAAGATTCAGGGGATTTAACTGCATTTGTAACTCCTGAAGGTTTGTATAGATTTTGTACAATGCCTTTTGGCTTAGCCAGTGCTGCTGCAGTTTTCCAAAGGTTGATGAAGGAAACTTTAAATGGTCTAACAGGAGCAGTGGCATTCCAAGATGATTTTTTAGTTTTTGGGTAAGATGATAACGAACATGACAAAAATTTGATGGAAGTATTGAACGCTCTTTCGAACAAAGGGTTGACACTCCGTGCTGACAAATGTAAATTCAGGAAGAAGAAAGTGGAATATTTGGGTCATTGCATTAGTGGAAATGGAATCAAGCCTAAAGCATCACATTTGGAGAATATCAGCAAAATGCCTATTCCCCAGAACAAGGATCAATTAGTAGCCTTCTTAGGATTAGTAGAATTTTACGCCAAGTTCATTCCAAACTATGCTACTGTAATTGAACCATTTAGGTCTCTTTAAAAAAAAAAGCAAAATATGTATGGACAGACTCTATGACAATAACACTCAATACTGTAAAGGAAATGATTGTTAAGGCCCCTTGTCTAAAACCATTTGTCATTGGGAAAAAATGTATTGTGATGGTTGATGCAAGTGATTGTGGGCTAGCGGCTGTTCTGATTCAAGAGGAATGGGGTAAAGAATGGATAGTTGCGTATGCATCTAGGACATTAAGAGAGTCTGAACGTCATTATTCCGTGATTGAGATGAAACTTTTGGCGTGTGTTTGGGGAGCTGAACATTTTAGACCATTTTTGTGGGGAACTAAATTTATTATTAAATCAGATCATAAGCCTTTGGTGCACATATTATCACCAGGTGGGGGGACGTCCGCTTTCATCTAGATTAGCTAGACTGTCTTCAATGCTACAAAACTTTCAGTACTCTTTAGAATGTATTCCTTGAAAATCTAATGTTCATGCTGATTTTATGTCAAGACTTCCCTTGTCATGTAAGGATTCCGACAATGTTGATAAGGACGAATGTGAAGTAGCTCATATTATAGGTGATGTGAATTTAGTATTTGGAGAGGACTCGGTGGTACAAGAACAAACGTGGAATGAGGAAATGGATAAAGATTTAGAACTTAAGGAAGTGAGGAAATGTATTTTAGGTAGTTGACCAGAAGGGAAAGTACTTGAGGGAGGCTTGATGAGTTATCATAAGGTTAAAGGTGAGCTAACTGTGGAAAATGGTATCATGTTAAGAGGGGATAAAATTATCCCACCTTTTGGTCTTAGGAAGAAATTTGTTGATCTAGCTCATGAAGGGCATTTTGGAATATCGCTTACTAGAAGACGGTTGAAAGACAGTTTCTGGTGGCCAGGGATTGTTTCAATCTGTTGAACATCAAGTGAGGTCATGCGAATTATGTGTGAATAGTGATAAATCGGCCAAGGCTTTGCCTACTATTCCACAACCAGTGGAATTACCTGTATCGCCTTGGAATAAACTTGATATTGACATTTTTGGACCTTTTACCATTTTACCACAGCAATATTCATTAGGAATAGTACTTATGGATTATTTTTCGAAATGGCCAGAAATTAAAATGGTCAAGGAAGTTACCACTGATGCTATTATACAATTCATGGATGAGATTTTTTGTAGAGAAGGTATTCCTCATGAGGTTGTAACGGATAATGGGCCCCAATTTGTTAGCAAGCAGATGGAGAATTATTTTTCAAGATGCAGTATTTCTCATAAAAGAATTGCAGTGTTCCATCCGGAGGCAAATGGTCAGATTGAGAGATTTAACAGGGTTGTCAAGGAGGCAATTCAATTGGCAGTTAAGGGGGGATTAAGTTGGAACAAAGCTATTCATTCTATGTTGTCATCATACAGAACAACTCCTAATGCTGTTACACTTCTATCTCCTTTTGAACTGGTAGGAGGGCGTAAACCCAGTACACAGTTGGTACCTTGGTGGTTGAAAAACAAGGATAGAGGTTGTATTGATTTTGCTGAGGTTGATTTCAAGGAAATTCGTAGAAAAGTTGATGCATATAAAATGAAAATGAAGAATGATTTGTTAAAAAGGAAGACAAGTAGGGAGGTTTCTGTGCAAGTGGGAGACCTTGTGCGATTGAAGAAAGGAAATTTTGTACATAACGGGTTAGCAAAATGGTCTGATCCTATAGAAGTAATTGAAGTATTTAGGAACGCTGTAAGAGTAAAGGATGGAAGTGTTTGGAACTTCAACAGAGTGTCCAAATTCAGTAATGGGAGAAATATTTCTGCTGGTGATTCTTCAAACATATTCTTAGATGTTACAACTAAGAGTACAGAGGAATCTGAGCCATTGAGATCTTTAAGTGAATCTTGTGATTCTACTTCATCTGATTTATTGAAAAGTTCAAGGATCCGCAGACCACCTGCTAAATTCAAGGATTTTGTACTTACTTAAAAAAAAATTTTAAAAAGAAAAGGAGGGATGTGTGTTATATGTTGTTATTCGCAGTTGACACGCATGCGAGCCACGCGCGTCAATGACGAATAACATTCTTGTTATTTAAAATGCCGCCCTGTTGTGTGAAGGATGTTGTGGGTTGCGCGTGGAGTTATGTTTTGAAAGGGGATGAATGGAGGTGGGTTGAATGTGGACCGTTTACAGAGACTGGAGAGGCTTGAGTTTATACACGGAAATAAAGAGCTCATTTACCTGGATATACCGGATCTGTGTATTTCTTCTCTTTGGCATGGAATTGCATTTTTCTACAGTTACCCAAGGTGCTGGGGCGTGGGTGCTCTGTCACCCAATTATAGGGCTCAATGCATGTAAAGAGAAGATCGTTGTGTGTCTTGAAAAACTGCAATTCTAAAGGCACTTTTTCAAGAATTATCAGGGGAAATGGTCAGAGCCTGTTATCATGTGCAGCACCAGCTACTAATGGCCTTTTCTCTCCAGTTTGAGTAGTCGACCATAGATGAAAGGGAGCATGGCAGTGGTCAAAGAGAGTAACAAAGGACTGCGCCTCTTTGTATTCATCATCACTACAGAAGGAAGTAGAGTCCTTCAGGTTATGGACATGGATGAGGGACTTCCAGCGAAACGGAGGACTTTTGAGTGGATTACTCCCAGTTTGGAGGTGGGAATGAAATGGATGTCGAGGAATTATGCATTCATGTGCTAAATTCAGTGTGAGTTTCTGGTATGATTGATAAGATCACGAGTGTTATATTCTATTATGTATTGCATTTAATATGCTGTTATTCATTTGTCTCTTTATCTCCTAGTTCAGTAAAGTTCAGTTTGATGAATGTTAATTAATATTAGAAATTCAGGTTTAAGAAGTTTTACGACGTTAATGTGTATTGAGGGATATTAATGCTCAAGAGGGAGGAAATGGTTTTTAATGTTATGTTTTTGGTTCTGGCACCTATTTATCTTCATAGTTAATGAACATCTACAGTTTTTGGTAGTGTAGTCAGGTTTATTGTTGTGCTATACTGAAGCATGTGCTGAAAGTAACCTTTTGTATTACAGTAGAACTTTTGTTATGTGTAGTGAATTTGAAGTGGAATTTGGTTGTCAGATTGGGGAAATGGTATTTAGTTTATAACTGCGTTTTGTGTATTTATGTACTGATTGTGTGGATTCTTGTAGTAAAAGATTGAGAGGGGGAGACTCAAAGGGTGCATTATTGTGTAACTAGCATGTGATTATTGGGCACATGAAGCTTGGAGTTTAACTGTGGAAGGACAAAACTTCAGTTGCTGATGTGGTGGAGTACAGATGCTGTGCGAAGTTGGGAAAGAGAACCACCTTGTCACGTGAGGATGTGTGGGGAATACCCCATGGTCTACAACTATGGTGTTAATGAGGGCCCTGTCACGTGAGGATGCAGCGGAGGTTACCCCGTGGTGTGTGAGAATTTGGAAGAAGTAGTACTTTGTTGCAAAAGGAAACATGGGGAAGTATAGAACCACTGTGTTGTGGCTGAAAGCTATAAGTTCCACTTGAGTGAGCTATGGGAAGTTTCGACAGGGGCATGGTACATGAAGCAGACTACATCAGTGAAAGGTAGAGTTTATTTATTTATTTATGCGTTTTTATATAGCGCGGACTTTACCCGAAGGTGTCAGAGCACTTCACAATGGGAACAGAACTGATACAAGAGAACATTACAAGTGAACAAAATACAAAAGCAAACGTTACATTACATGAGGCAAAAATTACAATTGTGAGCAAACAAAATACAAGAGGTAGCAAACGGTGCATTATAGGTGACATGTGTGCAGGTTACAAAAGCGTACAAAGTACAAATAGAGGCATAGTACTGCAATAAATGGAGGATACACAAACACAAGAACAAACGTTACGTAGGCAACGGTGGCACTTGTGCAAGTATCGAAAGCAAACAAAATGTAAGAGGTAGCAAACAGTGTGTTACAAAAGAAAAGTGACATGTGCATGTTACAAAAGAGTACCAAACACAGGTAAAAGGGTAATACTGCAATAAATGGCAGACTCTCAAACCACAAGAACACACTTTCTTCTTATTGCGTCTGTTTCACCTATAAGTGATCTGAACCAATAGTCATTTTGCACAAATGGGAGTATTTGACAGGTGTGTGGTACTGGCTGTAGAGTACGTTGCTGATTGTCTTGTTTGTGTGTGATTGCATGTACTGTATTCTAACCAGTATTTGAATGTTGTGCTTTGAGAAGTTTTTTTCTGTGTACTGGAGTCACCATTGTGTATGGAAAACGCTCTGCCTTATGTTTATGCAGCTTCCAGAGGGCATGATGCTAGGAATATACACAAGTGTTTTCTTCCATCTGGCAATGATCATATTGGGTTCGTCCAGCTAGTGTAAATGAGTACAGAACATGTTAGAGTGCTGGGCTGCACTTTTACGGATGTGAGATAGCGTGATAGATTGACACAGATTGTCATGTCTTTGTGAGCAGGTGTGCGTTAGTGGTGGAAGATGGATCTGAGTTTGTATTGTTGTCTCTGAGTTATTGTTGCATTGGTTTGACATTTGTCCTGTGAGTAAGCAAAGACGAGGATATAGTGACTTGGCATGTTTTGTTTGTGCTGTGTGTTAGGAAAGAGGATGATGCATTTACGTGATGTGTCTGTGTGTGCATGGGCTGAGAGAGCACACAGTAGAACATTGAGTGTAGATGTAAGAATGAGATGATGCATGTTGTTCTCTGTGTGCTGAGTGAAGCCTGGGAATAGATTACAACAGGAGGGATAATGGAGCGCCAAAAGGACCTACCTGCTATGACTGTAACCTGTAAGCCTAACATGGAATAAAGAATTTAGCTCCTACATAAATGCCTCCTGACCTTTGTTTGAAGATCCTGCCCTCCAACTACAACAATCTTGTGCATTTTGAGGGTGCAATTACTTTTCAATTGCACAGATTTGCAGTTTCGAAATGCATTGGCATTTAGTATCCCAGTAACTTAAATAATGTTCTGATTACTTCCAGATAATGCTCATTACTCCAAATCTCGATAGTATTTGCCACAGTCTTTCGATTCCCCTTTCTTTCTGGTAAGGGTGCTTAAGGTACATGCATGGGGTAAAACAGGAAAAGGCAGGCCAGAGATGGCAATTTTGAAACAATTGTATTTAAATAGAAACGGAAGAGAAATGTGGAAAAGAATGAAGAAACCACGATCTGGTCAATGCAGGGTTCATGTTTTCAAATTGTTTCTTGTCAAATCAGGTCTTCTTGGCAATGGGTGTTATGAGTTTTCCATGCGTAGGAACAGCCCTACAATCTCTGGAAACATTGACAGACGTCACCAAATGTTAACTGCAAATCTAATATTGCTCCAGAAAATAATATCCAGCAGGTAGGGAAAAACACCAGAGATCAGTAAAAACCTTCTACCTGACTATGCCAAGTGGCTAAGTGAAGAGCAAAACAAGTAGGACAGAAGAAAGTGATAAGTCCAGCACATGACCAATCAAACATATACAATTGGTGATACAACTGGACTCAAAATGGATTCCCCTTTTATAGTGCTAAACAGCAAGTGATGAATTTCAGAAATAGTTTGCCCATTTACCATAAGTTGCACACCTCCGGACACAGTGTTGTGAAATCAGTAGCCACACAACATTCTTGGCACTCTACCAGGCACAATTCTATCATAAACAATGTCATCGGACATATTATAAGTCTTGTCAGGAATGCTATCATTTAACATGCTATAAGTGATGTAATATGAAAGGGTATAAGCACTGCATGGAGAAAGGTATAGTTAATGCGGTATGGCTACTGATTTCATTACACTGTATTCAGAGGTGTGCGACTTACAGTAGTTTTGGGATGGGGCAGAAATTATAAGTGTAAGTTGTAACTATAACGTTTACATTTCAAAAATTTGTGAAGTTTAAGTTGGTTTTATATTGTAATCTTAAACAATGTATTCATAACTATAACTAGGCTTTAACCTTTGTTCTTTCCATTGAAGTTCTGTGTTTTTTATTGTTAGAAACATATATTTGTAACATAACACAAATTAAAACTATAGTTGCTCTTCAAAATAGTCATACAGATTGATACAGAAATGTACCAGTTGTGTATATATTGTATTATTAAATAAAGTATTCCTAACTATAACTAAGCTTAACCTTTGTTTTTTCACTGAAGTTCTGTGTTTTTAGTTATTAGAAACATACATTTTTAAATAACACAAATTAAAACCATATTTTCTTATCAAAATAGTCATACAGATTCATATAGGAACTTACCAGTTTTATGTATGAACATATATGCGTGTATGTGTTAAATAATACGTTGTTATTTCTATATTAAGCTATTGAAGCTGGATTCCTTTCCTACAGCCAGCACAATGTCTATGGTTGTTGCTGTTATTTAGTAGTATTAGGCTGTGTTTATATCATTTATTGCAAGTTTGTAACAGTAGTCATAGTCTTTATGGTTGTTGGCTGCTTTTTTAACTAATATCGGGCTCTGTTTATAGGCTAAATTAAAGAATGGTTTAAATATAACTTTTTCGGTTGTAGAATATATATAGTTTGTAAAAAAAACACCAAGGCTGTTGTAGCAGCCTGCCTATATTATGTGTAGGTTAAATATGTGAGCTTAATTACTTTTTTTGTGGTTCATAAGTACATCAATACCTCCTAGATACTATTGCGATAGTTCTGTGGTACTTTGAAATTTTAAATCAACTTTGATGGCTTCATTTCCACTGTGAGCCTGTAAGGGGAAGCTAGTGTTGTTTCCTTCCTGGATAATATTATTGTCTGGAATTAAATTTAAAATGTGTCTCAGTGCACAATGGATTTTGCCCCATATCAGGAGGAGGATCAGGAGGAGCAGTTGATTGTGCAGGAGCACCAGGAGGTGGAGCTCTGAAAAAAGATAAAGGAGTCCACTATATAGCAATTTTTCTCTGTGCCACTTGGTGAGAAAAAAGTAAATGCAAAGCTGATGACCTGCAACCTCTACCAGAAGGTTATTTTGTGTGGCATCCAACAAGAGTACTTGCTTTGGGACAATGGACATCTGATGGCCATCTACTCTACAATGTTGGTGTGAGCATAAAGGAGGTGGGAGAATGAGCTACAAGAGTCAACTACAGAAATATCCATAGCGGCCACAGCTCCTGACACTGCAAAACTTTCAGCATTTGCAGCATCGGCTGGACCTCCACCACCACCTACTCCATCAGTACCTGCTCCTGGTACTGCAGTGCCAGTCTAGTGTAATGTCTTAAGTAATATGTATATGCTTTTATGTGTTGTTCCCCTTTAACTGTGCACAGAATCTATAATGTTGATGACACTGCGATGGGCTTTGCATAGCCTCAGACGACAGTTGCCAAGTCTGTGTGTTGGATGGGGTCTTTATTACTGCTATTTTAATAAATTGGATTCTACAACTTCATCAGCCTACCTGAAGTATTTTATGTAGATCTTACATTTGTCGACGATGGACTTATAAAGAACCTTCTTCTTCTTTAAGAGACCACAACAATAACCTTACAAAGGCAGAATCATTCCTGGTGTGGTGTATGTGTCAACTAAGGGTGATTCACTGATTAGTTGGTTTCACCAAAGCAATTTACACATAATCTTAGATCCCAACAAAAGTCCTTCTGTTTGTCTAAAAGATTTACCCGCTGTAAGCCAAGTTGGAAATAATTGTACTTCATGGGTAGGGGAGTTTCCAGAAGTGTTTGAATCCAAGCTGGGTTGTCTCAAGAATTATTTCCATCATATTAAAATATAAAAGGATGCAGTTCCCAAAGTAGCTAGAGTTCGGAATGTGCCTCTTCAGTCAAAGGAGTGTATGAAAATTGAACTTGACAAACTGATCGCAAATGGAGTCATACAAGAGGTAGAAGCTATTGAATGGCTTTCTCCCATTGTGATGGCTCGTAAGGCCAATGGAGAGGCCAGACTCTGTGTGGATTTGAGGGAGCTGTTATCGTTGATCACTACCCTCTCCCAAACATAAGTGAGATGATGTGCTCCTTAGATGGTGCTAAGCACTTTTCTTCTCTCAATCTCGCATCCGCGTACCATCAGGTTAGGCTTTATCCCAAGACCTCACTGCATTTGTAACGCCATTTGGCACATTCAAATTTGTGAGGATGCCTTTTGGTCTCATCTCAGCCGCCTCTGTCTTTCAGAGGGTAATGGAACATATACTAAAAGGCATACGTGGGGTACGTATCAACCAAGATGATGTGCTTGTTGTCGGTAAGAATATAGATGAACATGATGATAGATTAAGGGCTGTATTGAAAGGGCTTTGTGATACTGGTCTGACTTTAAGAGCTGATAAGTGTTGCATTAACGTTGCACAAAGTGAGTATCCAGGACATCTAGGCTCTTCTAAGGGGATTGAACCAAAACCATCCTTGGTCAACAATATTTCGAACTTGAGATCTCCACAAGATAAAGATGAACTTGTGAAGTTTTTGGGAATGGTAGCGTTTTATCACAAGTTTATTCCCAACTTTGCAAATGTAACGGAACATTTAAGACTTCTCTTGAAAAAGGGGTGCGAGTTTGTTTGGAATAAAGAGTGTGAAAAGGGAGTTTCAATACTTGAAACTTCAGTTGAACAAAGCTCCTGCCCTAGGGAGTTTTGATCCTAGGAAACCTTCTTTTCTTATGACAGATGCCAGCTCAAAAGGGATTGGAGCCATATTAATGCAGAAAGGTGAAACGGAGGATAAGACAATTTTATTTCTGTCTAGACCTTTGAGGGATGCTGAATTCAATTATTCGGTCATAGAGAGGGAGGCCCTCGCCCTTTATTGGTCGATATGAAAGCTTCGTAAGTTTCTGTGGGGTTGTTCTTTTTCTGTACTGACTGATCACAAATCATTGAAGGAAGTTCTATCAAGAAAAGGCATTGATTTGGTTTCTCACTGCATAAGAAAGTGGGTGGTGGCGTTGCAGGAGTTTGAATTTGATGTAAATTATCTTCCCGGTGTTAACAATAATTTAGCTGATTGCTTGTCTAGATTGTGTGACACCAACATTGATGTTGTAATTTCTGTTGACAGTGAAGGCGATTGGTTTGCAGGGGAAGAATTCAGTGAAGAGCTCAATGTCTGTGTTATTAGTGATGGTATTATCCCCGAGAAGGACTGGAAAGATTCACTTCTAAAAGATAAAGTGTTACAGGACGTTATTTCATTGGTTCATGGACAGTGGGGTGACAAGAAACATTATAGTGAGGAGATTAAAGGGTTTTGGCAAGTCAAAGACGAGTTGTCTGTTGTAGATGGTTTGCTTTTAAGAGACAGTAAGTTAGTTCCACCTCAATTTAAGGAAATCTTTATTAGAACGGGCGCACTCAAGCCATATGGGCATTGTGAAAACCAAAGAAAGAATCAGAGAGGCCTATTGGTGGCCTGGTGTGGATTCACATGTAGAGAGAGTGGTTAGAGATTGCCATGAATGTTCCAGTAGTGATAATATACTAAAGTGTAGGACGCAACCCATGGTTAAAAGGGAGTCCTCTGCTGGCCCTTGGAGTGACATCTCGATTGATATTTTGGGTCCGGTGAGGAAGAATTCCTCTGAGAGGTATGTAATCGTGTGTATGAACATGTTTTCACGTTGGCCAGAAATTACATTTGTGAATTCCATAGAAACAAAAGTTGTCATTGATTTTTTATATGAATTATTTGAAAGAGAAGGTTTTCCTTTGTCTTTGTTGTCAGACAATGGAGTTCAGTTTACATCTAAGGTTTTTGAGGAGTTTCTTTCTTCAAGAGTTATAAGACATAAGAGAGCGGCTCTCTATCACCCTGAATGCAATGGCCTTGTTGAAAGGTTTGTCAAGGTGTTAAAAGAGAGTCTGCAGTTAGCCTCTGCTTCGGGTAAGAACTGGGAACTTGCAATGAGAAAGAAAGTAAGGGAGTATAGATTCACTCCACACTCTTCCACAGGTGTATCACCTTTCAGGTTCTTTAGGAATAGAATGCCTAACGTAGAGGTATGTCCTTCTTGGGTGTTGACCAAAAGATTGATGGTGGATGGAAATGTTGACAAGGTAAAGGGGTGGAAAGAGAAACAGCTGGAGGTTGTGAATAAGCGCAAAATATGGTTTGGCAATCGCAAGGCCACAAAGAAAACTTTAGTTTCTGTTGGAGATTGGGTTAAGATCAGGTCTCCCCGCCTTGACACAGGTGTTTCAAAATTCAGTAAACCCTTCAAAGTCATCAAGGTTTTTAGGAATGCCATTAAGACAAATGATCATAGAGTTTGGAATCTAAACAGGGTGGCTAAATGTCTCCCACCGGAAGTACCTTACCCAGATTACCCAGAATCATCTCAAGAATCTATGGCTTAAAGGTCTTGTTCTCTTACTGAGTGTTTGTCACCTTCTTTGTGTGATAGACCAAAAAGAATGGTTAGACGCCCTTCAAGACTACATGACTTTGTTTGATGTTACCCGCTTTTTGCCTTTGAGCAGTTATTTGTTTACCTACCTTCTGTTTATTTTTTATCTCCTTTTTCCTGTTCTCATTATGATCATTTATAATATTATTAGGGGGAAGGTAGTGTAATGTCTTAAGTAATATGTATATGCTTTTATGTGTTGTTCCCCTTTAACTGTGCACAGAATCTGGAATGTTGATGACACTGTGATGGGCTTTGCATAGCCTCAGATGACAGTTGCCAAGTCTGTGTGTTGGATGGGGTCTTTATTACTGCTATCTTAATAAATTGGATTCTACAACTTCATCAGCCTACCTGAAGTATTTTATGTTGATCTTACATTTACCTTTTGAGGCAAGAGAAAGGCATATTGTGGACCAGTATGTCAATACTGCTATATACTGTTTACTATGTTACACACTAATTGTTGCGAGTGAAAAAAATATTAATATTCACCGGCAGCTTGTCATCGCACACCACATCCCTAACTTCCCTCACACTTTCTTGTCCTCCTCTATCCTCTCCATTTTGTTTTTGGCTTGTTGGCCAAATTGACCTGTAAGAAAAAGCACAAAACTTCCAAAAAAAGGTTCTTTTAAGAACTACCCAATTATTTCCAATAATAAAGATTTTGTGCTACTTTTAGCCATATTTTCTTTTAGGTAACAGAAAAAACCCAGAAATTAATATACGGTTAAAAGGTAAGTGTAAGGTAAGTTAAACATGTCCTATATGATGACTATATGATACATAGTAAGTTTATTATTCAGTACTACAGTAAGATCTAATTGTATGTAAAGTGGAATACTCTGTCATAGAGTGAGTTTCATAAAGTGGATTGCAGTGTCTTACACTTGAGTGCCATACAGTGGAACGTTGTGCTGTGCAGTGTTGTACAGTGGAGTGTTGTAAGATGGATTCTCGGCAAGTGGAGGGTTGTTGACTCAACTATCATTGATTGTACGATCGTACAGTGGCAGAGAGTCAGTAAGTATTGTACAGTGCCGGACAGTGTAGTACATTGTTGTTAAATGTGTTCTAGTTGAGGGGCAGATAGCCAGGTTATACAGCAGCACATTTTAAAGTATGTTATAGTGGAAGGGTGTAAAGTGGAGTGGTGTACAGTGGAGGGGTATATCATAGAATGGAGGTGCATGTTCTACAGTGGAGTATGTTTTCTGAGAGTAGAGTAGCGTGTCATAGATTGCAGTGAGGTGGAGTGCCGCAGATTGTAGTAGAGTGTTGTACAGTATAGTAGCATTTCGTACAGTGGAGTGGTGTAGAGTGAAATAGAGTGTCATAAAGTTGATTGCCATTTAGAATAGTGGGGTAAAGTAGCGTTTCATTCAGTGTCATAAAGTGGTGTACAGTAAAAAGGCATAGAGTGCTGTAGAATGTTCTACAGTGGAATGGCATGCAGTCAAGTGGCCTGCCATGTAGTATAGCAGAGTAACCTGTCACACAGTGGTGTGCCTTAAATTGGACTAGGTTGTCATCCAGTGTTATAAAGGGGAGCAGAATGTGGGAAACTGGCATATAATATAGTAAAGTCCCACAGAGTGTTGGAACGTATTGTGTAATAAAGTGTAGTAGAGTATTGTACAGTGGGGTACAATGAAGTACAATGTTGTAGAATGGATAAGTGCAGAGTGTTAGAGAGTAGAATAGAGAATAATAGAGTGCTGTACAGTTTAGTAGAGTGTTGTAGAGTGCAATAGAGTAGACAAGCGTATTGTACAATGGGATAGGGTATAGTTCAGTGCCCTAGAGTGCATGCTTGTAGAGTATCTTAGAGAGTAGTACACTATCATACAGTGGCATGCACTGCAGTGGGATTGAGTCAACTGGTGTGGTGTAGAGTACAGTGCAGTGTTGTACAGTGTATTGTACTTGAGTGGACTT
The DNA here is from genome assembly GCF_964263255.1 of Lissotriton vulgaris. Taxonomy (NCBI): domain Eukaryota; kingdom Metazoa; phylum Chordata; class Amphibia; order Caudata; family Salamandridae; genus Lissotriton; species Lissotriton vulgaris. The sequence continues at coordinate 2,072,124,502 of NC_141687.1, forward strand.
GTGTGCCAAGTGTAGTATTCTTGAATGGAGTGTGTTGGGGCGCAGTGTTAGAAAGTGTAGTAATACAGTGAATACATTGTTGGAGACTTGAGTGCCATACAGTGGAGTGGTGTGTCATAGAGTGGGGTGTTGTACAGTGGGGTACAGTGGAATGCTGTACAGTAGAGTGGGATGTCTTATGCTAGAGTGGCTTGTTGTAGAGTGGAGTGACAAGGCATACGGTTGAGTGCCAAGCCATACAGTGGAGTAATCAAGTGTTATAAAGTGGAGTAGAATGTGGGAAACTGGCATGGACTATAGCAGAGGTCTTTAAACTTGTTGATTCCAAAACCCCCTTGCCAAACCTTTTTAGGTGTAAGGACCCTCTTCTGACAATATGTTCTAGAAACTGCTACTCCTCATCATCAACATCTATCAACAACCATAAATTCCCCTGCTAGACCTGACATCTTTTGACATGTTTTCCCCAGTTTTGTTCTTTTCTGAGCTCTAAGTTTTGACTCTTTTTTCTGGTTTAGTGTCTCTGCGCACTTTCTCACTGCTGTTCACTGTTAAAATGCAAGTGCTCCTTTTCTAAATTGTATTATGGATTGGTGCTTAACTACTAGTAAGTCCCTAGTAAAGTGCCCTGGGTCTGTAAATCAAATGCAGCTAGAGGGGCCTGCAGTTCTGAATGTGCCACTCACCCAAGCAGCTCTGAAAAGGGTTATCAGACCTGCCACTGCAGTGTCTGCGTGTAGTTTGCGACTGCCATGTTGACCTGGCAAGTGCACCCAATGCCAGGCCCTAATCTTCCCTTTTCTTACATGTAAGTCACACCTAAGGTAGGCCCAAGGTAGCCTTGTGTGCAGGGTGCTGTGTAAATTAAAGGTAGAACATGTACTGGTGTGTGTGTGAAATGTCCTGGTTGTGAATTACAGTGTGTTTCATTTTTCACTATGGAAAGGCTGTCTGTCCCATAGAATAGAATGGGAGTTTAATTATAGCTTTTTACAAGTATATCTTCCCTTTGGGACAAGATAGAGAAATGGGGGTTAGTATGCCTGAACTCAGAATACAAAAATGCATCTTTTAGTAAAAATGATATTTATGGTCTGTGTTTGAAAATACCACTTTTAGAAAGTAGGTATTTTCTTGATTAGCCATCCTGTGTGCCTCTGCTGGGTTTGTGGATTGACAGTCTGACTTTGTAGTGACAGGGGCTGGGGATGTGCATACTCATCAGACAGCCACTGAGGGGTCGAGGGATGTTCTGACTTTCCTGGTTGAGTCAGGGATGAGCTGAATAGACCTGGGCTTCATTTAAAGTAGTGGAAGGAGATTTCCTTGAGCCTGAATGGGCCTGGTCTGCCTTGGACAATGCTGTCTTTATCTCCTGCCAGGAAGCTGGGCCAGAGAGGGTGGAACTGGTTGGGGCTGGAACAGGCACTCTCTGCCCAAAAGCACAGAGAGAAACTGAGTATAAATATTGAAGCCCAAAGTTTAGAATTTAGAGGAATTAAGGAACCTGCCAAGAAGAAGAGCTTGAAGAACTGCCAAGAGGAGTGCTGTCCTTGTGTTGTTGCTTTGTTGGGTTTGCAGTGAAAGAAATGGACTGAACTTTCGTTACTTGTGCTGAGTATCTTCAAGTGCTTGAAGTAGAGCCTACCTCCTGTTTTGAAGTCTTAGGGACCGCAAAGACTTCACCTACATCTGGGTACCGCCTCTGGAACCGTGGTTTCAGTTGCCACAGAGGGGGGAAAGCAACCAACTCTGACTCAGTCGCTGGCTCCGTGTCCTGAAGGCAACGCAGAGTGCTTTGCTGCATCTCGCACCGCAACCCTGCTCTCACTGACAACGACCGCCGATGCAGAGCTGCTGCTTGCACCATGACCTGTGGGCACCGCACTGCCTCGCTTCACTTCCCTTCCCTGCCCTGGTCTCACCGCCGTAGCTGACTTCAACAGCCGTGAACACACTGTGGCTTGGGGGCACTGCTTGTAAGTCTTGCGACACCCCGCCCTGTCCAACACCGCAGTCCGGACCGACCTGCGCCAGCTCCCCGCACTGTCACCTGCACCGTGATCTGTCAGCACCGCAACAAGCACTACCTTCCCTCCACACCACAGCCCAAGTCTCACCGATGCTGGATGACCAACACTGAGCCGCTGCCTGCACCATGACTTGAGGGCACCGCACGCCTCAATGCTCCGCTTCACACCACAACTGTGATGGTGGCCACGACGGGCTTGAACTAACGCCATCGGCCGCAACAAAAAGGTACTATTTACGAGTCTGCGGACACCCCGACCAACGTGGTCAGACGAACTGTTGGATTCCGTTGTTCTCAGCACCACGGTAGCACCTCACGGAGCTACCAACTTCAAGAAACTGAATTTTTAGGGTTATTCTTGCAAAATGCATATTTTTAAGTATTGTATGTTTGATTTTTATCGTTGTGGGCTTGTTTTGAATAGATAAAGTATTGGATATTTTTCTAAACTGGTGTGGTGTCCTTTTATAGTGTTTTCACTGTATTACTGTTGGTTATGTGCAAATCCTTTACACACTGCCTCTGAAATAAGCCTGACTGCTCGTAACAAGCTACCAAAGGGGTGGGCAGGTGTTATTTCGGTAGTTTATTCCTTTTACCCTGACTAGAAGGAAGGGTCCCTACTTGGACAAAGGTGCAAACCATTGCCAACTATAGACCTCCATTTCTAACAGCTCCCAATTGCCACAGCAGATCATTTTTATAGTGGGTAAATGATATTAAACATTGTTTAGCAAACCAAAGGTCATTGAGGGTAGGGGTGTAGCCAAAGGTGTAGCTAAAAACGAAGGGCCTCATTTATGAGGAATTGGCAAAGGGCAGCACCGCAAGTCTTCTTGTGAAGCTGCCCTATACTAAAGTGAAAGGGCAGGAATGCACTGTATTTATGAAATACGGTGCATTCCAGTCCTTTTCTCTTGCGATGGCACACAAATTGCTGCTTAGCACCAACATAGGCAGGATAGTTTTTGTATGGGAAGGGACACTTTCCTTCACCAAAACAATCCAGAGGGGCGTTTTCCTATTTCTACGTGAGCTGCAGAATGCAGCACACATGGAAAGAGGAAAAAAAGAGGAGAAATGAAAATATTTCTCCTCATTATTCCTCCACTGTAATTTTGTATATATGGGGCTGCATCAAAATCCATGGGCTTTTCGTGGGAACCTCACGCAAATCCCATAGAACACCTCCTTGACGCGGAGTAAGGCAGCGCAGTGACTTGTGCTGCTATGTCTTACTCCATAGCTATGAGGCCATGCAAAGCAATGCAGGGTGACTTTGCACTGCCTCATAGGTATGGTTGAGACGCTTGTACCACCGAAGCATAAAAAAAGTGATGCTCTGGCGTTGCAAGCCTCTAATAAATAATCCCAAAATATTCTGTACGTTTTTTAGGTCTTTCACCATCAGGTATCTACATATAAAATAATGGACAGCGTACATGAAAAATAAATTAAAAAAGTTATTGCTCAGTGAGAAATACACTGTAGTACATTATGAAACCTCTGTTAATGCAGAGGTCTGTGTGTAAACAGAGAACCATAGAATTAAATCTTGATTGGTGCAGTGGAGAATAGTGATGTTAATTTTTAGTGCTACAACGTCACAGTCTGTGACAGAAAGCACTGCAAATATGTAAGGTAATTTTTTATTCTTGCATTACATACAGGGTAAGATAGAATGATGGAGAACGTGCAAATAGTTTTACGATAAAATGGTGGTTTCAAAATGTAAATTTTATTAATACCAGAGCATATGGGAGGGAATTATTTTTTTACATAACTGTCACTTCAACATCTCTTTAGGGGCATTAAGGGCTGTGGAAACATAGTTAAAATTAGATGCCTGAGCTTTCCAGCCAAGGTTTTAACTCTTTGCACTTCCACTCAAAGAAACACATTTTTGTCCCCACAAAGAGCCAGAACTGCTCCTAAACATTATTTTACGCTTGGAGATTAACTGAAAGGCACATTTGCCTTTCACTCAGGCAAGCAGCTGATAACGATCTAAATTAGCCGTCCCAGGACGGCTGTCTTTTTGCAGGGACAAGTGAAGCTGGGGAATTTGCGACCCACTTCCCAGGACTCCACGACCCCCCTGATGGCTGCGCCCCACAAATTGAAGACCTCTGGACTATAGTAAAGTCCCACAGAGAGGAGGAAAGTATTGTGCAATAAAGTGTAGTAGAGTATTGTACAATGGGGTACAATGGAGTGCAGTGTTGTAGAATGGATGAGTGCAGAGTGTTAGAGAGTAGAATAGAGTATCATAGAGTGCTGTACAGAGTAGTAGAGTGTTGCAGAGTGCAATAAAGTAGACTAGAGTATTGTACAATGTGATATGGTGGAGCACAGTGTCCTAGAGTGCATGCTTATAGAGTATCTGAGAGTGGAGTACCCTATTGTACAGTGGCATACACTGCAGTGGGATGTAGTTGACTGGAGTGGCGTAGAGAACAGTGCAGTGTTGTACAGTGTATTGCCCTTGAGTGGAGTTTGTGTGTCAAGTGTAGTATCGTTGAGTGGAGTGTGTTTGGGCGTAGTGTTAGAAAGTGTAATACAGTGAGTACAGTGTTGGAGAGTGGGGTGGCGCACAGTGTAGTGGTGTGTCATAGAGTGGGATGTTGTACATTGTGTTGCATTGGAAGGGCGTAGAGTGGACTGCTGTACAGTAGAGTGTGATTTCATACACTAGAGTGGCTTCTTGTAGAGTGGAATGACATGGCATACAGTTGAGTGCCATTCCAAATAGTGGAGTGCATTAGCATGTCACATGGCATCAGAAAGTGTAGTACAGTGGCATAGAGTAGAGGGACTTACCTAATTTTCCTTTTCCAAAACTAAGTTTGATTGTAGGTTTGGCTTTGTGCAGCATATCATTAGCTTATATCTCTCACAATTGTAAGAAACAGGAACTGTTTATCCCTTATACACATTAAATGCAATTCTTCAAACTATAAGGTAGTGGAGCTTGGAAGTTAAACATTTTTTTTATAGTCAATTTTATTGATTTTTGAAAGAGCATACAAAGAAAGGAATAATTAACAATGCAGCACAATTGACCATTTGTCATCGACATCACATAGTATGCCCGTGAGGGCAGTGGGCATACATGCATAGTAATCTTGAACCGCATTACATAAGCAGCATTATCAAGGAGAATATAAAGATTTAGAGACCACGTCAACCCAGTTGGTGCAACCATTTGCCCCATATCCTTTTATATTTGTTTGGACATCTCCTAGCTTTGAGCAAGAGTTTTTCCTAGGCGGCACACCTATCCACCCCTCTGGGCCATTTAGTTACTCTCCGGGGTTCAGTTTTTTGACCGTGTCGCAGCGTACTACCATTTGGCCACCATAGTGGCCATCGCTAGGAATAGTTTCTCTGCTTGGGACCCATCTAGGCTGTTCATGACTCCCATGAAGGAGGTGTAGGGGCTATGGGGCACCTGCCAACCCAAGACATATGTGAGTTTGGATTCTATTCTAACCCAGGGCCCTGCGATTTGGAGACAGGACCAGATCATGTGATAAAAGTCTGCTGGCTGTTGTCCACAGCATGCACAGTATTGTGAGGTGCGCAAGCCTGCCCTATGGTGGTGCTCTGGGGGTAAGGTAGGCGGTGTGCAGATAATATAGTTGGATTATGCAGAGTCTGGCTAAAGTGGTAATGGTCTTGGGGGCCATAAGTGCATCCCACCAATTTTCTTCTTCCAAGGGACCCAGCCATCCCTCCCATCTGTGTTGGAGTGGGTCAAGTGTTGTAGGGCTGTTGTTAATGAGGACGCAGTATGTCCATGATACTCCCCCTTTCTCCAAGTTTCCCATCATGACTTGTGCTTTTGGCAGGCTACACTCAGGGAGCTTGGTGCCGGTTGATATGTGGGCACTGAGGATATGTCGCAGCTGCAGGTATTTGTAAAATTGAGAAGCATGGCGGGTATAATGCCCTTGTAGGTCTTGGAAAGTTGTGATATGTCGATGTGGTCCCATCTTTTGAATCCTGCTAGTGCTGCCACCTCATCCAACCACATTCCCTGCCAGAGAGGTGTCTGTTGAGTCAATTTGTTGTCCCAGCGTGTATGTCGTAGAACCGAGCACCAGGCTAATAGTATGGCCCGAGTCTCTATCGGCAGGGCCTTAGGTATTGGACTGGATGCAGGAGAAGTCCAAGACTCTAAGTTCGGTTTTGTTGGCTGGGTCAGACAAACCCCCTGTGAACCAATCATGAAGGACAAACAACCAAGTGGCTAAGTAGTATAGGAAAAGATCAGTCATGCCCATACCTCCATCGAAAGGTGGGATCCGACATTGAGCAATGGCAATGCGCGGACTTGCCCCACCCCGCGGAAATCTAGTAGCCATGCAATCTATCTCCTTGAACCAGCTCAGTGGGAAGTGCAAGGGGGTATTTTGAATAATATTCAAAAACCGAGGGAGGATCATCATCTTAAACAGTGCTACGTTCCCGACTGAATTAAGTTGTGGGGTTTGCCAGAGCCGAAGATCGTATTTGGCTTTCTTGACAAGTCGGGTGATGTTTAGTGCCCATTCTAGCTCAGGAAGCAAAGTGACCCATATGCCAACATATTTTAATGACTGTCACGTTATGGGAATGGTTGATTGCCAATCAAAACATTCCCTGGAGCGGTGGAGTCATTTTCAAAGGCTCGAAGAGCCTGCAGACATCTAGGACCAGAGTGGGCCGGGTCCGCCAGGAAGAGCAGGATGTCGTCCGCGTATAAGGCAATTTTGTCAGTATGGTGGTTTCCCCAGGTCCAGCCCTGGACCAGGTCATCGGCCTGAAAAAGACATGCCAAGGGCTCCATCGCCACTGTGAATAGGAGTGGTGAAAGGGGGCAGCCCTATCTTGTATCTCTTTGGATAGGAAATGCCTCTGAGAGAGCTTCATTAATGAGTACTTTAGCACTAGGGTTGGAGTACAGAACCCGAACGAAGCGACTGAAGTGTTGGCTCAGGCCCATCATTGTTAGCATGTCTTCTATGTAGAGCTAATGGACTGTGTCAAAGGCCTTTTGAAGTCGGCAAAGAGGAGTGCCAGATAGGGGTAAGCAGATGGCGATTTGCAAGAGCCAAGTGGAGGCGCCGCAGACTGTGTCTAGTGCTGCGTGCCGGCATGAAGCCGCACTGATCCGGGTGGATCAGTTTACCTAGGAATGGATGCAGGTGTTGGGCCAGGATTGGGGAGTAAATCTTAACCTCGGTATTGATTAAGGAAATCGGGCGGTAGTCTGAACAAGCTGCAGAGGGCGGCTGGGTCTTGAGGATTACCACAATCGTCGCTACATCTGTTTCAGGGGGAAATGCCCCAGCGTCTGTGATGTGCTGGAATAGTGCGGAAAGATGAGGGACCAGGAGGGCCCTGTATGCAGCATATTACTCCTGTGGGAGCCCGTGTGGGTCTGGTGTTTTCCCACATGCTAGCGAGGATATTGCATTGTTTATCTCATCTGGGGTGAAGGGGAGGTTACGATCGGCCACCTCGGATTGTGTTAGGCAGGGACCATGAACCCTTTCATGATCAAGTAAGTCCGAGAGAGAGGCCTCGGGTTTGAGAGCGGAGTATAAGCAGGCATAGTAATCAGCAAATGTCTCCGCGATCGCAGGCAACATATGTTGGGTGGCCCCAGAGGGGTCCCGGACTTCGGGAACTATTTAGTTTGGGAGAGGGTATGAAGCCAACCTGTGGAGCAACTACCCATTCCTGTCACCCCAACCATACTCTCGGGCAACAGAGGAACGCCATAGCAACTTGGCTGAGTCTAGTGAAATTAGTTTAATCTCTTCGCGCACAATCGCGAGGTGCCTGTCCTGTGTTTCGTCTGGGGCCCTGGTCAGGTCAGTCTCTAGACGTGTTGCTTGTGCCTCTAGAAAAGTCAGCCGGCTATTTTGAGACTGTTGTTGTGTCCGCAGCAGGCCACTCATCTGATAGTGGCTTTACTCACCTCCCAGAGGGAGCTTGGGAGTGAATAGAACCTAGTTTGGTGAGGAAGTATTGGCGCAGTTCCTCACCAATACCATTTTTAATCTCTTTGCTTTACAAGAACCATGATTTTAATCGCCACATTGGTCGAAGCATGCCAGGGGTTTCGCATAGGTGTAGGAGTAGGGCTGAGTGGTCCGAGATTCCTCTGGGAAGAATAAAAATGTTGGCTACTCTATGGCACTCTGAGGCGGGAATTTAAGATCAGGTTGATTCGTGCCTGCGTGCGGTGTGCTGCGGAAGTGTGAGTGTAGTGGGAAGTTTGAGGGTTCCAGGTTCTCCATATGTCACAGAGGCCTAAAGTGGCCGCCTAGTCAGTCAGTGTTTTAGCGTGTGCTATCCTTGGAGGGGAGGGTGTGCCAGTGGTGTCAAGTGTCGGTTGCATGACTACATATATGTTGCCCCTGAGTATTGTTTGTCCCAAGGGCAGGGTGGATATGACGTCGGTGAGATGTCTCAGTTATAGTGTGAGTGTTGCTGATGGGTAGTATACAGAGATCAAGCTGAGGGTGTTCCCTTCCAAAGTTGCGGATATTGTTATGACCCGTCCTTTTGGTCTCTATTGATATGGGCGAGGACGAAGGGGAGGCTTCGTCGCAGTGGGATAGGGGCTCCCCTTGAGCCTCCTTTGAAGCCCGAATGCCACACTCTGTCAAATCCATATCTTGTGAGAATAGGACATCGAGTTCCCAGGAGATTGGTCTCCTGGAGCAGGAAAATGTCAGGAGCATGTCTTTGGGAGTACTTCAACACTGCTGTGCGCTTAATATGATTGACATTGCATGATAAGAAAAGGAGAAAGTTATTCCCTTGAAGTGCATGCGTCATCAAGGTATATAGAGCAAGGGGAGCTATAGGGCACAGGCCCAGTGCGGGCCCTTTTCGGACCACCAAGGGAGTGTGGCTCCAGGTTCTGTCGTGTAGTGTGCGGCGTCAAGATGTATATTTTTTGAAAAAGGGGACCCCTACTGAGAACATTGAGTCTTGCTAGCTGTAGGGAACATTAACATGAGGTAAAAAATTACGCTAGAAACAAGAGCTATACTGTTTCGTTATCATCACAGACCTAATTCTAAATGGGGTCGCTTACAGAGTATATAAGCACATATTACACAGTACACTTCTATTTGATACAAAACTGTGTTTTATTTATTTATTTATTAATTAATGTCTTCTTTTAGATAATTCATTTTTTCTTTTTCTTATTAGTTATTTGGGGCTAGATGTAGGTAATTTTATTTTACCACTTCTTAAATACCGAATTTTACCGATTCGGTATTTAAGAAGTGGTAAAATAGAGGGGGGGGGGAAGTAGGTATTACAGAATCGGTAAATACCGAATGGTTAAGATTCGGTATTTACCGATTCTGTAAATACCGATTTGGTAATGCCCATTGATTCCTATGGGCATTGAATACCGATTCCAGCAAGGGTGCAGGGGGTGTCACTTTGAGACCCTCTAGCACCCCAAATACAGGCTGGCGGTCGGATAACATGCAACGCGCGATACGACATTTTTGAGCCTTCTTCAGGGGAACCGTCTCAACATATCTGTAAATTCATTATCGAGTATAGAAGTACAGTTTCGGGGCCAGTTAAATGAGATTATTATCTTGGACTCTTGGTGTTTCCTTAAAATTTCAGTCTCTTCTGAATGGCTGTGTGTTCGTCGTCACACGATTCCAATACTCAGATCAGAAAAATATATATATATTTTTTGAGTTTTCTCCAACTCCAACTTGTATTGACATGCGTGGAGGGTTTTGAAAAGTTTTCCGGGTCTCTTGGTTTGAGATTTATAATCCTCACGTTATGTTTTTGTTTATCCGTGTATGCCCTACGTCCCATGCTCCGTTCTGTCAGCAGTCGGCAGAAAACCTCCTGGAGCAGGGAAATGTCTTTGGCGTACTTCAACTCAGCTGTGCGCTTAATATGATCCAGAAACCCATTGACATTCCCTGATAAGACACGGAGAGAGTTATTCCCTTGAAGTGCATGCGTTATACAAGGTATATAGAGCAAGGGGAGCTATAGGGCACCAGCCCAGTGCGGGCCCTTTGTGGACTTCCAAGGGGGTGTGGGTCCAGGTTCTGTTGTGTAGTGTGCGGGGTCAAGATGCATGCCTGTTAGTCAGTTCTTAGAGTGCTGTCAGAGATGAACAAAAACAATACTAATACAAAACACAAATCAAAACTACGGACAACGTTCCTGGCCCTCCCTTCCCAACCTCCTCCCACCCTATACTTCTGGAACTGAAGCATCTGTTGCCCTATAAACTAGGAAGTAACAAGCTAAACTAGAACGCTTAGCTTAGGTGTTGCATGGAGGACTCCTCCTCTGATTTCAGATATAGCTGCAGTATCAGCAGATTACTCTGATTTTATATTTCAGTGGGATAGGAATCCCTTGACTCAAAGGAATTAGGCCTCTTCGGTCTGCTGTTTTGCACTCCCATAGTGTTCAGATCGCTGGACTACAGGAAAAGTCAGAGTCTAAAGGTGCCAATTCCAGAGTTCTAGGAGGGCTGCTATCTAGGAATAAATTGTCAGTGGATCCTGTCTGTTGCCGAAGTGGGGAGCCCGTCGGGCTGATGGTGTCTGCGGGTTCCCGAGTAGCTGAGCTGGGTGATTTAGAGTCTTCTTTGTGGGCTCCACGGCCCTTGTGTGACTGCGTACATCTCCTGCACTGTTTAGGATGTAACAGTCTGGGGCCCAAGACCCGGAAGGCATGGGCAGAGAGTTGGGACGGACCCAGAGGTGTCGCTACTCAGTTAGCCAGGTCCAGGCAGATTGTGGAGATTTAAAGAAGAGCAGTCTGTCCTGAAAGACGACATGGAGATGGGCTAGGAAAAGCAGTCTATATTGAAGGCCAAAAGTGTGCCGCTTCTGTTTGACATCTGTGTAGGGGCGTCTCTGGGTCTGCACTCTGAACATCCTTGGTATAGTCCAGAAAGACCATTATGTTGTGGTTTTGAAAGGTCAGAACGGCGTCTCTGTCCCTGAAGCTGAGGACCCTGGCGATGATAGGCCGGTGTGGAATGCCAGGAGGTGGTTTCAGTGCAAGGGAGCGTTGGGCTCGCTCGATGGCAAACCAAGCTGACAGTGTGTTGTTGGGCATCCACGATTCTATCTATTTCTCAACAAAGGTTTCCATTTGACCCTATTCAATCCGCTCAGGAAAACCCACAAGGCGAAGATTGTTGCGCCAAGACTGATTTTCGGCATCCTCAGCAAGTCTGTGCAGTCCTTTTTTGTGGGTCTGTAGGTGGGCCGCCTGTTGTTTTAGTTAGTGAACATCATCTTCAACTGTGGAGAGGCAGGATTCCACATCTGCGATGTGGGCCATGGCATTGTGTAAGTCCTGGCGGATGAGGGCCATGTGAACTAGGACCTTGCTGATCTGACCCTCCACCGAGGCCTGGGACTTGTTGATTGCTTCTAGGATTGCCATAAGGCCGATTCCAGGGAGGGAAGGGCCCCGCAGCAGCCTCCGTAGTGCCGGGCTCGACCGTGGTGAATTGGTCCATTTTGGTTTGCGTTTGAGCGGCAGGCGCTTTGGGGCCTCGATCCTTCCCCATAGTGATTGGTGAAGGATTCGTCAACAAGAAGGGGGCAGTGAGTCTCGTTCTGGGTTTGGGAAGCCATGGGATCAGGGGTCAGCCCTCGCTCCATTCTTAAGAAGCAGCAAAGAGTGGGATTAGGCCTGGCACTTTGTAGTCAGGGCCCTTAGATCCCAGGGCCCGTGTTAAGACAGCAGAGTTTTGTATTCTGTGCGTTTAGTCCCTGTGCCCGTAGGCCCGTAGGTGACAGCAACAAGAATGAGCCAAGGGGGAGGAAGTCAACCCATCGCTCGCCACCAAGCGTGCTGGTTCAGAGATGCCTCTGTGTGCATTTAAGGGATCCCGCTTGAGTCCCAAGGTAGGAGCAGAGCCGGAGCTTCAAAACAGGGCCCACCTCAGATCTGCCAGACGGCAGTGGTATGGGTCCCCAGCGGGGTATAGGGATACAGTGGCGTCCCCCTTGCGGTAGGCTCAGGCCAGGGGGGTAGCCCGGGGATCCAGAATGGGTGAAAGATACGGCTCTTGAAGTCACCTCATGGACACCTCTCCCAGAAACCAGCCCGGGGACCCAGCTCACTTCAGCAGCCCCTCAGGGGGTCAGTGTCTCTAGTCCGGGTAGCAGGTGGTTTAAGGCCTGGAAGCCCCTTCGATAGTCAGTCACTGCGGGCCTGTGAGTGGCGGGGTCTCATAGCAGGAGGAGGAGGCATGCAACAGTTATCGCCTTAGAAGGCTGTGAGAGGCAGGGATTGACTTGTGGGCCGCGTCTGTAGAGACGGCCAATCCAGGACTGCCATAGATCCCTCAGACTGACCTGGGCCTCAACCATCCCCCACGGAGACAGGAGGTGTTGGGTCAAAAAAGAGTCAGCACACCCAAAGAGCCAGCTGGACAAATGAAGGAGGTGAGGCAGGAGGAGTTGTGGTTCAATGAAGGAGAACCCTCTCCCAGGGACCCGCTCAGTCTCAGCCTGAGGCCTCAAGCGAGGGCAGGCCTAGAGGGCTGCAGCTTTCAGCAGCCCTCAGGGAGTCCCAGGCCTGGGAGATCAGGCAGCCAAGAAGGGTACTTCCCGGGGTCGGAGGCCCCTGCTGGATCACAAGTTCCAGAGTTGTCGGAGGCAGGGGGCACTCACCTTCACCCGGAAAGGTTGATGAAAAGCAGAGCCTGGCTCCTGGGTGGGTGGGCCACAACAGGTCCTGGCAGGTCACTGTCACCTCAAGGCTGCTCCGCCAGCATCGCAAGTGTGGCACAGGGTTGCGTTGTGTCGTCGCTCTGCGGGCAGATCTCCACAGATGTGTTGGCAGTGTTCCCCCCTTGTGGCCCAGGATTCAGATCTTTTCCCCACTGTGGGTGACTGTGTTAGTTCTGGGAGGAGGAAGAGGCCACCAGATGTCCGGAGAGCAGGCGTGGATCCTCTTGGTGCCAGGAATTGTCCTGAATCTTCAGGTAGGGTGCCGGGTCATAGTTATCTCTCTGACCCGGTCACTTTACTGTGGGTTACTTCCAGCCTCCCGGGGGCCTCTTGAATGCTTGGCCAGATCCGCCATGTTGTGTGCCAAGGCTGCAAGCCGCAAGGTGAGATGTCGCTGATCCGCCTCAAGGCGAGGTCCCAGTCGCAGGGGAAGGGTGTCAGTCTCTGGGAAAAGAAATGGGTCACCGATGGCTGTGGGATTCAGAGCCGATGACGGGGGTTAATAAGAACTCTTAGAGTGTGACTGCCATCTTGACACTCCAAGCCACACTCCCGGAAGTTAAATTTTTTTATTTTCTAAAGCCACCTTACAACTATTCCACATCTGCAAAAGATGTAGACGGCAATTTTATAATAGATTACTACCGTTGTTTCTGAATGTATGTAATAAACAAAAATGAATCCATTACTGTTTCTATTTTTTTGTGTTTCTCAGACATAAGTAATATTTCTGTTACAGTGCTATGTCATCATTTAGAACATGTACAGTTCAAGATAGCTGTACATGTCCAACTGTTCCCACATCTGTCTAAGTAATTTGATATATGTGAAAACATGGAAGACATCAATAATTATAGTAGATTACTAAAAATGTCCCCAACCATGTCAGGCCACATAGTGAAATATCTGCTTAATTATGTATATTCAACTCAAAAGTACCTTTGTAGCTTTATAACAATGGTAACTTTGTAAGTTAGAATTCTTTTTGTAAATTAAGAAGTTAAGGGCCAGATGTAGAAAGGCTATTACTAGTCGGTAACGGCCGAAATCGGCCGTTACCGACCGGTAATAGACTTTTCCTATGTAGGAGGCACATTTACCGATTCGGTAAATAACAAATCATCATTTACCGATTCCGTATTCACTGAATTGGTAAATGAAATGTAGGAAGCACTTCAAAGAGTTCTTCTGGGCTTTAAGGATTCGTTATTTACCACCAACTATTAGTTGGTGGTAAATAAGGAATTCCTATGTAAATGCAAATCTGTGCATTTACACCTGTGCCATGTGACAGACATACATGCCCTTAGGGTATGTATGTGTGTCACATGTGCACACAAGCACTAATCAGGGGTGCAACAGGGTGTCAAACAGACACCCTGCTACCCTTGACTTTTTCCCAATTTTACCGAATCGGTAACACCCGATTCGGTAATTGACATTCATTCCTATGGGCCTCCAGGCCCATAGGAATGAATGGCAAATACCGAATCGGTAATTACGATTCGTTAAATACCGAGTCTTAACGATTTGGTATTTTTTACCGAAAAATGATCTACATAGCATTTACCGATTCGAAAATACCGAATCAGTAAAATTCGGTATTTTCGAATTGGTAAATGTCAATTACCTACATCTAGCCCTAACTGCCTTGTAAGTGTTTTTGGTAGTCTGTGAGTATTCTGTCCAACCTGTGTTGTTCTTTAAGTAGACTGTGTAGAGTCCTGATGCTTCAGTCTCTCCATAATGAAAAAATATAACACTAGCAGTATAAGTGTGTCCTGAAATAGAAATCTGAAAAACAGTAAAGTTAGAAATACACATATTGATGTTTTTGTTATTGAGAGTACATATTTGAATCAGCAAAATGAGATATTTGGTTACCATTGTTAAAGTAAGTGTGGATTTGGCAGAGAGGCAGTCCTCAGTTCCGACATATGCCTTTGGTATATCTGGTGTAAATCTGTTCAGTAGTTTCTTAGAAAATTACGGTTAAAGTCATTTATCTATCTATGGGCGCAGAGGATCCGCGGATTGTGCGAGGATTGGCCTCGTAGGATAAGCGCACCATTCCGATCACACGCTGAATTCTAATTGGCTGTCAAGCGGTTGTAAACATTCGAAACCAGGAACTGTTGGCATCCATTTTGTAGCTCAGTAGAAGCGAGGGTGAAGAAGTCTGAGAAATATGTTGGCAAAACATGAACAGGGGCAGGTTAGACACACCCTGACCCCCTAGGCCTGCTCAGGGGATGATATAGGGACCTGTAGGGCAAAAAAAGTACGAAAAATTTTTCCAAAAAAAGTCGCGATATGCGCGTAGGAACCGCGCATTTGGTCACTGAAAAAAATGAAGCATGTATTTTTGAGATATATATCAAGCTTATGTGTATAGATTTTGGGTGGTTCTAGAAAGAGCCCTTGTGTTTATTGAGAGATTTTAGTCATTACAAGTAAGTACCGATGCAGAGTCTAAAGTTCATGAGGAAGACTCGGTTTCCTTCATCTGTAAAATGTACACTATCTCTTTAATAGATGCCATGCATATTGAAACGCAGATTGTTGTGGTATATGGACAATATTCTATAGTCTCGTAGAAAAGTAGAAAGATTTATTCACGTGTTTATTCACTTATGTGCGCAGATCAGGTGTTCTAGTCTTCCCCGTTCTCGACGACTGGTTGTTGAAGGTGGGCTCGCCCCAGACAGTCGTCTCCCACCTCCAGACTACGGTCGACCTCTTCCACTTGCTGGGGTTGTCCATCAATGTGCCGAAGTTGCACCTGTGCCCCTCTCAGAAGCTCCGCTTCATTGGAGCGGTTCTGGACTCAGCGCAGTTTCGGGTTTTTCACTCTGAACAGCGGGTTCAGGATATTTAGGCTCTGATTCTGATCTTTCAGCTTTTAGCCCGGGTCTTGGTCAGGTTGACGCTGTGGCTTTTGGGGCTGAAGGCCTCCTGTATCCTAGTGGTGCATCACACAAGGTGGCATGTGAATAAATATAAACATAGGCCATGCAGTTTGCATCCTGTAATACACAATTTTCAGGGGGTGGTGGTTCCCGGGGCTTGAGGGGGGTCGTTGAAGCCCACATACTTGTAATATTGTAGGGGGGGTTTGGACGCGAAAGTGGTGCAAGGGGGTTGTAAATCTAGTACAAAGTGTTTTGTTTTACTTTTCTTTCCTTTCTGTGATGTAGAAGATCCTGGGTAAATATAACGGTTTTTGTACAGCCAGTAACTTTTAACCCTACCCCCAAGCGGCTTTCTGCCTGTTACCATAGTAACAGTTCATGGAACACTTACGTGAGCACAGAGGTTAAAAGTTCACCACACTATGTTGCTAACGAGTTAGCCTCAGAATTATACTTCAAATCATAAATATCATTTCTATTGATGACTGCTACCCCGACAAAATAAACAGACGTATGTACTATTTTTATTAAAACAATAACTGGAACTATAACTAAAAGATAACAATACAATAAATAACTAGAACTAGAACTAACAAAACAATATAATAAAGAACATATAATATGGAGTACAAAAGAAGTATTGTAGTTAATCTGAAAAACAAAAAAGAAAATTAGTGTTTAAAATTAGATTGATGTGAGTAAATGAGGTCAAACATTTCAAGTCAAAGTAACACTAGACGATATATATATTTTTTAAAATGTTTCCAGTGTGCCTGAAACGCTTCCACTGGCATTGTGCATGCAGACTTTGATCCACCCATTTTCGCAATTTTTGCAGTTTGAGATATAACGTCGTACCTCTGTTATTCATCACCTACTTTCTCCTTTAAATTCTTTTGTAAAGTCGTTAACAACAATTAAAGGGAACATTTTCTGCATATTTTTAATAAAGCATTTGACACAATTCATAGTGACACATTATTTATTGAATGTTTTGAAATTAATTTTCACAAGTCTTAAAAAATGTAAATGCAAGAAAAGTTACTTGCCGCATATCTAAGACTGCTTTCAAGAGGAGCCCCCAAAAAAGAGGACTGGTGTGGAACTGCAAGTATGCGGAAGCACTGGCAGACTAAGAATCCAGTCAACTTTGCAAGGGGAGAGTTAAGGAGATTGATAGAGGCACCTCCTGCTTCATAAATAGGCCCACGTACCAGTGGCGCAACACCGTCAACCTCTACTGCACAGCTTAATATTCGTCACCAATTTGTAACCCTTTAAGAAAAAAAAGTAAGAAAGGTGGGAGCTCTGTATGCCATCCTAAAACCTAATTATCCATTAGTTATATGGAGATCCACTCTGTATCAGACTCATTCTGTGTGATTTTGAGATTATCTACCACCAAAAACCCCTCAAGTACTTATATCTGTTACTTTTTAACTTCGTCAAGTCGTCGTATTGTGAGTATTTGCCTTAACGTTGTCCGTTAAAAATTTGTGAATGTGCATGACTTCAGACAACTAGTAAATGCCATATTTGAGACATCAGTATAATCAGCTGTGACAGGAGGATATCGTTTTCTTCAACCTCGGCAACAAATATTCTGCAAACTGAAAAAGAGTTAAAAATGTATATGCTATACATATGTCCAATATTAATTTAAATGTACATCAAAACATTTGTTCTCAATAGGATTAGGGATGAAAAGCAATTATTAGAAGTTATATTTGGCAGGCAAAATAGGAAATAGCATTGCATTATACAAATGTTAGGCCGCGATTCGTCACTCACTTTATTTACATTGTAATTTTCGGCTGATAACATATGGAATTCAGTCAGTGGATCTGGTGTGTCGAGTTGTTCACTACCACGTGGTCTAGTGTATGGGCAGGACAGCTTGTGGCGACCAATGCGTCTCATGGTTGAGATATCTGTATAATGAGATAGAACAGGGGGCAAATGAAGTTTAAGGTTATTAAAAAACATGGAGAGCGTGCTAAAATACAACATTGCAGTGCATGGGGAGGAAGGAGCACGTGACGCACTACTTAAAAAATTATATGTGGCCGGATTAACTAATTTGCCCTGAAACATCGCCAACCACGGCAAAATATTTGAGTTATAAGAGCTGGTAACCGTGCTAAAATACACTTTTGCCAAAAATATAACTTTTGCAATGCATGGGGCAAGTGACACACTACTTACATGAGATAAACTACATTACACTCATTTGAACAGCATGTAGCACACTGCTGTAGGAGCGGCCACATGGCTCTTGGCAAATTAAACAAACGCACCAGGATTAAGTGATTTGCACAGAATCAAAGTTACGAAGTCAACTTTAACAATATAAAAAAGCAGGAAAGCGTGCTTAAAAACAGCATTGTCAAATCGAACATAAATTTGCAGATTAATTAATTAAAGGGGGGATGCCCTGTGATAGAATCTCCACTGCCACTGCTAGTGTGACTGCGAGGGTGCAGTCTACATCGCGGACACCGCTACCTTCCACACCGCTGATACCGCTACCTTCAGTCTCGCCGACACTGCTACCTTCAGGCTACAACCCCAGGGGGCTCAGTGAGACCGCGGAAGGAAGCCGCGCATCACCTGGGTGCCAGCCGGCACACATAAGCACCGACAGGGCTCCCGCGGCGCAGGACGCCCTGTGCTAGAATCTTCACTGCCACTGCTAGTGTGAATGCGAGGGTGCAGTCTACATCGCGGACACCGCTAACTTCCACATCGCTGTTACCGCTACCTTCAGTCTCGCCTCGCGGACACCGCTACCTTCAACCTAAAACCCCAGGGGGCTCAGTGAGACCGCGGAAGGAAGCCGCGCATCACCTGGGCGCCAGCCGGCACACATAAGCACCGACAGGGCTCCCGCGGCACAGGACGCCCTGTGCTAGAATCTTCACTGCCACTGCTAGTGTGACTGCGAGGGTGCAGTCTACATCGCGGACACCGCTACCTTCCACACCGCTGATACCTCTACCCTCAGTCTCGCGGACACCGCTACCAACAACCTACAAGCCCCAGGGGGCTCAGCAAGACCGCGGCAGGAAGCCACGCATCACCTGTGCGCCACACGGTGCATAAAAGCACCGACAGGGCTCCCGCGGCGCGGGACGCACACGGGCCAAGGGCAGGCCCGTCCAAGCCTAGAAATGGCTGGGCTTGGCCACCCCTTTTGGTCCTGCGACCTGACGCAATAATACCCCGGTAAGACTTTCAGAATCTTTTTTATTTGGGCAGTGTTCTGGCCTTTCTGTTTTATGGGTAACATGGTAAAAAGGACGTTGCCGGTTGCCGCCAAGAGGATCCAAGCGATCAAAACGGCCCCAATTACAAACTATTTGGTAAATGCTATGGGGATTTTTAATGATGAAATTGTTCAGGTTGAAGAACAATTAGCAGCTACAAAAACAGCTTTGATTTCTGTTCATTAGGAGGCCAAATCCATGGTTGAGGCAAACCTAGAAAGTACCCCAGCCCCCGTAGTCCATGAACTCAGAGATAGAAACGAAAGGACTGATTCTAGTCTGTACCACAAAAGTTCCAGCACTTTGAAATTATCTAATTCAGTCCCTGTTAACATGCCTGGTCCCTGTGTTTTGCTAACATCCCCTGAAATTACTGCTGCCCCTAGTTCACCTAACTCACCGGAACTGATCTCTCCACCTGCGAAAAAGTCCAAGCAGCAAACGGCGTTAGTCCCATCAAAGAATGGTTTAATGAAACCAAAGAAAAGGGACAAGACAGTAAAACATGATGAAGTAGTGCCCTAAACCAGCCATGATGGTACTGCACCATATATGCAAGCTTTCGAGAGCCTCTTCAATAAACTACATAGGAAAATAGACACTATTGAGCGGCGAGTTATGTCTGAGCTAAAAACTGTCCAAAAAGACATTTCCTCACTAATGGATCTGGTTTTAGCTATGCGAACATCAAACGTTAATATGTCAGAGTGAAATATCAGACAGGAGGGATAAGGACATGGAACTTAAGGAACTAAATGTAAATGCGCAAGGCACCACCAGCAGCGATACAGCAGAGTTTAAGAGCCATCAGCCCTCAGTATCACATAAGAAGGTTGTACTTGGTCTGTCCAGACAAGAACCAGACCAGACCAGAACAAGGAAATAATCAGAAAAACTGCACATTATTAAATGGTGACCTAAGGAATAGTAACTTGTTGTTTGATGTTCAATTTTCTGAAAATTTTCAGCAGTCAAGGCCAGACAACAAGAGATCCCTTAGATTGCCCCCCCCCCAGGCCACCCACTATGTAATTGTCCTGAAAAATTTCCCAAAACCCCGTGATAACGTTATTGAAACTTCGGACACACTAAAGAACCAGGTTGTACATTGGTTCTCTTGCAACACTAATTGTAGCCCTGGGCTCTTATTTCAGGAAATAGAAGGGTAGGCTGGGTGGGCAATGGGGGTAAGCAATGCAATGGGGATTGTATTGTAGTAAACCTTCGCCATACTAATGTGGTAGGCCATCTATTAGATGAGATGAGGCTGCAGCAAAACATTCCTGGCATGGAATGTAATGACTATAATGAGGGTAAAACTGTTTTACCCCAGGGATATTTTTATAGATTTAGTCCTGACCTATCTGCCAAACTGGGAAGAACACATCGTACACCTGCGAATTTCAGGCCATCGCTGAAGTCTAATAGGTTTGCACCCCTTGGAAGTTGCAGTGAGGTTGATTGACTGGGCTTAACAACAATCATATTGGACGCTAGCGTATGTAACCCAAATCAAACAGATGTACTTAGGGGGGGTAGTACCAAGCTAGATAGTGGATAGGACAAAGAAAGCTATACCTTGTATCCCCTTAAAAAGAACTGAAGTAAACCCTGTGGAAGAGTTGCAATTAGATACTTACCGTGACCCCAGTAATTCAAATGGTATGATGGGGGTTGATCTGTCAGAACGCTCACTGGATGGGCTACTACAAATGATGACATGGAATATTGCAGGGGTTAAAAACAAAGTACAAAACCAAGTATGGTCAAAGAGTATACAGCATTGTTCAGTAATCCTTTTACAGGAAACTTGGGTGACAGAATTTCTTATATTGATAGTTTTAAAATCTTCTATTCCAATGCAATACCATCTTTGGCGGCAGAGCGAGCGGGGGTTTAGCTGTATTAATTTCCATACTAGCACCCTTGGTTCTAAAAAAGATGGGTACAAATTCACAGTACTTTCAGCACTTAGCCTTTACTATTAACGGGAGGCAGAATATTGTACTTATTGATTTTTATAACAACATATTTACCAACACAAGACATGAGATTGTTGCCCAATTGGAGGGAGAATTGGATAGTTTTTTGAAAGACTTGATGGGTGGTAGTATAATAATCTGGGCAGGGGTATTCAATATAGAATTATGCGGAGACACAGTAGGGGATAAATGCGATTTTGAAGATGTTTGAAATTATGATACCAGAATCCCATAAGGGGGCACACATTAAATATACCTATGAGGGTTCCAGGTCGCTCTCATGCATTAATCACTTTTTAATATCTAGAAATTGCAGTAGCATGGTGGAAAAATGTTTTATATCACCTAGTTTACTAAGTGACCATTACCCAGTCTTGTTATTATTAGAATCCAAACTATTCCATAGGAAGAAGTCAACAGCATCCGTAACCAATATTAAAACCCAAGGCGAAAATGGGATCTTGCTAAAATGGGCTGGGATTGACCCTATGGTATTTGGGGAGAAAATAATACACAAGAATTAAAATAACATAATAAAATGTTTGGATAAACAATCCAGTAATGTAGATATCGTTTCAGATTTTCAAAATATCTCAGATGCTATCTCCAAGGAACTGAGAGTTAAAATTAATAAAATCAGTAATTACTGTCCACTATGGTTTAACCGTCACTGTTCTAGTTTAAATAGGGATTTGAGGGAAGAATTAAAAAGGAAACAAAGGAACAGAGGAAAAATTGTTTGCCTTCAGAAAAGCTATAAATTAGCTCTAAAGCAGAGAAAAAACAAAATAAGGGAGAACGCCTGGGATAATCTGGTTCAAGCAGCTGAGGCAAAAAATTCCATTCTTTCGACCAGCCCTTGTTTAAAAATGTTTCCTTGGCCAGGGTCGATACTGTAGTAACGCCAGCTGAATGGTTATTCCATTTTGAAAATATTTTTAACTCCGCACAATACCTGTTGGAACCTAAAAAACCCGACAACTATTTTTAATAGATATCCCTAAGATAGCTAGAATTACTAAAGAAGAGATACAAATTGCCTTAAAAGTAGTGCAAGTGGGAAAGCAGCAGGGCCGAACGGTGTTCCTATTGAAGTTTTTAAGCATAATGAAGAATTTTGGACCCCTATCTTAGTTAATCTTTTTAATGCTATCACTAATGGGGTGTTACCATCTACCTGGGCTGAAAGCGTTATCGTCCCTATTTATAAAAAAAGGCCATAGAGGGTGTGCAAAATGTTACCGACCAATCTCCCTTCTGGACTCGACTTCTAAACTAATGGGCAGAGTACTTTTGGCCAGATTGGAATTCTGGTTAGAAGAGAATAACATCTTAACAGACGCAAAGTATGGTTTCAGAATGGGGATTGGAACGGTGGAGCAATGAGTAAATTTAGAGCTTCTCATAGGGAAATACACACAGGCTAAAGAAGTATCACTCCATCTCTGCTTTGTCGACTTGTCCAGTGCGTTTGACCTGGTAAACCACACCAAACTGTGGCAAACCTTAGTAGAGATGGGACCATCTGGTGACAAAACACACTTTCTCTCACAGTTATACACCCAGCTTACTTCAAAGATACGCTATTGACAGAAAGGAGAATGCACCACGCACTTTAGGGTCATTAGAGGAATTAGACAAGGTTGTGTACTTGCTCCCCTCTTATTTTCCCTTTATATCAATGGTATTGATCATCTTTTACGGTTACTGTTATTGGTAAATGTGTCACCCCAGTTTTATTATATGCAGATGATGCAGTCCTAATATCTAGAACTGCAAACGGCCTCCTACCCTTGATTGATAATTTCACATCCTACATGACTGAAAAATTCTTAAAAATAAATCTGAGCAAAACATTGGTTATGACATGCAGGAAAATAAAATCGAAAAATAGAAATCACTATGTTGGGGGACCAAAATTTAAAGAACATCTACTTTTTCGTATCTGGGGTTACTTTTTAAAGGTAAGGGTCCATGGGCTGCACATGTAAACCATTGTAAACTTAGGTTCTTGAGATCCAGTGAGGCGATCCTCAGATTTTCTGAGAAAATAGGGAATAAGCCCATTTGCGAAATATTAAATCTATATGGGAGCAAATGCATTACAGGGGTATGCTATGGGTGTGCAATATGGGGTATGGCAGATATTTCCCCATTACAAATTCTCGAGAATAAATTCCTGAGACGGGTTTTATCTGTGCCTAATTCGACATCCACATATATAGTGCATAAGGAGCTGAATCCACTGTATATAAGCGACTTGAATGGTGTAGCGGCCCTTGTACTGTGGCACCGAATCTTCACTAAAGAAGAAGCTCATTTCACTAAAGAAATAATTTTGGATTGCCTCACATTAGACCACCATAGGAACATACTATGGCTTCATTACATTTGTAGCCCTATGGCTGAGTGCAATATGATGACCCACTTTAAAGACCCTGTGAGATCGAGCTTAAGAGGAGATTCCTGAAATGCAGAGAAACTAAGAGGTTAAGCAAACTTAGTTAAAAAAGAGGTATTAAATCATACTGAGAAAAAACACTTCTCTTTGGTATACAACCATAACTCATTTTTACAAGAAATGTACAGCACAGATTCTACCTGACGCAACTAAGGTTGGGTACACTCCACTTTCAAATAGCATTCCCAGAGATGGGAAAGTGGAGTCGAGATTTACCTAAGTGCCCATGTGACGGTACAAGCCCTCAGAGGACTTTGCACTTTATACTTTTCTGTAATTTTTACAGGGACATCAGAAAATCGATTTTAAGCCCCCTTTTTTAATTATATAATTTGTATTTTTATAAGTCTGCCTTTTATCATGTTTGTAACTTTGAAAATTCATTGATATGCAATGCAGTGATCCTTTTTAGCCTGATGGCAAATTAAAGGAGAAAGGATCATATTCATCTAGAATTGCTAATTTATGTACTTGCCTAGTGGGATTTTTCCTCACAATTCAGTTTGTTACAAATTTTCGATCTAATGTTTTTATAAATTGTGTTCAGCCATTTTATTGAGTTCAGTGAAGTTCTGTATATTCTATTTTGTTATTTTTTTTTAAATTCTTATGGATACAGTCACGTATACTTATGATGAAATATGTTCTAGTGTAAATCTGCCACATGATTGTATTCTCCCGAAATGTTTATGATGGTTGCCTTTTATTTTATATGTGTAGTATTCTTTCATGGTTATATATTGTTATACTGAATAAAGCTTGTTTGATTTGATTTGATTTACTCTTTAGAAAAGTGCTCACCTACAAAGAAGTGGATACGAACACTCTCAATGGCTGTGACTGTGGAATAGGAAAAGTTCAAGAAGGTTGGCAGCTTATAAATACTTTGCAGAAGGTTGATTGGTTGAGCATGATGTCACTGGGTGTGAGAGCTGTGATTGGGCATGATGTAATTGAGCATGCACGAATAAAATGAAATATGTTAGGGGACATAGGCAGACGGTGGGACGTATTGTGCACATGCGTAACATTAACACGCATGCGCTACCACAAACATGCATGCGCAAAGTGAAGGCAACTCCTACGGGGTACATACATAGATGTAGTTCGGATGTCCCCCGTGGTCTTGAAGTGGCTTCAGGAGGGGGGCTTTGCAGCCCTCCTCCATAAAATAATAATATATAATTACCATGCCCCGGAATTGGGCACGGGAGGGGTCCACGTGTCCCACTTCCCATAAAAAATTGAATACGTATACTCCGCTTTTTGTCATCGTACCATAAGCGCACCCTTCGATCGTGTGCTGAAGGGTAATTGGCTGTCAAGTGGTTGTCAACATTCGAAACCAGAAACTGTTGGCAGCCATTGTATGTCTCAGTACAAGGGAGGCTGAAGAAGCGTGTGAAATGTATGTTAGAAACGTGAAAAGGGGAAGGGTTGACACACCCTGATCCTCTAGGTCTCCTCAGGGGGTCCCACAAGGTCTCCCAGGGCCCCTATTTTTTTTCTTTTTTGGAAAAAACCGCGGGGTGCGCATATGATCTACGCATTCTAGAGATAGTGTTTTAAACCAAAGACGTGGATTCCACGCGTCTTTGATAATTTGCATTCTTTCAACTGTTTAGAGGAGATGCAGCAGTGCTCTATCCAGGATCCACCACTGAGTAAGAAAAGGTAACGATAACACTATCTACCTGCTAAGTGAATTTCTACCCATAGGATAACAGTGTGCAACTCCATAAAAAAATAAAAAAATAATTTAAGAATTTTATGAACAATGTATAATAATGAAAAATATATATTTTTATGTAAAAAAAGTGTAATGAAAAAAATGTGTAACGTAATTTAAAAAATAACATCTAAAAATAAAAAGATTAAAAAAATGTAGTTAGAAAATATTTTTTAAACAATTATTTACAAATTAGCATTTAAAAAATCTTTGAAATTCATTGAAAAAACAATAGGTTTCAGACAAGTTATAGTTAGGAATTAGCATTTAAAAAACCTTTGAAATTCACTGAAAAACCGTAGGTTTCAGACATGTTAGTGTTAGCAATTAGCATTTAAAAAACCTTTGAAATTCACTGAAAAAACCATAGGTTTCTGACATGTTATAGTTATGAATTAGCATTTAAAAAACCTTAGAAAGTCACTGAAAAAAATATAGGTTTCAAGGGTGTTATAGTTAGCTGGCCATTTCACTCATATATAACCATTGAAATTCCCCCGACATCTCAAATGACATCACTGATGACATCATCCATGTGACAAGCTGATACACCTGATCATATAGTGGCATAATCTTTTAACATACATTATAAAATATGAAATACCATATTTGAAACATTGACACACCAGTACAAGTTTCTAAAAACCCACTAAGTGATTCCTACATCTACCCATACATCTAAACACTTACCTATAGATTCACTCATACATGCTAACAAAGATCAATAGAACACTATTAAATATACTTATATACCTACATTAACATTACACCCCAGCACATATCCTATTCCTTTATGCAGACATCCTACTCACGTATGCAAACAATGGATCATACTTACATTTACTTAGTTATACACTTATACAAACACCACTTTATTTATTCATATAGATAGTAACTCATACTTAGTGTGTTATAAAATCAGTATTACAAGTATACAGTTATCCATACATCACTCATACAATCACTGAGTATTATGTATGCTTATTTATATACATAAACTGTCACATACACTGCCTTTTATATTTTTAGTTTTTTGGACAGATATCATTGAGAAATATATTTACTCATCACCACACCCATAAAGAGATGCACATAAACAACTGTTTCCACATACAGTGTTAACTTCATATACTTACTAAATCAACTATTTACACATCTTTCCACAGTCACACACGTCTCACCCAACCACGCACACATTCATTCACTACCCCATACAAATACTCATTTAACTAATTAATAACTAATGTAGACTTTCACATAGGTAGTAACCAACTTATGTAGTAGTTTACACAACAAGAGATAGAGTGATGCAGCTATTCATACAGTTTAATCACTATCCCATATATTTAGTGAGACACTTAAAATTCCTCACTTAGACAGTCAATCACATTGGTACTAAATCCTCCATTCACACACGTATACATTCTTTCAGTCTTCAAGATAGATTGCTATTGTCCGAAACGCGTCTGAGGCATGCACCGTTCCATTTAAATTAGATAAAATCTGACACCAGCTTATCTTTGTGTCCGTGTTCCTGTTTGTGCAACGAGGCACTTGGGAAGTTTGGAATCGATATATATATATATATATATATATATATATATATATATATATATATATATATATATATATATATATATATATATATATATATATATATATATATATATATATATATATATATCACCCCAGCTTCTTCTCCTACGAGTTTGTAGATAAAGACATGGCACAGCAACAGTTGATTTCTTTATGATTTATTTACACATCATGTGCAAAGAAAAGTGCATCAAATGGACGGTCTACGCGTTTCGGCTTCCTGCCTTCAACTGGACCATAGAGTCCCTTGGTCTAGACCTTACTTAAATATAGTGCTGTGTATAAGTACCCTCTACCATTTCCATGGCCATCTAGACCTCCAACCCTGCATAGTTTGATATATGGCTAGTACATACTCGTATTCATTTTACAATTCACGTGAAGTACGATAATAAACCCTTTACCACAAATGAAGTATTTACAATCAGATCCAGTAATTTTCTATATACAGTCAACTAATAGCCATTGTTTTGCTCATTTCAGTAAAGTACTCCCATTAAACTGTATGTAAAGAAAAAAGGAAAAAAGGAAGAAAACGGGGGGGGTTTCAAAATCAAATATTGTAGATATTAAGTTTCTACATTTTTCAACCAAGTCCAGAAGGGGGGGGGCGGTAAGCAACATTGTAAGATGTGAAACAAGGGAAATGAATGTATAACATATCAAATTATGATCGGTATTTAACCTACTATTTACAAATATATACATTTCTAGATCATTTTCAACCCTTGACACACTTTGTTCTTTGCTTACGATGCATGGAAACATAGTCTCTGTAAAGTACTTTATCCAAATTGTCTTCTCTGTCCCCTCTGGATATGTATTGATTTTTGATTCTCATCTTCCCCAATCATTTCTTATAATCCGATTGAGTTTCTATTTCTTATAATCCAATTGAATTTCTATAATTCACTAGCTTCATAGTGGTTTTCAGGTATGTACTCAGTCCAACATCTTACATTTCATTATATACATAATGTACAAGATATCACATAGTTCTATAGTGACGGATTCCAGTCTTATGTTGTCATCTATATTGTCTATACCATTTTACAGATGTACATGTAATTCGGCATCCAAATTATGGCCAAATGGTACCTCTGTTCCCATGCTCAGTATCATTCTGGATTCCAAGCGTCTTAGTTGTACCAAATGATCTCCGCCCCTCTCCGGGATTTTGCTCATCTTTATCCCTGAGTACTTTAGAAGGGCGGGATTGCTCTGATGATGTTGAGCAAAATGTGTGGCCATCGGGTAGCACGGGTCCTTGTTTTTTATGGCCCTCAGATGTTGGAGTATTCTCAGTTTTAGTTTGTTCACTGTGCTCCCGATGTAGTACTTTCCACAAGGACATTGTAGCCTGTAGACCACACATTTTGAGTATATATACAGCTCAAATCCAATATTGCACTTGACGTGCACAAAGGAAACCGCACTCCGGGCAGCTGTGGTTGCAAATATCTATTTTATTACAGCAAACAGACGCGTTTCGGCGGAAGTGCCGTTTTCGATGTTACCGGCACTCGTACAAAACACCATGTTTTATTAGCATTCACTATATCAAAATAAAGGAAGGACTTGCGTACCAATTCTAACGTGGGCGCCATTTTGTAACATCATGTAATATATAAACAATTATGTTCCAATTACTCATCTAAGAGTTGTTTCATGATTCATCATTATAGTATATAATGTTTATGAATCCAACATTTCATTATAGATGAAATACCGTTGCTAATACATGCCCACTGGGGCGAGACCTCCTGTTTCTCCTGTTGATACAGCTCACTACGAGATCGTTATGATGACGAACTATGTGTTTGCCCACTTGGGCGAGATGTACTGCTCTTTTTGAATACTAATCATGCGAAAAATCCCGTATATGCAAAGAATTGTTGTATATAGTTTAAGCTGACACTTGGAGATATACTATGGAATGTATTTGGTATTTCCCCAAATTGAACTTACTGACGACATTGACTAAGCTAAAATGGTGGCACCACCGTACATCACTGTTTTACTTTATCACTGTGGTTTAAGTCCTTTGTTTGTGTTTACTCACTGAAATGTATTTGAATGTGCTTCCTGTGAAGCTTCCTTAGCGTCATCAAGACGTAAAGTCGAAACGCGTTGCTGTGCAGTCTAACATACGAATAAACTACCTGCAATCCATGCGAGGCGTCCGTGGTAATTCTTCTTAAGTGGGGGAGTGCTGTGGTGCAATATTGTACAGGGCTGCCGGTGCCCTGATCACGGACCGCCCTGTGAGACGGCTTCTTTCATTACCGAAGCCTTTGTTGTTCATATATATATAGACTAGTGGCTCAACATCGGATGACGGCGAGGGACAATCCCTGGAAGTAAGCACTACAATCTTGAACCTAGGAGAAGAGATTGATTTTTTAGTCTCGGACCGCCTGCAGACCCTAAGACCACGGAAGCGACAAGAACAGCAGCCGAAAAAAGATCTGAATGTAACAAAAGGAGAAGGAACCGCCGCAAAAAACAAAAAATCACCAAAAAAAACAAAGCGGCAGTATTGGCAGCAAAAGAAATAAATAACAATGTCATCATCAACTTATCTGAGACAGCACTGACTGAGGCGGAGAAACAAATCCTCAGTTTGGGACTAACATACTGTCCTGTCTCTGACTTCAATTACACAAAGACTCGGGTTGATATATTTTGCTACATTCGTAAACTGAAACTAATGAAATTCTTCAACATTAAAGATGGCTTGAAGGAAAACTTGGCTAACAAACCCAACACAACTGGTGCAGAAGGGACAACAGTTGTGAAAAACCCAAATGTTCAAGCGGGAGACACACAAACCTTTCTAACAATGCACCAATTGGCTGTGCCCACAACAACCAACAATGAGCCATCTTCTACTCAAGAAGAATTAAACATGGCACAAATTGCACAAATTGGAATGGGTATGAGCCCCTTCAAGCCCAAATCTAATTTCATACCAAACATGCCTAAGGATGCTATAGACACGTTTCACGACGTTATAGTGGAAGATCTGAAACAACTTTATCACAAGGTAAAGCACCGAAAACGCTACAAAAGCCTGAAGGAACAGGAATACATGACTTTGGTTAAAAAATTGAACAAGAACCAAGAAATTATTGTGACAATGGCAGACAAGGGAGGCAATGTGGTGATTTGGCCCCAAACAGACTATATTCAAGAGGCCTTAAGACAACTAGGTGATGGGGCGTGTTACACAAAAACAAACATGAAAATGTATAATGAGGCAAAGGAATCACTGAAAAAACTATTATACAAATGGAAGAGAGAAGGTGTGTTATCCAAATGTGAACATGAATTTCTCCATGTCGAATCACCCGTACTTCCCAAACTATACCTATTACCAAAAGTACATAAAAAGATCATTCCT
Organism: Lissotriton vulgaris; assembly: GCF_964263255.1. Classification (NCBI taxonomy): domain Eukaryota; kingdom Metazoa; phylum Chordata; class Amphibia; order Caudata; family Salamandridae; genus Lissotriton; species Lissotriton vulgaris. The sequence continues at coordinate 2,072,154,637 of NC_141687.1, forward strand.
GTACCTGGTCGCCCGATTATTTCTGCCATATCCAGTGTTGCTGAACACATTGGGGAATACATTGATTATTTCCTGCAAAACATGGTAAAAACCCTGCCTACATACATAAAAGACACTGGCCATTTCATTAGCAAAATTAGAAACGTTCCCTGGAATGATGAATTGCTTTTTATAACACTCGATATAGAGTCTCTCTATACAAGCATCGAACTGGTTGAAGAGCGTTAGAACACTTCCTGGGAACACGAGCTATTGACTGTTATAAACATAACAAAATGCTGTTGGAACTAATTACTTGGTGTCTTAATCATAATTTCTTTATGTTTGGCGGGGAGATCTATTTGCAACAACGTGGTGTAGCGATGGGTGCCTACTTCTCCCCCAGCTATGCGTGTTTACACGTAGGCTGGTGGGAGGAGCAGGTACTCAAGCACACATATGGGGCCATAATGAACAACAACGTAGTCCATTGGATGCGTTTTATTGACGATGTGTTTGTTTTGTGGAGAGGGGACAAATTGAGTGCAGAAAACTTTATCAAAAATATTAACGTCAATGACCAAAACCTCAAATTCACATCATCCATCAGCAACGTGGAAGCTGAATTTCTAGATGTTAAGGTCTTCATTCATGAAGGAAAACTGGCCACTAAATTGCACCGCAAAAGCACTGCTGGAAATAGCATTCTTCATGCCAGCAGTGCTCACCCCAAACACATTATTGATAATATCCCCTATGGGGAACTTTTGAGACTCAAGAGAATCTGTAGTACAGAAACAGATTTCAGCAGATGTATGGAGGAATCCCTAGAAAGATTCCGATGCAGAGGATTCAAAGAATGCATCCTTAAACAAGCCGTTGCCAAAACTAAAGCAAGATCCCGAGAATCTCTATTGGCAACTGAAACTACATCTGATAACATTGATATTATCTCTAACTCAAACACAGAAACAATGGCCCCTAGACTAATTATGACCTTTAACAAGCAGGAAAGGAAAATCAGATCAATTGTTAAACAAAGATGGCCAGTCTTAAAAACAGACCTAGTTTTCTCATCTAGATTGCCAGAAGGACCGAACATAACATACAGAAGAGGCCCTTGCCTTAGGACCCAAATCAGCAGAGAATTCCCTGAACTAACCATTAAAGACAACTGGATGCTTCGAGCAGGGTTTACTCGCTGTCATAATTGCAGGGCCTGCAAGTTTGGGATTAACACTAAAGAGTATCTCACACCATTTAATCCCACCCCAATCAAAATCATGGGATCCTTCAATTGCAAAACCGAATTTGCGGTTTATATCCTGACATGCACCTGTGGTCTTAGATATGTGGGTAGTACCCGACTACAGGTGCATGTCAGGATACTACAACACCTCAGAGCAATAGTTAACAATGATAGCTCTTACCCTGTGGCAAGACACTTCAAGGCAGTCCATAATAATAATTTACAATGTCTTACATACTTTGTGATTGCCGCAGTGTCTAGACCCCGCAGGGGAGGTGATCGTGACAAAATGTTGAGAAGACTTGAATCCCAGTTTATTCTCTAATTAGATAGTCGTTTCCCTAATGGTCTGAATACCACTGAGGACCTTCATGTATTCCTCTGATATAGAGAGCACCAAATATTGGTTAGATTGGTTTGGAGCTTCCTGCCTTAACCGCCTTTCCTACTTATGAGTTTCTGAAAGAAATATTTTATTTCTACCTTTTCACATTATCTTAACAGCACCAATTATGAATTCATTTTCTTGATATATTTTTTCCAATTTGTTATTTCTATCTTCCTCCTTTTGGATGATAGATAGCCACATAGTAGAGGGCACTACATATTATAAGACATAGACAAAGGGGCATGATGACAAGTAGTCCTTATGCTAGATCTCTTCTACTTTATATATTTTTGCAATTTTGTTTTGACATTATAGAGTTGCACAATGCAAGATATTATGTACATAAGCCAACCACACAAATGAGCATTCATGCAGAAATAATAATGAACATGTGTATGTAACAGAACCATTCCCATTATGTAGTGAAATTATATATGGGTTCCAAGAACTGTTTACAATGCGTGATTTCGCACAGTGTTTGATTGTTTACAAATTCTTGTTTACAATGCGTTATTTTGCACAGTTATTGATTACTTGCGAAATTTGCACTCTGCACATAGCACTTTATATGCTCTATGTTGCACCTAAAAAACTTTTGCGTAATTTGCACACTTGGATTTTAAACCATTAATTTGGTTTTCTCTTGTTCTGTTACTTTACATGTTGGATGTACAGCATTTATGCAGTTATATTCCCTTTTTAATCTTGTATATAGCAACATATGTTTTAAATTTAAATACTTTTGTATTTTTAAAACGAATTGCAATTTTATAATATATGTAGAGAATATAAACAGAAAACAGACTACTTAGCCTAATGTTTGTAGTATGTCTTCCACATCTATAGTCACAAGGGGTGTTGATGTAATGGGTTTGAAAAAAAACAGGAAAAAAATATATATAAACTGTGAAAAAATACTTATCTGACGATCTGTGAGCAAGGGCGGACGCCCGAAACGCGTCGGATCTGGTGGCTTGACAAAAATAAATCAACTTGCCTAATATAAACACTGGAGTCGCGTGGTCTTTTTCTATCGCTGGCGTGGTGGTGGGAGAGACTACAACGGACATATATATATATATATATATATATATATATATATATATATATATATATGCGACTCACATCCACCATCTGCCGCTCCGCTTTGCCCTGGGTGCCTCCTTGACGCACGGTGGAGTGCGTAACATCTCTCCAACCCACAGTTCAATCCGCGAACTGTTCCACAAATAAGGACACTCCAGCCCGATTAATCGGTCTCTGCGCTTGGTTTATTTCAGCGCGTACACTCAGTCAACAAACAAACGCGTTTCGGCGTTGCCGCCTTCGTCAGTGCACGTTTGTGGAACAGTTCGCGGATTGAACTGTGGGTTGGATATATATATACATATATATATATATATATATATATATATATATATATATATATATATATATATATTACCTACTGGCGGTCGCCAGTAGGTATATATAATTAGGATTTTTTTTAATAGGGATTTCTGAAAATTCTATGTTGAATAACTTTAGCGTTGATGGACGGAATTGGCTGAAATTTTCAGGAAAATGGCACATTTTGTTTCTGAGCGTCCCCTGAAAGTTTGGGGGGGGTTTCGTCAAGCGGGGGCCAAGAAAAAGGGGGGTCCCAAAACGTGTTTTTAACATTGAGTTTTCCATAGGGCGGTTGGACTCATTTTTAGCTCGAACGGCTGAATGGATTTCTATGAAACTTGGCAAAATTGTAGAGACTGTTTGCCCGATGTGCCTTTGCTAGGTCTCAAGATATGTGCTCCAGTGAATTTTGAGAAATTAACGTTCAAAAAAAATATATATCTGTGACAGCGTCCCGGTTAGCGCCCCGGTTCGCGTACCAGACGCGTAACGGAACTTCGCGAGGAGAAGCTGATTGGCTCTCCGGTGACTGTCAACATTCTAAACAGTCCGGAGCGGCCGCCATCTTGTCTCTCGGTAGGATCGAGAGTCAAGAGGTGGAAATAAACGAAGGGAGAAATGAATGAAAGGGGGCAAGGTAGACCCCTCCTGACCCCCTAGAATTGATGTGGGGGCTATTAAAGGGTCCGTGGGGCAAAAAAAATTTTTTTTTAAAAAAACGATTTTTCGCGGTGGAAGCGCTACCCGGTACGCGAACCGGGTAGCTCACCGGTAGCGTAACAAGAGTCCGCCATCTTGTGTTTCGGACAAATTTAGTCACAAGATGGAGGATAAACAATGTTGGGAATGGGTATAAGGGGGCACGGGAGACATATCCTTAGCCCCTAGGTTTTCTGAGGGTGGGTGAGGAGGCCCATATATGTAAAAAAAAAAACAGCCTTTTTTCAAATTTTTGCACGGTTAGCGCCCGGTCCGCGCACCGGGTAGCGTTCCGGAAAGCGTAACAAGGGGAAAACCAGGGGAAACAGTAAAATAATATTAGTGGGTTATCCTGGAGGTGACGCATCTCAGCAACGCTATAATTGATTGGATGCCACCTCTGCATGTGGCGGTGCATAGTATAGTTTCCAAAACTATACTTTTTGTCTGTGCCTCGGGACAGAACTGCATCGCAATGAGGCATGTCACCAGCCGGGCATTGACCTTTTTTTGCCCTTGAGGGTAAGAAAAAAATTGCCATATAAAATGGTCTAAGCGGTGGGATTGCCGGGGCTCTTCACGCAAGAACTGCCTCGGCTCTACCTCCTCTTCCTCTTCTTCTTCCTCTTCCTCTTCCTCTGGGTTTGGAAGGAACTTTGCAGGTGGTCCTTCCTTCCTAGGTAGTTGTGGTGGTGGTGGGGGTCCACCAGCTGCAGCTACTACAGATGCCATGACTGAACAAGCAGAAACAGGTCTTCCTCTCACAAAGATGAAAGTCAGAGTGAGGAAAAAGGTGGGGCCTTTCATCATTTGGGAAAAAAAATGTTCTAAACCAATGAAAAGTGTTATTTTCAGGTCACATGACCTGTTGCGCTTACGTTAGGCGTCCCACTCCGCGCCCGGAGCACTTCCGCGGTGCTGCGCTTCACGCCTCGGGTCGCGCTCTGGAGCACTTCCGAGTGTGCTAACGCGGCGCATCATAAGACGCATTACGCGGCAACGCGATATGTCGCGCTTACGTGACGCGTCACGATGCTGTTTTCGAATGCGGCAGTTGCGCTAACAGAACGTTTCCCGGTGCGCGGATCGGGTCGCAGCACCAAATTGAGCTAACGGGAAGCTACCCGGTGCGCGGACCGGTAGCGAAAAAAATATATAAGAATTTATATACATAAAAAAATTATATTAAATACATAAAAAATATATTTTTCCTTTAAAAGAAGAATACATTTTACAGCTTTTTATATTTTCAATTAAAAAAACCATTGAAATTCCCTGAAAAAACCATAGGTTATAGACCATATATAGTTAGGAATTAGCATTTACAAAACCTTGAAAATTCACTGAAAAAACCATAGGTTATAGACCATATATAGTTAGGAATTAGCATTTACAAAACCTTATTTTACTCACACAAAACCATTGAAATTCGCATATATAGTTAGTTGCACTAACTATATATCGCGCACCCGCAATCCACTGATGATGATGTCACATATTACATCATTCATGACATGGTCAGTGACATCACTGATGACATCACTGATGACATCTCAAATGACATCACTGATGACATCACTGATGACATCTCAAATGACATCACTGATGACATCACTGATGACATCTCATTTGACATTACTGATCACATCACTGATGATATCATTCATGTGATAATACGATGAACCTCTTCAGACTCTAATATAACCTTAGATACAATCAGTGTAAACAGACACTCACAAACTGTCACTCATCCATGGAGTTACTCACACACCTAGTCAGTCATGCAAAGAATCAATCACACCTCCATTTCCTCAACTATACAGTTATACACACCTTACTTATTCAAACATATACTAACACATATTTACTCTCTTATACAATCCCTGATACAAGTTCACAATGATCCATACAGCCACTCACACATTCACTGGCTCTTATGCACAGTTATTTATATATGTCAACTCTCACATGTACTGTGTTTTACATATGTACTTACTTTGACATGTAGCACTGAGATATCCATTCACTCACCAATACACTCATGCACACAGTCAACCGCCCATACAGCTGTTTCCACATGCACTTTGAACCCATACATCTAGTGAATCAACTGCTCACACATCTATGCACAGAGTCATACACCTCCCAGCCACCCACACACACACTCAGTCTCCCATGCAAATACTTGGGCAACCAATCAATAACACATATAGTTACTCATATAGCTACTGATCAACACATGCAGCAGTTTACAGAACAACAGACATAATGATGCACAAATTAAGACAGTTTAGTCACTAACCCATGTACTCAGTGAGACACATTTAATCACTCACTCATACAGTCAGTCATGCACCTACTAAATCCTTCATCCAGACACTTATACATCCACTCATTCTTCAATATTTAAGACATATTTTAACTTTACAGAAACATACAGTCACTGGATGTTGTCATCAGTGATGTCATCAGTGATGTCATTTGAGATGTCATCAGTGATGTCATCAGTGATGTCACTGACCATGTCATGAATGATGTAATATGTGACATCATCAGCAGTGGATTGCGGGTGCGCGATATATAGTTAGTGCAACTTCCTTCCCTACTCTCCTGGACGCACTCTACGCTCCAGCAACACTATGCTGCTATATGTACCTAAAGTAAACAGAGCGAGACAGGGTGGCCGTGCCCCCTCCCTTAAAGGTCCAGTGCTGTGGAATTCCCTTCCCCCCCAGCTAAGACAAACTTCTAACCTTCTCAACTTTAGAAAGAAATTCAAAACCTACCTATTCACACAGGATTAATTTAGCCTCCCCCTGCCTTTCCCTATCTATAGTTTTGCTTATCTCACTCAGAAGGCACGCGCGGAGATACCCCTTCGGGGCTGATTCACGCGCGCTACAAGACTATAAATAAATAAATAAATATATGCGAATTTCAATGGTTTTGTGTGAGTAAAATAAGGTTTTGTAAATGTTAATTCCTAACTATATATGGTCTATAACCTATGTTTTTTTCAGTGAATATATATATACATATTTAAATAACAAACCAAACCACATTCACTGGATATCACTGATGTCATTTGAGATGTCATCAGTGATGACCTTCGTGGTGACCCTCGACCTTGGTGGAGCCGGTCGCCCCACACACCGCGCAGCACCACCTGTCTGCGCACATCCCCACTGCTGCCGAGTGGAGCAGTGCTCCAGGGTTCGAGACCCCCTGGGCTGCTACTTGTCGCTCTGGTTGGTATCACCCTTGGCTTTTTTTCCTTTGTCACTGTTCTGCGGTGTGACTCCTCTAGCGCATTGTATAATCCCCACTGTGCCTGTTCTTGTTTTTTTGACCCCCTGGCCTGACCGTGCACCCGCTTGCACAGTCGCCCTCCCGTCGCCGCCCGCTGCATCCCCACCCCTTCCCCTCCTTCCCTTCGCTTTCCCGCCGCTGCGTCCCCTTCGGCTCCACCCCTGCGCCCATTGTCTGTTCCTCACCCTCCTTCCAGCTGATCCCCCCTCCCACCTTCCTACCTATGGAGGCCGCTGCACGTCGGTGAGTGTGACCCTCGACCTTAATTGAGCCGGTCACCCCACACAGCACCACCTGTCTGCGCCAGTCTCCGCTGCTGCCGAGAGGAGCAATGCTCCAGGGTTCAAGACACCCCTGGGCTGCTACTTGCCGCTCTGGTTGGTATCACTCTTGGCTTTTTTTCCTTTGTCACTGTTCTGCTGTGTGACTCCTGTAGCACATTGTATCATCTCCACTGTGCCTGTTCTTGTTTTACTTGACCCCTCGGCCTGACCGTGTCTCTGCTCACACTGTCCCCCTCCTGCCGCTGCCCCCTGCGCCCCGCCCCTTCCCCTCCTTCCCTTCCCACCGATGCATCACCTGCGGCCCCTCCCCGTGCCCATTGGCTGTTTCCCACCCTCCTCCAAGCTGATCCCCCTCCCACCTCCCTACTTATGGAGGCCGCTGCGGGCTGAGCAGGGGGTGCGCGGCTGGTGCGCCAGAGGCAAACACTGCACGCTAACACGCCATCGAGCTCTGGGATCTGCTCGACACCTTCATCCCAGACGTGGGCTTCCTGACTGAGACCTGGTGGAACGACTCCTCGGCACCCGACATCGCCATAGCCATCCCAGAGGGATACAAGATCACCCGCAGGGATCGCGCCAATGGAACCAGAGGACTAATAGCCATTGTCCACAAGTCCACCCTCAAGGTCGCCACCCATGCAGACGACACCCTCAACACCGTCGAACATCTGCACTTCCGGATCCACACCGACCCTAACAGCACCATCAGAGGAATGTTCATCTGCAGACCCCTAGATCCCAGGCTCAGTTCAGCGACTCCATCGCCGACCTCGCCAGCACCCACACACTCGCCTCCACGGACTACACTCTCCTCGGGGACCCGGACTTCCACCTCGAGAACAACAACGATGCCAACTCCACCACCCTGATTGACAACCTAGCCAACCTCGGCCTCAGATAACTCGTCACCGCACCCACCCACGCCGCCGGCCATATGTTGGACCCCAACTTCTCCACAGGCACCAACGCAGCCTTCGACCGAACCACCGAACTCCACTGGACCGACCACCGCTGCATCCATTTCTCCTTCAAGAAACCAACCACGCACCACCGCACTCAACATCTACCTCGCCGCTGCTGGAGCAAAGTCACCAAAGACCAGCCGACCAACACCCACGCCCAGAACCCACCCACCGACCCCACCAGCCCAAACGCCGTAGCCCACAACCTCAGACAGTGGATCGATGACTGCGCCAACAACTTCGCTCCACTCAAGAAACCCTCCAACAACCACGCCAGTAAGAGAGCCACCTGGCTCACCAACGAGCTCCAGACCTCCAAACGCGCATGCCAGAAACTGGAGAAAATATGGCTCCACAAACGCACATCGGACAACCAGGCAGCCCACAAGGACGCCACCCGCAGACACCACCACCTCATCAGATTAGCCAAGAGATCCTCCTTCAAAAACCGCCTGGATAACAATGCACACGACAGCAAAGAGCTCTTCAGCATTGTAAAGGAACTATCCAACCCCAGCGCCACCGCCAACCACATCCCGCCCTCACAAGAACTGTGTGACTCACCTGCCATTTCTTCCACAGCAAGATCGCTGACATCCATGACAGCTTTAATACCACGACCACCCCGACCACACCAGACCCCACCTCCCCTGCGAACACCACCAGCGCCACCCGCCTGACCTCCTGGTCCAACGTCAACGACGACGAGACACGCAAGGTCATGAACTCCATCCACTCAGGATCTCCATCAGACCCGTGCCCACACCACGTTTTCAACAAAGCAGACGCAGCCATCGCAACCCAACTACAAAAGGTCATCAACATCTCCTTCGAAACCGCGACACTCCCGGTAAGCTGGAAGCACGCCGAAATCAACGCCCTCCTCAAGAAGCCCAAAGCGGACCCCAAGAACCTCAAGAACTTCCGACCCATCTCCCTGCTCCCGTTCCCGGCAAAGGTCATCGAAAAAACGGACAACCGGCCCGCCATCTGAAACACAACAACATCCTGGACCCGTCCCAGTCTGGATTCAGACGAAACCACAGCACCAAGACAGCCCTAGTCGCAGCCACAGACTACATCAGGTGCCTACTAGACAATGGCGAAACATCAGCCCTCATCCTCCTGGACCTGTCGGCCGCCTTTGACACAGTCTGTCATCGCACTCTAAAGACACGACTCATAGAAGCCGGAGTCCAAGAGAAGGCCCTTGACTGGACCACTTCCTTCCTCTCCGGCAGAACCCCGGCCGTCCGCCTCCCACCTTTTGGATTCAAAGCCACTGACATCATCTGCGGCGTCCCCCAGGGCTCATCCCTCAGCCCAACGCTGTTTAACATCTACATGGCCCCCCTCTCACGAGTGGCCCGCATTCACAACCTCAACATCATCTACGCCGACGACACCCAGCTCATCCTCTCCCTCACAAAGGACACACCACAGTGCCAAAACCAACCTCCACGAGGGAATGAAGGCCGTCTCTGACTGGATGAAGAGTAACCCCCTAAGGCTGAACTCAGACAAGACGGAGGTGCTCATCCTCGGACCACCCCTTCAGCCTGGGACGACTCCTGGTGGCCGACCACACTGGGATCAGCACCTACACCCACCGACCACGCAAGCAACCTAGGATTCATCTTCGACTCCTCCCTCTCCATGTCGAAACAGGGAAACGCTGTCTCCTCCTCCTGCTACCACACCCTCCGCCGCATGCTCCGCAGGATTTACAAATGGATCCCGATCGGAACTAGGAAAACGGTGACACAGGCCCTCCTCAGCAGCAGACTGGACTACGGCAACGCACTCTATGCAGGAATCCTAGCCAAACACCTAAGACGACTTCAACGCATCCAAAACGCCTCTGCCCGACTGATCGTCAACGTCCCCCTCCGCAGAAACATCACGCCCCAACTGAGAGACCTACACTGGCTCCCCATTGATAAGAGAATCACCTTCAAGCTCCTCACCCACACACACAAAGCACTCCACAATGCCGGACAGGCCTACCTGAACAGTAGACTCAGTTTCTACACTCCCAACCGCCAGCTCCGCTCCACCAGCCTTGCCCTCACTGCTGTCCCCCGCATCCAACGGACGACGTCTGGCGGCAGATTCTTCTCCTTCCTCACCGCCAAGACCTGGAACACCCTCCCTACCCACATACACCAGACGCAAGACCTACTCGCCTTCAGAAGACTCCTCAAGACCTGACTCTTGAGGAACAGCGCCCCCTATTCCCCCTCAGTGCCTTGAGACCCTCACGGGTAAGTAGTGCGCTCTACAAGTATTCTGATTGATTGATTGATTGATGTCACTGACCTTGTCATGAATGATGTAATATGTGACATCATCAGCAGTGGATTGTGGGCGCACGAGTTATAGTTAGTACAACTAACTATAACGGGGAAATTTCAATGGTTTTATACAAGTGAAATGCCCAGCTAACTATAACACCCCTGAAACTATGTTTTTTTCAGTGAATTTCTAAGGTTTTTTAAATGCTAATTCCTAACTATAACTTATCTGAAACCCATGTTTTTTTCAGTAGTAAATGGCTTTTGTCATTTTACAGCTCGGCATGGATAGCACTGTGCTAATCCTATGCTTAAAGACTTTGCTGTACAAATGGCTAAAGGCTTTGTCCATTTCTATCTCTGCGTGGGTAGCACTGTGCTAATCCTATGCTTAAAAACGTTGATAGAAAAGCAAACATTTGAGGTGAGCAAATTTAAAGTGTCGCTGGTGTTGAGGGTGCAGTATACTGGAGCTGCCTTCCACCTAACCTTGGGAACTACCCAGAGTTCTCTCCTTCTTTTTTGCATAATTTATGCGTCACTCTATGCCTGCAAGGGTTTTGTTTTGACTTATACTGGGTGCTCCCTTGTGTCTGGACAAAGCTAAACCTCTCTGAAGAGCTGTAATGACAGCGAAACACATGTCAGGGGTTGTTTTGATTCATTTCAAGTTGGCTTGGATGGTATTTTACCAATCCAAAGCTGTAATATTGTCCCTGGAGTGGTAAATGGCTTTTGTCATTTTACAGCTCGGCGTGGATAGCACTGTGTTAATCCTATGCTTAAAAACTTTGCTGTACAAATGGCTAAAGACTTTGTCCATTTCTATCTCGGCGTGGATAGCACTGTGCTAATCCTATGCTTAAAACTTTGATAGAAAAGCAGACATTTGAGGTGAGCAAATTTAGAGTGTTGTTGGTGTTGAGGGTGCTCTATATTGGAGCTGCCTTCCACCTAAACTTGGGAACTACCCAGAGTTCTCTAATCTTTTTTTTGGGATAATTTATGTGTCACTCTATGCCTGCAAGGGTTTTGTTTTGGTATATATATATATATATACACAATATTGTTTCAGTTCGAGTTCATCTGCCTTTTTCCTTTTGAAAGGAAGTGTTTCAAGCTGATTTTTCAGAGCACAAGTTTTATAATGCAGTTATATTCCTATTATTTTCCCTTCTTGTAAAAGTATATAATTTAATTGATTAAGCATGATTTTATATGCTTGAGTTGAAAACTGTTAGTAGTGCTTTCTTGTCAATTTTTTACTGTTAACGTTTACTACTACGGGTTGGGTGTGTAGAAACAGTAGAAACATTATGAGTAGTCTTACAAATAGTATTGGTTTTCTGCAGGCATTTTCCTTCTGTGTGCTCAATTATTTGGTTTCTCCTCTCTCTGTAATGCAATTTGGTTGACTTCTTTTGGTATTGCTTTCTAGACATTGTGTTGCATGCGTGGTAGTCTGTTGCAGAAAAAACATAAAGAAGCAATCGTTCCAGTCTTGATATTCATACTACAAGTGTTCGTTTTGTTTTACATTTTCCCTGTATCATTTTATAAAATGTGTTCCATAAAGAACTATATCTGTGTTATGTAGCTTTTTATTAATTTTAAAATTGTTTTATTAAAGTTCAAACACACAGCACAGTGCGACAGCATTCCATGTAGTATCCGTACATTATTTAGAGTCTGTATTCTCTGTAACAGCGCACACAGTGATATCATATTTAGTGACCCGTCCTATGCAGCAGCTTCAATTATAAATTAAATACTTTTCTACATGATATAGATCTTCATTTGTAATCTATACTGCTATTATAAAGGAAGAACTTTGAACCTTTGAGGCGGGTAAACTCGGGAACCACAGCGCCAATCCACACACTCGACACATCGTTGAAATTTTCAGGGTGTGCAGATGGACATGGGCTATATAAATAAAAAAAATATAAGTTATTTAAAAAATTTACAAGAAAAAAAAAGTAGTCCCATGGAAGTAGCGCCGGCCGCGACGTGTGTGCTGACATCAGGAGCGCGGGGAGGAGCAGCGTCCAGGAGCGGCGGACATGAGCGCGGGGAGGAGTGGCAGACAGGCGGGGAGGAGCGGTGAGGAGCGGCGGACAGGCTGGGAGGAGCGTCGAGGAGCGGCGGACCGGTGAACTCAGGAGCACGGGGAGGTGCGCCGGATGAGGTAAGGCTCCGGGGGTCCCACGGACAATGTCGGGGCAGGCGGGACCCTGAAGCCAAGGTCAGGACGGGCTGCTACTCCGGGGGACCCACGGACAATGTCGGGGCGGGCGGGGGCCCTGAAGCCCGATTGCTCCCGGACAAGGTCGGGATGGGTTGCTAGTTGCTACTATATTGCTACGATGACTGGAATTTGAAACAGCCCCCCAGACTTATCCTTCCTCAGCGGGTGTCTATTCAACAGTTTGTACGGATCTTAAGTTCTGCATGAGTGGGTCCCAAAAGTCTTTAGGACGAGATGCCTCCGGTTGTTCTTCTGTATAGGTTTCTAGTTGCTATTTGCAATAACTCATGTCTGTGACCCAACCCAGTTTTTGAATTTCGGTATCTATTTACTCCCCCACTTCATAGCAATGCTCCTTTTAGGTAATAACAACACCACAGCCAGTAGTTTGCGTCTTCGAACTTGTTTTATTTTATGCAACCCTAATAAGCAAACTTGTGGAGTATTGGGTATTGGTTCAGCCAGCATTGTTTCTAAGGTGCCAGCATGGATGGAGTTGCGGACACGCCCATGCAACATGAATGAAGTCTGCCTGTGCAGCCCTACATCGTAAGCATTTATCATCTTCTCTGAGACCTTATTTATGTAGCTGGGCCGGTGTGTAATATATTTGCTGTAAGAATTTAAAATGAATGATTCTAAGATTGCAGATAGATGTATTTGTGTGAGCGCACAGTTGTAACCCCAATCCTCCTTTGATATAGGACTGCATAGGGCATCCTCCCATCTTTGTAGAGTCTTTTCACGTTCTCTAAATTGCTCCCATTTGGCCTCGTTGTAGAGATTTGTTACTTTTACATGTGGGCGATGTGAGTAATATTTGTAACGCTTTATGTGTTGGTGGCTCACCAGGGAAGGTGGGATAAATGTCCCTTATTGCCGTCTACAATCTGAAGTATGCAAATAACTTGAGTGGTGTGCGGTGTGCTACTGATGCATTAGGGATTTTGGCATCCAGGTTAATGAGAGATAGTGGACGATAGGAGTCACATTGGGACGGCCCTTCTCTGGTTTGAGTAGCGTTATTAAAAGTGTCTCCCGTATAGGCATGAGCGGATTTTGCGGATTGGCAATCCGCGAATTTGCGGATTTGCGAACTCGCAATCCGCAAAATCCGCGAATTCCCGCGAATTTGCGGATTTTTTTTTTTTTTTAGTTCGCCCGTGTTTCTGCCAGTTCGCGAGGGTTTTTACAATTTCGCAATTTGCGAACTTACCTGTCGGGTCGCAAGTTTTGCGAAATTGTTGTTTCTACGTGTCCAACCTGTTTGGGACACTCTTCTTCATCACTGCCACTCTCTGTCACCACTGCCACTCTCTGACTACTCATGCCACCCTCTGGCCCACCCATGCCACCCTCTGTTTCATCACCACACCCTCTGGTTGTCCAGTGTACATTATTTTCGGCAAAGCAAAGCACACCTTCCCTGCCTCAAGTGACCTGAATTAATTTGGGGCTGATTAATGTGTCACAGAATATTTTTTTAGCTGGCACCTGCTTCCTTAGTGCGCCCTGATTAGTGATCTTTTGCACTTGCTAAGTGCTTTCATTGTTGCAAAATTAGTTACAACACCTGCCCTGCCCCAACTGACAATAATGAATTAGGGGCTGATTAATGGATTTTAACTTCCAGCCTGGCTCCTGCTTGTCTCCCTTAGCTGTAATTCATGACCTTTGTGGCATATGTGTAACTATTCTGAGGTTCAGAGCAGGGTCACATAATAGTTTCAACTGGCAACTGAACTCTGGAGGGGCCCCTCAGGAAGCACTACAGGAAATGGCTACTAATGATGTGCCTGAACTTTTGAACCTGGTAAGTAGTTACTTTCAGTTTTGCTTAGATCGTATTTCTGCAATTTCGCACTTATTCGCGGGGCGCGAACTCACGCGAACAGTGCGAGCAGTGCGAGCAAAATCCGCTGCTCGCGGATTTGCGGATTTTGCAGGAAATTCGCAAATCTCGCGGATTGCGGATTTCCCGAAAATCCGCAAAATCCGCGAGCGGAACGGATTTTCCGCCCATGCCTGCTCCCGTAGTGATGGCAGTAAGGCCCCCTCTTCATATGCCTCTGAGTACATTGCCATCAAATGGGGGTATGAGTAAGTCACTATCTTCTTTATAAAATTCCCCCGGTACGCCATTTGTCCCAGGGGCTTTGTTATTTGGGAGGGAGCTACTAGCTTCTCTTAGTTTGTCTTCAGTTATGAAATGACTGAATTTTTCTCTATGCGCATCTGAGAGTCAAGTTATGGCTATATCGTTTAGGTACTCATTTATCTCTTTCTCCGATGTGGATGTTTGTGTAGAGTATAGCGCGATTAGTATTCCAAAAAACAATCTGTAATAGAGGGTGCGTCGTAATGTGTTGTATCCTGCGCATCCACTATTTGTGTAATATGTGAAGGGGTTCTGTTGTTTGAATCCTCCCTGCTAGAGTGCGGTCTGGCTGTCCCCCCTCTCTGTAGTTTTGAGCCGTGTATCTGCCTGGGAGATATTTTACCTTGTTGTCTGCAAATTCATGATATGTATTCAATTTGTGCATATTCATTTGCTAGTGCCTTTATATCCAACTCTACTTTATTTAATTGCTGCTGTATGTCTCTCAATATCCCTGCGTGTTTACCTAAGCACAGAATCATCTCCTTGAAGGCTTCCCATAGCACTCTGGCACTGTCGACTGTTCCTGTATTATGTGCTAAATATTCTGTAATTGCCTGTCTGAGCTTCATCTGGAAAACCTGGTCCAGCATTGCAGATGTAGTCGCATTGCAGAACTGTCTAGGAGTGTGTGTGGGGAGAGCGATCACCAGGCGGATCAGTGCATGATCTGATAGTGTCTTGGGCAGGTGCTCTACTGACTTTGTCCATGTGCTGAGTGTTCGGGTAGCTACCCAATAGTCTATTCTAGACCATGTGTTATGCGTTGTGGAAACACAAGTTCCCTTTCTGCGCCCAGGGTTTCGCAGTTCCAACATATCTACCATCTACCATTCTTCCATACCTTCTCTGAGCACCCTGGAAACTTGTTTGCCGTAATTGTCATTGCCCATGGACCTATCTATTATTAGATCTAAGCATGTATTGAAGTAATCTCCCCAGAGTATCTCTGCAGGTTCTTGTATCCGTAGTTTTGCCTAGATTTGTGCAAAAAAAGCAGGATCATCCATGTTCGGACCATATGTGTTAACTAGAGTCAGTGTGGTGCCCCCAAAGTTCCCCTGGACTATGATGTAACGTCCATGGCTATCTGTGACTGAATGTAATAGTGTAAATGGGATGTTGCACTTGACAAGTATTACTACTTCTCTAGCGTAGTTCGAGTAAAAGGAAGCCATCCTGGTGGACGCCCAGCGAGCACCCAGTCATGCTTCTGAAAATTTAATTAAATGGATTTCTTGTATGCAGGCTACTTCTACCCTATGCCTGTCGAGAAAGGCGAAGACCTTCCGAATTTTCTGCGGAATATTGAGGCCTCGTACATTCCATGTTGGTAATGTTATTGGTCTAACATTGTGCATCACCGTGTCTTATGTTCGCTATAATATCAGATTTCATGGTTTTTGTTGAAAGGACCAAGTTGTTTCGATGATTTTGTCATCTGCGTTCATTATTATTATTATTATTATTATTATTATTATTATTATTATTAATGAATGTTATATAGCGCCTGGTTACCCTTGGGCATCCCCGCGCTTACCAGAAAGATACGCTACCACAATAATGCAGGAACTAGACAGAGAATAAAAAAGTTTTTAGAAGTTTGCGGAACCGCAGAAGACTCGCTTCCGAGCGTAAGTGCAGAGGGAGGGAATTCCACAGGGTGGCCACATTTATGGAAAACCTTCTGCCACCGGTTCTTGCCTTCCTCACCCTCCCAACCTGCAACAGGTGTTGATGATCAGAACGGAGAGAGCGGGAGGCCTTGTAAGGCTGAACCATATCCCTCAGGATGGGTGGGCCTGCCCCCTGCAGAATTTTGTGGGCGATACAAAGTGACTTAAATTTCACCCTATCCCTGACAGGGAGCCAATGCAGCGCCTTCAGCGCAGGGCGAGCGGACTGACGCCTGGAAAGGCCCGTCAGGAGCCTGGCGGCCGCGTTCTGCACTTGCTGCAGTTTATTCAGGGTGGATTCTGGAGCACCCAGAAACAACGCGTTGCTGAAGTCCAACCGCGAGATGATAAGCCCCTGAACGGGTAACCTCCTAGAAGCCACTGGGAGGAGAGGTAGAATCTTCTGAGCTGATCGGAGCAGGCCAAAACACACGCCTGCTGTCTTTTTTGCGTGTGTTTTAAAAGAAAGGTCCTGCTCGACCCACACCCCCAGGCTCTTGATCTCCTGTTTAGGGGTAGGTACCGGTCCCAGGCAGTCGGGCCAGCTGCTAGGAGATAGAGATGGAGGGGAATTCCCCAGCAACATCAGTTCCGTTTTGGAGCCGTTAAGCTTGAGAGCTGAGCTGCACATCCACGTGTAGATCTTATCCAGACACGAGTGCAGCCGGTCGGGTTGGTAAGCCGACTGGGAAAGGCCTACCACCAGCTGAGTATCATCAGCGTAGCTGATGATCTTGATACCCAGAGGCAGTACCACACTCTCTAGAGGGGCCATATAAACGTTAAATAGGGTAGGGCTCAACGAAGAGCCCTGTGGCACACCACACTGGAGAGGGACTGAAGGTGATTTCTCGTGGCCTTCCCACACCTCAAATGTCCGGCCTTCCAAAAAGGAAGCGAACCACTTGAGGGCCAAACCAGAGACCGCCACCCCCGACAGCCGTTGGAGAAGCACCTGATGGTCTACGGTGTCGAATGCAGCACTAAGGTCCAGGAGGATCACTGCCACCGATCCCCCTGAATCCAAAATGCTCCTGGCATTCTCCACGACTGCCAGCAGGGCAGTGTCAGTCCCCTGACCGGGGCAAAAACCCGTTTGGGAATAGGCCAGGAGGGAGTTGGCCTCCAAAAAGCCCGAAAGGCGACTGTTTACCAGCTTCGCTGCCACCTTACTAAGGCCGGGAAGCAGGGAAATAGGCCTAAAGTTGGCAAGGTCAGCAGGGTCCAAATTAGGCTTCTTCAAAAGAGCCTTAACAACCGCACCTTTCCAACTGGGGTGTACTACTCCTTGGGTGAGAGACAGGTTTATACCTTCGACCATTGTTTTTCCCTTTTTCCCTCCTGCCTCCCCCTCCCTCTCAGTTGCCCCAATTGCAGCGGAGACATTTCCCATGAACGGGAACCCGAGACCTACCCCTCCCAACTGTTCCCAACTAACTTCAAAAACTTGTTGTCATGTACACATGTGGGTTGAGCGGCCAGCTAAGAACTCCGACGGATTACTCGGGTGGCCTATTGTATGTTTGCGTCCGTAAAAGAACCTTCAATGCTAAAGCTTAACTCTGTCTCTTTGAACTACACAGATTCCGTTCTGAATGTCTACATCCTCAGCTATTGTCCTAGGGTTTACCTTGTATCCATGTGCGTATTATTATCATTTAAATCAACACTTACTGTGCAGTTACAGTCCACTTATCTGGTGTCATCTTAGTTGCAGTTATCCCGTAAGGCTCAGTTCAGTTCTTTAGGCATTGTCCTCCGGGCTCGATATCTGGTCCTGCTTGTCCGTTCCGCCTCTCTGTGATTTCCATCGCGATCCTTGCTGTCCTCTTTGCTGCAGGTATTGAATCAGGTTTTTAGGATCATTGAAAATGTTGCTCTTGTCATTGTCCGTGATCCTGAGTCAGGCGGAAAGAGCATAGCATATGGTATTTTTAGGTCTTGCAACTTTTTCTTAGCCATCATCAATTTCTTTCTCGCCTCCAGAACCTGAGGTATAAAATCAGGGTAGATAGAGACATCTGTGTTCTCGTACCTCAAAGTCTGTAGTTCCCTTGCACAGCGCAGCGCCACATTCTCTATAATTTAGAAACATTGATAAGATGGCCCGTGGTCTTACCCCCGGTGGCGGGGAGGGTGCCAGGGATCTGTGCGCTCTGTCTACTATAAACACCTCCGAGAAGGTCTCTCTGTCCAGCAAGTCTATTAATAGCTTTTCTACGTATCAATCCATGTTGGCCGTGTTCGTTGTTTCTGCAATCCCCATGATTTATTGCAAGGGTCTCACCTCGAAATATTCTGTCTTTGCTTGGAGTGTTGTCAGTGCTTTTTCCATTTTCTCACACTTGGCATTGAGCTGTTGGGTATATTCTGTGTCCGGGACTCTGCGCTCCACTGCATCGATGTATTCTGCATGTTTATCCAGACGCTCCGACATATGGTCTACCCTGTATGCAGGGCTTTAAGTGGGATGAAAAAACTGGGGGGTCTCTCAAAGGGCCGTGGCCAGTGTAATTAGGGACGTGGCTTTAAATCACTTACGCAAAAAATCTGTGCTTAGCATAGTGTGCCGCCCGACTTGTATTTTGCTGTTTCCGTCATTGCATCCAGATATTTGATACAAGTAACATCATACCTACAATAAGTAAGTAATATTGGCTTTATCAATGGTTATTACTTGCAGAAGATAAATAAGCTGCAACTATAACTTGTATATAATATTGACAAAGCTTCCAATTAAATCCTTGGCGACCCTACCACAATGCTGCTGCTCCTGAGTTTCAGAAAGAGAAGGGAAATCCAGAAAGAAAATGACTCTTAAAGGATTTCCCTTCCCCCACAACGCTCCCCTGGCATGACGTCATGCTGTAACTTCTCTACTACTGAGAAGTGAGCAGTGTGAGCAGCGCACATCCATGTGCCTGGTGCTGTCTCGAAACGGGTCTCTATCAGGCTTTGTTTTGAGCCATGGCACTTTTTTCCGGACTGCAGTGACAGCAAACAGCGCTCATTGCAGTCCGGGAAAATAACCGGGTTGCCTGTGTCAGGGCTCAAAACAGAGCCTGATAGAGACCCGTTTCGAGGCCCCCAGAAAAAAACTGCCGGTGCTCAGACCCCTTGAGACCCGGCCCACCTAATGCCCTGCCTGTATGTCAATGCATCTATCTTTCCATCAGTGTTAGAGAGTGTGGCCTGCATTGTCGTTAGAATTTGTCTTAGGTCACCACTCACCTCCACATCCGGGACTGAGGCGGCGGTGTTCGCAGCTTCATGTAGTAATATATAGATGAAGCTGATGAAGTATCATTTATATTTCTTTGAAGAGGAAATAGAGCTCTATTGCTAACAGTCAGCAGAGTATCTGTGATTATTGGTGGTATTTAGTAGTATTGGGCTGTGGTTATAGCATACTATATATTATTTAATAATGCCATAATGTTTTACTTATTCCATGTATTTATTACCTAGTTTTCTATTTGTTTTCATAGACATGTGAGCATAAATGTGTGTTAAGTGCTATTGGGCTGTGTTTCAGTGGCTGCTGGGGGGTTGGGGGGGGGGTTGCGGAGAGGATTGAGGTGCTGCGCTATATAAAATAACATAAAATAGCATAAAATAAAAATAAACCTACTTTGCCGCTGGGTCCCACGTCTCTGCTCCTGCTCTTCTCATTGAATTCAAGGAAAACAGCACAGCCAGGCCCCACTGTCCAATCAAAATGCTGCAATGCAGCGTTATGACTGGTAAGCACCCAGGCTTCCCTGACCAATCACAACACTGCAATGCAGCGTTGTGATTGTCCTGAGGGTCCTGGTTCGACATTCAGCCAGGGAATGGGGGCATGGGTATGTTCTCCATGCAGGCTGTAATGCAGCCTGCATGGAGATCAGGCAAAGTGCACATGACTGTTTAGGGTGGCCCGAGAGTCATGTCATGTGCACTCAGGAGTGGGCAAACCACTCCTCCCCAGCTCGGAGAACAGAGTAGCCCTGACTTCCTGCCCGCCTGCACAGCAGCATAAGCATAAAATGATAATAACTCAAAGTTATCACCATTTTATGTTTCTACTTTGCACTGCTTAACAGCAGTGGGGCGACACTCCTCTGCCATAGCGGAGGAGCCCCCACTGCTGTGCTTATATCCCATTTCGTGTTAATACCAAATGACATAATTCTTTACTTCTATATTATATTCCTTATCAGATTTTCTATTGGTTGTCATTGTCATGTGACCGGGAATGTGTGTTTCACGAGCCTTTGTAATAATTGTGAGAAATCATACCTGCCATCTAGTTTATTTAGTGAAAGGAACTTGTACTGATGGTAATATTGTGCTATATCAGTAACCCAATTTCTTTTTAAGCCAATAATTGTGCTCCTTTTAACATTAGGATAAAGCAGGGATGCAGATGAACCCACGAATGAGTTAAACAGACAGGAAGTACTGGGTGGTGGAAGGGAGAGACATTAGGTGGAATCAAGAATAGGCAGCATTTGTAGTGGGCAATTCCAGCATGTGGGAGAGCTGGCAGCAGGTTTCTACAGGAATTTTTATTTGTTTGTTTGTTTGTTTTTGCAGTTTTATATAGTGCAAACTCGACCAGAAGGTATCAGGGCGCATTACATGATCACCAATTGCATTACAGACGGAGACATTCATTTTGAGATTAAGTGAGTTGTCCAGAATCACAGGAGACTCCGGCTAGACTCAACCTGGATGGATACCCAGCTTCTAAGCCGACTGCTCATGCCGTTAAGCCACATGGCCTCTCTGGTCCTGTGCACTTATTTTTTACAGATCTAGGCCCCCTAGGGTGTGAGTGGAGAAAGTCGAATGCTTTCTCCATTTGTGAACCAGAGATGTGGGTTGGCATTCTTTATTTAAACTTATATAGGTAGACTGTTACTTTGACTCTTAACCTACCAACTAATAAAATATAACTGGGGGGGACTGGACAGGTGGGGGACTGTGGAGAGAATAGCAGCAAATGTAACAGAGGAACCAGGAAAGCAGAAATAGTCAGACAAGACGGGTGGAGTGAGCGGTGAAGATGGAGTAACCTGTTGGACTTGACATGAAGAAAATGTGATTTTGTCCGCTCTTGTCTGGATTTCACCTAAGATGACAAGGATGAGGGAGGACACGATGGGTAAAAAAGTATTGTCGCCAAAAGTTGTGGTAAATAGATGGTATGAAATCCAATATGAGTTGTTGCAAATCCTTTTATTTAGTTCTAAAGATATAACAGCAGCAGCAACCAGTAACTGCCAAATAACAGAACCCACTTATCATAGGAAAACCATAGAACATAACATTGAATTGCATTCTACATTTAAAAACATTCTAATTAGGTGTCAAGGCAAGATGGCGTCTGTGAGTCAGACGTGTGTGTGAGAGGCTCCACTCCGCTGTCCTGGCGTTTGGTGGCTGAGGCTCTCTGTGGCGTTTGTAAGCTGTTTTCAGTCGCCTTCTGGAGTTCAGGATCTTTTTCGAACATCAATGTTACCGGTGGTTGGTGCTGGGAACCTGTGATAGGCGTGACGCAGCACGAGAAGTGCGGTGGTGCGAGGAGCGAGACATCAGTGAGGAGTGAGGGTCGAGGAGCCGCTGGGATTGAGAGCACGCCGCGATACGAACTGAGAGACCGCGGGGAGAACGTGCGGGCGGCGCATTTTAAAAATACACCAGCTGAGCGTGGATTTTCGAACGCTTCAACTGACAGTGAGTTTTGGGCAAGTGCCTGAGTAATACAATGTGATACTATCGCTACAAGGATTAGACCGGCGGTATTAAGACAGTTACCTGGTGCCTTGTGCTGTGCTACTCGGTTGGTGTGGAAGCTAATTGAAGCTCACCTGGAGGAATTGTTTTTGGGGATATATAGTGAGGAGCCATCTATAAGTATATAAATCGGTCTTCAAAGGTCAAGGCTTACAGATTGGTGCGATATAACTGGTTATAAACTTCATAAAACTTTACAAAAAATCCTTAAAAACTTACGGGAAACTTTCAGGAAGGAGGAGGAAAAAATCTCTTTTTTTGTTCTCTTCGATCTTTATTAACTTGTTATAGTTACATTTTCATTAGCATGGACCATAGCAAGGCCCCTTATTTTTCCGCTTTTTAAGTTGCTGGCTATGGGACCCAAAACGGCACGTGGTGGGAAAACCAGAGCTACTGGAGAAAGCCAGGTTGGAACTCGGGCTGCACTTGCCGCTAAACTTTCTCAAAATTTAAATAGTAAGGAGCCAAGTAGTAAGGACTCTGAAATTGCTAAGCAGGCATCCCTAAGATCCCGCAAATGTTTCAATCTGCTACTGGGAGAAAGGCTATGACTCCTGTAGCTATGTCTGCTAATTCAAATGTCACTGCTGAAGACAATATTGTGGTTGATACACTTGATGTCTCTTCGGCTCAGCTACAGGGGTCGCAGATATTACATGCTGTGGCAGGCGATACAGTAGTTAGTGATGGGGTGAATACAATGTGGGTAATGTGGCTAGTGTGGCTTATGTGGCTAGTGTTGCCAGCTTTGAAGATGTAATCGACCCTACGAGCAGTAAAGACTGTGAGCTCTATTCTCTCTCTGAACAGTCAGATGGAACTGACTGCGATGGTGAACTAGAGGAGGACCTTTCAATTCATGGGGAAGTATCAGGAGATACTACAGCTATTATGAAGGACATTAATCTAAGTGGGGAAAGCTCTGGTGTTATATCGGACGACACGGTTACTGTTCGGAGAGAGATGCTGAAAGAGATCTGGGGTCTGCTGCTGAACTATCGGATTGGGATCTCTCAGGTGGGGAACCACTTTTGGAGAAATTAGATTTATCTGACCATGCCAGCGGGGGCTCGGGTGTGGAGATATCCAGACAAGTGTCACTTGAGGAAATCTATAGGTCCATCTTGGATGATAGGCTGGAGGTTCGGGCAGAGCATTTAAAAACTCATACTGCTTGCCGGAAGCTGCAGAATACAGTTCGCCGTTTGGAAAAAACCTGTAATGACTTCACTGATAGAATGGCAGAGGCTGAAGGTCGCATCTCTTCATTAGAAAACCAAATGGTAACGCAAAGGGCAGAAGTTGTGGATATAAAGGCGCATAGGGGAGATGTGCACAACAAGCTCGCTGATGTGGAGAATCGACTACGGCGTAATAATGTGCGCATTCTTGGGGTCCCAGAAGGCCTCGAGGGGCAATACATCCGTAAATTTATAGTCGAGCTTTTTTCGAGGAGGCATTCCCTGAGGTGAAAGAGTGGAATTGGACCTGTGAAATCCAATGTGCGCACCCATTTCCATTCCGTCAACGACCTGCCAGGAGTGGACAAACTGTTCAACATCCACACGCTATATTGATCTCATTGAATAACTTTTTGGCAAAACAAACTTTGTATGACCTCGCTAGACCAGAGAAAAAGAGGGCTGGCAAAGGAATTAATTTTTTGTGCAGCCATATTACTGCCACTCTACCGTAGAGAAACGCTGGCAGCTTCACCAACTAATTGCACCATTTCAATCTAAGGGCTTACAGGTCTTCCTTCTACAGCCAGCAACGTTGAAGGTTAATAAGGGACAGAAGCGATTTTTTACTTCTGAGGCCTCAGCCAAAGAATACCTTCACTCTTTGGGCTGATGGTTTAGTGCATTTGTATGGTCATTTTGGTTATCCATTAGATAAGCATAATTTTGGTATAATGCACTTATATAATTTGTTCTAGCTTTGACTTATAATGGATATATTGCTTGAATACAGGATTGGTCTGAGCATGTAGAGAGTCTCTCACGTTCATCTAAAGGGCGATAGGCCCTATTGCCTTGATTAATGGGGAGGGACACGTATGGGGTGGGGGGAGTTGTTGGGTGGGAATGTGGTGTAGGGGGCACTTTTGGGGTAATGGGTTGGGTGGTTATTGGGTTAAGGGTGAAAAGGGTAAAATTTCAGTTCATAGGATGTGTTGCAATGATTCAGGAATATCTCAATTTTTTTTCGTGTATATTAATGACCAGCGAATAATCGGGGATAATGGCTAATAATAGTCTGCATATATGTTCTTTTAATATATGTGGGTTGAACAATGTGATTAAGCGGAAATGTGTGATTGAGGAAGTGCGGTTAATCAACCCTGATATTATATGTCTTCAGGAAACACACGTACCCTGGGTAAATTGTAAAATATTGACCGATTGGGCTTTACCTTATTAGCAGCATCTAGGCAGGCTACCATGAATCGTGGGGTGGCAATTCTTGGGCATTAAATGATAACTGCTACAGGTAAAGAAAGGGTGGATAACTTTGGGCGGTGGGCAATAGTTGAAGCATTATCAGGGGTGTTACGACTACAATATGAACTGTTTATGGCTCTAATGTAGATGAAACCGAGATTTTGGAGTTATTGAATGTTGAGCTCGCATTGGAGCACCCCCTTGTTATAGCTAGGGGACTCCAACATACATGGCGAATCTTATACTTGGGATCCCCAATTTACTAGTTACAGTGGCCGTAAGCCAAAATTATTCAGAGCATTACGTCAATTATTGTCTAAACATGGGGTGGTTGATGGATGGCCATTGGTGAATCAGGGGTATCCTGGATATACGTTTTTTCTCTTCTGCACATAATAAGCTTGTTCAGCTAGACTACATCTTTATGCCTAGATTTTTAACTATTGGGGCAAAAATGCAGGTAATGCAGCGGATCACGTCGGACCATGGCCCCGTAGTTATGGAATTGCCTCTCATTAATATCAAGCGGGTACAAAGCTCATTTACATTTAGTAAAAAGCGAATAGCCGATGAAGAATATATGTCATATCCAAGCATGGGCGAAGCGGTTCTTGGAGTATAATAGAGGCACTGCTACTCAACCTATGGTTTGGTATTGTTTTAAGGCTGGGATAAGGGGTGAAACTTGTAGCTATGAGTGGGCTCAACAGAGGAAACGAAAAGCTGTAGTGGGAAAGCTGCTTTTAGATTTGAAAGAGGCCGAACATGAACTTATCCTGGCAATTAGATTACATATAGATAGTCAAACTGCCCTGACCAAGGTTGCTTGCTGCAAGGCGAAGATAAATGGGGTCTGGAGTCAAGATATAGCAATGCAGTATAAAATGAACAAAACAGAGAGATATGAGTATGGTGAAACTGTTGGTAGATGTCTAGCTCAAAGACTTTGTGGCCGGCAAGCATCGCAACGCATAGAGGCATTGCAAAATAATCAGGGATGCCTGGTGGAGAAGTTGGATGGTATAATGGATGTCTGTCACCAATACTATAAAGAATTATACACCCAGGATTGCGTATCTCAAGATCAGATTGACCAGCTTTTGTCCAGACTTGATCTACATGTAGTAGGGCCCCTTGTAAGAGAGGAATTAGATGCCCCAATGTCTATTCTATTATTAGAGAGAGCACTCAACAACCTTTCGCTTGGGAAAGCAGCTGGTCCGGATAAATTGCCCTTCGAGGTTTATCAAATGCTTTTCCCAATTATTAAGGATGATATGTTAGCTACTTTCGTCTCCGCTCAGTCTGGTAACTCCCCTCCATCATGGGATGATGCGAATATTGTGGTGTTCAAAAAGAAAGATAAGCCCTCTAATCTTCCTGGGTCATATAGACCCATATCATTAATAAAAGCAGATGCCAAGATATATTCCAAAATACTTGCTACTCGCTTAATTCAAATCGTTCCATCACTGGTCTCTGATCATCAGCATAGGTTTCTTCCCGGTAGAAGTACGGTCAATCATTTACATAGGGTTATCGCCGTTCTGGACTACGCTTCGGTGTATCATAAAAGTATTGGTCTGGTTTTTTTAGATGCTGAAAAGCTTTTGACTGTGTGGCATGGGCATTCCTGTGATCTGTAACGAATAGAATGGGGTTTGGGCCCCAGCTTTTGTGTGCCCTACAGACCCTTTAGAAGCAACCAAGGGCTAAGATCTGCGCGATGGGGCAAGAGTTAGCTTTTGTTTATATTTGTTTATATTACAAGGCAAGGATGCCCATGTTCACCGCTACTATTCGCTATCTACATTGAACCACTGTTGCGAATGCTTGAAACTACACTGGTTATACAATCAATGGTAGTGGGAGATCATCATGTACGGGTCATAGCATATGCCGATGATATTGCGGTAGTAACATCTGATCCAGAACAAGCATTATGTGAAATTGAGTATGTGACACAAGAGTTTTGGAAATCCTTGTGTTATAAATAAATATCTCAAAAACCCAGGTTGTGAGCACTGCTGGGCTTTGCCCTAATGAACAACGAGTGACGCACAAGGCTAGATATTTGGGGATTAAAATTAGGATGTCTCTTCAGGAGATAGTAGTTGTAAATTGGGCAGACATATTAGGATCTGTTAAGAGGCAGTTGGAAAAGGTGGAATGCCTCCATCTATCGATGGTGGGGCGACGCAATGTTTTAAAGATTGTTATATTACCCAGGGTGCTCTATTATTTTCAGACGGTGCCGTTGGAGCTGACATGGGTACAACTAATTCAGCTACAATCTATTACGGATAGGTTTATTTGGGGCGGGCAGAAGGCCCGGCGGGCATCAAAATATATGACCTTACCACTTTCAACAGGAGGATGGGGGGGTTCCAAATTTTGTTTTTTATTATCTAGTTTGTCTTCTTCAAAACATGAACATTTTGGTGACTGGGGACGAGACATCGTTGTTTGAAAGCCCAAATATTTATTTGATGTTATTAGGTTGTCAGTCTCGCCAAGCGCTGCTTAGATTCCTTGAACCGAGCTGCTATAAGAGAACATGGTTTAAGACAGTATTAGCTGCATTTAAAGGGTGGAGATGGATACGTAAAATTATTATTCTCAATCGTATTAACTTTTATACTCCCTGTGACTCTATAGAATTATTTCCTTCAATATTTTGGGACACTAAGATGAGGACTTGGGCGGATAAAGGGATTCGCCGTTTAGGGGATATTTTCAATGTCGGGGTCATGGTTACATTTGTTGAATTAATGGACAAATACGCAATTCCTCAGAATGATTTTTTAAAATATTTACAACTACAGGATTTTATTTTTAAACATCGCAGTATTATTTCTTTAGTTACTAATGACCTCCTTGATGCTTTGAATAAAGGGGCCAAGATTGGGACTTTATATGACAGTCTTTTGAAAACGCATAGTGATGATGTTGATGTTCAAGATCTAAAATGGAGTACTAGACTTGGCATTTTTGACCTGTTTGTTCAAGAATCTATCGAGATGGCTTGTACAATCACCTTGACTGGCAATCTACGGGCTCATTATAAAATGTTATTTAATTTATACCACACACCGGCTAAAGTGATGAAATGGGGCGATATATACAATGGGCAATGTTTTAGGTGTCAAGACGCAGTGGCAGATATTGTACATATATATTTTGATTGTAGCGTGTTGGAACCTTTTTTTCTATCTATTGCACAATTTCTATCTTATATTACAAATGTCAATGTGGTGATATCTAGGGAGATGATGCTCTTCGGGCTCTGTAAAGATAGAGATACAGCGCAGTTGTACTATCCATATAGGTTCCTTTTCTTTATGGCTATGTCAGTCGCCCGACTATGTATTGCTTCTTTGAGGCTGAAACCCGAGGCGCCCTCATATGAAATGTGGCGTGCAAAGTTTTATAGTGTATTCCATCTAGAATTTAACCTCCATCGTATTAAATCCGTGAAGAAAAAGCAATTAGGGATTAAGATTTGGCAGCCCATGATACAACATATGGAACGTGAGTGTCCTGATTAGTGTCCATGATTTGTTTCCATGTCTTTGCTATGACTGATTACTCTTTGATTATTGTTCAACCAGTTTATTTTTTGTGTAATATCTTGTTTTCTCTCTTTGAGCAGCACACTGTTCTTTCCGATTGTTCTATGTATGTTTTGCATATGTTATATCTTTGCTATGAACTGAATAAAAAGAAATTTAAAAAAACATTCTAATTAAGTGTTCTAGAAACACTAGAGTGAAACTCTATGTACTACATAACCCCTGCAGTGCCTGCACTCTGGCCAATTCTGCCTGACCCCCAAGCAAACCCCGTCTTTGATATTTAGCATGCATTTACAACAGGCAGCCAACACTTTGAGTTATAAACTGATTGGGGTTTATTCACATTTGTTAACACATGCCCCTAAGACACAAGGCAGATGCCCGCTCCTCGCCATTCGCCAATAGGTCCAGCACCTGTACACAAATACTAGTCGGCTACAGAGCCCAAAAGAAGGATGAGCTGTCTAAGACTGATTTACTTATACCTGCTTTTTGTTAATCATGAACCAGGTCAATTGACACGTCATATCCAATCAAATCAAGCAGTCACAGATTCCCGGAGAACCAAAGCACTAGCCGGCCAGCTGCTTACTCTCCTCGAAGTCACCCCTCCTCTGTCTTCTCTTGACCAGTACAGCCATCGTCAAATCAATCAATCAATCAATCACGGCATTTGTATAGCGCACTACTCACCCGGGAGGGTCTCAAGGCGCTGGGGGAGGGGTAAGTTACTGCTCGAAAAGCCAGGTCTTGAGCTGCTTCCTGAAGGAGAGATGGTCTTGGGTTCGCCGAAGGTGGGTGGGGAGGGAGTTCCA
This sequence comes from Lissotriton vulgaris, assembly GCF_964263255.1. Lineage (NCBI taxonomy): Eukaryota > Metazoa > Chordata > Amphibia > Caudata > Salamandridae > Lissotriton > Lissotriton vulgaris. Next base: position 2,072,183,893 of record NC_141687.1, read on the forward strand.
AGTCTTGGCTGCCAGGTAGGAGAAGGATCTTCCTCCGGCGGTGGCTCTGCGGATGCGTGGTACGGTGGCAAGTGCGTGGCTGGTCGATCGTAGCTGGCGGGTGGGCGTGTAGAAGGTCATGCGGTCGTTGAGATACTTGGGGCCCAGGTTGTGGAGAGCCTTGTGTGCGTGGGTGAGGAGTCTGAACGTGATTCTCTTGCTGACGGGGAGCCAGTGTAGGTCTCTCAGGTGTCCGGTGATGTGGCTGAGTCGGGGGATGTAGAGGATGAGTCGAGCGGAGGCGTTCTGGATGCGTTGGAGTTTTTTTAAAGTTTGGCTGTGGTTCCGGCGTAGAGGGTGTTCCCGTAGTCCAGTCGGCTGGTGGCGAGTGCCTGGGTGACGGTCTTCCTGGTTTCGGTGGGGATCCATCTGAAGATCTTGCGGAGCACGAGGATGAGACGGCGTTGACTTGTCTGGTCATTGATAGGGAGGAGTCCAGGATGAAGCCCAAGTTGCGTGCGCAGTCCGTTGGTTTGAGAGCGGTGCCCAGGGCCGGGGGCCACCAGGAGTCGTCCCAGGCGGAGGGTGATAATCCCAGGATGAGGACTTCCGTCTTGTCTGAGTTCAGTTTAAGGCGGCTGTTCCTCATCCAGTCGGCGACGTCTTTCATCCCTTCATGTAGGTTGGCTCTGGCGGTGGTGGGGTCGTTGGTGATGGAGAGGATGAGCCGGGTTTCGTCGGCATAGGAGATGATGTTGAGGTTTTGCTGGCGTGCGATGGCTGCGAGGGGGCTCATGTAGACGTTGAAGAGGGTTGGGCTGAGTGAAGATCCTTGTGGTACGCCACAGATGACTTCGGTGGCCTCGGATCTGAACGGAGGGAGGCGGACTCTCCGGGTTCTTCCGGTAAGGAACGAGATGATCCACTCCAACGCTTTCTCTCGGATTCCGATGTTGCTGAGGCGCTTCACTAGGGTGTGGTGACAGACGGTGTTGAATGCCGCAGAGAGGTCCAGGAGCATGAGGGCCGCTGTTTCCCCATTGTCGATCAGGGTTCTGATGTCGTCAGTGGCTGCGATCAGGGCGGTCTCGGTGCTGTGGTTGGCCCGAAACCCGGATTGCGAGGGGTCGAGGGATCCGTTCATCACGAGGAAGGCGGCAAGCTGTTTGTTGACGGTCTTCTCGATGACTTTGGCCGGAAAAGGAAGGAGCGAGATGGGACAATAGTTCTTGAGGTCGGTGGGGTCCGCCGTTGGTTTCTTCAGGAGGGCGGTCAGCTCGGCGTGCTTCCAGCTCTCCGGGAAGGTTGCGGTGTGGAAGGAGGAGTTGATGGTGTCTCGGAGATGGGGTGCGATGGTGGCGTCGGCTTTGTTGAAGACGTGGTTTGGGCACGGGTCGGTTGGTGATCCGGAGTGGATGGAGTTCATCGTGCGGGTGGTGTCTTCGGTGCTGATCGGGGTCCAGTTGCAGAGGGTGGTGGTGGCGGGTGTTGGTTCGGTGGTAGGGTGCGTGGTCTGTGCGTCGAAGCTGTTGTGTATGTCGGCGATCTTGCGGTGGAAGAACGAGGCGAGTGAGTTGCAGAGGTCTTGCGAGGGAGTGATGTCGTTGTTTCCGGCGCTGGGGTTGGAGAACTCTTTGACGATGCTGAAGAGTTCCTTGCTGTCGTGGGTGTTGTTGTCCAGTCGTTCTTTGAGTGCCGCCTTCTTGGTGGCGCTGATCAGCTGATGGTGTTTGCGGATGGCGTGCTTGAGGGCGGTCCTTTTGTCTGTGGTGTGGTCGAGCCGCCAGGCTTTCTCGAGGGTGCGGCAGTTCTTCTTGGATTCCTTGAGTTTGTCGGTGAACCAGGGGGTTTTCTTGCTGCCGGGTCTGCTGGGCGGGTTCTTTAGTGGTGCGAGGTCATCGGCGCAGGCGGTCAGCCACTTGGTGAGGTTGCTGGCTGCTTCGTTGGGGTCCGTTGAGCTGGTGGGAGTGTTCTGGTTGAGGGAGGCGGTGAGCTGCTCGGCGGTGATCTTGCTCCAGCTTCGGCTGGGGACCTGTTGCGGGTGGTGGTGGGTCGTAGTTCTTTTGAAGCTGAAGTGGACGCAGCTGTGCTCGGTCCAGTGGAGTCCGGTGGTGTGGCTGAGGGAGATGCGCTTGCTGGATGAGAAGACGGGGTCAAGCGTGTGGCCGGCGTAGTGGGTGGGGGTGTTCACCAGTTGCTTGAGTCCGAGGTTTGGGAGGTTGTCCAGCAGGGCGGTGGTGTTTCTCTCGTTGTTGTTCTCCAGGTGAAAGTTGAGGTCTCCTAGGAGGATGTAGTCGGCGGAGGGAAGGGCGTGCGGGCTGATGAAGTCTGCGATGTCTTCGCTGAATTGTGTGCGTGGTCCCGGTGGTCTGTAGATGAGGGTGCCACGAAGGGTGGTCTTGGGGTCAGTGTATATCTGGAAGTGCAGGTGTTCGGCGGCGGCGAAGGTTTCGTCGGAGTTAGTTGAGATGCGGATGGTGTTCTTGTGTACGATGGCGATGCCTCCTCCCGTCTGGTTGATGCGGTCCTTTCGGGTGATCTTGTATCCGTCCTGGATGGCTAATACGATGTCGGGCGCTGAGGAGGCGTTCATCCAGGTTTCAGTGAGGAAGGCGACGTCCAGTGCTGTTGTGTCGAGCAAGTCCCAGAGTTCCACGGCATGCCTGTGGATGGAGCGGGTGTTGAGCAGGATGCACTTCAGGTGGTTGCTGCTGGTGCTGGGCTTGGCGGGGCGGTGCAGGTCCGGAGGCAGGTGAATTTGTAGGCTTGGCAAGCGAAGGGTCCGTGGGTGCGTCTTGGGGTGGCTCGGTAGCAGGCAGGGTTCCACCCGGCATTGAGTGCGTTGAGGGTGGCGGCGTCGTAGGTCCATCGTGTGGTCTTGCATCGGCGGTTGGGACCAGGGGTCCTGGCCCTGGGCGCGGTCCAGGCGCAGACGGGCGCAGACGGGCGTACCTTTGGCGCACCTTCGACGCTCAATCGGTGATCCCGCTGCGCGCGGTCACTCTGGGGGCGTCATAAGTAAGGAGCCGGGAGGGAGGAGCAGCTGGGTGGTGGGAGCCGGGCGGCGAATGGAATCTCAGGGGGGCGGGCCTCAGGGAGGCAGCGGCGGGAAATCGAAGATCAGCGGTCAGCGGGAAGTCCTAGGAGCAGCGGCAAGGCAGGCAGGAGCGGCAGCAGCGAGTGGGGCGACCAAGCCCTGTGGAGGGCTGAGCGGTCACACTTTGAGGTCCCCTATGGTCCGCTTAAGTAAGGAGCCGGGAGGGAGGAGCAGCTGGGTGGCGGGAGCGGGGCGGCGAATGGAATCGCAGGGGGGCGGGGCCGCAGGGAGGCAGCGGCAGGAAATCCAAGATCAGCGGTCAGCGGGAAGGCCTAGGAGCAGCGGCAAGGCAGGCAGGAGCGGCAGCAGCGAGTGGGGCGACCAAGCCCTGTGGAGGGTTGAGCGGTCACTGAAAACAGGGATGGGCAAAAAATAATACAAGTACAAAGTAGCTGACAGTTTAGAACTGTGATATTTACATTCTTTACCGAAATATTTTCGGATGCTCTTTTTTTAGCTGATCCCTTATAGCAACATTTTCAGACAGTCCAGTCAGTGCAAGTCCCACAGACCAGCCCACACAGGACAGCACATGCAGCTCTACTAGAAATTCCCCCGCTCCCACCCAGGAGTTTTATGTATATTTACAAGAATCACCAGGCAAGCAGGGGAGTGCAAAACATAACAGGAAAGGAAAGAGTGCTGCTGTGGACATCACCTGCACAAGATTTGCTTCAGGCAATTAACACTTGAATCACCTGTTAAAAATGAACAAAATACGTACGCTTTGAAATGAAAAGGTCAGGGCAGGCATGACTGGAAACGGGGTCATGGGTGGGTGCGGTGGGGGGTAGGTGGCGGGAGGGGTTTCATCATAATGAAATAGGACTCACCTTCTCTCTGGTGCCCCGCCGCCTCAGCTCCTGGCCGGGTTGCTACTTCCACCATCCCACGTTTTCCTGCTACTTTCCTCAGGAAGCAGCCACCCACAAGCAGACTCACTCCCCTCCGTCAATCACAATGCTACAATGGCAGTTTTATGATTGGTGCGGTGCAGGCAGACAGCGCCCCTGCTGGGCACCTAATGGGAGGCCATTTTCTCTATGTAGGCTGCATGCACCCTACATAGAGAAAAGGGAGAGTGCACGTGACAGTGGGATAGCCACGCCTCCCCTGCTTTACAGCAGACCCGCCTCTTACCCTCCCACAACCAGGCACTTCTGCTCTCTTGCAGTGCAAGAGGCAGAAACATAAAATGGTAGTTTTACCATTTTATGTTTCTGCTTCTCGCACTGTGAGAAAGCAGTGGGGCAACACCCCCAAACCTCTATGGAGGAGCCGCCACTGACCGAATATCCAAGGAGTTCCTATCTCTGCGAATCTCAACTATACTCCAGCAATAATGGGTAGGTATAGTTAGGACCAATTTTCAATAGGAAAGCATTTTTTGGCTTGCTACTAACTTTGGAACTGTTAGACTAATCTTAAAACTTTCCCCAAAAAGTACAACCACTTCAGCTCCTTCCTGGAAGAGGAATTTGTGCCATGCAATTTAACACAGTATACCGTAAAATCGATTGAACAGAATTACAACAAATTTGTCAGAAAGCTCGATCTTGATCCAGAAAGAATGCAAGCCATGATTTGGTGTGGATCTGTTTCAGCATCTTTTGAGAAGTTCCTTGTCATGCACTGCTAATTACCTCACATAGTACATCACTTGTACATTTGCACCCATTCAAGGAGTACTTCTGCAGATGCAGATTTACTACTTTTTTGGTAAATTAGTCACTATATATATTTTTATTTCCAAATCCCCAGAATGAACAAGTTAAAACCTTGGTGAGAAAAAACAACACAGACATAGCAGACCCAACTTTTGCCCCTCCCGACCCAACTCCCAAGACAAGAATATGTTTATTTGGTGAGGGTGTCACACCCAAACAGCGCCCTGAACCTACTCTTGTAATGACATTTCAGAGTCCATGGTTTTATGTGAAAATTATGTACAGAAATACACTATTTGACAACAATATTTACAAATTTTTCTATGAGGAGAATCCTCCCAAGCCCGCAGAGAAGAATGTAGCCTTGGGGCTTAGCTCGCTGGAATTCAGTGCATATATTAGAACCCACCACTTTCAAAGATCACCAGCCGCCTCTGTAATGTCTGGTATCACAAGCGTTCCGTTTCTGATGACCATTTGATTTTGAGCCTGCTCATAACTGGGGAAATAAAAGAGAGGGATCCACATGTGGAGAAGTGTGGCTCAATGGTTAGAGCGGCAGACCCTGATGCAAAGGTCTAGCCTGGGACCAGGGTTCAATTCCCTGCCTCGGCGGGTCTTGGGCTCAAAATTCCATGGACCTGATAATTCTCGCCTCGGTGCCTATTCTGATCATGGGTCCCACGCTGCAACTCTGGGCAATAGCTTGCTTAATCTCCACAACGGCCCCCACAACGCTAAGGATGCCTGGCCTTCACCCTGGGGGTGCCCAGGAGTGGACGCCTCACAGGGAAAGCCAGGACGTGTTCCGCAGCGGTATTCGTACAAGTGCCTTGAGACCCTTGCGGGTGAGTAGTGCGCTATACAAGTATCAATTTACATTACATTTACACAGAAGGTTTTTGCCGATCTGCTCAAACCAGGGATCATTGTTTCAACAGGTTTCCCTCTCTGCGACCAATAGGTCGGAGCTGGTGCAATGCTGCCGAGCTGGGGGTTGATTCCACTGCGTTGGGGGCTGATTTAGTTCATGGAGACCTGCGTGTGCTTCGAAATAATGAAAGCAAAACGAATTTCGTTTAGCACACGCAGGTCTGCATGAACGAAATCAGCCCCCAACGCAGTGGAATTTGGAATTAGGGAACTACATTCAAGGCACAGCGTCGGCTCAGCGTTCTGTGATTCTGGGCAAACCGCTCAATTTCCCCGAGCCAATAACAAATAATACATATGACCTTGTGTAATGTTATCTAGGGCTCATCCAATTCGCCCTGATGACTGTTGGCTAATATCGACCAATATAAAGCTGCAAGAAGAATATATTGAATGCTCATTAACCTAGTATCTGCCAAACAGGAAATAATCAACAGCTCCAGAGAGAGAGCGTTTCCAAAACATTGAGCGTGTGAGCTTTTATTTCACAGAAATTGAAAGCCACTACAGAAAATGTCATGGTGGGAGGTGGAAAGTTTCCCAGTGCTTAAATCATTGTGCATGTAATGGTCTTCACAGAGTGCAATAGAGTGCTGTCTCAAGAGTGGGATACAGAGAAGAGGATTATGAGAGGCGCTTGAGGGGGCAGAATTCCCTTCAATTGCCGTCTGAAGTCAGTAAGTATTTGTTACATGAGAATTGCATTATAATGCAAATCGGTTTCAGTGGTACTTCTTGCTGTAATTCTACTCCAGCACATAGCGCTGGTGTCTATTGAAATTAGAGTCTGGAACATACGGGGGCAGCTTTATAAGCCCCCTGCGCCTCCAGTAAGTCACTATTTGTGACGTGCTGGTGGCACATTTTACTGCTCCATATTTACAAGGACAGGAAAAGCCGCCCTGCATTACTATTTCTGTCCTTGTAAATCAGGCCCCTTTACACGCTGCACTTTGCGTGAAAGGGGCGTTCCATGGGTGTTGCTGTGGGTGTTCCCACGCAGCAACCATGGAACCAGACACATTTCCAGATTTACGAGCAATCGTAAATCACGAAATGCGTCTGAATGCTACGCCTCCGTAGTGATGCGTAACGAGGAAATTTTTTAGCATTTCTCCTCTTTTTTTCCTCTTTCAAATCATTCTGCAGCATGCATTGTAAGAGGAAAATGCCTGTAGTGATTGTTTTTGTGCAGGAAGGTGCCCATTCCTTCACAAAACCAATCTCCCCATGACGCAGGCATCCTTGCACCATGGTGGAAGGTTGCCTGCAGTGGCGCATGGCAGCAGTTTGTGCGGTAGCGCAGGGGAGAGCAGAGGAATGTGACACATTGTTGAAATATGTCCCATTCCTGTGCTTTGCAAGTGCTGCAGCGTAGTGCAGCCAAAGGGCTTGCTTTGCCGCGCTGCGGCACTTCCTCGTGTGGGGCTTATTGATGAGAACCCTGCACCAGTTTTGCATCACCTAAAGTGGTACATGCATGGCGTAGGACTCTTATAAAGTTTTATAAAGCCACCCAAACCCTCCCAGCTTGGCTTTTAGTGGCCCCATAAATCATGAGTAAAGCCAACGCTGCGCAAATCGCCACATCGCCTTACTCCATGCCAGCGTGGTGTTCCACGGATGTTGCAGTGTTTGTCACTCAACGCCCATAGAATCTGACGCTCCCCCAGATTTACAAAAACATGTAAACCTGAGGAAGCGCCAAATCCATGCACCTCCGAAGTGAGACGTAACGTGGAGCAATAACTGCATTTCTCCTCGTTTTTATTTCTTTCCATGTGTGCTGCACTCTGCAGCACACATAGAAAGAGGAAAATGCCTTGTAGGATTGTTTTTGTGCAGGAAGGTGCTCTGTAATGAATAGAGCCACAAATGTTTGGAGCCTAAGTCCAAAATACACCCCTATCTCAGAAAAGAGACAGGTGGTCCAGATTAGTTGACAGAGCAAATGCTGTAGCAAACAACATGCATACACAGTAGAAAAGTAGGAAGAAGTGGAACGACCTGCGGTGGAGAGTGCATTCCCTGGCCTCCAAGCATCACCTACAGGACCAGAGGACTGGTGGTGGTTTTCCCACCCCCCCTTACAACTAAATCCCTGGGAGGAGAAGGTATTGCAGATCCTACACCCTGAAGGCTTTCCAGGAATCCCTGGTGGATTGGAGACTGGTAAATTATACTTTGCAACTTGTCTCTAAACCTAAATGTCCTGTTTGCTTTGAAGTTAGTTGTTGCTAATGTGCTCAGTTATTTTACATAGAAACCTAAATATATTGTAACATCTTGTTTCGCTTATCTGTTTGAATGTATTAAGTTGTGTTTTGAAGGTAACAATTTTTAATAGCAGTCACATTTTATATGAAATTATATGTAAATGTATGTACTCCAAATAACAAATAAAATATAGGTGTTTCACATAGTTAATGTCTGTTCTCTTTTTACTACAGATTTACACAAGGTGTGTTCAAGTTACAATTTTCAAAGTGTAGTGAATGTATCATTGAAGTAACTACAACTATTATGATGCCTTGGAAAATCATATTGCTATGTAATTTTGATCATTCTCTCTTCTCAAGCTGGCATGTATTGATCAATACCTATTTAACCTCTTAACCGCGGATCAAATTCTCCCCCAGTGCGGTAGAATTAAAGAGTAGGCGGGGCTGTGTCGGTCAACGGACGTGGGCAGCACCAGCGGGGTAGTGCTTGCGCCTGCGCATGGAATGGGTTAATGTTTTCTATTCAAATTTATTTGTGTTTATGTTGTGGATGTTGTCCTCTTCTTGTCATGTAGTCAGTCAGTCAAGAATACTTTATTTCGACTAAAAGATTTGAATTGAAAATTTGATCGGCATTGGGGTTCGCTGTCTAACGCGCCACCTGACGTGGGAGCTGATCCCGGAAGGACCCTTCCTGGCATGAAAATAAATATATATATATATATATATCTATATATCTATATATATATCTATATATCTATATATATATATATCTATATAGATATATAGATATATATATATATATATATATATATATATCTATATATATATATATATCTATATATATATATATATAAACAAATATATCCAAAACAAACACCAGTTCCCTTGGAGAAACCGAACACCGACAACATTGATTCAGGTTAATTTTCAACGTTTATTCGCTAAGTTGCTGTGCTGTTGCGCGTTTCGACAGGATCCCCTGTCTTGCTCAGACTCCTCTATGTATATATATATATCTTTATATATATATATATATATATATATATATATATATATATATATATATATATATATATATATAAAGATATATATATATATATATATATATATATATATATATATATATATATATATATGCGTGTTTTCTGTACAAACCACATCAAAATGATGTTTGCTATGTGTATCATCCCACAAAAAACTCAGCCTGCATTAGGGGTCTCCAAACAGTTGATTGGGAGCTACTAGTAGCTGCCAGACCCCTTCAGAGTAGCACACCGCCTTGAGGTCAGTTACTAGATGGGCACAAGGTCAATTTTTCATATAAGAGGTAATGGAATGCTGTGTTAATTTGGAAATTATGATCATCAGGCTGCAGATAGCAGGGCCTGACAATGAGCAGTGATCAGTCAGAAACATGGGCCACACTGGGACTGAGTCACAGCGTTAAACAACTGAAGCATAGGTATGAGCTATATCTGTCATAAAAATATTTCCTTGTCAACTCAAATTTGGAGGTGTGCGCACGAATATGCCCCAGAATGCTTTTAAATAGATGAGAATTGAAATAGAGAGTTGCCTAATTTCTTGAGCTAACACTTAATTTAATTTTACTCCCATTTCAAAGGGTTTCATTTACAAACTGCAAGCCCCATACTCCCAGTGACCAGTAAATGGCAAAAGGTGTGTCCTTGCTACAAGTACATACTACACATACTCTGTCACTGGTACAATTATATGACATTCGTATGTACACATATTTATACATCCCCAAAGAGCACACTCTCACTTACACACATGGCAGCCCTTTCATAGTACCCTCAGTCATTGTAGGTAGTTCAAACCATAGTATCTGACTGTAAGGACTTTAGGCGTCAAGTCAATGAAGCTGGCCATGGGGGTGTCTGGTAACAATGCAGACGTTGTTGAGCCTTCAGCAGTTCACAATATTTTGCACTGACCAAAAGTAGTTCACAGCACAGAAAATGTAGGTGCTCCCTTGAGTAGATGATGTCACTGTCCTGGATTTGGGAGTTTAGAGCATGACAAGGAATGAGGTAGTCAACAGGGTACCACAAAAGTGTGTACTAAAATATTTGTTTTGATCAGCATGTGAAAATACACAAGTTGTATGGTAACTGATGAGCCATGCTTGTACTAAATGTAGTAAAATTGTGTTACATCAATACAGACATACAAAAAGTCACAAAACCAGTTTTGTTTTTTCATTTCTTGTATCTACACGGGCCAATGCCCATCAGAAGTGGGATATCTGGAAGGCCACCACCAGGATGTCGCAGATCCTGGGGATCTACAAGCTGTGCAGGCTCCATTGCAGAAAGAGGTGGGAGGACCTCCGACGCTGTACCAGAATATCAGCCCAAGTCCATCTCAGGCAGTCATCCTCTGCACCCTGCCCCCCCTAAAGGCCCCCATTTTTGCTGTTTGCCTAACCACAGCTTGATGGGCAGTTGAGAGCCCAACATCAGCATGAAGGGGGTAAATTCTTATTTGAGTTTCAAATGTTACATGACTTGTTACAGCCAGGATTTTTCCCTTCAACATTAAGGTTGACCCATGTCCAATGTACAAGGAGAGTTCTTGAAGGTTTAAGCTTTGCACAATGGGTATGATGATGCGCTTTGTGTATTAATTTGTTGGAAAGGTTCCCACCTGATTCCTGTTCACTACCAAAGGGCTGTTCTGAGCAGGCACATGGCTGCCTAAACTACACATATACATCAGGTTGTTTGATGTGTTGAGGGAAAGTTGTACTAAATTGTCCACTAGTCTTTGTTGTGTCAGGTGTGATGCTCCTTCACTTTTGTGGATAAAATAATTGTAAACCAATTACATGCGACATAGCTTACAATAAAGTTATGATATAGTGGATGTTCCATACATCACATTGGTATGTTGGGATTTTACACAAACAAGAGTGAGCATGTGAGGCAGCATCACTAGTCACATCAGAATTAATGGCTACATTTTCGAGTCTACACATATCCCAATTGTGTTTAGCATCAGATAGACTGTTTTACACATGTTTAAAGTGACAGATTTGCATGATGTCTTACTCCTTCACAAATGTGTATGTAAGCCAGTGTGTTTTTGTACAAATACTTGTGATAGGCATACACTGTTTGTAGAAACACAAACAGGAATGTATACACTATAGTGACAGAGTAACATATGCTCCAAACCCTTTTTTTTAATGTCCTTTGTTATGGCCAAATGAGAACTCAATGATGGAGAAAAATTGGATACTTCAAGGAATTTTGGCAGATTGCATGTTCACTCACATATATGTTGGATTATCCCATGTTGAAGATTCAAAATCAGGCCCAACTTGTGACTCGTTTGTAAAATAGTGAAATGCATCAAGGTTTTAATTGAATTTGAATCTTTGACGTGGGTTTCATATCTGAATCATTGTATGTTGTATTTATTGTGATGTGTTACCACTTTTTGCCTAAGGTGAAAGCTGCTATATCTTATTCAACAGTTTCATAAAGGTGAGACAACCTAGAAATAATTTGAGATATTTTGGAGTCAGATGTGAATAAGTAGCTGCTCTGTACTAAAGCGGATTAGAAATGTATTAAGCCCTATGTATATCCTTACGCTATTAGAGTAATTTTTAATCCACAATAACAATATGTATAACTCTATTCAAAAGCTTAGGTAAATACATAGTGCGTGATTCATTGCTAACCTACTTCAGGACTGAAACCATATAATATGCTGTACATTTGTACTATACTTGAGTTACTCAAGGTAAGTGTTATCATTGTGAAACGGCCAAACAAAGGAGACAGCGTTTCTGTTTCTCCAGATATTGGTACAACATTGCAGTATTTGTTGACACACCTTGATTCATGTTTTACTTGTAGTGTATATCATTAAAGCTGCTGTTTCAACCTGGTACACAAAGTGTCTAAAGGTATTTTCAGTGTGTACTCTTCTTTGAGACTTACAAAAACATGAAATGTCCCTAGAGAAACATAAAATGTCCCTAAACACGCTATAATTCAATGTTAGAATGGTGTACTCTGACAACTATTATCAGGCCACCAACCTGCAACACAATCTAAAGCAGTAACAGTACGTCAGTGGAGCACAGTAAAACAACCCAAAAATTCTGGAGATACTCCCCAAAGTGAAGTCGGGGTCTCCCGCGGACGTCTGCCCGGCACGAGTCCTGCAGCAAATTTACTCCAGCTGCCCTGACCCCCCCATTGCCTTCCTCAACAGCTCCCTGGCACAGGGCGTAGTGCCCTCTGCGCTAAAGGCCGCTACCATAGTGCCCATCCTGAAAAAACCTGGCGCTGACCCTTCCATCTCGGCCAACTACCGCCCCATCTCCCTGCTACCCTTTCTGGGCAAGGTGATGGAACGCCACGTCACCGCGGCACTTGGCGCCCATGATGAGGCAAATGGGGGACTGGCATCCCGCCAAGCCGGGTTCCGTCCCAGGCATTCGACCGAATCAGTCGTGGTCTCAGTCTTAGACAAACTCAGAAAGGGCATGGATGAGAACAAACACCAGGCACTGGTCCTCCTTGATCTCTCCGCCGCCTTTGACATGGTGGACCATACCATCTTACTTACCCGTGTCAAGGCGGCCGGCATCGGGGGATCAGCTCTGGTCTGGCTCTCCTCCTTTCTGAGGGACCGCACTCAGGCGGTCCGGCTAGGCGACTTCACGGCCACTCCTCTCCCTGTCACATGCGGTGTTCCCCAGGGATCCTCTCTCTCCCCCTTACTTTTCAATCTTTATATCTTTCCTCTCATCTTCGCACTCCAGCAGCTGGAGGTCACCGTTTATAATTACGCGGATGACCTCCAGCTCATCTTTGATCTGTCCCTTTCTCCTCTCTCTGTCTCTAACTTCCAGTTAACTATGACATTCATCAGGGACTGGATGAACCACAACCACCTTAAGCTGAACCCGGATAAAACCGAGCTGGTTCTCACTGGTGGTTCATCCAGCCCCTGGAACTCTCTCTTCTGGCCCCCCTCTTTTGGTCCCGCACCGACCCCCTCCACCACGGTCAAAACACTCGGTGTCAAAATAAACAACCAGCTCACCCTCCATTCACAAATTAGTTCCGTGGTATCCTCCTGCTTCCTCACTCTCCGCACTATCCGCACTGTTTCCCGCTTCTTCTCCCCCCAGGCACTTAAGATCATCATGGCCGCACTAGTGATATCGCGACTGGACTACGCAAATGCTCTTTACCATGGCATCCCCGGGTACAGCTTGCGTAGACTCCAGACTATCCAGAACCAGGCAGCCCGGCTGGTATACGGCCTCCCTCGTTATCACCATTCCACCCCCCTTCTCAGGGTGCTCCACTGGCTCCCTGTAAAAGAACGTGCCCTCTTTAGGATCGGCTGCATGGTCTTCCAGGCCCGTCGGGGCACTGCCCCCGCTTTCATCTCTTCATTAGTCAATCCTTATGTACCTGCAAGAGAACTTCGGTCCTCCTCCAAGTCCCTTCTTCAGATCCCTCGCTTCACACGTAAAAAGTGGGGCGGGGCCAACTTCTCCACCCTGGCTCCAACATTCTGGAACTCACTCCCTGACCACCTCCGCTCTGCCACTCAGTATCTCCCCTTTCGCAGAGATCTGAAAACGTTCCTCTTCAGCCAGGCCTTCCCCACTTAAACTCTCCTAATATCTCCTCTCATCTCTTTTTCTGGTCTTTTCCCTCAGGTGCCGAACCCCCTAGCGCCAAGAAACCGCAAGGTGCACGCTGCGCTCTAGAAATATTTTAAATTAGAAATTAGAAACAATGTTATATTAAAAAAATATAGTATTTTTATTTTGACAATTGTAAAAAGTGTGATTAACCTCCACAGTTTAAAAACAATATACAGTACATATTCAGAAAACTGAAGGTCGACGCGGTGTTTCTGTGAGTGTTCGATATATCACCTTCTTTATTTCTCCTCATTTTTTTTTCTTTCCATGTGTTCTGCATTGTGAAGCACACATGGAAAGAGAAAAAAAGCCTCCCAGGATGTTTTTATACAGGAAGGTAACCCTTCCTGCACAAAAACAATCCTGCCTAAGAGACACGCCATGGTGTAAGGGTGCCTGCATTGGCACTAGGCTGCTGAAATGGCACAAGCGCAGGGGGAAAGGACAGGAATGCACCATGTTGGATAAATACCGCTCATTGCTGCTCTTTCAGTTTGATGTAAGGCAGTGCAGCAAGGTGACTTGCGCTGCCGTACGCCAAAACCTCATAACTAGGCACTACATTAATTATGGTGGGCAATGGGTATTAATGAATTTCTGAACATTACAACTGACCATATTGTTGTGGCAAAATCTTGAATCTGGTTGAGGACCAGCATGGTTTATGCTTTTAAGTTACAGTGGTGTTTAGGTATGGCATTTGATACCGCTTTAGCTGTTTGAGGTAGACTATTGTGTTTTTTTTTAATATATATATAATATGCATACAAGTGCACACATTATGAGTGGTGCACTCATTTGCAATATATACAGGAACTATGATTTCTGTACATATAGAAGTTAGCAGTTTGGCTGATAACACTGCACTCCTGCAGTTTCCCCCTGATAAATTTCAGCCCGAAAAACACCTAATAATTACCGGGACATGGAAATTTTGGTGTGTTGTCCACCAAAATCCACCTGTCAGTGTCCTGTATTGGAGACAAACTCATGACTGGATATCAGCTGGTCCCATAAATATTGAAGCAGAGACTGGGCCACTCGTAATTAGGGCTCATTAGGGTTCTTCGTCTCCTGGGGTATTCATCTGCCATCACCACTTTACTTCCATCCAATACAGCATACAGCATGGGCCAATGGGTCAGACCACTTCAGCCATTAGCGTTCCTCGCTGTGAGTGAAGGCATTTTGCTTTTGCGCATGTGCACTTCCTCAAAAACATAGTCCCTTTCTACAGGGAGGGAAGATGGTCATTTGGGAAAACAATAATGATATAACTTTCTGTAATCATACTGTATTTTGTAGGGATTGTGGTAAGAAAAATGTAGTAATTTTCTTAAACTGGCTGCACATTTTTCATACAGCTCACAGTACCTATGGAAGCAGAATGTTGCGCCATAACCATGTCGGAGCCTACCTGCTCACTTCTTGTTCCCTTCCATGGCAATACACTGCATGCATGGAGCATGGGGTCCTTACAAGTGAATCAGTGGGCACCTGCAAAAAGGTGTCTCGGTGGCAGGGATTATGCAGCTCGAGCTGCCCTGAGAGGACTTGAGGCATGCGTTGTATATGTGGAATCTTGAGATATTATACATCCAACAGAACCCAGGCAGCTTCAGTTTGCTTGTTCTCAGATTTACTTGCATAGTTTGATATTATTTAAACAGTTCAGAGTTTGCACAATCTGACCTTTCTTCTTCTTTCTGTACATCATCTTCTTTCCAAAGTACTGACTCCTACCCTCTTCATCAGGACAAGACAGTAGTGTACATAAGGCCCTCAGAAAGAAAATGAGCTGAACAGAGCATTATGGGTTCCTTCACCCTGTCTTGAATATTACTGTTGACAACTTTTCCTACTTTCGCTTTGTCTTTTCTGTTTCCCTCTAATCTTGATAGAGAACTTGATTGTCAAACCTAACAGAAATTAAACCAACACTATAAACACAAACAAGCATTTTGAATGCAATCGGTCTCGCATTTGTGAAAATTAGAGCTATTGCCGTTGTAAACGATAACGTTTTTTACTTACGGTTTGTCTGCAGTGGAGTGATTATTTACAAAACGAAAGTAAGAGCTATTGGTGGAGGTGGTGGATTAGCCATTATGTATAAGGAATACCTGAAGGTTACCATACTGGAACAAAAATGCTGCCCACAATACGAAACAATGATTTTTAAAATCAAAACTGCCACACACACTTTCTGGAAAGGAGCAATATTCAATCGTCCACCAGGACCTAGTGTGGGCTTCTCCCTCTCTCTTTTAGAACTTTTAGCTCCACATTTTAAAGCGAAAGAAGATTTCCTTCTTCTTGGGGATTTTAACATTCATGTAAACATTCCAACATGCCCAGAAACTATATCTCTACTCACCGACCTTTCTACTCTTGGTCTAGTATTAAAGAATAGCGGGCCAACACACATAGGAGGTCATTCTCTGGATTTGCTTTTCTCTAATTGCTCCAGAGTACGGTGCTCTTCTATAAGTCAAATAAACTGGTCTGATCACTTTATAGTGGAATTTTCGCTATCTGGAGCGGATAAACCCTCGCAAAAGAACAATCTCCCACCTACTTGGCGTCGACAATGGCACAAAGTTACGGTTGAGGAATTGCAGAGGGTATGGAAACAGCCTACTCCCACGGAAAAGGATGATGTCGAGCTGGCATTATCCAATTTTAACCTCTCGCTTATAGAAGCAATTGATAAGATAGCCCCCCTGAAGCTCCATAAACAATATCCTACTTCCAAACAGGAAGTTTGGTATACTGAAGCTCTTAGAGTACAGAAGCAAGGATGTAGGAGGATAGAAAAGAAATGGAGGAAAACGCAAACAGAGGAAAGTAAGAAGTCATACCATGAGGCTCAATCTAACTACTATAGGAACATCAAACTTGCACGGAAAAACTGCCTTACCCAACAACTTGTGGAGGCAGGAAATTCTTCTAGGGAACTGTATAAAATATTACAGACATTTGTAAAACCTGCAGCATGTGAAAGCCCAGATGACTTTTCCCAACTTTTATGTGATGATATTTCCCTGTTCTTTGAAAATAAAATGAATCTGATTTATGAGAAATTAATGAAGGCATCTGGTCAAAAGAACCAAATGAATACCATCCTCTCTCCTCCTATACTGCCTAAACAGAGACATATATCAATACTGGCATTTCCAGCTGTCAATGACTCTGATCTATCTCTTCTTTTTAGTCATATAAAATCGGGGTCTTCGGAAGATCTCTTGCCCGCCAAAATAATTACCCCCCTAAGTACCTTACTTGGACCTCAGATTCAGGAAATAATAAATCAATCGCTCAGGGAAGGATGTGTGCCCACAGAGTGGAAAAAAGCGGTGGTGAACCCTATCCGGAAGAACGCGGCACTTCCTTGGACAGACCTCTCAAACCTGCGACCCATCTCCCTCTTGCCTTATTTTGGTAAAATGACCGAGAGACATGTGAATTTCCATCTGTCAAAATACATCGAGGCAGCGAAGGGCCTGGACTTTTCTCAATCTGGTTTCAGGCCCAATCACAGCACCGAATCTGCCCTCCTCTCAGTGACCGATACCATCAGGATGTCACTAGAAGGAGGAGCCTCTATGATTCTGGTGCTGCTGGATTTATCCGCTGCCTTTGACACGGTGTCGCATGAAATACTTCTCGTCGTTTGAGGGAGATGGGCATAGGAGGTGTGGCTCTGTCCTGGTTGGAGAGTTTTCTCTCAGGCCGATCGCAAGGAGTCCGATTGGGCTCCCATCATTCCACCTTAAGGGAGCTCACCAAGGGAGTGCCACAGGGCTCATGCCTAAGCCCCACACTTTTCTTTTTTTTTTTTTTTTTTTTTTAAACCTTTATTTATGAAATGCACGATACACAGCGTCTGCCTACAACCCCGAAGGGCCGGCCGCTATGACATACAAGAGAAGGATAATAAGGAAGCCATTCGGACAGAACGCCGTTAAAGCCATCTCTAAGCAAGGAGTATCATGTGGAGTAGCTAGCGATAGTGTGAGGATAGAAAAAGGTTTAATTTTATGATTTTGTCGAGTACAAATTATAACACTACAAGGAGAGTAGAGGCTACTAAATGACCAGGATAGCTATCATCATTCGAAGAACACTGAACCCCGACCCCAAAGAGGTGAAGAAACATAGAAGAAGAAGAAGAAGAGAAAAAGAGAAAGAGGGCCATAGAAACAAAGAAAGAACATAAAACACAACCCATCCCCCCACCCTGCATACCAGCGGAAGGCCACGGCCCACCCCCCCCCCCAATAGGCATGCCTGTCGCCCCAAGAGAACCCCCAAGTGGGAAAGAGAATAGAGAGAGTGAGAAAAAACATCCCACTCCCCGACTCCCAGAAGAGGAGGGAGGAGCCAAATTCAACATATTCCCGGTCCCCCCCGGCCCCATAAGCATCCCCACCCCGAAAATATCAAATGCAAAACAATGGTGGCAAGCGAAACTGCAGGTGGGGAAATCAAATCCAAATCTGAGAATAAATCAAACAGAAGGCAGTCTCATGCTCAAACAGTGGTAGTCCCAACTCAACCATATCATACATCGAAAACAAGGAAGAGCAATTTAGCCCCGGCCTGATCCCGGGTACGTCCCCGAATGGAGTTCCTGGAGATAACTCGCCCCCCTGAAAACAAGAAACAACATGGCAGCATATACCAGAAAGGCAGAGGAGGGCCTAACATTATTCTTCCCGGACACACCCGCCGTGTAGTCTCTCCCCACTCCGTAATATAGTAAAACAATAGCAGTATTAATTACGATAGAAACGGGGTGGGACATTGCGGTGCTCACAATCCAAAGCGTAACCGAAAATGTTCCAGTCCGAGTCCCATTAGCTCGTCAGTCCCGATATACAAACAGAGGTCTTCAGCCCTGGCCAGAGCGCAACAGTCCCCCTGAGCACATCAACAGAGGAAAGCCTAATCCGTACAGAGTCGGGATATAAAATGGCCACTGTCGATGAGGAAACAGGAGAAGAGGACAAAATGGAGGTCCCCAGGCGGCAGCCGCACAAAAGGCAGACAGTAGAAGCACCCCCACATACAGTGACGGACATACCTTCCATTGCTGGGAAAAAGGCACTTGAGAAGCAGCAAGCTCAGGGGGATACAGTTTCCGAGTAGATGGAGGTTGGGGAAACAGTAACTTCTCCATAAGCAAGGTCTCAGACTCCAGTGGGATGTGCAACAATGTATCCTCGGTACCAATGCCGGATTGCCATTCACGGGAGTCGCGATGTAGGCTGGTATTCCGCACCTCCACGTCAATTCTCGGTTCCACGACTTTCCCCTCCGTGCACGTAAAAGCTGAGTCAGTACATCGCTGAGAGGCGGCCGGTCGGACCCACTCCGTCCGCCATGTCATGGTGCCTCCCGTCATGTTGGCTAGTGCTCGCAATTCCGCCCTGAGGTCAATTAATGCCATGAGAACATCACGGCCGGTCGGCTCCGTCTGTAAATTATTCCGCTCCGCAACGCGTGTCCATGGACGCTGCACCGCGGTCCAGTTAATGTCAGGATGGGGGTCGTTGGCGCGATGCGGACGGAGAGTCTCCGCGGCAGGGAGAGCAGCCGCCATTTTCGGTGCCTGGTGGGGCGCAGTATTGAAGGGGGAGAAAGACAGTCTCAGTAAGTTCGGGATCAGGCGAAGGTGCCTCTCGATTCCGGAGCGTTGAGAGAGGAGAATCACTGCCGCCGCGGTGGAAGTCTGGGCAGTCCTGGGGCGATCCACTTACTTCGGACGGTGCGGGTCAGCCCAGCCAGGGAGACGATAACAGCAATGGAGGGCTGCACCCTCTCGCACCGATCACGCGGGCTGTGGCGCAGGTGATGCAAGGCGGATCCGTCCGACTCATCAAGCGGCGTTGTTCCCAAACAGTGGATCCCCGCTTCCAGGACTCAGCGAAAGCCTGCCGGTCTGAAGGTCCACGGCGGCCAGGAGCAGCACTGGTCTCAGCGTCCGAGCATGGAGACCCCGCCAGACGCGACGATATCTTCGGGAAGCCAGCAGGTAGGGACCTCGACGGAGCACCGGGAATATCAGTACAGTAGCAGCTTTGGTCCGCTGCAGTGCAGGGCCGGATTGGAGATCAGGATATAAGTGAGCCCCACACTTTTCAATGTGTATGTGGCCCCCTTGGCAGACATTGCAAGAGCATATGGGTTCACCCCGGTGTCATACGCTGATGACACTCAGCTTTTATTCCCATTCCATACCTTAACTCCCGCAATACAAAAATCTTTTGCGGAACGTATGAGGGCCATATCGGACTGGATGGCCCTAAACTGCCTCCAGTGCAATGTGGACAAGACGGAGGTGATGCTGTTCGGGGAGGCCACGCTTTTATGGTCACCAGATTGGTGGCCCCCGGATTTGGGACCAGTCCCCATTCCCAAAGAGACCGTAAAAAATCTTGGTGTGCGACTTGACAAGGCACTTCTATTCAAAGAATATATCAACCAAGTAGCAGGGTCCTGCTTCCATGTCATTGGACTACTACGACGTGCCTTCCAATTCCTACCTGACACCTATAGGAAAACTCTTGTCCAGGCATTGGTAACCAGTAGGCTGGATAACTGCAACGGCCTGTTTATTTCGGCCAATGAAGAACAACTACAAAGATTGCAGGTAGTCCAGAACACTGCAGCAAGACTTGTTCTCCATGCTCAGCCAAGGACTGCCTCTCATCCTCTCTTAGCCAAACTCCACTGGCTGCCGGTCAGGCAACGTGTAAAATATAAGATCTGCTGCACAATACATAAATGCCTGTTTGGCATGGGACCTAAGTACTTGAAAGAAAAATTCCATCATTACAGCCCTGGGCGCATGTTGCGCTCTAGTAGCCAGCAACTGATCCAGGTTCCAAGAATCAGGAATGCTAGACAAGGAGGCCGAGCTCTTTCCTATAAAGGCCCTATCCTATGGAACTTACTTCCCCTCACTTTAAAACAAACTGAAAGTTTCTTGCTGTTTAGGAAGAAGTTAAAAATACATTCCCGACTCCTTAGGACACTATTTTTCTTTTCTTTCACAGCCTACCGGTACTATGAGGCCTTCCTGGAAAAGCGTAGCGCGGAGATAACCCTACGGGGGTCGAATCCTGCGCTATATCAGAATATAAATAAATAAATTGGCATTGCAAATGTACATTTTTTTTACCTATGTATTGTGGAGTGGATGTATGTGGTATGCAGTGGTACCATGTAGATAGTAATTATGTGATATTGAGTGTATTGGAATTATGTGGAGTGGGATTGTGTCTTATAGAGACTAATTATGTGGTATGGTATTTTAAGTTGTGGAGTTTTATGTAGTGGAGTTTATGTTCTATGCGGTTGAATTTTGTGGTGTAATGTGGAATTAAGTGGTGTGGATTGTATGTATGTGATGTGGTGTGTAATTGTGTTGTGGTTTCTTGTTGAATTATGTGGTGTGGAATGGAAATGTGTTGAGTTGATTTGTCTGGAACTGTGTGCCACTTAGTGAAATGTTGCTGATTGGAATTATTTAGCTTGATGTGGAGTTTGTTTGTGTAGCAGTTCTGGCTGGTCTGTTCCAATGGGGAGCTGGGTCAAGACTAATTTGCATATGGCTGGGTCCAAACTGGGGTGGCATGATGAGCAAAAGAACGCTGGATTAAACCCAGATCTTTGTGACTGGGGGTGAATGTTTGCATTGTTCAGCATTCTGTCCATCATTTGTTCCTTTTGCTTTTGTCGCCCTAAGTGGGAAGGGTATGCCCGAACATGGGTCTCATGCTCACTACACCACTGGATTCAAGCTAGCCTGGCTGATGAGGGGTGATCCCCCGAAACCTGTCCCAGTATGCTTGTTTGCGTTCTATGAAGGACCTGGCTTGACAGTTCGTGCTGGACTGTTCCAATGAGGAGCAGAGTCAGGACTGATCTGCATATAGCTGGGTCCAAACTGGGATAGCATAGTGGGCAAAAGAGTGATGGATTAACCCCAGATCTTTGTGACTGGGGGTGAATGTTTGCATTGTTTTGCATTCCACCCATCATTTGTTCCTTTAACGATTAGAATTATATGGGATGGTGTGGAGTGTGTTTATGTGTATTGTTGCTATATGGTATAGAATGAGTTTTATGTGTGGTGTATTTTGAATTGTTGTTGAATAGCTTTATTTCGATATATTAATCATATCATAAAAGCATTACAATACAGAAATAATAAAAGAAAAACATTTTGGCAATTCATTCCTCTGTTCTCATTATACAATTTTTCAATTCTACAAATACATGTAATCCTTACAATAAAACAACATAAAAAGAAGCTCATTTGCCAAAAAGTTCTAAAAATAGCTAAAATGTAGCACTATGGCCATTACAGTTCATATTACGGAAGAGACAATTGCCTTGCGGATCTTATCCGCCATGCCCAACCCAGGAATTTTGCCAAACAACAGGCGAACAGAGGACGAGCATCAGATCTTAGGATGCGTAAAGCCTCCAGATGGGATCTGGTGCCCAGATTCC
This sequence comes from Lissotriton vulgaris, assembly GCF_964263255.1. NCBI lineage: Eukaryota > Metazoa > Chordata > Amphibia > Caudata > Salamandridae > Lissotriton > Lissotriton vulgaris. The sequence continues at coordinate 2,072,206,021 of NC_141687.1, forward strand.
TGCATAGCTGTTTCAGCCATCTGCATCGAAGGGCTGCATAGGCTGGGCACTCAAACATTAAGTGGGCAACAGACTCATACCTATTCTCACAAAAGGGACAATATGGTATAGTTTGCAGCGGTGGCTTCCAACTTGCTGTCAGCTCCCCTAAGGGTAATACTCCCACCCTGAATTTAAAGTACAATGACCTGTCCCACGATTTGAGGATCGTATCTAAGTATGGTTCTCTAAAACGGAGCTGCTTAATCAACAAAAACTCTACAGTGGATCTGCATAATTTGGGATTGCTATTTCTCCCATTTGTTACCCATGACCAATATAGTTTCTTTAACATCTGTTTGGGTGGAGCAGTTCTATTAACCCAAGCGTCATCAAGGCCCAGTTCGCAAAGAAGCCGCTTAACTTCTTTAAGCCAACCGACCTTGTGCCAACCTGGTGTTGAAAGGAGTTCCCTTAGGGCTTCAGCATAACTCGATAGTTCTGGTACCTTCCATATTCGTGCCCATAGGAGGAGGGAACGTAGCCTTGCTTGCTCGCTTATTGGGCGTGTACCAGCATCTAATAGGAGTGGGAGTGTAGGGGTACTATATGGTAGCATCATGAGATCTTTGTGGAATTTATTTTCAAGGTGTGTCAAGGTATCAACTTTCTGGACACCCCACAGTTCAGATCCATACAGAGCCGCGCTCACTACCCTTGCCCTATAGATGTCTAATACCGCCCCAATGGGTATGAGGGACGAGGCACGTTGTTCTTTCAGCAAGGCCCCTGTAATCCTCTTGTGGGTCAAAAAGACTTTTTGGTGGTGGGCTTTCCAGTTCATGGAGTCACAGAGTCGGATACCTAAATAATCAAACTCCTTTACCCTTTCAAGTGGGGTTGAGTCTAGGGTGGGAGGAATGACAGTTTTCCTTGGGGGGTTTAGGACCAAGAATTTAGTTTTGCTTACATTAATAACTAGACCCTTAGAGTCACAGAATTCCTTAAAACTGGAGAGTAACGTTTGAAGGCCTATCGGAGTTTTTGAGATCAGGAGGGTGTCGTCTGCAAATAGGAGGGTAGGAATTTTTCTGCCAGCCAGGGAGGGTGCATCTGCTGGGTGTTTAAGCAGGTGCTCCACCACTCCATTAACATAAAGTGAGAACAGAGTGGGGGCTAGCACACAGCCCTGGCGGAGACCCCTATCTACAGGAATACGTGATGTTTTTTGGCCCTGATCTCCCCACCTGATCTGTGCAAAGTTACTCTCATGAAACTTAATAAGTAAGCTAAGTAAGTACGAAGGGATACCCAGCTCCTCTAAGACATTCCACAACTGTACACGTGGGACCAGGTCAAAGGCAGTCCGTAAGTCTATAAATGCGAGATACAGACTGCCCTTGCCCAATACGACCACTTTCCAGTAAAGCATTAGTAGGCGGAATGTCTGTTCGATGGTCCCCGTTCCTGATCTAAAGCCAGCCTGGAAGTCTGACAATACTTGGTTTTCTCGACCCACTGTAAGATCCTGCCTAAGACTACTTTGCCAGCTACCTTCTGAGTGGAATCAAGCAAGCTGGACGATAGTTAGCGGGGTCGTCTCGACATCCTTTCTTGAAAATCGGGACGACCTCCGCACCCCTCCAAGAGTCAGGAAGGCAGCCTCCCATCAGGGCCGCATTCAGAAGTGAAGCAATAAGTTTGCGCCACACCTCTGGATTGGCCCGTATCAAGTCCCCTGGGATGCCATCTGGACCTGCAGCCTTGTTGGCAACAAGGCACTTGATTGCCCCTACAACTTCCTTAGCAACAAAGAGGTGGTCATTATTTAAATGTACAACCGGCGCTCGGTGTGAGAGACCCATATTGGATTGTAGTGAGCTTGTCGGAATGGAATAAAGCTTAGAAAAATGGGTAAACCATGCCTCACCCATGATGTTACATGTCAATTGAGAATCGACGGGTTTATCCCTAGCTCTAAGCAGTTCCCAAAACCCCTTCGAGTCCTTCTTGGAGCTCGCCAACATTAGATCACTCCTGAATTTAGATTCATGTACTCCCCTAGCCGAGGATAGGACTTTTTTATAGCTTTTCCTAGCGAGACTAGTGTGGCCGGGGTCTTTTGATTTCACGGCTAAAATGAGTTCTCGTTTGGAAGCATGGCAGGCAGAGGAGTACCATTTATCTCTACCCTTAGTTGCGGCTCTATTTGTGGCCTTTACCCTCCTCTGTTGGACAATAAACAACTCACTTAGAGCTGAGATGGTTTCCACAAAGGCCATGAGGACATTATGATTGCTGATTTCCGATGATTCTAATCGTGTCTTCACAGATATCATTATGGACTTTGCTTGGGCCATCCTACCCTCGTCTGCGGCAACTTTCGCCCATTTTAGTCGCCTGCCACAGTTTGAGGGAACTAGTTCGTGGGATGATTTCCATATATGTAGTGACGGGGTTGGGTTCATGTCTTGCCACAGGGGGTTGAGGGTTAGGGCCAGTGTGTTATGATCACTATCGGTAGTCAACAAGACTTCCATATCTTGATGATAAGCCCATAACTTGTGGTTCAGCAATATATAATCGATTCTTGAGGTGTGTCCCACCCTGTTATAGGTATGTGCTCCCCTAGTGTCAGACTTAGATCTACCGTTTGTTGCTCTAAGATCGTATTCCATACAGAGGGCATTAATGTCTATGGCACTCTGGGTCCATTTTTTAATCGGATCTAGAGAGAGCAAAGGAATGCCTCTCCTGGCATCGTCTTCCCAGGTGTCTAAAATATCCTCACTGGCTAGGGGTTCAAAGCAGCAGTTTAGGTCTCCAGCCAGGATGACAAAGGAATCTATGTTACAAGATCCAAGCACTTCCTCAATTCCTGCTGAAGATAACATTGAAGCCCCGCCCCTAGCCCCCCTTAAGTAGAGATTAAGCACTTCTAGCTTCCTGCCCCCGTGGCATTGGATTGATAGCCTCTGTAGGTCAGGTGATTTTGTGGTTATGTGCCTTATGGTTAACCCCAAAGTAATGCTGACCCAGATGAGGAGGCCACCTGACGGGCGACCTTTACTACCCTGTGGTTGAGATGCAGGCACAAAGTAGGTTGTATAACCTACCCTGTGACGAGGTTCCAGACACCATGTTTCTTGCAAAAGACAAATCCCGAAGGATTCCACAAAGGAATTCCAATCTGGGTTGTCGAAGTTACGTGCAAGACCTGCCACATTCCAACTTAGGAGCCTCAGCGGTGGATTTCCTGCAGCTTTCAGCCTAAACGTTGGGGCAGGGGGAACAGAATCAGAAACAGAGCTTAACCTACTTTTGCCCTGTTCCAGCACTGTCACCTCCACATCAGCACTAGCTGATGTTTCGATGTCCTCCTTCTTTGTTGGGATGTTTACCCAGGTGGCAGTGGGCCTTTTGCTAGCAGACAGGGCCAATGGGTGCAATAACATTGGGGTCTATAAATGTGTAGCTGTCTCATGCACTGTTGCAAGAGCTCTATTAGTGTTAAAGGTATTCGGCACTCCCCACTCTAGCGAGGCATGTACCATTGATTGGCCAAAAGAATCGGTGTTATTTCCAACAGGCTTGGTTGCCGAGAATGTAGGGTCGTGATCCCCGGAGGTCAAGGAAACCTTTTTATGCAGTGGCGAGTCATCTGGCTTAAGGAGTCAATCCACTTCTTCAAGGCAGCCAAACCTATTCGAGGTTGGTGCCCCGAACCACCAACTATTTGGAACTTGCCCTTTGTCTCTTATCCCACCACGAGCCTGATGGCATACCGAGGACCAGTCCCCCCCATAATTTTGTTTAGTACGTGGTGGGTAAAAGAATGTTAATGGCCTAGGTACAATGGGTGAGCCTTCCCCATGGGAAATCCATGAACAAATGTGATGAGCCGTATGTGGGTCCTCAAAAGTCACAACTATACAGTCACCTGGACTAGATTTCCGAGAGGGACCTACCCAAGGGACTCTACGCACCATTAGTACTCTACTTCTAATTCCATTTGGGATCGGTCTATTCACATTCAGTCAGTGGATGACCTTGTTCTTCAGGGACTAGTGATTTTCTCGGTGGTCATTCTCAATTTCGGGCACACCCGTCAACACTACCACGTATGAATTGGCCTCAGGGGGAAGATCAATGTAACCCCCTCGAATATTACTCTTATTTTGTGAGCCCTGGGGGGTTCGATGAGCGGCCTTACTGGCATTCGGCATTGGAAGAGCACCTGCTTTGTTGTGTGTAGGAGCTTGGGGGATGAGATGCTTTGGCGCCCTAGGTGGGGGATCAGAAGTTTTGAACACATATCCCTTAGTACGGGGTTTCGGGACTGGCCGGGTTGGGACTGGTACTGGAGGGGAATGGTTTGGTATCTGTGGGACTAAGTTATCCTCTAGGAGACCATTGTTATCTAGACCTCGCAGACCAAGAGTTGCTAAAGCTATAATACTCTTTTCTATCTCTAGGAGATGGTTCTCAATGTGTGAGAGTCTTAGGTCGAGGGGAGATGGGAGTTTTTTTAGGGTTTCCCAAACTATTTCTATAAACTCCCCATCCTTCCCTTCCTGTTCCTCTAGTTGTGATCCAGTTCCCTCTACTATTATGTTATCTATAGGGATTACCAGAGCTGTGCCCTCGTTGACAGCTCCTGGGGGTACCTGTGAAGGGAAAGCAGTCCCTCCTGTAGCGCTAGTCGCAGGGAGATTACTAACATTGAGTTGGTGTGCCCTAGCAATTTTGGCCTTCTTTTGTGAATATGCAGACCTTGAATTGCGTTTTCTTTTCTGTATTTTGCCTTTGTTGCTAATAGATGTGGAATGATCGGAACTTTCCGAAATTTGGGGTAAAATAGAGTTTGGTTGACCGTGATATGGGTTAGGAGTGGCAACAGGTGGAATCTGACTAGCGGACTGGTAAGTGGAAGACAGAGTTGTTGGTGGAGGGGACGTTCCTGGAGTGTTGTGGACAACCGCCTGTGTGATTATGCAGTGCGGATTGGCTAAAAGCTCCGGGGTGATAACAGATGCTATGTGGCCCAGGGAGGATTTTTTGGAGTTAGCAATGTCCTGCGACAGTCTTCTAGCGGCCGCCAAATCAAGGGAAACGCGAGTTTGCATTTTGGTGATTTCCTTATCTATGGCAATGTGTGTTCTTGTAATGAAATCATCCAAAGTTCCATTTTGTTTCAGGCCCCCCTTAGCAGCCCTGCTGCGGGTTGCCCGAGTGCACATATCCAGCAAGGCTAAGCTTAGCAACTAGAACAATAATAATAAGCAACAAAGACAATACCAGTGGCGAAACAGAAGGCAAAAGGGGTGGGGGCCCAGCCCAGACTCTTTAGACCTCGAACGGCCTCAAACCACCCGCTCTTTGCCCGGCCTTCGCCCCGGTCGCTCCCGCGCGCTACCGCGCAGCGGTTACTTCGCCCTGTAAAATAGGGCTAGGACAGGGCAGGGGGCGTGGCCGGCAGGGAGAGCGGCCACAGGTGTAGCACGCAGGGACTCCTAGGCAATGGAGTCTCTGCTAGGCTGCTCACAGCCCTGCCAGTGTGCAAAGGGGTTCAAGGATGTTCAGATCCCCTCCCAACGCCCCACAAAGTCTGCAGGCGCAGCGGGACCCGCGCAGCGGGTCCGGCAAGTTGTAGAGTCTTCCCGGTTCCACGAAAATCCAACGGCGACAGGCAGCAAGAGTGAGGGAGCCTCCACGCAGTGCTCCAGCAGATCCAATGAACAAGGTTTCCCGCTGGGTGGTGGAAACAGAGCAGCTTTAACCAAAGTCAGGGGGCGTGGCAGGCAGGGAGAGCGGCCACAGGTGTAGCACGCAGGGACGCCTGGGCAATGGAGTCCCTGCTAGGCTGCTCGCAGCCCTGCCGGTATGCAAAGGGGTTCAAGGATGTTCAGCTCCCCTCCCAACGCCCCACAGAGTCTGCATGCGCAGCGGGACCCGCGCAGCGGGTCCGGCAAGTTGTAGAGTCTTCCCGGTTCCACGAAAATCCAACGGCGACAGGCAGCAAGAGTGAGGGAGCCTCCACGCAGTGCTCCAGCAGATCCAATGAACAAGGTTTATTTATGATAGACTGCGTTCGACCTCATGGTCACAGCTTCTAATCCTTGCGGGTCCACTCAGCCTTTCATCCATCTGAGGTCGATAAAATGAGTACCATTGAGTTGGGTAACAAATACATCTGTTATTCAGCGCCTTGAGACCCTTGGGTGATACGTGTGCTTTACAAATACACATGTTATGTTATGTTATAAGCTGGGTGAAGAAACAGGGTGGAGATATACAAAAGGAGAGAGGACGAGAGTAAAGAGAGAGGAGGAGGGGAAGTGGCATTGTAGAAAACGAGCCCATAATCCTATCGATGCCCAGGCCGCTGGCGCAAACCGCCTCTTAGCTCCCATGTTGATCAGTTACCAAAATAAAGAGACGGGCGCTGGAAGCAGGAATCAAGAGCAGAGTTTATTTCTCATGAGGAGAGCATGTCATTTCGGACACGAAACACAGTGTCTTTCGGGAGGTGCTCTGACGAGTGAGCTGAGACTCTTGCTTTTATATCCTACAAAACACTTGATAATACAATCAGGTCAGTATGACGCAAAAGAAAGACATCCCTATAATCCTCGTGGTGATCCTACCCCACATACATTCACAATGGGAACCCTTGACCTGCTGATAAGAGGGGAGGGCAATCACGCAGCTGAGTGTTTCGTAGGATGTGTACGCCTGATCATAGCCCAAGGGGTGGGGTGGCTAAAACCAATAGAGGATCCTTTGAAGAGGAGTGACTTCATACAATAAGGGCAGTAAATGGTATCTCCTGGCTCAGGCGATGGCCTCGGACATGTGTGGTCAGCTGGACAAGGGAGAAGGGGTCATCAAAGGAGTGGTATTCATGCCGCATGGACAATCAGGCGCAGAGGGAAGGCTTGTCAACAGAGGGGCATTCATGGAAGGGAAGGAGGTGTTGGTCAGGCGCGGCCGCGACTCTCAAGGACAGGGTCTTGCAAAAGAAGGTTTATGACTTGCCTGTGTGAGGAGAAGGGAGGGGGAGCCAGGGTGGACACAGGGACAGAGTCACACAGAGAGAGAGAGAGATAGATCTTATGGCCCGTACATGAGAGAGCGGGGGCAGTCGGGTGCAGCTGGGGAGGGCTATGTCCGCTAAGGCGAAGGATGCCTCTTCAAGAGGGAATGGGGGGTTTGCGTGGGTCGAGCAAAAGGGGCTGCCTTTCAGGGCAGGGTCACGTAAAAGGGAGAGGGTTTCATGGTTTATGCATGTGAGGGAGAGAGATTTCGAATACACGCAGAAGGGGAGCCGGTGATTCTAATCTTAGGCGGGCAAAAGGGCCAGGGTGCCTAAAATGGCTGTCATGTATACATGGGTACAGGCCTTTGCTGGCAGTAGGATGTAGTTAATGTTTTACGGTATTCATGGTACGCGCAGGGAGAGGAGTGGGAAAAGGGAAATGAACGTTGCTTATGTACATCAATATTTCTAATTTTCTACAGTCGCCCCTTTTTACATAGCAAAAGTTCATTTTCGTGATCGATGATGGTACATATAAACAGGCACGGTCGCAGAATTAGCATTGTCAATATTAGCATATGGTATATATATCATGGACAGTTGATGTGTTTGGTATATTACGGCACATAGGAGATTGCATTTGTCGAGTTCCTACCATTTCAAAGCACTACATAGCATAAATGTTTCTGACTAAAAAATGTAACCAATGAACAGTTTTGACCAGGTAGTTGAGAGCGGAATTCAGTTCAATATACAATATTTCTTCGTCCCAGTGTCTTTTTGTCAGTGAGCCATCACTGGTAGGCTCTAGTCCGAGTACTTTCGTTGGCGCTGTTGAGCACCGGCGGTGGAGCTATAGGTCCAGCTCTGTTCTATCCTTTCGCGTTGCAGGGTGCGGTCAGTCCTCTGCTGTTAGACCACAGTCCTGTTCCCTAAACAATCCGGTTGGTGGCGCCTTATGCTCGGCACCCATAGTTCTATGGCAGCACCCTATTCCCAGTGGAATGCAGTTCTTTCCCTTGGCAAAAAGTCACGTGGAAAAGAGGGTGAGTGTGGTTCAAAATGTCGATAGGTGAGAGGGCGGAGTTGGGTCAGAGTTCCTGGGACACGCAAAAGGGACCAAGGGAGCAAAGGATAACAAGCAGGCAGGCCCATCAATCGGGCCCAAAGAAGGGGGACGGAGACTCCAGGCACGCGTGGGTTCAGCAGACGGAGGGCTTCAAGGCGGCCCGTCATTTTTCATTTTCCACGTTGAAATTGCGGTCTCGTCCCGTATCTTGTCGCTCTGTGGCTCCACCTTTGGTCGAGGTCACGCGTGTCCCAAGATCTGCAGTCAGGCTGTACGTCACATCTGACCCATCTCCTTCGGTGATCGTGAATCTTTGAATAGGTACAAAACAGGGTTTTAGAGAAATGGCAGACGAAGATATCTACGCATGTGAATTCCTCCCCCAATTCTACGCATTTGGGAGATACGCTCATTGGTCACAGTCAGAGGTCCTATTACCAAGCAGTGCATGTGTCAATATTCCTACTGGGTTCATGGCAGGTCTATCCATCGTCTTATTTATAAATAGAGTGTGGTAAATGGGGTTCCCATTAATTGTGTATTACATCATATTCAGCATTTACAGAGCATTTCCCATCAGGACTGGCTAACCTTTTTGAACAGGGCGGGGGTGCCATTTTCGAGAGTCAGGCAAAACAGGGTCTTTTCGAGGGTCAACAGCTACTCATGTGCATCAAGTTTATATTCGGGACAGCAATTGGGGTTTATCAAAATGAGGCGGGGATGCTTCGGGCGCTTGCGCTTGGGTGCAAAAAAAGGGGGGGGGCAATCCGGGCGTTGGGGGTTCAATCTGGACGTTGGCGTTTGTCTCTGAAGAACAGACATAAGGTGCCATTGACTTACAGTTCCCCTATAAATGGCCAGATTTGGGGGACCTTAGTCGTCTTACCTGTCCTTTCCTTCTCAGCCAATTCAAGTTCATTCATTTTGCAGAAAGGAGAGGCAGTAATATGGCAAGGTACAATCATTTTAGTTTCAGTCAATTTCGCTGAACACCTTCGCGTTCAATAAATATCCAATCAGACTGGTGCTGGTGGGGCACAATTTTACCAAAAGAGAGAGAGAGAAAATAGGAAGGCTCTCATAGAGAGTGAGAGTCGTCCGCAATCTAAACGAGCCATTCGGTACACGTATGACATGTAGGGAGAGAGAGAGAGAGAGAGAGAGAGAGAGAGGGAGAGAGAGGGAGAGAGAGAGACGTGTACAAAAATAGGTCATTTAGTGCGCTCACAACACAGAACAGCAAAGGTTAGGTAACATGCAGATACAGACAGAGGGAAGACATAAATCCGTACATTATACACAAACTCAGACAGGGAAGACGGCACATGTATTACACATATATAAGACATTCACGACAAGACAGGAAACAATTGTTAGCCTACAAGATCTGTTTTTATATATATATATCCCACGTATCTTTACTATCCTATTTATTTACGTGCCTAGCTCTTTCTACCCTTCCCCCCCTTTTTCTTCTCGCTTGTCACGCCTGCGAGCGTTCCCTATTACCAATACTCACACCTCGGTTGGTCGATCAGTAATTAACCTGGTCGTGCTAGTTACCCATGGTTGGATCTTAAGCCATCTTTCTGTTTCCTCCTTTGGTGGGAAGTTCTTCAGGCTGAGGCAACGGCTAGTATTGATCGGGAAAACAGTCGGACAGCTTGGCTATATCTATAAGAGTGTGAGAAAAGGGGGGTAGCGCATTTTGAACATCAGCAACATTTCTAACTTCCTAGACGGGTGGTGCTGTGGCAACCCTTGCCCGTATAATTTTTCTTTGTCCTTTCCCTACGTAGTCAAACGTCCAGTTACATTATTTAACACGTCATTTCTAGTCAATTTTTCGTCATTCAGTACCTGTCCAGTTTCTATGTCAGTCCATCCTCTCAGTCGCTATGTCCTAAGGAGGAACAGTCATGTTAAGCCTACGTCTTTTAAAAACTTATTGTTATAACGACTAAACACATATTTCCCCTTTCCCCTTTTTCGTCGGTGGTCCGACCGTCGCTCTTCCTCACTTCAGCCGACGTTCCGACGTGACCTGCAGCAGGGAGGAGAAAGAAGGGGGTGGAGGGGGGCAGCATTCAAAGTACATCAGCATGTAGTAGTCCAAAAAATGTTTTTTACCTACCACCTACTCGACCTATCTCCGCGTACTGCATTTCTTTACCATCTCGGCGTTTAAGCCTAGAGGGACCAGTAATGTCAGATAGATGATCGTTGACGATCTACATATCTACATGAGTTACTCGGTCGTAACCCTCTCTGTCGGGTGCAAGGGTGACGGCCAGGTGACATTTCTGTGGTGACGTTTTAAGGGTGTCTGAAACACTTTTCCTGGCTGCCTGCGATACATAATGTAGCTGCTAAATATCTGATCCCTTTTGATCTACATCCTTCATCATACTTATTCTTCACTCACAGTAGTAAGGCATCCAAAACTCATTAATGCAACTGCTACGACCATTCTTTCTTCTTCAAAATACTTTTAATAAACGAAATTGGTGGCAGTTCATTGCATAAAGTGCAGTAGTGCAAATGAAATCGTATTAAAATTTCCTTACAGAGCAAGCATGATGCATGTTCAAGAATTCATTTTTAATTAATTCAAAAATTCATTATCCAATACTCGTTCGTTATCTAAGTTACACCAATTCATTTTCCAAATCATAATCAGTACCCACCCTGAGTCAATTCATTATCCAAGCACATACTCAACGCCCTTCATATCTACTTTCATTATCCAAAAAAAAACTGCACATAGATCTCGGGACAACAAGCTGCGTAATCTGGGTGCAACAGAGTTTATTCAAAGTACGTTTCATTTTGCGGCGGCGCCATTTTAGGTGGGGTCAGGCAAGTTCCAGTACAGTCAGAAAGTCTCTAGTCTCGCATGGTTGGCCCAGAACTTTCCGTTGGTAGTTCAAAAAGTTTTGCGCTATGTGGTTAATAGTTTAGCAAATGTGGACCATGAGTCAAAAGAGTGGGAAGGGCGGCAATAATTTTCCTACCGGGTCATCCTGGCGTTCCTCCGGAACTGAACAAGCCCGTGCCGTGACTTCATTTTAGCCATTTCCAATCCGAGGCTGGTGCCGGCAGGAGTTGCACCGGTGTCGTGGTTCCCAGTGAAGGGGGCGGGGCCACCCATGCGGAGGGATCGAGGTGCCCCCCCCCGGCTCTTATAGAATCTTCAAGGTTGAGGGGAGAAGGCATGGAGCGTGTGCCCGTCCTGGGCAGAAGACCACTTTATGATGTTGACCCTCTTTAAGTAAGAGCATTGGGGTGTCGCTGGAAGCCTCCACCTGGAGGGAGGTGGGGGAGGCTCGTTCGCGTCGCCTCCCCCTTCCAGCGACCCCGCGCCGTTATTCGGCTCCGTCGTTTCGATATTGGCCGTGCTGGCTATTGAAGATGGGGGGGGGGGTGGTCGGCGGCTCAGGCAAGACAGCCCCCCCCTTTCTCTTGACATATGGCGGGACTATCTGCAACTGTCCAGACGTCGACATGTGGCGGCACTACCTGTAACTATCCAGGAATTTGACATGTGGCGGGACTACTTGATTTGCCGCCATTCTCGCCCCTGGCTTCGGCCTTCTTCGTGGGTCGGACCAGGCGAGAGACAGAAGGGGGGGGTGGTCGGTGGCTGAAGCAAGACAGCCCCCCCCCCCTGTGGCCTGCAGGGCAGCGGAAGAGGAGAGAAGGAGAGGACTCTGCCATTCTTTGGACCGCCTGCCCAACATCATCTCCTCCCGACCGTGGTCAGGCGAGCCCCTCGTGCCTCGAGGCCTCACCTTCCGGATGGGCATAACCGCGGACCTGTTGCATTTTGGGAGCTTCCGGAATGGGGGTAGGTACCTATTGGATTGTTTCTATTTCATGTGATCGTTATTTGGGCGTGGCGGGCAATGAGGCAGGCATGTTGGGAGCAGGAACACGCGTTGAAGCCTAGCTACCTCGTGGCTATCTTTGCTGCCAAACTTTTCGCCATTTTATATTTCTTATTATGAACTATTTCTAATGTTTCTTATTTTTTTTTTGTGAAGTCAAAAAGCTCATCAGGGGGTTACTGACTTAGCCTGATTTCTTTTTAGTTTTCTTTCTCTTCCTTAGCGTGTTTCGAGCTAAGGCTTTCTGTTAGTAGGGAACGGTGATCACTTCATATTTTTATGTGTCCTTTTCACTAGGGGGTACTTCTGGGCGGACCAGACGAGTTCCCTCCAATAAATGGTCCGGGGTGGAACGAGATTATCGATCAAAAGGGGAACATATATTCCTTCATTGGGGTATCATCCTGGACAGACCGAGCGATGTACTTCCATCTACCAGGGTAGCCTCCTGGACGGACCAGATGGTCTACCTCCACTAAATGGCCCATGAGCGGGGAGTATATGTCCTCCATAAGGGTAGTCTCCTGGGCGGACCATGCGAGCTACCCCCCAAACAGTGGGGAGTGGGTAGGACTGACGAATTCACAAAGGGGCATAACCTACCCTTTACTACTTGCAAAGACTAGATAGAATATTTCTATTCCACGTTGTTTGCAGGCAGAAAATACCTCAAACGAAACAATTCCTGGAACAACAATGTCCAGGCAACCAACCAATCAGTGGGGAGAAAAACAGGCATGACAGATTACAACGGGGACAAATGTCTGCATTACCTGCCCTTCGCTATCCAAAAAGGAAGACAGAATATTTCTACTCGTCTCAGTTTGTAGACAGGGAAGATCTCAAAGAACAACAATCGACTATCAACCGACTTCAAACAATTCTCAAAGAACAACAATCGATTATTAATCGACTTCAACAATTCTTAAAGAACAACAATCGATTATCAATCGACTTCAAACAATTCAGTGGGGAGAAAAGTAGGCATGACGGATTAATACCGGGGACAAAAGTCTGTATTACCCACCCTTCTCTATCTGCAAAGAGGGACGACGTTCCTATTCGCCGCTGTTTGAAAATAGAGAATGTCTCGTTCTCAGAAGAGAACCAATATGTCAAGTAGCTCTCAAAGCTAAATGAACCAATACCAACAATTTCGGTATACAAATACCGATTTTCAATACAAACAATCAATCAATCAGGTGGATAGAACCACCCTACCAATCAGGCGTAAAAACGCCCTACTTAATCTTACCCGGACCGGACCATACGGACAGTTCTTCGATTTCCTCCTCCAGCGCCTGTTCGTTCTCTTACTCCATGTAGCATTCCTGTGGGATTCCAGTCAGGACAATAGGTCACTTCAAGAGAGGTCCGTTCAGAATTGGTGAAGCTCTGTCGATCGGCAGCCGGGCGAGAGCCCTCTCAAGGCAGGCATGCTCCGATCATTTAGATGTTCACTTCTTCGTCTGGATCTCTCTTACCGCACCCCATGTCACTGATGGGCCCCGCGTTGGGCGCCAATTGTAGAAAACGAGCCCATAATCCTATCGATGCCCAGGCCGCTGGCGCAAACCGCCTCTTAGCTCCCATGTTGATCAGTTACCAAAATAAAGAGACGGGCGCTGGAAGCAGGAATCAAGAGCAGAGTTTATTTCTCATGAGGAGAGCATGTCATTTCGGACACGAAACACAGTGTCTTTCGGGAGGTGCTCTGACGAGTGAGCTGAGACTCTTGCTTTTATATCCTACAAAACACTTGATAATACAATCAGGTCAGTATGACGCAAAAGAAAGACATCCCTATAATCCTCGTGGTGATCCTACCCCACATACATTCACAATGGGAACCCTTGACCTGCTGATAAGAGGGGAGGGCAATCACGCAGCTGAGTGTTTCGTAGGATGTGTACGCCTGATCATAGCCCAAGGGCTGGGGTGGCTAAAACCAATAGAGGATCCTTTGAAGAGGAGTGACTTCATACAATAAGGGCAGTAAATGGTATCTCCTGGCTCAGGCGATGGCCTCGGACATGTGTGGTCAGCTGGACAAGGGGGAAGGGGTCATCAAAGGAGTGGTATTGAATGAACGTTGCTTATGTACATCAATATTTCTAATTTTCTACAGCATGCCCAGCGCTTCCTGGGGAAGGGCCCAACCTGTACTGAGCAAAGCTCCCAAGTTACGGCCCAACTTCATTTTAACTGCTTTCCAAGTTTAGTGAAGGGGAGGGAAATAAAGCACTGCATAAAAATAAGACAACGCTACAGAAGAGAGACACCCAGTACTGCGTAAGAGTGATTATCGCACTGTATGAGTAAGTGAGAACAAAGCATCAACAAATGAGATGACCACTCAGGAGAGTGACAGCACAGTACAAGAGAGAGATCTACGCTGCGCAGGAGCAACTGTACACTGCATGAGACACCTTGCACTGCATGAAAGTGTTCTGCACTGCCATAACAAACAAAAAACATGCATTGACAAAGCCAATAGGTTTGACTTATGTGAGATTAATTGCATTTGTCAGTGTTTTTTAGACATGTTGCACAGATGAGGTGGCAGCTGTTCAGCCTGGCTTAAAGTAAAGAAAAAAGTGCTTTGATGCGGCCAGCAATGACTACATGATAGTGCTAATATTTTCTGTAGGTTCAGCCACTTTGCACAGCAACCCATGCTGCTGTGAAACATGTGTAAAAAATCATTTAAATGGTCAATACATCTCGCATAGACGAAACCTATTGGCTTTGCCAATGCTTGTATTTTTTCTACCTAATCCTTAATCAGTGCCAAATGTGAAACCTTCAGGGCGTATCGTAGAACAATAACTGTGTCCTCAATCTTAGCAGGGGGCACAAGTTATTGACTACTGGGGAAATGTTTTCATAAGAGACCGGAAGTTAAGCAATCTTTGCAATCTACAGACACGTTTTCCAGAAATACAAGGTTACATCTTACTTTGAGCAGCACATAACATATGCTGGCTCATTTCATTTCAGTAAGCTTTATTTCGACCGAGCGTGGTATAAAAGTGGTACAATACAGATGAGAAAAAGAGAAAAAAAAGATTTAGAATTGAGTGATTGATACAGGAAATCATTACATAAGTCATTGTGTGGGACGAATACAAATGGAACTTTATACAGCATAACATAAGCGCAAAGGCAATCTAATAAAAATGCATTTGTGTATAAAATGTGTTAAAACCAGATACCATGAACAGTTATGCAAATAAAACACAATGAAGTAAGTGTATGCTGGCTTATAAAAAAGGAAGGGATTCATTGTTATACATTTAAAGAAATATTTATTTTTACTTAGTATCTTTTTGCACGCCTGTTATTTAAGCCACTGCTACAGGTGGCTGCAGGCTCTTCTATATGAATTTGTGGCAAAATTAACAAATAAAAATAATAATTACAGAGTGACTTTCTGCTTGCCTTAACTAATCTACTATCATTTCAGTAATTAATGGAACACTACACAGAGTGATTTTGCAGCTTTAACATACCTGAGTCACAGGACCATGAGCTGACAAATGATGGTACAGGATTATATAAGGATGGTGATGGGTTACCAAAGCATATTACATTTGTACTGGTTTTCATGGAGTTTTTATTTTATACTGCTATATTTCTAATCCTGTGAGACTCCCACCAAGCCAAAGGTGAAGATGCAATCATTTGAATCTATGAAAGATAGAAATACTGGAGAACCACAGTGTACAGTTAAGTAACTTTTTCTCACACAAGTTCTGTAATGCACCTTGCGGTCACTTCAGAGCACATTATCAATGGAGCAGTTCTAACGTAGATTTCCAACAAGAAGTTCCTCCCTGAGAGTACGGACTCGGAAAAACAGATTAGATAAATAAAACAATGAGTAAAAACCACATTACACCCACAGCAGTTGCATGATTGGGATGGCTGGTGGGGGGTGGGACATATGGAAATGGATGTTGGCTGGTGGGGTGGAATGACTTAAGCAGACCAAATTTGAATCAAGAATCAATGGAATCTTCACAATGTACATTGGGCTTCCTGGGGGTTCACCGTGACGGACAGGGGCATAAGAGAAGCGTCAAAAGAGTACAGCTCAGAAACTGAGGCAATGCTGTCACTCCAAAATAAAACCAGATACAAAATCCGCTAGTGCACACTGCAGCAGTCATACACTATTATAAGATTCGGGGACCATGTCTCGAAAAGCGTCTTTCTTAAGGTCAAGCAAGGTGTATTTATTTCTATTGCTACATTTGAAGTTACCCAATGGTTAAATTATGCCTACCTACTAAAGGAGTTCTCCCAAACAACTGTCCAAGAATGCCCGCGTAATGAAAATGTACTCAGGCAGTGTGCCTCAGCCTTAAATGGAAGGGAGGTATAGGCTGTGCTAGAAATGGGGGTCTCTAATTGGCGGAGGTATGTACCTTTTTCCAAGCAGGGACCCTTGATTCTAGTCAGGGTAAGGGGCACACACACTTTAGATAACCCTTTGCTCAACCCTTGGTAGCTTGGCAGGAGCAGGCAGGTTCATGCCAAAGGCAATGAGTAAAGTAGTTGTATTCCAGACACACAGTAACACACCACAAATGGACACCACACCAGTTTAGAAAAATAAAATATCTTTATCTAAACCAAGCAACATCAAAATGAAATAAATCCAACATATACCTCAAAATAGCACTTAAAAACAGTTGTTCGCAGAAAAAGCACTGATATAAACAAATAGCTTCAACTGGGTCTATTATGACCCTGTGACAGGCATAAATCCAAAGTACGGTGCCAACAGCGAGGTGCGCAGTGTCGGGCACGGAGTCACATGGTCCCCCAAACAACAGTACCTTGGAAAACAAGGTCTATGGACAACACACTGCATCATGGAGGTGAGGCGTTGGTGCTGAGGTCAAGGCTGGTTCCCTGGTTGCCACAGGGGAGGTGAGGCGTTGTGTCCATGAGGAGGCGACATGTCGAGTGCAGAACAAGGGAAGATGGTGGCAGCGCAGGTGAGTCATCGGTTCTGGTGAGGCGATGCAAAGTTGAAGAGTTTGTGAAGTCTGCCTTGTCGGTTATCGGCTCTGTGATAATTGTACTGTTCTACTTGCTTAGGTGGAATCTTCATGCGTAATGTTGCATGAGGATTCTGTGCTGCAAATTCGGTGGGAGATAGTTGGTGATGTTTTGCTTGCTTATGGTGGCTGTCAAGCTACCTCCTTTATACACACAATAAACTTGTGTCTTCTTACCTCACGTGTGTGGCACTTCATTTACCACATAGATTTGGCAACAAGTGGGAAGAGGAGGTAACATTCACCCTTCTCTCCATTTTCGGAAACTTCAAAGTAAGGACCCCTTTTTCTGTGGATGTGTTTTGGATCCGGTTTCTGAAGACGATGTCGGATGAGATTTTGATTTTTAGGAAAACATTTGAAGAGCATAAAAAATGTTTAGTAAGAGTACAAGATAAAGGTTTAACTTTAAAATTTACAAAGTGCAAGATTAGACAGAATAAAGTAGAGCATCTGGGCCATGAAATTTCTAGCAAAGGTATTAGGCTCAAACTTAACCATGTGCAGAGCATTTCTGAAGCTCCTGCTCCTGTGACTAAGGAGCAATTACTGTCCTTTCTTGGTTTGACTGAGTTTTATGGCAAATTTGTTCAAGATTAGTGTACAAAGCTGCATCCTTTAGGACAGTTATTAAAGAAAAATGTACAATTTGTTTGGGGTAAAGACCAACAACTAGCATTTGCTGTTCTCAAGAAGGAAATTGTATGTCCTCCTCCAAGATGGCCACCATAAATAGCCCATGCCACCCGAAACATCACGATATCATAGCGTTTTACATTCCTGGTAAAATGTTGTTGCGTGTTCATCTATGCAACATCATGTTTTCAACCTTGTTTACGATACAAGCACTGTACATGACATTATCTATATACATGTTTCAATTCCTGGTCATCTCTATAGAAACATACAGCAGGACATTGCGCGCATGCATCGCGTCTTCAGATAGCTTCTATCGTGAATAGACGAACAATACTCACCACGAGTATCGGTAAGACTGCCGGCCACGAATATATTGACTGTAGACACAAGCATGGAAAAACTTAAATAATGCATGTATTGTGGATAAATTAACCTGCACACTTATTTAACTCCAGATCGCGAAAGGATCACTCATACTCCCAGGACACGGGCACGAGTATATATAATTTTTTACGTCACTGCATGCGTTTACTGTGCTTACAACAATGGCTCTTTAGTAAAAATAACCATTGGACATGAGATTTTCGGCACTCGCCTAGCAATGTCATTCACTCTAACTCGGAAATCAGTCACCCGGATTAATCTCAGACCTTTGATCACATCGTAAGACAACCAACTATTCATATTAATGTCTTACCAACCCTCACCTAGAGGCATGATTAAGTCACTCATATACACGTCTTTTATCGATAAATTAAGCATGATCACAACACACTTATACATTTAGCTACTCATTATTAAGTACCCGCAGGCCTACTTCCTGATCATTGATACACTTCTTCTATTCTCTACTCTTTTATTATAGATTACATATTTCCCCTGATGAAGTGCCCTGGCACGAAATGCATAGGGTTCTGAAATACACACCTTAACAATTGTTTGGATCATACAAACTATAATGAGGATGAAATGTCCATTGTGAGAAAAAAGATGGAAACACTGAGCTGTGATGTAACAGTGAAAAAGATGAAATATTTGTGAAAGATGAATAAACAAAGTTAAACTCAATTCTTTTGAATTCACATTTGTTTACACCGAACTTTAAATATTGAAGATTTTCAATTCTCCTAAAGCAGTGCAGTTGGGCCCACTGTTAATCCTAACAGTGTAAACACAGTTCGTCACTTACAACTCCCATAGGTCAGAGGGAGCAACCCACCAGCACCCAAGCATCAAACGCTGCCAGAAGACAACAGGAAAACAATCTGAAAAGGATTATCCACAGAGTGCCACACAACCCATTCATTCTGACTCCTTTTTTTAAAACTATATGTTGTTTGCAAAGAGTGCATCGTGTCTGTGGATGCCAGTAGTGCGGGATTGGGTGCAGTACTCATGCAAAAAGATTGTTCTGGTGAATAGGTTGCGTCGTATATGCCTCAAGAATGCTGTGAGATTCAAAGTGTAATTACTTTACTATTGAGAAGGAGTTACTAGCCTGTACTTGGGCCACTCAACACTTTCGTCAGTTTCTATTGGGAACCAAATTCAAGTTAAGAACTGATCATAAGCCTTTAATTAGTATGCTTGCTGCTGGTGGATGGAAAATGCTGAAAGCTCGCTTAGCGAGACTCTGCTAAATTGCAGGAATATGAATGTGTGGTTGAATATATCCCAGGTCGCACCAATGTTCAAGCGGATTGCATGTCACGGTTACCTTTAGTTGATGTTTCCGAAATTGAAGGAGAGGATGAATGTGATGTATCTTACACCATGTATGATGGTAATAGAGTTTGGCTTGAGAAACAGGATGTTAAAAACCATTTCTGTAGAAAAGTGGAATGAAGCCATGTAAGAGGATTGTATTTTAGGTGAAGTTCAGAAATTTTTGTTTAAAGGTTGGCCTGATGAAAGGAAGCTTGGCGGGAAACTGGCTTCATTTTACAAAATCAATGAGGAACTTATGTTTTTGCATTGCATTGTTATGAGAGGAGACAAAATTGTTCCGCACCAGAAACTCAGGGAGTTGATTTGTGCCTTGGCCTATGAGGGTCATATGGGAATGTCCACCACTAAAAGGAGGACAAAAGAATTTTACTGGTGGCCGGGTGTTGATGGCATGGTTAACAAATGGATCAGGGAGTGTTCTCCTTGTGCTAGGAGCAACAAATCTGTCAATCCTTTGTCTGTCAATGTTTCTCCTACTGAATTTGACCAGGGTCCGTGGAAGAAATTAGGGATTAACATTTTGGGTTCCTTTGGAACACATTTGGGTAAGGATATGTATGCATTCGTAGTGGTGGATTCTTTTTTTAAATGGCCTGAATTGAAGATTGTGGACAAAATTACATCTGAGCAGGTCATTGAGTTTCTTGATTACATTTTTTGTCGTGAAAGATTATCTGAGGAGCTAATTTCTGACAATGGTCCACAATTTCTCAGTAAGGAACTAGAGTCTTTTATTGAAAGGTGTGGTGTGGTACACAAGAGGGTGTCTAATTATCACTCTCAGGCCAATAGTCAGGTAGAACGCTTCATTAGGGTCATCAAAGAATCCATTCAATCAGCTGTTAAGAGCGGTATGCAGTGGAGGAAATCTTTAAGGGTGACTTTGTTGACTTATCGTACATCACCAAATTTGGTGGTTTATCAGGTAGGAAGTTGTCTAGGTGGTCTGATCCTGTGAGAGTTACTGAAGTTTTAAGTAAAGCTGTGAGGGTAGAAGGTGGAAAGATATGGAATTTTAAATGTATTTCGGTATGCAGACCTCAGGTCAAAGAGTCAGCTAATGTGAGTAGGAGTGATGATGGCTTTGGAGTGTCGAAGGAAAAGATAATACCTTGCACTGATTTTTCATACAGTCATCTCAATGGAGATAGTGAATGGGGTTTGCTTGTCCTTGTGAGATGAATAATGGTCGGAATCTTGATCAGAATGTTCAGGCTTCCAGTGACTTTTGTGATAAGAGTAACAGTACACCTATTTACTCCACGCATTTAGGTAATCAAGCGGTACAGTGTGATAGTCAACCTGTAAGTGATGAACATGGGGTGGAGATAAGAAGAAATTCACGTGATAAGAATTTTCCCATGAAACAGAAATATTTGTTTCATTTTTAAACTGTACCACTGTGCATTGATTGCATATTTATGCATATGTTTTTTTTTGTTCTTTAAAAAAAATGTTTTCCTTTGGTTTTTTTGTTTTTGATGGGGGAAGGTGTGTAGTGTTCTACTTGTTTAGGTGGAATCCTCATGCGTAATGTTGCATGAGGATTCTATGCTGCAAATTCTCTGGGTGACAGTTGGTGGTGTTTTGCTTGCTTATGGTGGTTGTCAAGCTACCTCCTTTATACACACATTAAAATTGTGTCTTCTTACCTCACATGTGCGGTGCTATAACGAGATGCAAGCACTGGCAGTGATGGTGTTGGTGTGAGCGCTGGCATCAGGAAGGCCAATGACTGCAGGTGTCGGTAGGCGCCGAAGGGCATCATAGCTGCGGTGCAGGCAGAGCTGTGCATCGTGTGTTTCTTGCTTTCCTAAAGTTCCTCTTAGCTCCCAACAGCAGGAACAACCTCCAGAGGCACAGAACTGGAACAGGCACCTCATGACAAGTCAGAACTACCAGCAGTGAAGTTCAAGGGAGCTGGTGGTGTAGTCCTTGTGTCCCTGAGACTTCAGAACAGGAGTCCAGCACACACAAGCCCATGGAGCTTCTTCTCCAAGCATGTTCTCAGCAAAGTTCCAGTCTTTATCCTTTTTCTTGGCAGAAGCAGCAACTGCTGGCCAACCTAGCAAAGCACATAGGAAAGGGGTTGTACTCCTCCTTACATCTCTCCAGCTCTTCTCCTTGGCAAAAAGTTCACTTTGAGTCCAGAACTGATCTAATTTTTGGGAGTTTAAGGTCCACTACATATGCCCCATGTTGTCATTGTTCCCTTTGTGGCATGGGTCCCTGAGCCCAGTACAAACCAGCCATGTCCTCTCTAGGACAACATCACTACAGGAGTTGGAGACAGCATTGTGCAGAGTAGACACTGCCTATTCAGGTGCAAATGAAACCCCTCATACCATTCTAAATGCAGCCAAGGTCTATTTAGCTGAGCTCTGAGTCACCCAGGAAAGGCAGGATACACCTCAACCTCCCCACCCCCAGTGGCTGTCTAGAGTAAATGCAGATCCCCAGCCCCTGTCACGCCAGAACCAGAACACAGAATGGTTAAATAAGAAAATGGCTACTTTCTAAAAGTGGCATTTTCAAACACACAATTTAAAAACCATATCCCTAAAAAGAGAGCCTAAACTCCACTTCTCTATCTTGTCCCAATGGAAAGTTATACTTGTAAGATGTTACTAAGTAACTCCCATATTAGCCTATAGGACAGATATCCTTTCAAAAGTGAAAAACTAAATACACAGTAGTTCACTATAATGACATGTCACACACACCAGTACATGTCCTGCCTTTCACACACACTGCACCCTGCCCATGGGGGTACCTAGAGAGAGGGGAAGGTTAGGGCACGGCAAGTGCATGTAATTGTCAGGTAGACATGGCAGATGAAAAATGCATGTGCAGACACTGCCGTGGCAGGTCTTGAGTTACATTTGGAAGGTCACTTTTGTGGGTGGCACAATCAGTGCTGCAGACCCACTAGTAGCATTTAATTAAAAAGCCCAGGGCACAATCAATGTACTTTACTAGGGGATTACCAGTAAATCAAATATGCTAATCATGGATAACTAATTGTGATAACAATTTACACAGGGAGCACTTGCTCTTTGACACTGATCAGCAGTGGCAAAGTGCCAAAAGCATCTAAGCCAGCATTAAAAAAACAGGCGGTAGAGGCAAAAAGTCACAGAAAACCACGTCAACGATGCCAAGTCTAACACGTGTTCCCTCAAGCTGAAAAGTGGGGATAACTACCCACCCTCTTGGAAGTTCTCATCACTAAGGCAGGAGAATCTGGACAGACCATCAGCATTGGCAGGTTCTGTACCAGGGCAGTGTTCCACTGTAAAGTCCATTCCCTGTACGTAGGTGGACCACCTTAACTGTTTTGGGATCTCACCTCTCATTTGAATCAACTATCTGAGGACAGCGTGGTATGTCTAAACCAGGAAGCAAGTCCCAAACTAGTAGGGCCTTAGCTTCTTCAGCGCCCATACCACAGCAAAAGCTTCTCGCTCATTTACACTCCACCTCTGTTACCTGGGAAGTAGCCTCCTACTAAGGAAAGTTATGTGTTGGTCCAAGCTCTCCCCATTCAATTGTGAGGGAACTGCACCTACACCATGTTCTGAGGCATCTATCTGCACCACAACTTCTTTGGAGAAATTTAGTGACTTGAGCACGGTTGCCGTGCACATGGCAGATTTCAGGGCATCAAAAGCAGTCTGGCAGGCATCGGTCCAGATCCCCTTCCTTGGCTGCTTCCTTGAAGTCAGCTCTATCAAGGGGGCAACAATGGTGACACATCCCTTGACAAACCGTTTGTAGTACCCGGTAAGACCTAAGAAGGCTCCCAGCTCTGTCTGGGTCTTGCAGGGCTCCCAAGCCAGAATGTTGTCAATCTTAGGTTGCAGAGGTGCCACCTGGCCGCTTTCTACCAGGTGTCCTAAGGACACCACAGATCCCTGCCCTATCTGGCACTTACTGACCTTGATAGTGAGGACTGCCTTCTGCAGAGCCTTCAACACTTCACACAGGTGGTGCGATATATGGAGAGAAAAGATGGGATCTCTAAAGGGTTTCACTTTTAACAACAAAAAATACAGACATCAATCCAGAATAGATCTGTTTTTAGTTAACCAAAATATAAACAACCAGGTTGGGGATGTAAACCATGTGGGAGCACATATGTCCGATCACTCTGCTATAACGTTGATCTTGGTCCCCCCGAGCTCCGTAACACAACGGAGCTGGACTATAGATCATCCCATACTGTCTGATGATGACATCATGGACAAATTAGGCTGGAGTCTCAGGATTTTTTTAGATAATAATTTGGGCAGCGCTTCTATTGGGATAGTTTGGGTTACATATAAGGCCTTTTTAAGGGGAAAAATTACATCTTTTCAGACATATAAAAATAAACAGAAAGGCAATAATTCTAAACATAGAAAATAAAATCCAAAGTTTGGAACAAAAGATACAATGTAATGAAATAGAATATGAGATGGGACAACTATCTATTCAGAACCTTAAAACTAACCTTTTGGAGGTAGTGGAAAGGCGGCTACAAGAAAGATGGCAAGCTAGTAAAATGGCCCACAACAATTACAGGGAAGGGTGTGGCAAGTTACTTGCATGGAAGATAAAAGGTGATCAGGCAAAAAGTTTTATAAAACAACTAAATTATGGTACTGCTGGATGTCCAACAAGAGTGGGGGACAGTATAGAGACCACTCCACTAAGATATTTTGGGGAAGTGTATACAGAGGACCTAAGTACAACAAGAGGGGATGTACTAGATTGGTTAGACCAAGCACTCCCTAATAAAGTATTCAAGTTTTTAAAAGACGTCATCAATGGTGCGATAACTGAGGAAGAAATAAAAAATTCCATCAAAACAGGGAAATTGAGTAAGGCAGCAGGCCCTGACGGTCTTCCTATGGTGGTCTATAAAAAGTTAGGAAAATATCTAATGCCGGTTCTCGGTAGGCTGCTCTCAGCAGTATTTGAAAACGGAGAAGAGATTCCCCCCTCATGGAATGAAGCTACTGTTACCCTGATCCTTAAACCTGATAAGCCACCAGACTGTTGTGATTCTTACAGGCCCATCTCGCTGTTAAACTTGGATTACAAGATCTATTCGAAAATACTAGCAGATAGATTGAATGGGGTGCTGGGAGCACTCCTTCACGAAGATCAGAAAGGTTTTATGTGAGGTAGAAGTATTAAAGATCTAACATATAGTCTTATTGGTGCCATTGACTTAGCCTCCATAGATAAAGAGCCATTAGCTGTCATCACAGTGGACTCGACCAAGGTGTTTGATCGCTTAAACTGGTGTTATTTGCAGGAAATTTTGAGATTATCCAACCTGGGGAAAACTTTTGTAGGGCAATAAAGCAGTTATATAAAGTCCCCTTTGCTAAAATATTAATAAACGGGAACATCAACATCTGTAGAGGGACAAGACAGGGATGTCCACTATCCTCACTACTTTTTAATCTTTATATTGAACCCTTAGCGGAGAAAATCAGGAAGCATGAGAATATAATTCCCTTTCAAGCTAGGGTTTGGCAAAAGAAAGTGGGATTATATGCAGATGACCTGGTGATGTATAAATCAAATCTCAGTCTCGCATTACCAATAGTTTATGAGATGGTTGCGGGTTTTGGGAAGATCTCAGGCTATGAGATAAATCAAGGCAAAACGGTCATAATGGTCTGGAATATCACTACACAAGCGAGTTGTGTTAAAAAGGAAATGAGGTATCTGGGCATGAGAATTGTTCAGAAAGTAGAAAAAATTCCTGAAACCAACTTTCAGAAGATTAATAAGGAAATTGGGAAACTTCTGCTGGGGTGGTCTCACCTGCCATTATCCGTCTACGGAAGAGTTAATATTATTAAAATGACAATCCTCCCAAAAATCACTTTCCTATTTTAGAACATTCCTATGGCATTCAAGGAAGAGTGGCTTAAAAAGTCCCTGTCAAAAATCACCAGCTTCATTTGGGCCTCTAAAGGAGTGCATATCTCATGGAAAAAACTAAGACGACAATATGAGAAAGGGGGCTTGAGGTTGCCAGATTTATCTTACTATGCCTGGGTTTTCCTATTAAAAGAAGGGAAAGGTCTGTTTAAGGCACCAGATGGTTCGGAAATCGGAAAGATGTATACAGCAATGCTAAAAGTTGTAAAAGGGGGAGAATATGGTTTTATTCATAAATAAGGAGACCCGAGCTATTTCAAAAAGATACGTATGAAAACCCTGCAGGGCTTAGCAATAACATGTTATAAAGTCAGGAGAGAACTAAAAATCAACTATTATAGTTGGATGGCCCCTGCCTTTGACTCTCCGGGATCTCCAGAGTGGTCAAGGGATTTTTTGGTGCATCCATTAAAAGACGCAGGATAACTACCTGGAGCCAACTGATGAAGAATGGAGCCTTAATATCTTGGTAAGAGGGTCAAGTATTAGTCAACGGTCGATTATCAAGATTAAAGTATCTTCAAATTATAAATTGGAGTCTCACAGATGGTCTTGGAGAAGGACTGCCTAATAAATTGGAAACAAGCTTAGTAGCCGGTGTAACTCAGACAAAATAGGTGGCGAACTGGTATTGGCTGCTAATGGAGATAGCAGATGGAGATTTCACCTTGCCAACGGTGCTGTGGGAGAAGAGCTTGCCAGGAGAGCAGATCGTAGATTTATGGCATGTATCTTGTGACATGTTATACTCCACAGTTTGAACCGCAAATTTAAGGAGGAACCACCCCTTTTGTCTCCACAGGGTCTATTGGACGACATACAAACTATCTAAACTGGGGAATGGAGTTGTGTCAAGATGCCCTAAATGTTGTAAAGAGAAAGGTGATGATACCCATATGTTTGTAGAATGTCCGGCGATTCAAGGTTTCTGCTGGATGTGAGTAATACAATTCTTTTAATACTTGGTGAAACACTCCAGGTAAGCAAATCTTTGGTTTTTTTTGGGCTTCCCGATAATTATGAATCTTTGATAAAAACTACCAAAAAACTGATATATTTTCTAATACAACTCGCTCGCAGGGAAATATGCAAACATTGGGTCAAAGCTACTCCTCCTAGTCAAATAGAATGGTGAGCCCCAATAAAATACACCAATGCGTTGGATAGAGTACGTAAATGTAAGCACAATGATTTCTGGCTTCCTTACGAGAACTGGGAACTATCATTTATACAATAGTCCAATGATTAGGCCTCTATATTATATTGCTTAAATGCTCTGGTGGTGGCTTACAGACGACTTGGCGAAATAGTCACTGATTGTTGAGTAAAGAAGGCAAGGTGTAGAGTGTTCCATCCCGGTAAATAAGATCACTGGTTGCCGCCATCTCTGAGGTGATCATGGAGTAAACCTCTTGTATACCTGGGCAATGAGAAAAAACACTTCACACAGGTGTTGCAAGTGTTCCTCTCAGCTGGAGCTGAGCACAGCAAGGGTTCCAGGTAGGCAGTGCTTAATTCCTCCAGCCCGGACAGTACCTGGTTGACCAGTCTCTGGAATGTGGCAGGGGTCTTTTTTAACCCAAAGGGCATGACACAGAACTGGTAGTGCCCCTCTGGCATTGAGAACACAGACCTTTCTTGTACCCCATCAGTTAAGGCAGTCTACCAGTACCCAGAAATTAGATCAAACATGCTGCAGTACTCCCAATGAATCATGTGAACTCATCAGCTCTGGGGATGGGGTGCGCATCAGTCCTAGTGACGGCATTGAGCCCACAGTAGTCAACAGAGAGCAGTAGTTCAGGAGTGGAACCGGGTGCAGCAGCTTTCGGTAGCAAGAACACTGGGCTAGCCCAGGGGCTGCTGGAGGGCTCTGTCACCCCTAACACCAACATCTTGGAGACTTCTTCATTGATGCAAGCTCTGACCTTGTCAGCCAACCTGTAAATCATGTGTTTTACAGGTAAACTGTCTCCAGTGTCCACATCATGGACACACCATTTGGTGTTTCCTGGGGTCAGGGAGAACAGGGATTCAAACTGTTCCAGTACCTGGGAGCAATCCCTCTGCTGCTCTGGGTTTAGGGTGGAAGAGAGGTTCACACCATCCACTGACCTATCATGCTCCTTGGCAGACAGACAGAAGGTCAGTAAGATGTTCACTCCCCTCTTCCATTCCATCATCTGTAGCCAGGAGCATAGTGACTTCAGACCACTCAAAGTGAGGTTTGAGATGATTCACGTGCAGGATCCTTAAAAGGTTCCTACGAGTCCGCAAGTTCACCAAGTAGGTGACTTCACTCTTGCACTCCACCACCTTAAATGGCCCAGTTCACTTGTCTTGGAGTGCACAGGGCTCCAGTAGTGCCATCACCTATACTTTTTGGCCGGGCTGGGACTCCACCAGAGTGCATTAAGGCCATACCAACATTTCATCTCCCTTGGCTGGCTTCTAGGTCTGCCTGAGTAAGCTTCCTGAAGCGCTGAGTCTGGTTCTTGAAGGCCGGCATACAGCTGAATACATCCTGGGTAGTCTTACCTGGAGTTTTATCTCAGCTCTTCTTCACTAGACTAAGATGTCCTCTCACAGGGTGCCCATACAGCAATTTAAAGGGACTGAACCCTAAGGATTTCTATGGTATTTCTCTGAAGGCAAAGAACAGGCATGATACGAAGATGTCTCTCATGGGTTTTGTAAGACCCTTTATCATGCCGTTCAGGGTTCGGTTGAATCTCTCAACCAGCCCATTTCCTTGGGGATTTTCAGGTGTGCTGAATTTTTGTATTACACTGCACTCCTTCCACAAATAAGTCATATACCTAGATATGAACTTTGTACCTCAGTCAGATTCCACCTCTCTGGGGAACCCCATATGGGAAAAGATCCCTATCAATGCATGGCTCACCAAAGGGGCTGTGATTCCCCTGAGAGAGAGGGACAGCTTCCGGGTACTGGGTGGCATGGTCCACCAAGACCAAGCTATAGTAGTTGCATAAGGCTGTCTTGGGTTCCAGTGGTCACACAATATCAATGCCCATCTGCTCAAAAGGGGTGCTCCGCATGGGAAAAGTCTGGAGGGGAGCCTTTCATTTCACTCCACGTTTGCCACTTACCTGGCAAGTTTGACATGACCTACAATAAGTGTTAGTGTGCCTTCTCATCTGGGACCAAAAGAGGTGTGTGGCAAACCTGTTAAAGTTCTTGTTGCACTTCAAATGTCTTGCCAAAGGCACATCATGAGCTATTCCCAGTAGGAAGGCCCTGAAGCGCTGGAGTACTACCAGCAAACGGGCTGAACCAGGTTCAGCAACTTTAAGCTCACTGAAAAGGAGAACATTCCCCCAACAAATCCAATGTGATACAGTCTGATCACCTGCTGCCTGTTCTGCGGCCTACTGCTGCATACCAACAAGAGTAGGGCACTCTGTCTGCGCCTTGCAGAATTTCTCCCTGGTGGGACAAATGGGTCAGCTCAGGTAGGTCTCCCAGCTCAGCCTCTTGCTTGCCTGTAGGTTCCGGGGCATCCCCTTCAAGGTCTGCCTCCTCCTGGACAATGGGAACTTTTGCGCCGGGTTTCCCATGCCCCCTTCCCCTCCTCTTTCTGGCAGGCACCTGGGTCACTGTTTTAGGCTCCAGGTCCTCTCGATTACCCTTACTGGCTACCATTGACCGAGTGATCCTTCCAAGGAGAACTCTCCAGGGCATTGCCAAGCAGACATTCAACAGGCATGGGTGAACTCACAACGACCTTCAAAGGACCTGAGACCCCCACTCAAAGGGAACCTGCGCCACATTACACAGGCGCTCAGAGTTGTCTACAGCAACTACAGGGTAAAGAGCATTGGGGATTACCTGCTTCTCAGATACCCACTAACATCTCACAGATGTCACACTGGCTCCTGTGTCTCTCAGAGCATACACGCTCCTCCCATTGATGGTCACCCCCTGCAGTTACTTCTTAGTGTCATCCAGCAGGCAGGTGTCCGTGACCATCTCTCTATCTCCTAATGAGATAAGGGTCATCCCAGCTGGCTCCCCCCCTCCTTAGGAACCAACTCCTCCCCCAACACTACACTAACTAACGCCGGTGAAGGGGACCAGTGGGAGACGGTGTTGCCTTGGGGCACCTGGGATCCCCTACATGTGACTCTCCTAACCCCATACATAGCACTTGTGGGACCCCTTTCATCTGCCTTCCCTCTAGGGGGCCTTGGCTTCTCACCACTGGGGGGTTAGGAATCTTTACCTTAGGAACTATTGTGGGGCACTTTAGAGAACTCCTTTTGGGTACCCTTGTCCCCCTCCACTCTTCTGCTGGGGGCCCTACCCACCCATCCTTGGGTTTCCCACATAACCCTTGTGGACCAGCTCGTACTAGTCCAGCGGTCCGCGTCTTGAGCAAGCTTCATGGGGTAAATCAGCTTACATCAGATGCTGGCACAACTCTGGAACACAAAGACTACTCAAGTGCTCCCAAACCATCAAATTGTACAACCCCTGGTAATCAGTTACCTTGCTGCCCTTCATACAACAATCCAGTGCTCTGCAAAACAAAGGTTCACACACTCAACCCAAGTATTAGACTCAAGCTTCCTAAAAGACCTAGGGGCATATTATCAAGAAGAGCCAATAAAATTATCGCTGCTTTATCGGCAGGAAACTGCTGCTAAAGCGGCAATAATGGGCTTCATAATATGTCCTTGTGAATTCCATAGCAGCCCGGGCTTAACACCAGAACCTCGGCTGCTATGGGAATTCACAAGGGCCAATTATCAAGCCCATTATCGCCGCTAAACTTTTCCCTGTACTACTAAGGTGTAAGCCCATACCTGAGGCATAGGTGAGAGTACCCGTCTCCTCCAAAGGTGTAAAGGTGTCCCTCCCATTGGCCACAAAGTGTTTCTACAGACCGGCCCCCCTCTCCCAATGTTTCTCCGGGACCTCACTCATACACAGTGCAGCCTCAAAAGATGCAAAACAGGTATAAATATCCTCCCCCTTCTGAAAATTCTGCACTAGGTCTTTGGGAATGTAGACCTTCGCCCCAGGCTGCACTGGCTGTACGCTGCCACCATTTGCACTGGACTCTGCATGTTTGGCCTTGATGTCCAGCTCTCTCATCCTCAATTCATGTGCCAATAGCAACTTCCTTTCTCCCAAGGCAAAGGTAGCTTCCTTGTCTTTTTCCAGTTCCAGTTTCCTCATCTGGAGCTTCAGCAGTTCCAATTCATGATTTTTGACCCTTTGCCTCTCCTCCATTTCCTCTGGAGACAATTTCTAGCCTCCTACCAGGCACTCAAGGCCTTCTGCAGCTCCTCTTTTCTAGAGGCGCTCCTCTTGGGGCATCTAAAGCTTTTACAAAATTGTCTGAGTTTATCCACTTTGTATGTAAGCAACATTCCAATATCAAACTTCAAATCAACAACATCTTCCGCTGGTTTACCATTTAAAGACATGGGGGAATATTTACAAATCCCTATCGCCACAGGAACGTCACTTTTAGTGAAGTTCCATTGGCGATATGGGCTTTGCCTTATTCACAAGGCAGCATTAACGCTGCGTTGTAAATAAGGCCCCCTTTCACGCTATACTTAGCGTGAAAGGGCGGGCAATATGTGCTGTTATGGGCGTTCCACCGCACCACCCATTGATTTTGACGCTGCCCCATATTTTTTCATGGGTGGCTTAAATATGGGGCAGTGCCAAAATTAGGATCAGCAAAAACTTGGTCTTAACCTGGCGAAATGAGGAGAAATGCTTTACTTCTCCTCGTTGTTGCTGTTTCTAAGTGTGCCGAATTGTGCAGCACACATAGAAATAGCACTACACCATTGATTTTTTAATGTGCAAGAAGGAGTCCCTTCTTGCACATAAACAATCATTAAAAACGAATTATAAGATGCAACTTCTATGTGTGCTGTATGGATCTCAAACAGCAGTACCCTGCCCAAGGGGATACCTTGGGACTACCTGTTAGGTGTCTTACATGTAGGAGATGGGAAGGTTAGGGCCAGGTAGACATAGCAGTTGAAAACTGTGCGCAGACACTGCAGTGGCAGGTCTGAGTTACATTTGGAAGGCCACTTGTGTGGGTGGCACAATCAGTGCTGCATGCCCACTAGTAGCATTTGATTTACCAACATCACTACATTCACATGACTCTCGGTCATAGACAGAAAAAGGCTAGCCTGATTTTAGCCCAAAAATCTGGCCACATTTTCCAGCGGAGTTTTAATTAGAAATGCAATTCCTACACGAAATAGAGGTTAAAGACTTGCTTTTATGATGTTAGAGAAAGAAGTAGCCAATTAAATGCATGTAATTATAACACATGCGGGCTGCCAGGGATTTCCAGTGCAGATCAAAATGCTTGACTGGAAAACAGAAATTTTCCCTAACTTATGCTTTTAAATTGCCAATGAAGTACTATGTATCCGTCGTCAACATCATTAAAGTAATTAGGAATAAGAATGTTCATTTGGTAGGCATACGGTCTTCTTTTCACAAGGAAGGAAGTCCCAGATTATAGACATAGGCCAACATAATTTCACTGTGAAGGATGGCTTGCAGTCAGAAGGTGCCTGGGTCTATATTCAGGATGCATATGCATACAAGCATGTCTATTAAAATCCAGGTGTACTGATTAAGTTATGAATGCACAGATATATAAAGTACCCCACTGGCTGGTAAACATGAGGTGGTAATACAGTATGGAATTACTACTCCAACCACTAGAAACCCATAATGAAGAATAGAATGCAGGTTCCACCATCATCGAGCCCTTAAGGGGATTTGTGGATATTTCACTGCGGGACAAACAGCAGCACACACTGTACACCAGTGTTGCCACATGGTGATTTCAGTTTTTTAGGTCGAGACTATGCAGTGCGTGTGCTACGAGGCATGCTGTATTCAGTCTATGGTTTTTCAAC
This sequence comes from Lissotriton vulgaris, assembly GCF_964263255.1. Taxonomy (NCBI): domain Eukaryota; kingdom Metazoa; phylum Chordata; class Amphibia; order Caudata; family Salamandridae; genus Lissotriton; species Lissotriton vulgaris. Next base: position 2,072,238,306 of record NC_141687.1, read on the forward strand.
ATGGCCTGCTCTTCTGGGGCCGTATTACTGATGACTGTGCCAGCGCTAATTGACACGGTGCGCCAAAGTATGCGTTCGACTGCGTTACAGAGGATCGGTCTGTAATGCCTTTGTGATGTTGGTGCAGACTTTGAACTCTGTGTTTTTATGTGCATTTGCGTCTGTGCACATATTGTATTAGTGCACATACGCAAACGCACATAAACACAGACATACTCTGGCGCACAGCGACAATTAGCGCTGGTGCAGTCATCTGTAATACGGCCCTGGTTGGTTGATTGGCCTGCCTTTCGAAATTCCTTTACTCTGGTTAGTCAATAGTGTCCATTTGTCCCGCCTTTGGGTGCTAGGTGCCCACCAATTGTTTCTTTTGGTTGGCCAGCTCTGGCCTTCTGTTGCCTCCTTGCTCGCATCCCCTCACTTCTGTCATTGTTGCCGTCTTTTCTGCGCCGCTGTTTTTTAGGTCTCGCCTGTCGATGCGCATGCGCATCGAGCAAGCGAGACTATGGGGACTTATCCACTCTTTGTCCAACTTGCAAGGAATCGTGGCGATTCCTTGCAGTGCCCGTGACTTTTAAGCTCAATGCGCATGCGCATTGAGCTTAAAAGCGCGTGCACATCAGTTCCTTCAGCCACTCCAGGCCCCTGCTGCTTTCACACCTCCCCGCTCCGCCCCCTCCCCTGCCCGCCGTGTCGCTTTTCTCCTCCCCCTCCCCTTATCTGCCTTCCCTCCGTCTTTTCCCTCTCCCCGATCCGCCCCCTCCCCTTCTCTCTCTTCCCTCCGTCTTGCTTCTCCAGCACACCCGGCCTCACTTCTCCTCCCCCTAATTACACTTCTTTCACTGCCGCCAGGCTGCTGTCACTTAATCTCCCCACTGCCCCACCCCCATTAGTGTCCTAACTACACTTCCAAGTCTCGCTACCTCGCCGCCTCCTCTCTATCCCTCTCTCTCCGTTCTTTTCCCATCTCTCCGTCCTCCCCTCTCCTTTTCTCAATATTCTTCTTTTCATACTTGTTCTTCTCTCCCATCCTGCGCTGCTCTTTCTCTCTCAAGCTTGCACAGAATGGCGGTGGCGGTGGCTCCATTTCTGTCGGGTTTAATTCATGTGGGGCATGAGTACCTCTTTCCCGTTTTCGCAGCTGAATTATCTTTGTCAGGGCCCTTTGGCTTTAAGTCTGACCGTGATCAGTGTTGCTGCCGTCATCTGCAAAATAAATCATTTTTCGTCCGAGTTCCAGGCTGACTGTGATGAATCCGCTATGTCACAGGGACCCGTAAATGTGGCTTTATGTGGCTCTACATTTTGTGCAGTGGGAGCACAAACATGAACATGAACCCAGTTATGCAGTGCCAGTAAAAATAATTATGGCCCAAAAACACAGAAGCCCGAATCCGGGTGAATGCTGTTACGTGTACAAGCTCACCCACCCACACATTAACACTTAATGCGCGGGTCACATTCAGTGTTATTACATTATTGCCAGGAGAAAGGGCTTTTCATTGGCTCAGACTACTTGTCATAATGACGTAAAAAAGTAGAAGGCAAGCTAATAAACATTATATTATAATCTGCACATATACTATATGTCCATTCAGGTTCTTTAAAAACTGAAATGTTTCTAATCCGTGCGCATGTATATTTTGTGAAATGCAGGTTATTCAGATGGCGATTTTCTGAAATCAATCCAGCGCTCTCCTAATCCTTCGTTATCTCGCACGTGCTGAGGCACCACCCACGCCCCCACCCGGGCTCGGCCTTGCACAATTAACAAAACAAGGGAGTACTGGATTCCCCTCCCCTCGCCTCTGCTGACCATCTTTTTTTCAGTACAATGGTGCACATGGGCTCTGCATGCAAGCCATGTTCATTTTAGGCTTCTCAGCGCTTGGCAGTCTGCATGGCAGGTAGAGTTTTTATAGTTTGTAATTCCTGATGACTATTTGGTAACAAAGCATTACTAAAGTTAAACTTGGACACCCTTCTTCTGCATGTGTTATTTCACGCGTGGCCTTGTCCTGTGACTGGTGCTGGGGTAGGCTGAGGAGGGATCCCATTTGGCAGTGAAGCAGCGAGGCAGGCCATGAGCGATGTTGTGTTTCCTCTGATGCACCGAGGGGGCTTTTAAAGCCTTCTAACGGCCCTTCTCACCCTCACCCTCACTCACCCTCAACACCTCACCCTCAACCTCAACCCCTCACCCTCACTCACCCTCACCCTCACTCACCCTCACTCACCCTCAACCCCTCACCCTCACTCACCATCAACCCCCACTCACCCTCAACCCCTCACCCTCACTCACCCTCAACCCCTCACCCTCACTCACCCTCACTCACCCTCACTCACCCTCAACCCCTCACACTCATTCACCCTCACCCTCACTCACCCTCAACTCCTCACCCTCACTCACCCTCAACTCCTCACCCTCACTCACCCTCACTCACCCTCACCCTCACTCACCCTCACCCACACTCACCCTCCCTCAACCCCTCACCCTCACTCACCCTCAACCCCTCACCCTCAAACCTTCACCCTCAACCCCTCACTCACCCTCACTCTCACTCACCCTCACTCAGCCTCAACTACTCTCACTCACCCTCAACCCCTCACCCTAACTCACCCTCACTCACCCTCAACACCTCACTCACCCTCACCCTCACTCACCCTCAACACCTCACCCTCAACCTCAACCCCTCACCCTCACTCACCCTCACCCTCACTCACCCTCACTCACCCTCACTCTCACTCACCCTCAACCCCTCACCCTCACTCACCCTCACTCACTCTCAACCCCTCACCCTCACTCACCCACCCTCACCCTCACTCACCCTCAACCCCTCACCCTCACACAGTGCAATAGGTCTCAGACCATTTCAGTTAGAGCTTTAAGAAATGTTTATGGCTTTTTTTATTTGTAATTCTTTAGCATTGGCTACAGGAAACAAAAATGCTAAACATTTACAAAAAAATCCCATAAACAATTCTAAAAGCACTAACTCTAATGGTGCGAGACCTATTGCATTTCCAATGCTTGTTTAAAAAGAGTTTCCTTGCATTGCTTTTTGTTGGCCATTTGTTTCCTCCTTGCTCGAACCCCCTGCCTCCTGTTTTGCTATTTGCTGAAGAAACACAATGCAGCTCTTTTTACTTAATTGGAGGCTATCATTAACACGCAAAATAACAGTGGTAAGTATAGCTCAATCACTGTGTGGACTTCTTTGAGTTTCTTTTATTTGTTCTCGTGTTTTGTTCAGTCTGCTGCCATAAAGTAAAAAGTACACTTTTTTTGTGGTAGTACTTATGCCCAACTCTTCATGCTGAAACCAGCCTGAACACAGAGACGTCACTGAAGGAACTCTGCCTCTTGGAAAATAGTGGCCGTCATTTGCTGAGAGGAAAGTACCGAATGCTTCTTCACTCTTAACCAAATAGTTTCACGTCATTGTCTTTGTAAACCTTATTCCACCTCTGGCTGGTGCGCCAATAAAATGTACACGGATCATAATGTCACAGCGATGACATATGACTTTCCCCTCCACGCTGGCCATCCCTGTCCGACTCTAAACCACGTCACTCTAGTTATTAAGAACAGAAAATGCTCTGGCAGCGGGCCCACCTCTGGACGTCCGCCCCGCAGCGCTGTTCGTGTCTGCGTCACTGGAAACAGAACTAGTTGCGAACAGCCACCGTCAGAGAAGTTATCAAATCTGCAAATCCACTCCTCCTTTCAAAAATGCTACTCACAGCCCTCCTTACAATCCTGCCGCGAATTCAGCAGACACTCTGTTTATCGACCTGCCACCGTCATAACAAGGATAATTGTCAAGAATTAGTTGAGTCCGTTTTCTTCGACCTTCTGTGGACTGGGTTTCACACATGCACATCTAAACTTGAACCTGAACCATAAGCAAAACAACATTCCCATTCACAATGCCAATACCTCGAACTCCAACAAATGCGAGTTCTATTGTATTTCCAATGCTTGCTTTATTTTTACCCTCCCCACCCCCGGGTCACTCCCCACTGTGCCCAGAGGCATTTCGTCCCCTACAATTGTGGTGCTGTTTAATCAAGCACTGCAGCGCAGGCGGTTAAATGTCCAATCGGCATCATTAACGCGGCCCAAAGTCCACATATCGGGTTATTCTCATGTGTGGATCGTAAATAGCGGTCGTGTCACAATTTCTAGGGGTTACACTTTGTTTTGCAAGACTGGTAAGCGTAGTATGCAAGCATAGCCGCTAGTGCTTGAACCCTGCCGCGCTGATTATATGGGCCTCGTTTCACGTTGTGCAGTCAGAGTTGCATCCATACAGTTTTTCTCTTGAATTACACTTATGAAGATTGCAAGATTTACTGGGTCAGGTCATACTGGGCACAGCGCCTACTATACCGCACCTGCTAATACTATTTGCTTTTCCTTTCACGTGTTCCATCTGGTAAAGAGAGACCACTGCAATACGTAAGCGGAATTCGAATAGTCTGATGTTTACAAGTGCCAGGAAAATGCCGCATGCAACATCATTGAAACTCTACAAGACGTAAGAGCGCAACAACTTCTCAGAAGTAATGCTATGTTTCCGACCCTATTATGCGAGGGACTTATCCTTTCTTGGCACCGCTTTAATAGTATCACCTACCCGAGTATACATAAATATGCCACAAAACAGTGCTGAAGACTCCAAATAATCTTTCGAAATTTAACAACATTTTGTTGACATTTAGGACGGCAGGCGACCGGTTCGAGCTGAAAGTGTCTCGCGGGTAAGTACAGACGCAGCTGCCAGACGTTTTCTTCTCGAACTAGTTCGCTTCCTGTCCCTCGAGTTACTTCTACGCGGAAGTTATCCCCTGCGGTTGAATTTTCAACCGAGACACACTGGGGCAGATTTACAATAACTGGCGCATCCCCAGGGATGCGCCAGTTCTTGTGCGCCGCAGCTCCGCCCCCCCCCCCCCCCCATGGTGCGCCGCATTTACAATGCGGCGCACCATGAGGCAAAAACTACACCGATGCGTGACGCATCTGAGCGGTAAAGGCGGCGCATTGCTGAAGTTGCGTCGCAAGCGCGACACAGCTCCAGCAATGCTCTGGGGGGCCCTATCTGTCCAATGCTGTGTCAAGCCTTTCGCCTGCTTCAAGCAGGCGCAGGGTTTTGACGCAGCACTGGCCTAAAAGTGACTGATTAGCCACTTTTAGGAGGCGTTCCTGTGCAGGAACGCCCCCCCTGCGCCGGAACGCATCCTTTTGGCGCAGGCTTTACAACGTGACGCATCTCCCAGATGCGTCACGTTGTAAATACCCCACACCATGGCGCATCTTTTGCGCCACCACTGCGTCACAAAAGTGACACAACGGCGGTGTAAAAGAGGCACAAGGGGCTTGTAAATCTGCCCCCAAGTGCATTTTGCAAAAGTTTGCGTATTTACGGGTAGTTTTTACCCACCACCACTCAGGAATATCCCCTTCAAATTATTTAAAAAGTCATTTCAGCAAGAGATGCTGCAAAAGTTCATTAATACGAGCCGCATTGTTTATGTCTGATAAATTGAATAATATGATACTGTTATCCAGGCGTGCAACACCCATTGGGCTCACGGGGCTTCGGCACCCCCTGTCGTATGTGTCAGCCCGGACGGAGACAGCTTTGCGGCTGGCGAGCATCTAATTGCAGTTGCACCCGAGTACTTAGCAGGTCCTTAAAAGACCATTTACTTGTAAATGAGGCTTTTGCTGTGTGTTCACCCCTTCTTACAGCCACTCTGTCTATAGTTGGAAGAATGAGCCCCCCGAAATATTTTTTCAGCCCCTCCTCCTCCGACCCCCCCCCCCTCCCCCCCCCTGAAATTTGGCTCTAGTTGCCCGCCTGCTGTTATCCATCAAGAAACAATGCTAAGCAGGTGGCTGGGCTCATTTGATAAAAGCATGTTGTCAGTAGTGCTGCATTCGATAGCCAATTAGCCGATGCTTTGGTCCAGGAGAGAACTTGCTCTCGTGACCTCTAAACAGTACCTTTCTGAGAATGAGGCATTCCGTGGGTAAATATGGAATCACAGAGCTCATGCACAGCTCTTCGGCACAACAGCCAGCAGGGCATGACTTGCTCAAGTATGCCAGCCATGAGATTGTGCAGGAGCGTTTGCTAATGTGTCAGCAGCCCGGGTATTGTTACAGCTGGATGCTTGTTACAATGCTGTCTTCTAAAAATAAATAGCTCACTGGGATACAAAAAATACGCACCCGCACAGATCATTAGCAACATTCAAGGTGAATATGGTTTAAATGTTCTGTATTATTACTAAAAAGGGCTATGTAATCACTTACATTTGGTGGCAGGCAAGGGTAAAATTGCAAAGTACAAATACTCCATAAATTGATAACATGTATAGTACTTTCTGTGCAAGGTTGTATAGGTATTAATGCAAGCAAAATTCCTCTGTATATTTACCTAGGGATGAAAGTCTGCAGCTGGCTGTTTAAGATAGGCTAGCAAGCAATTTTTCAATTTGGTTAATGCAGTTTCCTTAATTTTTTTATTTTTGGATGTGTTTGTGTAGCCCCACGTTGCAGAAGCCACCCAAACTCAAACTCCAGAGCTTCTATGCGATATCCTTGATGTCTTCTGGGAAAGAGTGAGCCCTAAAAAAACTCCACCACCCATTCCCCTCGAGGGTAAATCTCTCAAAAGCACTTTACTGTTTGGTGCTGTTTTCTAGTGGAGCAGGGATGACCTGGACTACTGGTCCTCTATTAATAAGCTGTAAAATAGCTACTATAAGCAAAAAGCACCAACCATGGCTACCTGGTCTCGCAATCTGGTCAAAGGCGAAAGTTCAGGCTCACCGCGCTGGAGCGTGGGTCAGAAACAGTCCCAGATTAGTCTCACTGAAGTTTTTCCTTCTCAATTTTTGTGCTAAGAGTCCCGTTTGCACAGGAAGCAATGAGAGTGTCGCGCGTGGTGGTCGGCGTGGCCCAAGCAGCAGGCCGGGAGGCGCAGATGGGCAGGCTGGTGCTCCGTATTTGCGGCCCTTCGCAGGCAATCTGAGCTTGTTATGCAAACAGATGGGCTAGGGTTGGATTTTGGTGTGAGTGGCTCCTCTGGAGAAAGGCTGCGAGTGGACAGACTGCTCCCTGTAGAGGAAGGGATTGCCAATCTTGGAAGTAGGGTACCCCCGTCCTCAACAGGCTGCATTCTAAGAAGCTCCTGCAAGTCCTGCTCTGATTCATTCACATCATCCTCTTCTTCCTGGTCATCTGTTGTGACTGGCAATTGGTAAAAATCTTCCCATGCCCTAATGCCTTTTGGTGTTTCCCCATCTTGGGGCTCATTTTAATGGGTAGCCTCCTCTCCTGGCAATACTCTTTGAGCTGAGACACAGTGTGGCTCTCCAGGTTGACAAGCTCAAACTTTAACTTTGCCGGTGAGGTCACAGACACAATCAGTCAGGCAGTAGTGAATTTACAAAAAACGGCCAATAAGGGAGAATTTTAAAGTCCCAAATTTTTCCTGCAGAAGTTTTACATTCTCATATTTTGTGCCAAAGAGTCACGCTTACTCTGGAGAGGTGCGTGGGGAGCAAGCAGACTGTCGCAGGTTGTGGTCAGTGTGACCCGAGGTGGAGTGCATTGCATAAATGCTGTTTGCAGTGATTTTCCAGTTCCAGGTGCTTGTCTGCACTGTGCAATCATCGCAAACAGCACCGTGCACAGTGCAAGCGGGTGCTGCTTCCTTTCTGCCACTCAAGTAGATTTTTACTCGAGCGGCAGCTTTCTCAACGCAAATGAACAGTTTCTCAACACGAGCAGTCGCAAGCATACGCGACCACTCTTAATGAGAAATCTGACCGCCTGCATTGAGAAATCTCGCCGGGCGGTTGATTTTCCAGGCTCACCAACTTGATGTGAACGATCGCGAACAATGAAAAATCTCACCGGTAGGTGGACGTTGACAAACACGTGCAAGGAAAAAAACTCTGCCCGCCATGTGGAGTGGAGATTTTTGGAGCTCTGCAAGCTCTACGTAATGTGAAGTGCGGAAATCTCCGCAAACTCCGCGAGCTGAGCGGAGTTCATCGCCCAGAATTAGTTGAAATGTGCAGGTGTCCATCACCCAGCCGGCTGTTCAGCCACATATTTATATATACTCTTATTTACATCTTATCTCTGCCTTCCCCAAATGTTCTTTTGTGGATGGGGGCGATGGGACGTATGCTAAGATTTTAAGCTTGGCTCCCACCAACATTGTTCTCAGTCACCCTGAACCTCTAGCCTGCCATCACTTATAAATGATGAAAATAAGATGTCAAGCTGCCTATGGCAGTATTAGGAGTTAAGTATGACTGAGGATGTGAACAGTGAAAGTGAATTGTAAGGCTTTTCCATATCTTTAAAATTTCATGTCTTTTCATTTTTTTTTTGCTTTCTCAAGTTTTACACCATCATCAATGATAACTACACGTTAGTTTTTTCAGGGAATTTCACAGTTCTTTGTTGGTGTTGTCTAAGTTTTTTGTCCCCCTCCCTCAAATTTATAGTCTAGTGTGGAGGGTGGGGCATTTTTATTAGATGAAACCTGTCAGGTTACTGCAGTAGGCAAGAGTTTTGATGTTGGTGGCCCACTTGAACAAACCATGAGGATAGACGATTTGCACTATGATAATTCTTATTAGGACATATTAACCCTTTAATTGCTGCCGTCGGCCAACGGTCGTCACATGCGCTACCTCCCCAGTGCAGCGCACGACCGTTGGCTGACGGGCCAGCATTCGTTCTCCGAATGTTCAGCACTGGGCGCTGAACGTTCGACGCTGGGAACGGGTTAATAAGAATGTTATATTGTTTTGACAACTGTATTTTGTAAATATTGGTAATTTTGTAAATGTATAACTAATGGATGCCTTATTGGAAGGCTTATCGACCAGCACAGTATCTCTGAGTTGGTTATGGTGGAAAGCCAGCGATAAAGTTTACAGGCCTAATTGTTTATCAAGAGAAATTATGATAAAGACAATAGTCTGACATTCACAATGAAAGGCATATGTAAAAGTCAATATATATTTAACGGTAGATTGTTAATACGCTTTATTAAAGCCTACAGATAGGTTTGTTTTCCAAGGAATCTCACAGATTACCATGGTAGGCAAGGATTTTGGTGCTGGTTACCCCCTCTGACAAACCGTTGGGATAGAATATTTGTACTTTAAGAATCCTTGTTAAGCCCTCTTAGAAGAAATAGTATTTTGCTTTTCCAACAGTCATTTTGTATTCTATGAAATTCTATGACTTGATGCTTGATGGCTGCCTGCGGGAAAGTTTACACTCAGTACAGGGAGTCTTACTTGACTATTGTGATAAGTCAATGATAACATCTACAGCCTGGTTGGTTCACTAGGAAAAATAATTTTGGTGCCATAGGTCGATATGGTTAATATGAAAAGTTATGATAAACCCATTAAGCCTGACTTACTGATCGAGAAAGCATATGTTACAATCAATAGGAATTAAAGGGAGGATTTCTGTTTCTCTATATTTAAACAAGCCTTGAGGTAGGCATTTTGTTGCATGAAATGCCACAGATTACCTTTGCAGGGAATGATATTGGTGTTGACTACTGTCTCTGGTAAATGCTACAGGGAGAAGATTTGCACTGTAATAATTCTTGCTGTAATCTCTTAGCCATCTTCCAAGACCCTGTAATAAAGAAAATAATTAAATAATACATACATTCTTGTATATCAGAATATATCCATATACATGCCTTTGAGTCTGCTCTGTTCTGGCATTGGTCTGTCTTTGTGTCGCTTGCACTGTGCTTCCATCCGTTACAGCGAATAGCATGGAGTAATGGCTCAGTCAACAAGTTATTGGCTCTTTTGTCCTGTGAATGACAGCATTTTCTGATTACATGTGCACACCCACCTGAAAATGAGTGTGCTTATGTATCAGGGCTGATTGGCTAGTCCTTTAGTATTGAATTTTCTCCTTTTAGAATTCTCCTTTCCTTTCTTTCATTTCTTTGTTTCTTCTCTTTTTATTTGAAAGAGGATACCAGAGATCGTCTGACAGAGCTAACTGTTTGATGCTCATTTCATCGGCAGTATTTTTTTTATATTTGGTTTTATATAGTCATGGTTTGAATAGGGCTTCTTTCAAGGCCAAAAGATCAAGGTTTTGTCAAGTAACAACTACCAGTACCTTACTTTTACCTCTGTTCAGTCAGAGGTAATGTTCCTTCTTCAATCTAGACGTACATTTGGTCTGGCTACCAACTCTGTTTCCTACTTGGTGGGGAATCAACATGCTGTGCCCAGTGGTAAGGGTCGCAAGTCTATATTGATCAGCAAAGATGACAGAATAAATCCATTCATCATCTTGCGAGATTTCATTTTCATGGCTGATTTTATTTGGAAGTGCATACATTAGTCTGTTACATGAATATGAATTAATTCCAGGACGGTTGGATACCCCGAGAGCATTGTGGGCATTCGAGAATCAATGCTGGTCTCTGGTCCTTATCTATGTTGACGAGGACGTTCTCATTCAGATTGTTAACATATCCGGAGGCCATCAGTTATATTGTTTTCCACAATTTTCTGAAGTTGTTTTATGAGAGAAGGTAGACAGGATATGAGGTGTTAGGTAGCAAGACACGTGGGACTTCCTTTTAAAAAGTCACAGACGTGAGGGACAGTAACATCCCACTTACTATTTGCGGGGCTTTTCTTCCAGCAGTTTGAATAAAGAAAGGAAGGAGCGAAGTGAAATCTCATATAAGATTTTTGGGGATGATGATGCAGTGTATGAGGTTACATACCGGATGTTTTCTAAAATGGTGGGATAATGATCTCCACTACAGAGCTGCAGTGAAGAAAAAGGAATCTCCGGTGATTATGCAAAATGATTAAAGGACCTAAAATGTATTTCAGACGAGAATGATGCTTGAAACAAGAGTGAGTTGTATATGGACAGTGGCCACAGGGGTGTAGCCTCAGGTGGGTGTTTGGGGTGGGACACCCTGAAATACATGCGTTCTTTTGCTGGGGCCCTGAGTTGGGTTTGCTTCATTTTTGTTGGGTTTTTTCATCATTTTTACTTCTTCACTTTACTACTTTTTTTAAAATTAAAAATATTGCTAGTAGTATGCTTGGAAAGCTGCACCACTCTCAGGTTTCCAGCCATACTACTTGCAATTTGTCATGTGATATTTTGGTCGTGTGACAATTTTGGATTTTATAACTTCCAAAGTGCAGATTACACAAACAGTGCATTTTCCGATTGGGAAAGGTCACTTTGCTGTTGTGCTTTTTTTTCTCCATAAGTAAAATTTTTCTTTGCACGGAGAAACACCTTCTTCACACCAAAAACAATTGAGCTTTTCCATTCACCTTCCCATTCTGGAAGGGGATTTACTCCATCACTTTGCAGTCGCAAATCTCTGAAAATTTCCAAGGTGTCAGATAGGGGTTAAAGAATTCACACTAACTAAAAGGTTGGTTGGTGGGCATTCACAGACTCTCAAGGCAGATCATGGTGGTGCCTCCCACTCCGCACATGAAATTAAGGCTTATAACCCCAGTCCTAACAATATTAAGGAAACAGAAAGTGTTTACATTTTAGAAAAGTGTGAGTGGTGTTAAAATAAACAACATAAAATACATAATATACTTATATTTGGAAAAACACACTAAAATATTACGGGCCTGATGTAGGTAAAACGTTTTTTACCACTTCTTAAATACCGATTCATACCGAATCAGTATTTAAGAAGTGGTAAAAAAGAGGAGGGCAGATGTACGTAATTATATTGTAATAATTACCGAATCGGAAGGAATCAGTATTTACTGATTCGGTAAATACCGAATCGGTAATGCCCATTGATTCCTATGGGCATTGAAGCCCCTAGGAATCAATGGGCATTACTGAATCGGTATTTACCAAATCGGTAAATACCGAATTTGGCAAGGGTGCAGGGGGTGTCACTTTGACACCCTCTGGCACCCCAATTACAGGCATGTGTGCCATGTGGCACACAGACATGCCCTAAAGGCATGTCTGTGTGTCACATGGCACAGGTGTGCATGCACAGATGTGCATGCACACCTGGATTCGGTATTTTACCACCCAATTGGATTGGGTGGTAAAATACCGACTCCTAAAGGCCTGTGGCACAGTTTTCAGTGCCACCTACATGTGGAATTTACTGATTCGGTAAAATTACCGATTCGGTATTTTACCGAATCGGTAAATTTACCGAATCGGTGAAATTACTGATTCTTACAAAAAAGGTCCCCTACATCTCAAAAGCCTAATACCGGTCGGAAACGGCCGAAATCGGCTGTTTCCGACCGGTATTAAGGCTCCTTCATCGGGCCCTACATGTTAAATAAACTGCATCCTAAATGACATAAAATAAAAAGTACAACGTAAACTAAATACTTGTCAATTTTTTAAGTTCAAACAACCAAAATTAGCCCATTTTGACTAACTACTTTTATTAAAATGAAAATAACAAAAATTTTAAATACAGAAATAAACATTTTAAAATAAAACTAATTACAAAATATATATCCAAGACAATAGTAAACCACTTACCTAATAAAATAAACATAAAGGGGCTGATTCCGATCCTGGAAAAAAATGTCTGTACGATTTTCATCTGGATCCATCGCTGTACGATTCGTACCTGTCCGTCCGAGTCGCGTAGTACGATCCGTATTCCGCCAATGCGCCCGAATCGCCCCGATCAGTATGTATTGCAAGGCTGAAACAGTGAACCGTACGACTCATACACATGCCGTACGACCCGACGAGTACGATCCGGACCGGGGTATGAGGACGCAATTCGTACGGTCCATGTCAGGTAAGGGCGATTCGTACGGTAAAGCACACGATCACTTATAAACTTATACACACGCACCGTACCCCTGCGATCATACGGAGTACGCACCGTACCCCGCGATCGCAGGGTGTACGCACTGTACACCCAGCGAGCATGGGGTACAGTGCGGACACCCTGTGATTGCAGGGGTATGGTGCGTACACCCCGTGATCACAGGGGTACGGTGCGTACCCCTGCGATCATGGGGTGTACGCACCGTACCCGGGGGGGCCGTTCCGTACCTGTTTCTGGGCGAACTCTGCTTTTACAGCTGTTTTTAGCTGCCATTGAAAAAGGGTCATACTGTGCGTACCCGTCATGAATCGTACTTGCTGGGTCGGAAAAAGCAGCCGCGAACTGATCAGATGTCGCATACAGTGGGTTCCGAGGGAGATTTGTACGGGGATTTGATTCGTACGCTCTCTGTACGATTCGTACGGAGTCCAGCTCTTGGTACGAATCGTACTTCGTCGTACGTAGTGGGGACAATGCAGGGTACGATTTGTACGGGAAAAACGCTCCGAACGACTATTGGGAGCGGTTTTTCCCGAATCGGAATCGACCCCAAAATGTATAACTTCAAACAAATAAACCCCAGAAATTTAAAATAATTTATAAAAAATAATATAATTTTTGTAACAGTAATGTAAAATAGTAGCCTTATAAAAAAACTATAATTACACACTTCATAAAAAACAACACTACCCTCAAAAAATTAAACACTCAATTAAAAAAAAAAAAATTACATAATTAGATTGTTACTCCCCAGAAAACACTACCCATCCTATATCCAATAAACCTCACAAGCTGGAATTTTTGTGTAAGAAAAATCTTAAATATGCAGCCCTAAAAACGAACCTAAATTCATAAAAAGAAATGACACTAATATAATTTCAATATGAGAGATAAATAGTATTCTACACACATAAAATGAATCAATAATTTTAATTTGTATATTTAAATTAAAACCTGCCTATGCTATCCCCTAAAATAACCCACAACACAAAATATTTGAAATAGTTAAAAAATAGATCACCAAGTATTAAAATGACAACATCCAAATAAATATATTGTTCACTATGATATTACAAACATGCTGCAGTTTATGTTTCATAAATATTGTTAGCAAGTGATCTTTGGAAAAACACATTTGCTGACTTTATGTTGTGCATTTTACTTGAAATGAGTGAGCTGTTCTATTGAATATATTATGATGGGTGTGTTTGTGGAGACTTTAATGGGCTGATTAGGATGTCGGTCGGAGTTGCCTCCAACCGAAATCCATACGTTTTCGAAACATACCGACCTCGGGTCGGCGGTACGAAACCGCAATTATGATGTGACAGCTCATGGTGCGGTCGCAAACTCCCATTTCCCTATGGGAGCGTGTGCAGGGGTCAGAAACCGGCTGCAGCACAAGCTCCGATAGAAAAATGGGAGTTACTATAAATCCCTGCACTAGCAGGGCACCGTGTGCCCCCCGGCCCACAACCGTAGACTACAGAGAGAAGGGGGCCCTGCTAGGGGCCCCCAAAGTCAATTTCCGACATGGAGAGCGGTTGGAAATCGTAATCATAATTCAAATGGCGGAAACGATGTTCGTGAGGGTTTATGATCAGTATCCAACTGGCCGACAGGCTCCTTAAGCCAGTTGGAAGCCAGTCATATTGACAGGCCTGTTTAAACTCCGACCATCTTCTTTGTAATAAGGCGGTCAGAATTTAAACCAAGGATGTCGTTTGGAAAGCCCTCGACGAGCAGTCAGAGGCTTATGGAACGACATCCTAAACGAACTTAGTGTTATTGTTTCAACGTGAATGCCAGCTGCATAACTCTACAGGGTATTTGAGATGAAAGTCATTCTTTTCCACCTTCATGGTTATGGTGGGTTTATTTATTGAGTACTACTGCCTATGGCGGTAGAATTAAAGGAAGCAAGTCTAAGTTGCAAATATATTTTTAAAGATTTTCTAAAAACAGATAATGAGGATTAGTTCCCTGAGCTCATATGGGAGGGCATTCCAAAAGTTGGGAGCTGCTGCTAAAAAGACCCTGTTGCCAAAGACTGGGGTTCAGACTTTGGAATTTGTAAAATATGTCTGGTAAAGTGGTACCAGAAAACTTTCTTAGCCATAAGGACTGGAGTGCTGGAATAGATAATGGCAGCCAATGCAAGTTTCTTCTGGCTAATGTAACTGAATTATCTTTTTTCAGACCACAGAGCATCCAAACAGCTGATTTTTTAATTAGTTGAATGCGCAAGATGAGTTTTTTTAAGAATGGCTAGTAGAACTGAATTGCTGTTATCTATCCATGGACTGAATTAGAGCATTCACAACAAGTATCATGAGGTCTAATTCCCGGACAGCAGGATAGGTTGAAGCAGTTTCAGTTGAAAAAACTGGATTTAGTCATGTTGGGTACTTAAATTACCTAAACTGGCGCTGATATACATGCCTAGGTTACACACTGAGGAGGAAAGGGGGAGGAGGGCCAGTGATAGCAGACCAGTGTATGTCAGCACCCTTTTCAGGTGAAGTTAGAAGCAGCTCAGTCTTCGTGGGATTAAACTTCAAATATTTTGGAGACCTCTTTAATCCTGTGACTGAAAGACTATCAGCTAAGCAAGTTTTGCTCTCTTTAGTCAAACGTGCTTTAGGTGAAGGGCCAAATATCATCTTGGTATCATCAGCACACATGATTTGTAATCTATTGCTCAGTAAAGATTTTAACTAAGCTGTTCCCTTGATGCCTACATCACTTTGTATGGAAAGTAGCGTATTGTGGTCCATT
The DNA here is from genome assembly GCF_964263255.1 of Lissotriton vulgaris. Lineage (NCBI taxonomy): Eukaryota > Metazoa > Chordata > Amphibia > Caudata > Salamandridae > Lissotriton > Lissotriton vulgaris. The sequence goes on from NC_141687.1 coordinate 2,072,253,977, forward strand.
TTATCAAATGCCACTGAAAGTTCACAGTAAACAAGAGCTTCTGTGCCTCTGGCAATTATTTTTCTATGTTTATCATCCAGAACTGAGACTACAAATAATTCTAGACAATGGCCTGCCTGAACCCTGCCTGATCTGTGTCCGAAAGTGCATTATTTTCAATAAAATGCTGGCTTTGTGAAAAACAATGTTTTTTTGTAGCAGCTGAGGCTAGTATGTAAGAAGAGATAGTGCCCGAAAATTACTTGAATCAATGGGGTCCAGGGTGGAGCAAGGTGTGGGAAGTTGGCCTGCCATATGCTGTCCACTATTCTAGTGGGCACCTTGCACCAGTCCAAACAACCCTTATTGATGGTAGGTTAAAGACAACCTTTATAGAAAGTTATCCTAGTGGTAGCTGTGGAGAGCAGCCTTCAGGCTAAGTCTTGGAGGAATGTAAAGCAGCTTGTTTTACCAGTCTTTAATCTCATGAATGACCAAATGAAAGGATGACCACACCAGGTATATATATATATATATATATATATATATATATATATAAAATATATGTATTTATTCTGAACACATCCCTGTAGTCTCTTTATGAGGCTAGAGGCAAAAGTACATTCAGTAAACTTAATTAGCGCACAGTAAATTAGCACAATATTATTTAATATTTATTTATTTATTTTTTGCATTTGTAATGCGCGCAGATACCCACAAAGGGTTTCCCGGCGCCAGGACTAAGAACCAAACAGCACAGAAAGCAAGACGGCCAGAGACCAAATTATTTATTGAAAAGCCAGGTTTTAACGCTTTTCTTAAAGCTGGCAAAGTTTTCCTCCTTTCGTATAACTGGGGGAAGGGAGTTCCAGAGGACTGGTCCCAGATAGGAAAAGGATCTCCCTCCCACTCTGGCCAGTTTAAATCTGGGACCTGCAAAGTTTGCTGCATTTAGAGAGCGGAGATTACGTGCAGGAAAGTAGGGCCTGACTAATTTTTCCAAATACTTTGGTGCGGTTCCTGCCTTTATTTTGAACATATAGCTCAGGGCTTTGAACCGAACCCGGTCCTCCACCCTGAGCCAATGCAGGTCCTTAAGGTACTTAGAAATCCTCGCTGTCCTGGGGATTTTACACAGCAACCTGGCTGCGGAGTTCTGGACAAGCTGAAGCCGTCTGATCACGGCTAAGTTGGAACCCAGGTAAAGGATGTTACCGTAGTCAAGCCGTGATGTAATGAGGGCATTGACCACGGTCTTCTGGGTATCAGCAGGCAACATCCAGATAATCTTCCGCTGCCATTTGAGGATAGTGAAGTAAGTACCAGCCACTTTGTTGACCTGTTGTTTCATCGATAGTGTGTCATCGATGTGCCCCCCTAAGTTTCTGACCTGGGTAGCTGGAATAGGGAAAGCGCCCAGGGATGGCGGCCAGTGAGTATCCTGCCAAAGGTCTCTATTTTTACCTAAGAGAAGGATCTCAGTCTTCTCCCCATTTAGCTTCAGCTGGTTCGTTGACATCCAGCTGAAGACTTCATGAAGACCTAGTTTCAGCGCAGAAGGGGATGAAGGATCCGAATTAGTGAGAGAAAAAATAATCTGCGAATCGTCCGCATAGGTCATTAGTTCTAGACCAACTCGCTCCGCTAGATCGGCGAGAGGGCGTAGATACAGATTAAAAAATAGCGGACTCAAAATTGAGCCCTGAGGCACGCCATGGGGCGAACAAAAGGTGTCTGACTGGGCCTGTGAAGACGAGATCTGAAACGTCCGGTTGCACAAATAGGATTCAATCCAGTCCAGCGCTGCCCCTCCGACACAATCCTCACTCAGTCTGGTAAGCAGTCTGTCGTGTGAGATGGTGTCGAAGGCCGCACTCAGATCGAGTAGGACAAGTGCAACTGTTTGCCCATCGTCCATGAGCCCCCTAATCTTCTCTGTGACTCCCAGGAGGGCGGATTCGGTGGAATGGCCAGCCCTGAAACCTGACTGGGAGAAATGGAGCAAGTTGTTGTTCTCCGTAAATGTGGTAAGTACACCGTGAATATGTTTCTCCAGAATTTTTGAGAAAGCAGGCAGCAGGGAGATGGGGCGGTATTGGCCAACACCTCAGGATCAGCAGAAGGCTTCTTCAGCAGAGGGCTGACCATGGCGTGTTTCCAGGACGCTGGAACTTTTGCCAGATGAATAGAGGCATTTAATGTCTCGGAAATGATATTCAGAGCAGAGTCATCCAGTTGGCTTAGAATGCTGATAGGGAGAGGGTCACATGGGGAGCCTGACTTAATAGAGGTAGCTAGGGATTTCAAAGTTTCCAAAGTAATGGGTGGCCAGGAATCAAGCCGGCACCCTACTGACCTAACTGGAGGCGGATCCTCTCTGCCATCCCTCGTAGGAGGATTGATATTGGCAATGATGGTCTCAATCTTTTCCACAAAATAGGTGGCAAGGTCTTGACATTTTTGGGTGGTGAGGGGGCATGCAGCAGCCATAGAGTTTGCTCCAGCTAGTTCTTTAACAGTATTAAAGAGAGTCCGTGCTTTATTAGCAGCAGTGTTAATGGTCTCCGTTACAAAACAGGCTTTGGCTCTCGTACAGGCCGAGTGATAAAGGTTTCTGGCCTTACGGTAGATCTCTTTTTTTAGAGGATCATAGTGTTTGCGCCATTTCCGTTCAAGTGCCTTACACTTAGTCTTTTCTAATTTAAGATCCTCAGTGTACCAGGGAGCAGGTGGACGATGTACATTCCCTCTACACCTGGCAATAGGTAGACAAGTGTCAACTGCCCTCTCCAACCATGTATGGGTTTCAAACGCATTTTTATCCATATCGCAACCCATGACAGGGGGGGATGTCTTCAATGCATTCTGCAGCTCAGTCAGATCCACCCTTTTCCAATTTCTCATGAGGATCGGAGGCCGGGTGGAACATAGCTGCGTGGGTTCTCTGAGGGTAATGCTAAAGAGAGTTAGAAAGTGGTCAGACCAGCAAATGGGGTCAGTTTTAAGCCATTTTAACTCCTGTATGTTTGATATAATAGGGTCCAACAAATGTCCTGCTTTATGAGTAGGGCCCTCATTGCGCAGTGTCATATTCAGAGCGGTGAAATCCTCCAGGAGGTTCATAGCTGTACTATTTGATTTGTCCTCCAAGTGGAGATTTAGATCACCCAGTATAGTTAAGTTTTGGGCATTGAGAAAATAAGGCGAAATTAAATTGGCCAAGTTCGCAGCCCAAGCATTACTATTTCCAGGTGGGCGATAAATTAAAAAACCAGAGCACATAAAATTTGGGTTTAATGAAATTTTAAAAAATGCTGCTTCGCATCCTGGAATTTTAGCCAATTCAAGGTCGCATTTAAACTCCCTATTGAAAATCACGGCAATGCCACCTCCAACATGTCCCACTCTATCTACTCTAGCAATAGCATAGGTCGTAGGCAAGGCGGCGGCTACATCCGGACCTGCACTTTTATGCAACCAGGTTTCCGTTAAAAACACCGCACATGGTTTTTCCTCGGCTAATAGATGGAAAATATCTGATTTATGCTGGGGTAAAGATCTACAGTTGACGGTATAAAAAGTGAAAACACAGGGGTTTTGATCAGAGGATTGAGTAGGTAACTTGCGACTACGTGTAACCTCTGGGTGGGGCTGAACATTAGATAGAGTAAAATCACAGTGAGGACATGCTTGTGTACCTGTTAGGGAAGGGTTTAAAACGGTACATTTCCTGTTGCTACTAGGGCGAAGAGCCCTTAGCTGATCCGCAGAGATCATACCTGTAGCAGGACGGGCACAGACGGGCTGGTCTTAGGCTCGTCTTTGGCGCTGTCAGAGGCGCCTACCCTGCGCGCTATCGCTGCGCGCTGGGGCCGACGAGTAGCTAAATACCCTCCAGGAAGCGGAGGTCTAGAGCGCTAACCGCTCGACGCTCCGTAAGGTGCCGCCCCTGTCCCGCCCTCCACAACCGCGATTGGCTGGAGTGCCGGTTGCGTTCAAGCAGAGCGAGAACAGCCCTCGGATGATTGTTTAAAGTCCCTGGTGAGTGCGAGTAAGTGCTAAAGTTATCAGAGTGATTCTAAAACACATACAGTCACATCAATGATTTTAAAATGACTATTAAAATTCGAACTACAGCTCGAGTGCCACAGAACTAAATTCCCCAAAACTACATAAAATGGCTCTGAAGCGAAATGCTTTCAATTTGTGTAAGGTTCGGCGCCCAGCGGGGAGTAGCTGCCACCGACTCCTACCCACAATATACAGTGAGCCCTATGGGCGTACCAAACCATATATTAAGAAAGTGGTATAAGAACCACGACTGACATCGATACAAGGCCTTGAGCCTTTAGAACCACTGGGCCACCAGGAACCACCCAAGGTAGTGACACAGGAGACCCACGGGGGACCCGTGCAGTGTCAAAACACAGCCGCGAATCACCATTAACTTCTATGGGGAAAGTCGCGTTGGAATTTTAAAGATAAAGGACACTTAGAAGAGGACTTGGAGCATACCCCTTTAGAACTAGGAGGTTCTAGAGTCAACACACACGGGAACACCAGAGTACTCGAGTTACCTCACCCAGGGAAGCCGGGTGCATAGATATCTTTTGATGTCGGGTTTCGTCATTGATTTCAACGGCGAGTTGCTGCAAAAGTGCTGCTGGGGACAAAGTATAAAGTGTCCGGGTGGTTCTAAGGGTGGATCGGAGCTGTGAAGAACCTGAAAGTAGAGGGGACAGAGCCTGGGCCACTTGCCAGTGACCAGAAAGGCGATGAGCGGGTGCCCACCTACGTTGGGTACTTGCAGGTGAAGAAGGTGAAGCTTGACTCTTCAGCCTTGAGGACCAGGAGGCATTGACGACAACCAGGCACTGGATTCAAGCTGTCTCATGAAGGATGTCAATTGCTGAGGTGTCGGTTACGGTATTGGACCTGACAAGCCTTAGCAACAGCAACCCATGCAGAAAGCAGAGATCGGCTTCAGTGCAGACCAGCAAGGTCTGAGGGACTCACTTTTTGGATGGGAGTCAGGGCACATCTGGAGCAACCAGGGAAACCCAAAGGAAAGAAGAGTTACCTTTGTGGGGACCCACCAGTCAATGAACCAGGGATTGCAAAGGGGCCTTGAGCAGAAATGCTAGAAGTGGGCTCACGGAACACACGTGGAGTGTAGACCCACAATCTTCGATGCAGAGGGTGCTCAGGGCTTGGACTACAAGTAACCCAATGCACAACTTCGGGAAAGCTCGGAAAGTTGATGCACTAGCAAATGTGCACGGTGTCCAGGAGTTCTGGTCCCACGTCACTCGTGAAGGTTGCGGGTCTCAGCTTTGCTGGAATCTCGTGTCGGCCTCTGAGAAGTCTGGAAGTCCATGTCCTGAGTCGCAAATACTTTGGGGTCTGGCGGGAGCCTCGGAAATGCAAACCGGCAAGATGCTATTTGGTGCCTGCTTGAGCAGGGGAGTCACTCCTTGACCCCAAGGGAGATTCTTCCGTCTTCTAGTAAGGACTGGGGTCCCTTACTTATACTGAATACCTATGGGAGGATCTCGGGAGAGGGCTGGGGGGGTGGCTACACCCCTTTCCCTTTGTCCAGTTTCGCGCCAGAGCAGGGGCTGAGTGCCCCTGCAACCGGTTTGAACTGGGGTATGCACAGGGACAACAAGTGTGCCCCCAGCACTGTCTGAAAAGCATTCTCTGAATGCACCCACCCAGCCCCAATACACTAAAGCCTGTCTGGGAAGTGGTTACACCTCCCTGTGACAGGAAACCTCTTGTAATTGCCTCCCCTGCTGGAGTTTCATCTAGCAACAGGAGGTCAGACCGGTGTCTGTGGCTGCAGCATCCATTTTGTGAAGCTAGGGTTCCTTTAAACTATTACCGGTTAGGTCAGTGTGTATATGTCTCTCCTTCTAGAAGGGTGGAATTCTACCCCCGCCGCTAGGACTGGCGGGGGTGGGGGGGTAGGATTCCACAACATGTTTCCATGCAGCCATTCAAAGTTAGCATTTACCGTTATAATGCACTTAAGAATATATGGCCTGGCTGCATCACAGAACAGCCTCAGAGAATAGGCTCCGAAAGCTGCAGAGGGGTCCTGCTCATGCATGGGGACCCTCTCACACAAAACCAAGCACTCTGACTTCAGGATTGATAAGGCCTGCCATAGGAGTGACTTATAGGTTTATATGTGCCAGTGATTAAAGGTAGAAATAGGTAACCTATATCTTAGTTAGGGGTGCGTGCACCACCTTACCCAGGCTGCAGTAGCAGACCTGTGGTGCCATTTTGGAAGGCTTCTCAGGGGTGGCATAATACATGCTTCAGCCCCTTGTAGGCCTCTGGGGTACCTATGCCCTTAGTACCTAAGGTACCATATACTAGGGACTCACAAGGGTAACCCAGTAACCAATCTGGAGTGTACCTAATGTACATGCAATCATTTTAGAGAGGAAGCAGCTAGGCTGGGGTCCTGGTTAGCAGGGCCCCAGCCAGACTAAAGTCGAGAAACAGTGAAAGACCAGCAAAAAGTGGGGGTAACCATAGTAAGCAGATCCTACTCTCCTACACAAGGGTTTAGCAATTGTTTTCTTTTCCATATATCCAGACCTATGCCAGTATCACATGAACTAGAAAATGTAAGATGAATAGCTTTAATCAATCTCAAGGCAAGTTTTTTGGTAAAATTGATAGGACATATGTCAAGAGGGCAGCCTGAGAGTCAAGGTTTTCCATTAAAGGAAATTTAGAGTTGGATCAAAACTTTTGAAGGTCATATTAGATATCTCAGTATTAGAAATTGGGTCTCTAGTTGGCAGAGGTATGCGCCCTGTCCAAGTGGAGATCACAATCCTTGTTGGTGTATGTCACAATACAACCTAAATTATCCTGTGCTCACCCTCTGGTAGTATGGTACAGAGCAGGCAGGTTTAACTTGAAAGGCAAAATGTAAAGTATTTGTGCAATACCTCATACAATAACACAGTGAAAGCAACACAAAAACACTCCTTAACAGTTTAGAAAAATAAAGTATGACTTTATAAATAAAACAAGACCAAAATGACAAAAATCCAATTTATTGAAGTTGAGATACAAAATGTTTATAGAAATAAATCCAGTAAAGCACTTAGAAGAAGTAGTGCTAAAAAGGTTACTTTAGGTTGTGCTGGACCGGGGCAAAGTCAAAGTTTGCACAAACCGCAATGTCACATCAGCCAGCTATAGGACCCACGCAGGCCCCAGTGAGTAACTTTTCCGGTCACAAACAGCAAGATGCGTCAATATCGAGGTCCGCAGGTACAGGATGCGTTGATCGCCAGTTTCGAAGATGGGTGCCAGAGTCGAGCGAAATTGAACGATGCGCTGGTATCTTCTACAAAGTCAAGGGGATATGCCGATCTAACCAAGCTGCACCAGCAGCAGTACGCTTTCTGTTGCACTGTTCTCTGGAGGCAAAGTGCTGGTTCTGATGAGATGTGCTAATTTTACTCTCATAACCGGGTCAATACACTAGTTCGGCTACACACAAACAGGAGATGCATCGAAATCCGTGTTGCAAGTACCTGGACCATGTCCAGTGAGTCAGGCACAGGACCTGGGTAGAGACTTTGATATCACTGAGTCTCAAGCAACAGAAGGCAGGCCAACAAGCCCTTGGAGATAACTTGGAAGAAGTCAGAGTCCAGCTCTCCTTCAGCAGAGTCAGAGAGCAGAAGGCAACCGGGCAACAAACAGAAAAGTAGGCCTTCCAGCCCAGCAGTCCAGTTGAGTCCTTTGAGCAGCCCATTAGTTCTTCTGATAGAAGTTTAGGTGTAGGGCCAGAACTATCTCGATGATGGGGTATGAGACCCATTCCTTATACCCAAAAGTGCCTTTGATGTGGAGGGTGGCTTCAAAGCAGCACTCTGAAGTATACAAGTATCCCTTTCAACCAATTCCTGTATACCAGGCTATCTGTGGGGGGTAATCAGTCATTTGTGTGGGGTCAGGCCACTACCTATTGAACAGTAAGTGTGAGCTCCTCTTCCCTTCCTGGCCAGGAAGGGCCATCAGAATGCAGATGTATGTAGATGGGTACATAGCCACACCTAGCATTCCTGTGTTTGTGGATGTCTTGAGAGAATGCACAAAGTATAACTGTCTCCAAGCCCAAACGTGTATTGGAGACAGGCTGCAAGGCACACAAAGCAGTAAGACCATAGAAATCTCCAATGGCTAAAAGTGGCACTTCTAAAATAGTCATATTAAATCTAACCTTACCAGTAAAGCGGATTTATCATTACCATTCCAAAGATATGAAACATAATGTAGCAACTCCTTTCTAATCAGGAATTACAGCTTAAAGGTATTTTAAGGAATTCCCAATGTTAGCCTGCTAGAGGAGTAGGCCTCATAGTTGTGAAAAATTAATGTAGCTGTTTGTTATTACCAGGACATGTGAAACTTAAAAGTACATGTCCTACAGTACCACAGACTACAGTAGCGACCCTGTTTCTACGCTCATGCGAATCCGGATGACAGTTGTACCCGACTGCTCCCGCCATACCTCCTCCTGCTTAAGCCCAGAACACGGATTATTTTCCGTTGTACCCAACCACTTGACCTTTCAGTTAATGATCTGCCACGCCATCTTCAGCCCTGATGAGTCACAGGCTTCGTCCTGTTTGATGAAACACGTGTCGGCTGGCGTCTACACTCTATAAAGAGAACCTTATAAAGCTTTCTTCAAATCAACAGCTTCATCTCCTTTTGTCCTGTTATATAAATTTTACACAATTGTTTATTTGACGTGTGCACAGTTCTTGTATGTACGGTCTATAGTGTTTAAGCATCGCTTGCTTGAACATTAGTTAGAGGTTATAGGGTTTTCCTCTATACTGTCTGCACCGTCCGACACTATCTGCATCCATCACCATACTCTACCCGCACTGTTTGAGCGCCTTTTTTACCTGCACATACTAAACCCACGGCATTGAATCTTTTGACATGTCCTACCGTTTACTTACACTGCACCATGCCCTATGGGCTACCTAGGGCCTATCTTAGGGGTGGCTTATGAGTAATACAAGGGGAGTTTAAGCCTAGGCAAGTAGTTTTAAATGCCAAGTCAAAGTGGCAGTAAACTTCTCACACGGGCCCTACAATGACAGGCCAGAGGCATGGTTAAGTGGCTACTTATGGGGTGATTTATTCAGTGCTGCATGACCACTGGTAGCATTTAATTTACAGGCCCTGGGCACATGCAGTGCACTCTACTTGGGAAGTATAAGCAAATAAAATATGCCAAATGGGTATGAGACAATGTTAACATGTTTTAGGGAGATAACACATGCATTTTAGCACTGGTTAGCAGTCGTAAAGTGCTCAGAGCCATAAGCCAGCATGAGGTCAGAAAAAGAGGAGGAGGAAGGCAAAACGTCTGGGGTGACCCTTCAGAGAGGGCCATTTTCCAACATCAGGCATATTACAAAACTGCACTGATCAATAGTCTCTGCTTCTCCTGTCTATTGTATAGGTTAATGGTAAGTAGAATTTGAGTGTGGCTACATTCAGGGGTTTGTATCTCTTTGATGAGTTTACAGAATACATTAGAAATATCCAATGCATTTTCTAAGTTCTAGATAAAGTAGACCTGTTTGGTCTGTTTTATTTCCTGTAATATTCTTAAGACATGATGACGAATTTAAGTTTTAAATCTGTCTCATCTGATCTGCAATATTGCCATTTAATATGATATCATTTTTGCTTATATGAAGCATGTTATGTTATGTTGTTATGTGTATTAGTCAAGTAAACTATCACCTGCGAGGGTATCCTAGCGCTGGGCAGGTGTCTTGGCCTAGCCCTGCCTTTGGTAGGTTGTGTAATTGAAAAGTCCTGCCTAGGGTAGGTCGGGTAATTGAAAAGCCAGGTCTTCAGCTTCTTGTGTAATTCAAGAATCGATGAGGAGGCTCCGATGTGTAGTGGGAAATCATTCCACAATATAGGAGCCGTGTAAAAAAAACACCCATCCTTCTGATCTGGTTCTGTGTATGTGTGGGATGTGTGCATTTAGGAGTCCTGCAGAGTGGAGGTGTCTGGGTAGTGTGTGGAAGGAGATGCAACTATTCATGTAGGTGGGGCCTGAGTTGTGCAGTGCCTTGATCATGTGTGTGAGGAGTTTGAATTGAGCGTATTTTAATATCGGGGGCATCTGTAAGTCCCTTAGTTGTGGTGTGATGTTAGTTCTGTGTAGGAGATTGAGGATGAACCTGGCTTGTGTTCACTAGGAAATCAGGGATTATTGTTTTGCTGTGAGCCTTTGTAGTTAATTTGCATGGTCAGTACCTCTTTCAGAGATTGGTTGGTAGGATTACTAGGTTTTAAAGCAGGGGAATAGGGTTATGAGTGAGTGAGTCTTGCGACTGGTCTTCATTTAATAAATGTAATCTCTAGGCATATTAAAAGTGAAGGTAACAGCTAAATGGCCAGAGCATATTATAGGTAATTGCCGGTCAAAGTGACTTGCAACGTGTAAACTGGTGGAGTGCGCACAACTCCCCTGCTCCCAGTCAGCAGCAATGCCCCAAACACTGCTTTGCTGGGAGCAATGAAAAATAGAATGGCAATACATTTTATTACTGTTTTATTTTTCACTTTTGCTGCTCTGGCAGCAGGGGGTTGACGCCCCTCTGCCCTAATGGGGGGCCGGGCTGAAAGAAAGCAAAGGAAAGAAAATAAGGAAGGAGAGGTGAAGGAGAAGAGACAGAGGGAGAGAAAGGAGGAGAGAAAATAAAGAGAAGAGAGGCAGGAGAAAGTGAACAGGAGAGGCAAGAGCACACCTCAGGGTATGTTCATAAGACAGGAATGAGACAAGGGGAAAGGAGTGAGTGATGAGCTTAGGTTATATATGTTGTGTGCTCTAGTAAGAAGTATCAGATTCTCCAACTCCCATCGCATGGGCAATTAGTCCATGTTGAATGGCTTCAGGTGATCTTGTCTCCCCCTCTTAACATTAGCGCATGTCGTACTGTAATAGGTAGTTAATGCTAGGAAACCTCAGACGATGGTGAAGGACTTCTAAAGACCTCTCTCCTTCAGATGAGCAGCTGCTCTGATGTTCCTGTACCTGTCATCTTGGGAATCTGAAGATATTAGAGTTTTACCAAGGTCTGGGTCATTGGGACTATGTGGTAATGAACAAGTTACTTCCCTTCGGTAAAGATATATCTGCAGGAGACATATATTAGTTATAGATTACTTACCTTAGAATTACCCCCAGGCGTCAGACTGCATCCGGAGAATTTTTTTCATAGCAGTACCCCTGCGCTTCGACAGGTGGCATCAGTCGACTCCGCGTTCGTCGACGGCTTCGTGATCGCTGGAATGATGTTGCGGTATCTACTGAGATGCTGCCCTTGCGTACTGACGTCAGTTCTTTACACGACATTCCTTGCCAGAAGCGCAGAACCATGCAAGACACTGAACACTGGTGCACAAAACTAGTGCCCTGAAATGGAGTCCCTTACCCTAAAAGTCAGTTTGCAGAACGGGGCGGATGGGTGCGGCGGGAAGGTATCTATAACAAATATACGTCTCTCACAGATATATAATTACCAGAGGTAAATAACTTGTTCATATGAAAGAGACTATTAGTTATTAATTCCTTACCCTAGAATAGATACCCCAGCAATACCAACCAGAAAGTCCTGGAGAACTGAAGGGCCAAAGAAGCCGTCTATCCGGACTTGGCCGTCCAGGCAGTAGTGTTTTGTGAACCTGTGCAGGGTTTCCCACATGGCTGCCTGGCATATGTCACTGAAGAACTCCATGTCCCAAGACAATAGTGGCTGCCATCGCACTGGTGTAATGGGCACACAGTCCTACTGGAGGTTCCTTCTTTGCCAAGGAATACCAAATTTTGATGCAAAGAATGACCCACCGGAATCTGGTCCATTTTTGCACAGCCCGACCTTTCTTGGCGCCCACATAGCCAACAAAGAGTTGGTCATCCATCCCGAACTGTCTTGTGCGAACCAGATAGAAAGATAGCTCACGTTTTGGATTCAGACTGTGGAGCTTCTCTTCCTCCTTTGAAGGATGTGGGGATGGGAAGAATGTGAACAAAGTGATGGTCTGTCCAATGTGGAAAGAAGTAACCACTTTGGGGAGAAAAGAAGGTCTACCTCTAAGGACAACCTGTCCGGATGAACAACAAGGACAGGAGACTTAGAACACTCACAATGCGAGCAGAGGTGATGGCAACCAGAAAAGCAGTTTTTAAAGTCAGGAGTCTGAAAGGACAATTATGTAGCGGCTCGAAAGTTAAGTCAAGACAAAGTTCAAGTCCCACTGTGGCATCACAAAAGGAATAGGAGGAAAGAGGTGAGTAATGCCCTTAAGAAATGTATTTACAATAGGGGACTTGAAAAGAGAAGCTGATCAGGAAGCCGAAGAAAGGCTGAAATGGCTGATATATACCCCTTAAGGGTGCCCAATGCAGAGCCCTGCTGGGACAAGGAAGGGAACAAAAGAACTTCAGAAAGAGGGTCAGAAAGGGGATCCACAGCCTTTGCTGTGCACATTCTACAAATTTGTTCCATCTACAGGCTCATACCATTTTAGTGGAGGGACGCCTGGCTGCCAAGATAACATTACAGACTTTGGGAGGAAGGTCGGAAGCTGTCAACTGTCACTGCTCAATCTCCACACAGGGAGGTGGAGGCTGGACAGGTTCGGGTGGAGGACCGTCCCCTTCTGCTGCGACAGAAGATCCTCCCAAAGAGGCAGTCTGATCGGAGACTCAATAGCCATGTGCAAGAGCACTGGATGCCAGACTCTTTGTGCCCAATCCTGAGCCAGAAGAATGACTTTGGCCCGGTCGCACTTGATCTTCTTCAGCACTCTGGGCTGAAGTGGTATAGGCAGAAAGGCGTATAGAAGACCACAACTCCATTCGTGACAAAAAGCATCGCTGAGCGAGTGCCGACTTGGAAATTCCAACGTGCAGAACTGATGACATTGCGCGTTCTCTTCGGTGGCAAATAGATCCAACCAAGGCTCTCCCCACTGCTGAAAGAGACCCTGCACCACCTCTGAGTGAAGACACCATTTATGATCCATCTTGCACCTGCGGCAGAATTAGTCCGCCCTGGCGTACAGTGAACCTGCAAGGTGTTGAACCGCCAGAGATATGCCCTGATGTTCCAGCCGTGTCCAAAGGTGGATAGCCTCTTGAAAAAAGAGTCCACAACCCCATCCCGCCCTGTTTTTTGCAATACCACATGGTGGTGCTATTGTCCGTGAACATCTGCACTACTCTTCCCCGGACAGAGGGAAGGTATGCCTTCAATGCAAAACTAATTGCCTGCAGCTCCAGAAGTTGATGTGGAGCCCGGACTCCGCCAGAGACCAGAGGCCTCTGATCTCAGCCTCTCCCATGTGGCTGCCACACGCCAGAAGTGATGCATCTGTCACAACTGTGAACTCTGGTTGGGGAAGGGAGACCGAATCCTGGTTGACCCAATCCTGGTTCGTTAGCCACCACTGCAATTGGTGTGCAGTGCCCTCCGAGATCTGGATGCAATCAGAAAGATTCCCCTGATGCTGTGCCCACTGGAACTTCAGGTCCCACTGCAGAGCCCGCATATGCCATCTGGCATGATCCACCAGCAGGATGCCGGAGGCCATGAGGCCGGCAGCCTCAGGGTCATTCTAATTTCTGACCAAAACCTGGGATACAGGCTGAAAGATATGAATCATAGCCCGAAAATCACGGACTCGCTGTTTGGAGGGATAAGCCCAAAACTGCGTTGTATCCAGAACCGCTCCGATGAAAAGGAGCTTCTGAGAGGCAATGAGGTGTGACTTCGGCACGTTGACAGTGAACCCCAGCGAATGCAGGAGGTCCGCCGTGGTCTGGAGGTAGGAGACGACACCCTGGGGTGAGCCCGCCTTCAACAGCTAGTCATCGAGATAGGGGAAGACTGGAACCTCTGATCTGCACAGATGAGCTGTGACCACCGCCATCACTTTCTTAAACACCCGAGGGGCGCTGGTAAGGCCAACGGGGAGCACTGTAACCTGAAAATGCTCATGGCCTACCCTGCACCGTTGGTAATGCCGGTGGGCAGGCAGGACGGGGATGTGAAAATAAGCGTCCTGAACGTCCAACGCTACCATCCGTTCTACAGGGTCGAGGGCAGACAGAACTAACCCTGGGCATAGTTTGCGTAGTAGCACTAAGCGTAGCTAAGCAAAGTGCACTTTGCACTATGCACGCTATGCGTAGCTACGCGAACTGGGTAGTACGGTAGGGAAAATGCTGTTCGCACTGAATGCAGAGTGCTGGATGTTTGTCTGCACTGTGCAATCATTGCAAACGGCATCTAGCACAGTGTAAGTGATAGTTTTCTGCCGCCCAAGCGGCAGCTTTCTCAACGCGTACTGGTAGTTTCTCATCGCAAGCGGTCGCGAGCATACGCGACCACTGGCAATGAGAAACCTGACCTACCCACGTTGAGAATCTTGCCGGGAGTTTCATTTTCCTCGCTTGCGATCGGCAACTTGATATTGCTGATCGTGAACAAAGGAAAAGTCTCGCCGAGATGTTGATTTTGCTTGCTTGCGGTCACCAACTTGAGGGAGAGGACAACAGCTTTGCATTAAAACCAAGGAACTCTTGGAACTAGCCACAGATGCGGCTAAGGCTCAATATCAAGCTACCCTTAGCAGGATTTATGATGTAGGCGATAAGGCAGGCCAATTGTTAGCCTGGCTAGATTGCAGAGATGGGGCACGGCGCGATGTGGTTGAAATTGCCACTGACTCACACTCCCGAATCACGGCTCCGCAAGACATCGCAGATGCATTTGGTAGATACTACCACTCCATGTATTCCTCCAGCACGACCTATACAGAGGAAGAGGCTTCTTTCCTCCTACGTGATATTCGAATGCAGTAGTTACAGAGGAGGAGAGTTTTGATTTAGACTGTGATATTACAGTGACCGAAGTGGAGGGGGCCATCCATGATCTGCTGGGGGAAAGAGTTGTGCCCTAACGGGATCCCCATAGAAATATTTAGGTTGACTGCGGGCATGACCGCCCCTTTTATCACTGCCATGTTTAAAGAAAGTAAAGAGTTAGGAATTCTTCCCGAGGATCACAGACTTGCCAACATCATCGTTATCCACAAAACTGGTAAACCTGCCGACCAGTGTTCCTCATACAGGCCCATCTCGCTCCTCAACTGCAAAGCTAAAATCCTTGCAAAAGTCCTGGCCAACCGTCTGTTATTTGTTCTTCCCAATTTGATTCAACCGGATCAGTCCGGGTTCATGCCGGCAAGGAACATGTCTCTTAACCTCCACCGATTGCACGCAGTGCTTTGTAGAGCAGATACGATCAGAGAAGATGCTGTGGTGGTGTCGCTGGACGCTGCTTCAGCCTTTGACACCATTGAATGGCCCTACATGTTTGCGGTGCTACATAAGCTAGAATTTGGTCCTGAATTTATTAAATGGGTGTGTCCATTATATTGTTACACATTGGCACAAGTGGTTGTAAACAATCAGAAATCCCCTGTCTTCTCCTCTCTTGGTCGGGGCATCAGGCAAGGTTGCCCCTGTCACCACTCCTTTTTGCCTTAGCTTTGGAACCTCTCGCAGCGTGGATCCGTCAAAAACCCGCCATTTGGGCCTTAAATGGACGTATGGGTGGGAGGACCGTATATCATTATGTGCAGATGATATCCTGCTCTATCTCGCCTCCCCAGCGATATCTCTTAATGTGGTGATGGATATGTTTCACATTTTTGGCTGGTTCGCAGGCTACAGGATCAACTGGTCCAAATCAGTGCTTTACGTTCTTAGTGGGTAGAGACCTCAACTTCCCCGGAGTTGCCAGCTGATGGAGGCCATTGATAGCTTCAAATATCTAGGAATTTGGGTATCTGAAGACCTGACGCAATTTTATGACACCAACCTCCGGTCACCACTAGCGCACCTTAAATCTGACGTCCAACACTGGAAGTCGCTCCCACTCCTCGGATGGGCAGCTCTATTCAACATGATGTCACTCCCCCACCTTCTGTACGTGTTACAAAACACACCCCTTCCGGTCATGGCGTCGTACTGTAAAGAATTGGAGGGCACAGTGCGGGACCTGCTAAGGGAGGGTAGACCACCCCGCACAGCCACACACAGGCTCACACTGGGATGGTTCGACAGGGGCATTGGACTTCCAGACATGAAAAGATACTACTGGGCCTCGCATGATGACCCGGCATTTTGAATGGATCAATGGCTCCTCCCCGGGGGTGGGTTTGAGGGTGCACTGTATACAAAGTCTCAAAAAAACGTATTATCCGGCCGAACCAAACACGCCGGGCAAATCTGGAAAGATGCCACTAAAAGCCTGAGTTGGGAGGGCAAGCTTACTCAAGCCACACCGCTTTGGCATTGTGACCAGCTGGGTCGGCTGTCGCGCTCCTTGGGGTTCGACAAATGGGACACCATCAGTATCTCCAGAATTGGGGACCTCTGGAGATCCGGGAATGTATTTCCATTCTCTCAATTAAGCCAAGAGTTTCAAATGGTCGGTACTGAACAGTTCCGAAATTTTCAAATAAGGCATGCACTACTCTTGGCTCTCCCTAAGGGTACGGCCCTCCCAGTTTCCTCACCTCTGGAGGACAGGATTTTAGATGGAGATTTACCAGAAAAGGCCATATCCCTCATATACAAGAAGCTCCTCAATAACATGACCAATCCCCTAACACAGCTAAGAGATAAATGGGACCATGACGTTGCCAGCTTGGAGGATGAGGAGAGTGAAGCGTAGTGGCTTCCCCCAGTGAATGAATGAATGAATGAAATCCATCTTATAATGCGCTACTTAGCCCGAAGTTGCCAACTCCTCCAGACTCCGACTGGTTCAGCTAAAAAACCTCCACAGGACGTACTTGTCTGGACCCTCGCTAGTTCATATGGGATATGCCCAAGACAGTGGTGGTACACGGCAGTGCAGACACGAGGGTACCTTCACCCATACACTTTGGGAATGCGAGACAATTCAGAACTTCTGGGAAGGGGTGGTATCAATGATGGAGGAAGTATTGGAGCGGCAGATATAATGCAACATCAAACTGATTCTGTTGAACATACCTTACAGCTAAGGAGAGGACATGGGTCACTTTGGGCTTCATGGTAGCCAAGCGGAATATCGAACGATTGTGGAGGGCTCCGAACTCACCGAACATTGCGGACTGGGCCAAAGACATGGACTGGTGTATAGTGACAGAGATACCTATTTATGTTTCCAGGAGATGCCTGAAGAAGTGGTCGCAAATTTGGGTGCCTTGGAACACTTTCCTGGGGAGATATGTGAACCACCTGGGGGTCGGGGGAAGGAGGTTGATAATGCCGAATAATGTGATGTTCCTGAAAACGACTATGCTGCAAAGGGGAGAAGAGGTTTTTGAGGTACTATCGCACTGTGGGCCACTGATTACATGTGATACGTTGTGTCTCTGCTGTTTAACATGCCAATTTTTCAATAAAAAGTGTTTAAAAAAAGAGAGTGCTGCAGTATAAAACCTGCAGCAACTTGTTATGATACCCCTTTTTGACAGCTAAAAACTCTCTCATTTAAATATTAGTAAGTTACACCTATGAGGGCCTTGTAGCCCACAAGGTAGGGTGCTTGGTATTTAAAAGTCAGACATGAGGAAAATTAATGTTTTTATGTCCCTACAGTGACAATGCCCTAAAAGCTATTTTCACTGTGGCAGGTCGAGCTGCCTTATGTAGAAAATCAGAGAACAGATTAAAATGTCTAGCACTGTAGCTCTGGAATGGTCCCAGCTAGACAAATAATTAAACAACCACTCTTTTTTAAAATAGAAATCCGATTCAATGTAGAAGTTGTATTTTTTAAAAATATTAAGGAAAAATAACTTTTAGAAAGTTAACTTTTCCTTGACTAAATAATTTGCAATAACTGTATCATTGTTCATAGTCTGTGCTCAGCCCGAGAAAAGATGTGAAAGGTGTGAAATTCTTCCCAGGAGCACACAAAAGGTTGACCTAAATGGGCAGAGATGACTCCGCTGAGCTAAATAGAATATGCACAGTGGGGGCTGCAGGTATTCTGCTGACATCACAGTGTCAAATCCTATATGACAGGAAGTACATGTAAAAGCTCTACGCCATTAAAAGGAAGCAAACAGGATGCTAGGGCAATTCTTGAGTATCCTCTGTCTGGTTGCTTAACAACTCTGCTTTTGTCATGCTAGAGTTTTATCTCTGGCTATTATGAGGTTACTGTCTTGTGGTCACATTATAGGCCCAATAGAAACACCACCATTTTACTTGCTAACGTTTTTAATTTGCGTTCTTACCTTAAACACAATGACATTTGACACGTATTTGCTTACACATCCTGTGTTGGGTAATATTTTCTGAAACAGTTTTTCTTACAATTCCTATTCATAGGAGTATAATCGAATACCTTGAACATTC
The DNA here is from genome assembly GCF_964263255.1 of Lissotriton vulgaris. Lineage (NCBI taxonomy): Eukaryota > Metazoa > Chordata > Amphibia > Caudata > Salamandridae > Lissotriton > Lissotriton vulgaris. The sequence continues at coordinate 2,072,272,458 of NC_141687.1, forward strand.
TGTACAAGAGCAATGTTGTTGTTTGTTATTGTCCCCTTGGTGACTGAGCTATCAGAATAGACTCAACAATAGCGGCCTGACTTTGACTTCAGCATGGCAACATGTGTGATGTTTATTATATAACTTACAGCACTCCCTAGGTTAGTTAGAGGATCATTTCGCTGGCACTGAAAGATCGCCACATGCCAGAATTCCAGCTCAGCTGATTCCGATTCACCTGATGTGAGGGATGAGGCCCAGCTCGCCACCAAGACAGGCTTCATGATGACACTGACCCACAGGTGGCGGGAAAGTTAGATCACCCTAGAGAAATGTTGCAGATTTACCCACCCTAGGTAGACTAGATTAGGTAGCGCTCCCTAGAAGTACTCTATATTACAGTACGTACATGCAAGTATATATTCTCTGTAACAGCACAATGTTGAACTATTTGTTTTTCCTTCACCATTCTTGTATTGTTGATCACACTATTCTGTTTCTTCTATTGATTATTACAGTACACTTATTTTACTCAAGAATTAAACTGCTTCAATAAATTTTGAAATCTCATGTTGTGTATTTCTTGTGTATCTCTTTGGGTACACATGAGTAACCAAACGAAAAGGTTCTAGATCTGTTACCACAATTTCCTTGGGGAGTCACGGTTGTCATGTTCTGAAGTTGTATATTCCCCCTGTTAACTTTCCTGGTTATGGGTACAGATGGTGAGCTAGCAGGACTAAGGCCAACATATCTTAATGGGGTGTGTAGAATCAGTCTTACACAGTTTTAAAGTTTATGTTGCCCAAGAAACGCATAGGTTTTACTGTTAAAGTATAAGCTGTATGACAGTACAGGTCCTCCTTTATACTGGATTTTAGTGTCATATGTGGGAGGATACTAAAGTTTCCATAGTACACTCACCACTGTCACCCCCATTCTCCAGATCCCACGTTTAGTGTTGCTGAAGACCTTCGCCATCTTAGATTTGACCTGATACATTGCATCTTGGACCTGTTTGCAATAAATCAAACAGGAACAACAGAAAAAGTAGGTAGGCCAGGGCCTGGGAACATTTACACCATTGGTCAGTGAAGGACTAGCTGTGTTTTAGGGTGATTCCCACCCACAGGCAGGTGAACCCTGCAAAGTTGGCCCCAAACCCAGCCTTTCTCAGAATACTTCTGAACTTGCAAAGGATACCAGGAGGACTGAACCTGCTGCACTTATCACCATCTGTGTCCTGTGAGAAGGACATGAGGAGGTTGGATCTCCATTCACTTGAAATAACAAGGATAGAAAGATCTTCAAAGACTATAAGGCTGATCCTCTGGGTGACCTCCAGGGACATAAAGAATTTCAATAATCCTATCTGAACAGTGGTAGCTGGACCTAGACTGGACTTTTGCTGCTGCCCTCTGTCTGACACCTTGAGAGTCTCTAAGTGCTCTCCATTTGGTCCTGGAGTGCTTGGGAATTGTACTCCTGTGGATATATGGGCACCAAAATAAACACAAATATTTCCAATGCAGAAAATTAGGAGATGCTTGTGTACCTCTTACTTACATTTAGACCAGCCATTTTATGCTGCATTCACAAAGATTGGTGCAAATCTGCTGAACTCTTGTGTATCTTCAGCACAAACTTACACAACCCTTGTTAATTTCATAAGCACCGGAGTTAAGGAAAGAAAACATTTGCGCGTGGAGTATTACAGGCTGCGATGTGTTACTCACTTCCTCGCACCGCCTACCTCGCATTGACATTAAGCTTGTCTTTGGCCATATACAACTCACCGATGTCTTTTGGCCATGCTTGCATATTTGGATCACCATATACATTGATACATACTTCAGGAATTCACTATTCCTTTCAAGGTTACACCTAGCAACCTGCACCTTTCACATCTGTACAGGTACAGGCATAAGAAGATGCATGTATTACATCATGTATACAAAACATCAGAACAGGTGCAAATGAACTTGTTAATTCTATTCTATAAGGGCAAAAACATTCCAGGGGAGGATCCCTTTTCCTTACACATACACCAATTCTATAAGACGTCCTTTGCTCTTGTCACCCTGGAAATTGACTTACTCTTGTTTTTAACTGAAATAAAACTTCCAGCATTTGGATTTATCACTGCCTCTATGAAGGCATAGTAAAAGTTGTAAGTTTGTAGGAATGCACAGATTTCACAGGCATTTTCACCAGAATATTTACTCAAGGACTCAAGGAAAGTGAAATGACCAACCTGGCTCTGAAATGGCTAAGCTCCTTCCTACCGGACAGGAGCTTTCAAGTATCCCAAGGGCAGCATTACTCAAAGAATATTATATTAGGTCAGGGGGTACCCCAGGGATCAATACTCTGCCCTACGCTTTTTAATCTGTACATCGCCCCTCTGTCTAACATCATTGATAAATACGGCATCAGTATTGTGTCATATGCGGATGACACGCAGATTGTCGTATCCTTGACCCAATCCCAGGAAGAAGCTGCTTCTAACTTCTCGGCTTGCCTTCAAGAGCTCTCAGTCTGGATGGCTAACAACTGTCTAAAGCTGAATGGCGGCAAGACTGAGGTCCTCATTGTGGTAAACGCCCCCGCAATATGGTCGCCGAGTTGGTGGCCGCAAACTATGGGCACCACCCCCGTCCCCAACCCTCTCCTATGATCGCCATACCAGGATGGTGGCAGGAAAGTGCTTTGGCATAATGAAGGCTCTTTGGAAAATCTTAGATGTGCTCCCAGTAGCTGCTATGAAAACTCTAGTCCACTCATTTATCACCTCTCGCTTGGACTATGGGAATGCACTCAACATAGGGGCCAATAAAAAGACCGTGCACAGATTACAGTACATCCAAATCGTTGCTGCCCGCCTGGTCCTGATGCTTCCCAGGAGAGCCTCATCCAAAAAGGCCCAAACTACTCTCATCTGGCTCCCTACAAGGGAAAGAATTATATTTAAAACTCTGTGTATTAGCCAACGAATTCTGTTGAGGAAAGGCCCAGGGTCCTTGCACAACCTATTGGCCCCTTACACTCCTACTAGAGCCCTGCGCTCTCAAGGCGCTGGACTGGTGAAAGTCCTGGTGATAAAAAGAACGAGAATGGGTGGCCGTTCTTTCCGCTACTTGGCCTCCAAGCAATGGAAAGCTCTTCCCCTTGACCTCCGTATGGAACAGTCAGAGAACATCTTTTGAAAAAAAGTAAAAATTGGCTTTTCCAGGATTAAAACTCTATTTCCCATGAGCTTCTCTGGACCATTCTTCGATTCCTCTCTGTAGCTCTTTCTGACCGCAGCGTGGGGACACACTAGTCAGTGTAACTAGGCGCTCTACAAACTCTCTTAAATTAATTTAAAAAAGATTGTATGTCAGAAATATCACCTGACTTAAATAGCATGTCATAAATATTGTTCATACAAATATCTCATTGAGTGTAGGCTTTCTATTATTAACTTTAATGGGCTATATTTTTGTAAGTGATGGTTAGGAAACAATAATTACACGACATTCTGAGGACAGCTTTCTGGTGCCAGACCTTGCTCATTCTGCTCCACGTGACTAAGGGGCAGATGTATCAAAATACCTATTTGCGATTCTCAAATAGCTATTTTTTGAGAATCGCTATTTGAGAATTGCAAAATGGTATGTATATAAAAATTTGCTATTTTTTAGCGATTTTTTTAAATTCCTTAATTGCGATTAGCACATTGCTAATCGCAATTAAGGAATAATTTCCCATTCATTTCTATGGGCCAGGAGGCCCATAGGGCCATAGGGAGGAATGGTAAATTATTCTCAATTTGCGATTCTCAATTTGCTAATCGCAAATTAAGAAAAATTTCAAGGGTGCAAGGGTGTCTTAAGGACACCCTGCTGCACCACTGAAATTTACATGTGTGCGCATATGGCGCACATACATGCGAGCGCCACATGACACCTTTACAAATGCCAAAAAGTGCATTTGTAAAAGAATTCACAATTTACAACCAACTACAAGTTGGTAGTAATTTGCGATTTCTTAGTGTAAATTCGCAAAACGTAATTGCTTCTTACATAGCATTTAAGGAATCGCAATTTGCGATTCCTTAAATGCTTATTCAATATTAAGGAATCTCAAAATTTGCGATTCCTTAATATTGCAATGCGTTTTAAATGATACATTCCATTTTCTGATTTTTTTTGTCACAAACGCTGCTTTTTACCGAATCGCAGCGTTTGCGACAAAAAAATCGTTTGATACATCTGCCCCCTAATCTATTGATGAGGGAAACACAAGTTTCCTGAATTTACAAAGTGGTTTTGCACTAGTACATTAGGTGGTTTGCACGTGCAAATCTGCCTCACACGTGCGGAGAATCCTTAACCCATCTTACTCTAGAGCAGCGGTCTTCAATCTGTGGGGCGCGACCCGCAGGGGGGCCATGGAGTCCTGGGAAGGGGGTCGCAGATTCTGCAGAGTGCAGTTCCTGGCATTGGGTTGAGGGTGCTCACGGCGGAGCCGAGGTGTGAAAAACATCAACGCCTCATTAACAAGTAAAAGGTCTTTTAAAGACCTGTCAAGTACTTGTGTGTGACTGTGTGTGTGTCCCTGAAGCTTTTACAGCTGGGCTCACATACACGAGCTAGGGGTAGCTGGGGAGGGGGGGGAGGGGCTGGGGGGAGCGGCTGTAGTGTAGCCCTTTGAGTTCAATGGATGTTGCGCACCTGGAGCTGTGGGTCCCGTGACACGTCCCCCGCCCCCAGCAGGGAGGCACAGAGATGCCCTCCCATGAGTGGGAAAGAAGAAGGAAGACGACGTAGAGAGATAGTGATCCCCACCATGAGAGAGGCACAGAAAAGGTGGGTGGATGAATGATGGGTGGATGGATGGATGAAAGGCTGAAGGATGGATGGATGTGTGAAAAGGTGGGTGGATGAATGGTGGGTGGATGGATGAATGAAAGGGTGGATGGAAGGATGGATGGATGTAAGAATGAAAGGGTGGACAGATGAAGGATGGAAGAAAGGGTGGATGGATGAATGATGGATGGATGGATGTGTGAAAAGGTGGGGGGATGAATGATGGGTAGATGGATGGATGAAAGGGTGGGTGGATGGATGGATGAAAGGGTGGGTGGATGGATGGATGAAAGGGTGGATAGGTGAAGGATGGATGTATGGATGGGAGCATGAAAGGGTGGATGGATGAAGGATGGGAAGATGAAAAGGTGGATGGATGTATGAATGGATAAAAGGTTGCATGGATGAATGATGGATGAATGTGTGAAAAGGTGGGTGGATGAATGATGGGTGTATGGAAGGAAGGGTGGATGGGTAAAGGATGGATGTATGGATGGAAGGATGAAATGGTGGATGGATGAAGGATGGATGTATGGATGGAAGTATGAAAGGGTGGATGGATGGATGTGTGAAAGTGTGGGTGGATGAATGATGGAGGGATGTGATGAGGTCTAACAGGCGCATTTATGGTTGTCAAAAGTTGATAATGAGGAGTACCAGTTTCTAGAAACTTTTGTCGGAAGGGGGTCCTTACGCCTAAAAGGTTTTACAAGGGGGTCTCGGCATCAAAAAGTTTGAAGACCTCTGCTCTAGAGAGACCACAGCTCCGCACTGTTTTTGTGAACAATGAACATTATATAACATGGTTTCAAAAAGGCTTATCTTCATTACTGTGTTAAGGCTGTGGATTTTACTCTGGTTCGGTCCTGAGCAGGGAGATTTCAATTTAAGCTTTTCTTATTGCGAATAATTTCCAGAAGCAACTCGTCTGCTTATGGCAATTCCTGACTTGCCCACATCCCAGTGATTTTACCTACTTATACCATCTTACCTTATGGCTTTCTTTCTTTACATTTGTGGAACCTGGATTAACAGGGTAGAGCATCACTGCATTAGCACAACTAGCCACGCCCATTGCATCATGCCACCCACAGACATCAACATATAATCGCCTGCCCGATGCAGTCACCTGAAATGCACTCACTCCTGTCGGCAGCCTCTATCCTGACAAAAAAAAAAATGGTCTCTGAGCTCTATCGCTCCTGACATCCTCGGTATGTCAGTGGCATCTTCCATCTTTAGCTCTTAGGGTTGCGCTAAGTTGTCATCGTATGAAGCCACACGGAAATTGGTTTCGCCCAGGGCCCAACATTTCCCACAGAAAGCAGTCCCCAAGCCTTCCCAGCCAGAATGGTACTAGGAGGTGGCACAAACCAGTGGTAAAACACAGCAGTGAACAGGAGATTTGGAGGAAAAGGGTGTGCGTGTTAGCTAAACTGATGCTCTTAAAGCCCGGAGACCTGATTTATTATTGTAAACATGAATAATAAATGCAACTATCCAGTTACCATACAGATACCTTTAAACCATTTTAGTACCTATTTCGCTTGTGTTTTAAACAATCAAGGGCCAGATGTAGGTGGCCGTTTGAGGCCATTTACCGAGCGGTAACGGCCGATTTTGGCCGTTACCGATCGGTAAATGGGTGACAGGCATGTAGGGGGCATTATTTTACCGAATCAGTAAAATTACCGATTCGGTTATTTTACCGATTCGGTAAAATAAAAATTCGGTAATTTTACCGATTCTGAGGCACCCAGATGTAGGTGGGACTCTTCAGAGTCCCAGAGGCCTTACCGAATCGGTATTTTACCATCAAATCCAATTTGATGGTAAAATACCGATTCCGGTGTGCATGCACATGTGTGCATGCACACCTATGCCATTTGACAGGCAGACCTGCCCTTAGGGCATGTATGCCTGCCACATGACACCCAAGCCTGTTTTGGGGGTGCCAGAGGGTGTCAAAGTGACACACCCTGCACCCTTGTGAAAATCGGTATTTACCGATTCGGTAAATACCGAATCGGTAATGCCCATTCATTCCTATGGGCTTCAAAGCCCATAGGAATGCATGGGCATTACCGATTCGGTATTTACCGAATCGGTAAATACCGAATTCTTCCGAATCAGTATTCCAGCACATCTGGAATACCTACATATCCACCCCTTAGATTTACCGATTTTTAATTACCGAATCAGTGAAATTCGGTAATTAAAAATCGGTAAATCTATTTTACCTACATGTAAATGTAAATGTAAATGTATGTAAATGTATTGGCATTTATATAGCGCACTACTTACCCGTAGGGTCCCAAGGCGCTTCGACCGCTGCGAAACCCTTCCTGGCTTCCCTGAGAGATGGTCCCTTAATGGGTATCTCCAGGGTGAGACCAGGCATCCCCGGCGGTCTGGTGGGGCCGTTAGTGAAGATGAGGCAAGCTAATGCCCAGAGTTGCCGAGTGTGATCGCTGATCAGAGTGGGCACCGAGGCGAGAGAATTATCGAGTCCGCTGACCCTGGTCCAGAAACCTGCCGCGCCAGCGATTATTAAGGAATCGCTATTAAGGACTTGCAAAACGGGATTCATGTAGGAATCGCTAAATAAATTGCGATTCCTACACATTCCTTATTTGCGATTAGCAAATTGCTAATCGCAAATAAGGAATAACTCCCCATTCAATCCGAAGGGCCTAAAGGCCCATAGGAATATACATATAAATTGCGATTCCTACACATTCCTTATTTGCGATTAGCAAATTGCTAATCGCAAATAAGGAATAACTCCCCATTCATTCCTATGGGCCTAAAGGCCCATAGGAATGAAATGTGATTTTTGCATTCGGGATGATGAATCCCAAATGCAAAAATAGCGCTCGCAAAGGGCCAGATTCTCAGAATATGGCCCTTTGCGAGCCGTTTACGGCTTGATGAATCTGGCCGTTAGAGTTTTATAGAGCGCGAACTTGACCCGTGAGGGTATCAGAGCGCTTTACAGGTATTATCACAGTGTACAAACAGAGTCAATGTGCCGAAGTATACAAAAACTGTACAAAGCGGTGTGGAGACATAGGGGTGTGGGGAACATAGGGATAATAAGGATACCAAAGTAATATTAGCGAGAACTTATTTATCGCTGGCTATCACTGGCAATTATCGTCATGCTATTGCTGTATTAATAACGCAAAGCGCAATGGCGATAATTTTCCTGCGATAGCGATATTTTCCATGCAACATGTTCCATGGAAAAAGGCGATAACCTTGCTGAAACGACCCTGTGGTCGTATCAGCATAATCCACCTCCATTGTTAGGTATAGGTAAGTCAGAAATTTAGCAGAGGTTAGTTTTTGGTGAAAACCACGGTTTTCGCCAAAAACTAACATCTGCTAAAATGCGTGGGCCACCATGTAAATATCGCAATGTACATATAGTGATATTTAACAAGGTAGTCCGCCAGGGGTACGCCCAGTGACGCCCACTTTGCATCTCATTAGAGATGCAAAGCGAGGCGTCGGGAAAACGGGTGCTAACATGCGCTAATGCATGTTAGCACCACCTTGTAAATAGGGAGATGAAAATGTCGCCACTTTAGCGACACAAAGTGCCACTTAAGCGGCGATACTGCCCTTGTTAATATGCCCCTAAGTTGATTTCTCCTTCAAAAAGTTGTACCTACTCATTATCAGACATTTACGTCCTTACATGACCTATGTTTGGAAAGAGGCCAATCGTCTTGCCTATGTTTACCTGAGAGTCTGATGAAATTGTTGGGAATATGCATTGAACTGATTGTAACAGATAATAAGTATACATCAAACAGAAGCCTTATCCCAAAAGGCATAATACCTTGAGCTTGCTCCACTGATAAATGTGCAGTGAATGAATAGCTACAGAGATAGACATAACCCATCCCAAGTTATCTAATGAGGTTTCATACACCCATATATGGGGCACATTATCAAGCGACAGGGATAATTATCGCTGGCAGCGCTTACCGCGAATTTTCCTATCGCTGGAATGTATCGCCATGCTAGCGCTGTATTAATAACGCTTAGCACAATGGTGATTAATGATCCAGCGATATCGGTGGAAATGGGCCAACCTCGCTAGAAAACCAGCGAGGTTGCAAACAAAACGGCGATAACCTTGCGGATACGACCTTGTGATCGTATCAGCATAATCCACCCCCAATGTCATGTAAACATAAGCCTTGATTTTAGCAGATGTTAAAATCCAGCGATAATGGCCAGTTAGCGCGATTTCTTCTAACGCTACGCCGGCCGGGCCATTGCTGTAAATATGGCGAAGCTTCCTTTGCGATATTTTGTCATGAAGTTTTGTCAGGAACGCCTTCTTTGCATCTCATTAGCAATGCGAAGTTAGGCGTGCTAGAACAGGCACCTAGTCAAGGAAATACGCGCTAGCGTGCCCTTGATGTTATTGCGATAAAATTATCGCCGCTTTTGACCCGGAAACGGACGCTAAAGCGGCGAAATTTTTATCGCGGCCCCTTGATAATATGCCCCTATATTCTTTACATGTGATGTGAGCTGAAGTATTACTGCAGGAAACGCTGTGTTACCATAAGTCCTTGTAACTAAGCAGTGCTTAATTTGTGCCAGTGCTTTCTGGTACTAAGCACCAGCACTTAATTTTCAGGGCCGGGTCTACACGCGATATAGGCTTCTCACTAAGTTCACACGGGTCTGCCTGGTGAACAGTCGATTTCACACATAATTGTGAATGTAAAACATTTCAAATTAGATGCTGCACCTGCGTTATGAAGCACACACGCAGTGACAGAACCTATTTGTGTCCCTGCCTCCTCATAAGTTACAGGTCACTCACTCGGTCGCTCCAATCAATCAAGCACTGCACTATCAATGATGAATGCTTACAAAATATATTATAAAGCCTCCCCGTCCCTACTTGGGAATCGTCAGGTGTGTGTCCGGAGTCGGACCAATGGGATCAGTGTTTTCACTACGGCCCACCCTAGTGTCGGGGTGCACAATTAGCAGGAGACACCAAAGGGGAAAGTTATGGGGGACCCTAGGGGATCATAAATGACTGGACACCACACAGTATGATCGTTGGTCGGACCGGAAGTCCCGAGCGACTCCCTTCCTTTTATTTATAGCCTTCTGGCCACGCCTGGCCAGAAGGTGCTACAATGTGTGCCTGTGGTTCCGGGGCTCAGCTGAGACCCTCGGAACACTATAGCGCTACATCCCTTCCCAAGTTAGTCTTTTAACCACAACCAGATTGATGACCATTAACAGGCAAAGTCCGCCAGCTTCCGGGTTGGTTCTTGGATTAGGTTGGAGATCTTATCTCTGCCTCCCTCTTGCTGGTGTTCGTGCAATAATTGGTCGGGGAGGAGACTGCGACAGTGGCACGGTTGCGTCAGTGAGTGATTCTGTGTGGGCATGCTCTTCTCCCCTTTCAGTGGGCTCACCCGCCCGTGGTTCCTCAACTCGCTCTCCACAACCAGAGTCAGATGGAATTCGTTTAAACTATGAGACATTGCGTGTCACCTCCTCTCTGTTTCTCTGCATGGTTATTGCTGTTCCTTTTGTGTTTTTGATTGTCCATGGTTCAGCCTCATATGGAGTGCGGAACTTCCCGCCGGGTCGTCTGGCTTGGATCAGTACAGTGTCTCCTGGTGTGAGCGATCGTTCCTGAGCTCTCCGCTTCCTGCTTGCTCTATTTATTTATTTATTTATTTATTGAAAGTTTTATATAGCGCGAACAAGACCCGTGGGTATCAGAGCGCTTCACATAAAAGTAGTTTAAATATTTACAAGATGATAACCATTAAACAAACAGATAGATATGAGGTAGATAGTTATATGACTATAGTGAGTGCTTAAGTAACTACATTCCACTCAAGTTCTCGTTGTTCCGCCTTCTTCTTTCTTGGGTGTCCTCAGGGGATTATGGTTCCGGTCTCCAGTCTTCAGCCATCGGAAGTAGGTCTTTCCGGGATCCCGCAAGCATGAGCGACCATGGTGATCTCTGAGTGGTGCTGTGGGGCGTACTTCGATATTCTCAGAGAAAACATTGGAGCGCACTCTCAGGGTCGGTGTCTTCCACTGCTGTGATTCTTAGGACCTTGTTAATGGTTCGCATGAATCTTTCGACCTCACCATTGGCCTGTGGCCTGTGACCTCGCCATTGGCCTGTGGTCTGGGACCGATCTTTGGAAAGTGGCCAATCGTCTTGCCTATTTTTACCTGAGAGTCTGATGAAATTGTTGGGAATATGCATTGAACTGATTGTAACAGATAATAAGTATACATCAAACAGAAGCCTTATCCCAAAAGGCATAATGCGATGACTCCTAATCCTCGCAAGAACTCCTTGAAGTCACTCCCTTGAAATGGGGGTCCGTTGTCGGTCTTGAGAATCTGCGGGATTCCAAGCAAAGACTTTGTCTAGGATCGGTTGAATGCTCACAAAGGTAGTGGATGCAGCCACCTCCACAATGGGGTATTTTGTGTAATTATCTATGAGCACTACCGTTACTCTTCCGTCGGGAAAGCTGCCAAAGTCTAGGCTGACCCATGACCATGGGGCTGGTGCTGGGTCTTCTGTGATTATGGGTGCTGGCACTTCAAGGGTACTGGTCAGCTGGGATGCCCTGCAATTCTGTACCACTTTATCAACGTCACTCTTTAAATCAGTAAACCACACCTTTTCGCGCATTCTGGCCTTCATGTGTCGGGTGCCTTGATGTCCTGAATGGGCCAGCACCGTTGCTTGCTCCTGGAGGGTCAGAGGTATCACAATTCGGCGCCCTCTCAATATCAGACCATTCTCCGCAATGCTGAGTTCATTGTGTACCTTCCAAAATTTTCCCAGACGGGATCGATCTACCTCACTCCAGTCCTGGGTGTTTCGTAGAAATCCATCCCAGGATCCTGCTTGAATTGCTTCAACGACTCTTCGAATCACTATGTCATTGGGGTATTGACCCACGATCACCGGTGCTGATAGTGCTTGGGGACGTGATCCTTGGGCTATCATGTTTACTGACTCTTCTATTTGGGCATTTTGCTCGTCTTCTGTCACCACCCCTGCGTCGAGATTGGAAATCAGCCGGGTTCTTCGCTCCGGGTCTATAGACGAGGTCCATCTGATATTGCTGTATTTGGATTGCCCATCGTTCAATTCGAGGCGGTGGATGAGGCGCGGTGCCTTTGAACAGAGCAATTAGTGTTGGTGGTCGGTGACCATTCGTAACAGGTATCCGGTGATGTATAAGTGGAAGTGATTGCAAGCCCATTTGACAGCTAAGCCTTCTCTTTCTATCTGGGAGTATCTTGCTTCAGTTGCGGTGAGTGCTTTGCTGGCAAAGGCTAGAGAGGCCCACACCCCTGGTTCTGTCTCCTGGGTCAGTAGTGCGCCCAGACCGACCGGACTGGCATCTACTAGTATCTCAGTCCGTTTCGACGTATCAAAGTACGCCATGGTGGTTTAGTCTAGTAGGGCTCCTTTGATTTTATTGAACGCCTCTTCTTCGTCTCCGGCCCACTTCCAGGGGCTATCTTTCTTTGTCAGGTTGCGGAGGGGTTCTGCGATGGTTGCTAGGCTGGGGATAAATCTTGCGCAGTATTGGGCCATGCCCAGGAAGCTTCTTACTTCCGACGCTGTCATCGGAGCAGGTGCATGCTTGATGGCTTGGGACTTCCGGGGGTCTACCCTGACTCCTTCAGCATCGAACAAGTATCCAAAGAATTTAATGGATTTCTGGAAAAACTTGCATTTATCCTTGTGCAGGGTTACCCATGTGTTCTGCCAGCCTTTTGAGGGTTGCTCTCAACCGGCGGTGATGTTCCTCGCTAGTTTTAGAGTGTATTAAGATGTCATCGCTGACGTTGAGCACTCCTTGTAGGCCTGACAGTATCTCTTTGATAGTGTTCTGGAATATTTCAGTGGCTGAAGATATTCCGAAGTTTAATTGCTTGTAGCGCCTGAGGCCTAGGTGGGTCGAGAACGTGGTGATGTACCTACTCTCTTCTGCCAACGTCAACTGGTAGTAGCCAGCATTCAGATCTAGTTTTGAAAACCACTGGGCTCCGTTAAGGTCCGCTAAGATGTCATCTACCGTCGGTGTAATGTGTCTTTCTCTTTTGATCGCTTTGTTGGGCATTCGCATATCAATGCAAATCCTTATCTTCCCGGGCTGTCAAGGCTTCCCCGCTATCACCATAGGTGACACCCACAGTGTTGGGCCAGTCACTTTTTCAATGACCCCTTGTTTCTCAAGTTGGGCGAGTTCTTGTTCCACGGCTGCCCGCAGGTGGAATGGAATTCTCCTGTGTCTTAGCGCGATTGGCTGGATGGCTTTGTCAATATGAAGTCTCACAGGTGGCCTCTTGATTGTTCCTCGGCCCTCAAAGAGCGATGGGAAGAGTTGCAGAATGTCTTCGGTTTGTAGGCTCTTCACTGCATTGGCGAACGCAATGAGGTTTAGGTCTTCCGCTGTGTTACTCCCGACCAGGAGATCAGCTTCTTTGTCCACGACATGTAACGTCGCCGTTACTTCCCGTTCTTCGGACTTGACCTGTACTACCATCTTTCCGCGCAGGGGGAGCGGTTCTTGGCTTCCGTACGTCAATATCCGGACTTTTGATGGAGTTAGTTGCGGTTGTGGGTTGAGTGCTTTGTAGTGCTGTATCCCTATCACATTAATGGTGGCCCCTGTGTATATTACTCCCGTTACCGATGATCCATCGATTTGGATTTGGCATTTAGTCCGGCCTCTGCCGTCTCTTTAGGTCACTTGTGAAGGATACAAAGTAACACTCATCATCCTCTTCTGTCGAGGAGTCGTCTAGGTGGTCGTATCGCTGATGCTGGAGCTTCGCTGACCAGGGTGACTGGGCATCATCTAACGCTAGCTGCCTCACGGCTCCTGACAACGTCTTCTTCCTGGACTGAGTTCTTCCGCGGAAACCCCCTCTGCAGACGCTGCGAAGTGGTTCGGCACTCCACACTTCGAGCAAGTCTTCCCACGAGCAGGACAGCCCTCTGGGCCGTGTTCTTCACGTCCGCAATAGCCACATAGCGATCGTCGTGGGGTCTTTGTTGGCCATCGCCCACGTCCACTTCGGCGCGGGTTGTGGACGGCGTCAACTCTCTCGGTCTTCACTGTTGCTCCTGTGTCTGCGTTGGGGTTAAGGGCGGCCTCCATTGCTGATGACCTGACATCCGATAATTCATGCGAACGCGCAAGAAGTAATATTTCTTCTAGTGTGATGCGGAGTTGACGCAGTTTCAGCGTCCTCAGTGGTTTGTTGAGACATCCCTGTATCAGCTGCGCGGTGACTTCCTTCGTTTGATCGTCTTCCGGGTACGTGCTGATCAGCTCTCTCAGTCGTGCGTGGAAGGCGTCCATTGTCTTTCCTTCCCTCTGTCTCGATTGCCTGAATTTGAAACACTCGTAATGTGGGTTGAGCTGTGGGTCGAAGTGCGCATTCAATGCTCGTACCGCGGCATCATAATCATCTGTTCCTCCTGTATTCGGGAGATGAACGAAAAGCTTGTAAATTTCATCGCCACCAAAATGTAGCAACAGCGATTGTTTGACTTCGTTGTCTTTTTCCCTGGTGGCCACGAAATAGTTATTCAGCCGCCCTATCCATACTGCCCACCTTGGAGCCGCTGTTGCTGGATCGATGAGTTCGCTAATAGGGGGTAGCGCTTGTATCTGCGAGTGCGCTGATTGCTGTACCTGGGGTCCTGCTTGCTGCCCTGGAGTGGTCCCGCTGGGCCCAAGGCTTGTTTCTGCCCTCCTGCCGCAGCATTCGATGGGTTTCCTGTTTGTTGTCCTCCTGCAGCTGCATTTGGTGGATTTGACATGGTGATGACTGAGTCTCTTTGCTAACTCTGCTTGCTGGTGCCAATGCTTACCTGTTGCCTTTGCTTTCGGCCCGTGCTTGTCTCCTTCCTTGATTCTGCTGTTTAATGTGCTCCTATGCCTGTGTGAGCGCTTGGTTGGGCCAATGCTTGTCTATTTGGTGATGGGTTGGGCAAATGCTTGTTTAATTGGTGATTGGTTGTGCCAATGTTTGTTTAAATTTTTCCCTTGGGCCAATGCTTGTTTATTTCTCGTGTTCACAGTTAGCCGCTTCCCCTGTGCACGGCTCTCGCACACATGTGCTTCTGGGCTCTTCCTCAGCCCTGCTAGTGTCTCTGACTCTCTCTGCGGGGGAGGCCTTCACACGCGTCTCTGGCGCTGGGGCTAGCCTCGTGTCTACTGCGAATGCGCGCGCTCCGTCTTCGGCCGATCGGGCCTCTCAAGCGCTGGACCTACTTTTCCTTCGCGTCCCTTGGCTCTGCGCTTGCCGGTCCCTCATGCAGCTCTTGCTCACGCTGCTTACCGGCTTGGGCCTTCAAGACCACGGGCTCTGTCAGGGACTTCAGCTGGCTCCGGTTCTTCGGCGGCCACGCTGCAGGCTGCTCCAGTGCCAGTGGTCACGCTGCAGGCTGCTCCGGTGAGTGAAAAGTAGAGGTGGAGGCAGGGTTCTTGAGTAGTCGTTTATTTAAGATATAGGCAAGAACAGGTGGTGCCAGGAAGCACAGCTGTACAGCAACGAGTCAGGCCACAACTGACTCTTACAGTAAGAACACATACTATGTCATAAGCATTCTAAAGATAGGCTCGCACCAACACGAGCCTTAAAGAAATACACATAGTAATAAAGTACAACATAACACATCCCCCCCCTCACAAAGGAAGCACAGGAAAAACATGGGAAAGGAAGGAAGAAGGACCGGAAGGAAAAGGAAAACAAACAAAGGAAAACAAACAAACCCTAGAAAATCTACCTAACATAATCCTTAAGCCAACTAGGCAAAACTCTTGTCCTCTTGGAACCTTCCACGCTAGACGCACATGGAACGGAAACTGCATCCGGATCTAAAGCAGGAGAATTCTCATATCCACCCTTGTACACTACAACATCTTGACCAGGTGAGCACACACTACGACTAAGGTCATGCGAAGACTCACCAGCCTGAAAATCAGGAACACCAACCACAACTTCCCCCTCCCTTAACTGAGGAAGTGAACTCTCAGACGCTAACTGAGACTCTAACTCACTGCTATCAAAATAGTCTTCCACCCAATCAAAATCACCCGATCTCCTCCTCACTGGTGGCTCCTCATCATGATCCTGACAAATGTCAAAAGCAACATCCTTAAGGTTCCAAACCTTACCATCACTTAATCTGACTGAGTTCCTAAGAACATCAACGACCCTTTTAGGCGAATCGAATTTATTCTCACCTTTCAAAACCTTGAAAGGCTTCTTGATCCTTACCCAATCTCCAGCCTTTATAACAACATCCTTGGCACCATGTCGTTTATCAAAGTATTCCTTACTTCTGCAATGAGCCAACTCTAAATTCTTCTTGACCTCCACAGGAGACCATTCCTGAACGCTATCTTTGGAAAGCCAACCTGGGTTGAATTTACACCTGGGTAACCTACCTCTCATCATTACAAAAGGGGACACACCAGTACAATTATTTAACGTCACCTTATAAGACCAAACAGCTTTCTGTACTTCCAACTTCCAATTTAACCTCTTGTTGTTAGCTGCCTGTAAAATGCCTTTAATCACCCTGTTAAAGCGTTCTACCGTTCCATTCCCACTAGGATTGTACAAGGACGTTGTTTTATGTGTGATGCCACACTTCTCAAAATACTACTTAGCAGTTTGTGAAAGAAATTGTACTCCGTTGTCCGTTAGAATATTCACAGGTAATCCTTCTACTACAAAAATTTTGTCTAAGAACTTCAACACAGCTTGAGTGTCTACTCTATCCACAAATTTAACTACTGGCCACTTGGTGAAGAGATCAATGGCAACCAAACCGTATTCCTTTGCATCACCAATCTGGCCAAAAATATCCACAGCGATAGTTTCCCAAGGCATACCTGGAATGAGCCCCTCACTCATCGTAGGTCGTAAAGTCCTTAAAGATTTATCTGCAGAGTTACAAACAGCACAATCCTTCACAAAAATGTCCACTTCTTTATCAACCTTCGGCCACCAAAACAAATTCTTGACAGACAACTTAGTCCTCACTATACCAAAATGTCCTTCGTGACACATTTGTAGAATCCTTTTCCTTAACCCGATAGGTGGAACAATTCTGTCCCCCCTCATCAAAACATCTTTTTCAAACGATAGCTCAGACCGTACTTCCCAAAACGATTTCAAAGTATTTGACAAGAATTTTTCTTTGGGCCAGCCCTGACAAATAAATTTCAAGACTTCCACCAATTCCTTATCCATGTCATGTTCCTTTAACCAATCCTCCCTGCTGATGGCTGGAACACCAGAATCGTGTACAAACGCCACCCTGAAATTCCCCCATGGGTCATCTACACATTCTTCCAATGGGGAAGGAAGTCTTGATAGACAATCAGCTACTACATTGTCTTTCCCTGGTACATAAGCGATACTGTAAATGTATTCCTTCATACGCATGGAGATCCTTGCCAACCTGGCAGAAGCAGTTGCAGTGCCATCAGTAGATAGGATGTGGACCAATGGCTTATGATCTGTCCTGATGTTTACCATCTTACCCCACACAAATGCACGAAAATGTTCTAATGCCCATGCACAGGCTAAAGCTTCTCTTTCTATGATAGGATATCTACCCTCTGCAGGTGACAAACCTCTAGACGCAAACAAAATAATTCTTTCTTTCCCATTCTCTCCCACTTGCGATAAAACTGCGCCTAAGCCTTTGTCACTTGCGTCAGTTGTTAGAAGACAATCCAAATTGGGATCAAAACTGGATAAGGCGTTAACTTTTTGCAATTCCCATTTAATTTCATCAAACTCTCTTCCACACTCCTCGGTCCATTCAAACTTGACATTTTTCTTTAATAAAGACCTGGGGCCCGATGTAGGTGGCCAATACCGGTCAGAAACGGCCGAGTTCGGCCGTTTCCGACCAGTATTTGGCCTATTGAGATGTGGGGGACCTTTTTTTGTCCGATTCGGTATTTTACCAATTCGGTAAAATTACCGAATCGGAAAAATACTGAATCGGTAAGTTTACCGATTTTTAAAATTCGGGATGTAGGTGGGACTACTTTCAGTCCCACAGGCCCTTCAGATTCGGTATTTTAACACCCAATCCAACTGGGTGTTAAAATACCGAATCCAGGTGTGCATGCACATGTGTGCATGCACACCTATGCCATGTGACAGACATACATGCCCTTAGGGCATGTCTGTGTGCCACATGGCACATAAGCCAGTATTGGGGGTGCTAGAGGGTGTCAAAGTGACACCCCCTGCACCCTTGCAGAAATCGGTAATTACCGAATCGGTAAATACCGATTCGGTAATGCACATTGATTCCTATGGGCTTTAAGGCCCATAGGAATCAATAGGGGATACCGATTCGGTATTTACAAAATCGGTAAATACCCACATCTCCCCCCCTCCAATTTACCACTTCCTAAATACCGAATCGGTATGATTCGGTATTTAAGAAGTGGTAAATTAGAGTTTACCTACATCGGGCCCCTGATGTTATACACTTTGGGAGCAAAATTCTTAATGAATTTGGCACAATATTCTGCCATACCCAAAAAGGATTTAATTTCTTCCTTGGACTCAGGTGCAGGCAAGGCAACAATGCTTTCCACAAGTGATACTTTTGGCCTGACACCTTCCTCACTAATAATATGGCCAAGGTATGAGACGCTTCTCTCACCAAACTTGCACTTGGATAATTCAACCGTCAAACCTGCTGAATTAAGCGTGTCAAATACCTTCCAGAGTTTAGCATCATGGTCTTCTTTGTCAGTACCCGCAATTAAAACGTCATCCTGGAAAAAACAAAAGCCCTTCATATCACCAAACAGTTTATGCATTAACCGCTGAAACACAGCCGTGGCTGATGCAAGGCCAAATGGCATCCTTATGAACTGGAAACAGCCAAACGGTGTAATGAACGCTGTTAGATGACATGACTCTGGTTCCAGAACTACTTGGTGGTAGGCAGCAGAAAGGTCTATGGTCGAAAACCAAGTAGCCCCCCTCAGGGAAGAAACCATTTCGTTAATTTTAGGCAAAGGAAATCGCTCAATCACAATATTTTTGTTAAGGTGGCATAAATCAATACACAGCCGAATTTTTCCATTGGATTTCCTTGCTACGACCACTGGACTAATCCACTCAGAAGAATCTACTTCTTCAATAACACCCTTAGCCAAAAGACCTTGAATTTCTTTTTTAACTTCGTCCCTTATTAACAGGGGAATGGGTCTGACCTTATGTACTTTAGGTTGTGCATCACTCTTGAGCATAATTCTATGCTCAAAACCTTTCAACTCGCCTAACTGTCCACTCACAACACTGGTGAATTTACATTTTAAGACATCTTCTATTTTGCTACTCTCATCTAAGACAAGCACCTTCTCTTTGCTATTAGGGTCTAAGATGATGTGAAGATTCTTCTGATCATCCCATCCTAGGACAGATGGTCCCGTTTTGGAAATGTATAATTTGCCTCTGGTAACTCTACCTTAAAAAAAAAATGTGAGCCATCTAAAACCCAGCAAACCTATTCTTTCCCCTGTATAACTAACAGGATTAACGTCAGAGGCACTCAACTTGTCAGCAATTTTTTGTGTAAATTTTTTCCTCCATACCTCTTCATTAACAATTGTGTATGGAGATCCAGAATCCGCATACACCTTCACTTTAATGCCACCCAAGGACACTTCGCAAATTGGCTTACCCTCCATTGCTTCATCAGTGATATTTAACATATAGTTCCCTCTCACATTTTT
Source organism: Lissotriton vulgaris (assembly GCF_964263255.1). Lineage (NCBI taxonomy): Eukaryota > Metazoa > Chordata > Amphibia > Caudata > Salamandridae > Lissotriton > Lissotriton vulgaris. The sequence goes on from NC_141687.1 coordinate 2,072,292,118, forward strand.
CACACAACCATCCTCATCATCACCGCGTCCAATGGGACTAACATCTTCATTCCAGATGCATTTGACATTACTGCGTTTGCGACAAAATTTGCTAAAATGGCCCATTAACCCACAGACAGTACATTTTTTTCTCAAAGCAGGACATGACTTGCAGTAAGCCATGTGTTCTTTGCTACCGCAACGATAACACCTTCTGTCATCTGTTCTGTTGTCCCTTCCTTGATTCCTGAAAGGTTGACTAAAAGTTTTGTTCTGAAATTGCTTATTTTGGACTTTCGTTGTTCCTTGAATCTTGAAAACAGCAGAAGACGGCTTATCAGAATCTTTTACTGTGTCTTTGACCACAGTAGCACATCTACCAGACATCTCCGACTTCCTCATAATGGCAAGTACATCATCTAAAGGTGCATCACCATTTACCCAAAGACGATCCTGAATGGGTGAATTTTCATTGTGCATAACTAGTTGATCTCGAATGAGGTCATCGTGTAAATTTCCAAACTTACAGTCTATAGCGAGTTTTTTTAAGTCATCTAACCATTCATCAACCAATTCTTCTTTCTTTTGCTTCCTCTGAAAAAACTTGTGTCTGACCACTCCTATACAGACCTTAGGTGCAAAGTACCTATCCATATCTGCGATGGCATTATCGAACTCACTAAGATCTGCATTTATCACTTTCTGCATTCGTGAATACGTCTTTAAGCCTATAGGACCCAAGGAATGCAAAAGTATCCTTTTCTTTTGTTCAGATTTCATCTTTGTATTCTCATCAACAGCACAAATATAGTTATTGAAGTATTCTTTCCATTCAACCCATTTCATGTCTGGTTGAGAACCTGTAGCCCAAAAAGGTTGAGGAGGGCTAATCACAAAATGTTGTTGAGCCATCTCTTCTCTTAAACTTCCCTGGGGTTGATCCCCAGTATCCATAAAATGAACTACTAAAATATGTAAGAGTCTTAATAAAAATCTAGTCACAAAATAAATATATATGTGCCCCGACAGTCTCACCTGTTCTCCTTGTAAATGCCTCTTTATGAATAAAGCCTCGTTATATGTCCGTTCGATTTTTAAATCAATATTGCCCCTTAACTGAAAGGTTCGGTGCTGCTTCGTTTATTGTTTTGGTCGTTGTCCCGGTAACTGTGAGATGCAACTCCTAAAATGGCTGCTACGCTGGGTCACGCAACGTGACCTTGCGTGAATGCATCATCACGTGATTAGGGAGCTGATGCGGTTGTTGGTTCGCGTAGGAGCAGAGCATGCATCGGTTGTTGGTTCGCGCAACAGCAGAGCGTGCATGGAACTTGGCAGACGCTTTAAAAAATGCAGGCACCGAAGTTAGTAAGTAACTTCTCCTTCTCCCAATTTGAGGCAAAGTCAATTAAAATCTTTAAATACGCTGAAATTATGGAGATGATTGTAAACGATAATTACCCATTCCAGGCTTAGTTTTCTTTTTTCTGCGAAATACTCCTTCCCGACGTGGTTTCTTTTTTTTCCATGAGTGGAAGAGAAAAAAAAAATAATCTTCAGGAAGGTAATCCCGATCGTCGCCACTTGAAAAGTAGAGGTGGAGGCAGGGTTCTTGAGTAGTCGTTTATTTAAGATATAGGCAAGAACAGGTGGTGCCAGGAAGCACAGCTGTACAGCAACGAGTCAGGCCACAACTGACTCTTACAGTAAGGTCATAAGCATTCTAAAGATAGGCTCGCCCCAACACGAGCCTTAAAGAAATACACAAAGTAATAAAGTACGACATAACAGTGAGATTCTTCTTTCGGGGGTATCGCTTTTGGCATCCCACCCTCGTTGCCAGTGTCGGGTGCACAATTAGCAGGAGACACCAAAGGGGAAAGTTATGGGGGACCCTAGAGGATCATAAATGACTGAACACCACACAGTATGAACGCTGGTCGGACCGGAAGTCCCGAGCGACTCCCATCCTTTTATTTATAGCCTTCTGGCCACGCCTGGCCAGAAGGTGCTACAATGTGTGCCTGTGGTTCCGGGGCTCAGCCGAAACCCTCAGAACATTAGAGCGCTACACCTAGTATACTGCGCAGCTGCAACACATTTCAGCCGATGACACAAGAAGCAAGCAGAGTGGTGGGCAGCAGGCTAAATAAAACTAAAAGGTAGCAGTCCGAGTGCGTAGTGATTTTGTAACATGATGCTAGTAGTCTGTAAACTGTGACGTAAGTGTGGAATGAATGTAAAATATTCGCTACTGTGCAGGTTGTATCATTGTGCAGTAGGTGGGGACTCACCATATTCACTTGGAATTTCCCAGGAGAGAGAGCCCCAATTTCTTTTGCACATTATCTGTATTATTTATTTGGCCCTTCCTCTGTTTTAAATCTCCCCTCGCACATCACCTCTGCCCTGGAAGGATGGCTTGACATCATTGAAATGTTCCTCTCGCGGCGATCGGGGGCTAGCTGCTCGCCCACTTTCTTGAAGTTGAAGAGACCAGCGCTCATTTTGTTGCTAGTGTGCTCAGAACTCCCTCCTTTCTGTCTGCACACAGATGGTGAAAGTGCTGCCCCTACTATTGGCATGAAAACACCGGGGAGCCTGAATCCTAGAATGTAGATGTTATACACGTTACATTATATGAGCAGATATAGAGAGTGCACCGGGAGCTACGGAGTAATGGTGAACTCCTAGTAATGCACACGCATTACCATTTACAAGTGTGCAGATGTAGAGAGTGCACCAGTAGCAATTGAGTAATGGTGAACTCCTAGTAATGGTGAACCCTTGCTCTGTGATTGATCGTTTGACACCTGAAAGCCGGGCCCCTGACACCTCGCTGACCTTGGGTGCACCGATCTCTTAGAAATTGAGGATTCAAGAGTGTTGGTTGTCCAGGGAACAGTAAATCTCCAAATTTTCACCACTTTCATTTTTATTTAACAGTGGACTTTAAAATGTTATTGTCTTGAATAACTGATCCCTGAGGTGGACTGGCCTGCATGGAAATCGAAAGATTTAGTGATAGATCAAAACAAATAACACAGATAAACGGTCACAAAGGGAAAAAAGTAGGGCTGAGAAGGAACCTGCAAGAGTGAGATAAAGTGGCATGGAGAGTTATGGGGGTGGATTAAAAAGACATGAGGTAGATTCAAGAGTATGCAGCTTTCAACTTCAGCATTTGAGATTGTAAAACAAGTTATACAAGTAATTTTCAAGCTATGTAAGTTGGCATGGATTTGAGCTTTCTACAGATAATGTCTGTGTCAATACCAGGAAATTAACTGGAAAAACCCAGCCTAGTAGACCACAAACACTCCCAGAAACAGCCAAAAATATAAGGCCTACACACTGACCTGTCAGACCCACCCAAAGGTCACTACCTAATTGCCCTGTAGGCCAGTCAAACCCTTGTAGCTTTGGCATTCTGCGCAGCAACATTCACTAAGTAAAACTTTGAGACCTGGAACGTACTGTTTTAAAAGTTGTAAGTAAACAATATCTGAATAACAGGGGGTCTCTGGGGCTGCATTGTCAGGCGGGGGGGGGGGGTGCAGGTTAATAGAGAAGTCTGGGTCTGTGGATAAGAGGGTGATGTTGTGTGAAACACCTTGGGACAGTGAGGGTTATAAGAGGAGCCGTAGGAAAAAGACATGTGCTAGCCCTCAACAGAGGCCACCCACCTTCTTCAAATGCAGAGATGGTTTCAGCTGTCCTTACTGCACACATTGTGCTTCTTTTCCAGAACACCAAATGGTGGCAGACTACTCTCTGCTGCACATAGTGAGCATCTTGTCCTTAATGTAAAAATGTGCCACCACCCATTAGCTCAGACTTCCATCTGTCCTTAACCCGTTTGTTGCTTCGAACGTTCTGCGCCAGTGCTGAATGTTTGAAGAAACGGGTGCGGCCGCGTCGGTCAACGGACGTGCGCAGCACTGGCAAGGTACTGCTAGCGAAGACCGTTGGCCGACGGCCGACGGCAGCACTAAAGGGGTTAATACATAATCTACATCAAGGCCGGTCAAGCCGTATCGGAAAGCTGGAAGAGTGGGGGGTCACTTTTGTTGCTGCGCAGAAGTTTTAAAAGCACTGCAGAGTTCTTTGTACATCCAACAGTTTTCAGGCAACAATAAAAGTGCTAAGATAACTCTGGTGATTAATGTACCTGACGGAGAGAGAAATGAGTTTTGTCTAGTGACAGTTTTGACTCCTGTAAGGTAGAACTGAGGGTTCATATGCCTGCTGCAAAGAACCTGCACTATGCCGATTACAGAACAGTATTTTATGTGCCCAGCTCAGTGGGATGCTGCTTTTGCCACAGTAATTTGTTTTTTACTGTGCAATTCATACCTTACAGTCATGATCTAGTTCAGTGAGCTATTAACTGCCATCAAAGTGCTAGATGGAAAAAGCATGGCACAGGTTAGAAAGTTATGTTTTTTCCCAGTCTCTGACTATCCTAATTTTACTAAAAAAGGTTTGTGTGGGTGGAAATAAATTGTTATTGGTTAAGTCAACCCTAACCACTGTATTAAGTTTCAGGAAGAGCATCAGTTGCATTAATTGTTTTAGCTAATTTAGTCAAAAGTTGTGCTTTAAATGCCCTTTTACTTATTTTTTTTACATTTTCTTGGGGGTGGCGGGAACCGCCCATCAGAAATTTACTTGAGGAAGTCTCCCTTGCTTGAATTCAGATGGGGTATTACACCTGACTTTCAGCAGTGCCAATTGTGAGGATGTGGGTGGGGCCAATATAGTAAGTGGGTGGAGCTGAGGGAATGGGTGTGGCCTCCCCTAAAAATTTCAGCGCCTGGACTTAATATTTTACAAATTAGGCACTGCAGCTAAGTGAGAAAAAGGAAATACGTAAAAAAATAATTGCTTCACTAATCTAACCTCCGGAAATATCAAGTACAAGATCTTGACAAATGTTTAAAATACAGACGACATTCAGATTCACGCAGAATCCTGCATCCAATTGAGAAAGCAGGAATGGAAGGCCTAGGAGTAGACATCAAAGCTGTAGCCATCTTAATGAACAAGTCTCTTCTCTGTATAACTATGGCGTCATGCGCAGAAGGGCAGGATGTATGGGTCCTGTATGTGCTATATCTGTATTGTAACACTGTCAAGGGCTTCGACTCCCTGTACCCGTATGGTAGTATTTCTGGGATTGACAGGCCCATAAAACCTGAACTACCTGTATTATTATGGTAAGTAGTCCACATTATATTTAACCAAAGAGAATACATCACACACATGATCAACACAGTTCAGATGTGACTTTAATGACTGTTATTTATGGTGCACCAATATACCTCAACACTAATACAGAGGAGCTCACTCAGAGGGCTCCGCTAGCTGAGGGATTTTCTTACATATATCCCTGTTATTAGCTCCATCTCCCAATCTTAATTTAACTTAGAAAAATAAAAGCAACTGGAGCACTATCTTACTTCCGTGCTGATTGATGCAGGAGTCTGAATTGTGGACCTCGGACGAGACGACGGTGCCCTGGATCCCCGTTAGTGGCGGCGTATTGATTGATGCCAGGAGTCCGGTATTGTGGACGCAACTAATTATCACAGGAAAAGGTCTACCACTCTGAATCTCTTATCCTGTAATAGAAAAAGGACTACAGCGCTAGAAATAGAAAAAGGAATACAATTCTAGATCCTTACTAGCCAGTGATCAGTATAGCCATCTTGGACTGTCCTACCTTTTCATAAAAAAGGTTTTCTGACACCCCACCGTGGGAAGCTTTTCTCTCAACCTGAGTCTCCCACCCCGTTAGTGCAGCATCCCTCATCACCTCCTCCACTGTACACCCAAAATGGCCGCAACTAATTCTCATAGAAAAAGGTCTACCACTTTGAATCGCTTATCCCTCTAAGAGCACATCCAGCCTAGACTACCCAGACTGCCTCACATCGGACCTTCCTCCCTTATTCAGTGACACCTACGCTATGGAGCGCTCCGGCAAATGCACCTACTCCATCACATACCCTCCGTACCTCTCAAAAAAGCAGCCAAAGGCTTCAAACACAACTTATGAAAGTCTCATCCGGAAACCCCTATCTCTGACCCTTACTTCTCAATGAACAATGGGCTCATTAAGAACAACATCATATTCTACACTAAAAGAAGAGCTCAATGGAGTAAAGCCTTTCTTACTCGCTTTAAGGTCTCTAACTTGAAGAAAACAGCTCACGGCTTCACCTTATGTATCCTCCCATCCCTTTTCTTCAACGCAGCTGCCACCGTTAATATTTATCATAATGGTATCATCCTAATCCAATCCAATAACCACAACCTCAACTTGATTGATCACATTTTTCCGCTCTTTAAAGAGAGTCACTCTAACACCACCCTCCTCTCCATCCATGCACGTTGATATCTTCAACTCCCATCCTGATCCCTTTCCCCAAACAATACCTGCAGACCTCGTCAGCAACCTACCCAACAACTCACTCCACCTCACAGCCCTCTCACTCAGTCACATCACCAATCCACTCACTTTCCCTCCGCACCCTGCACATTCGCACCATCCATCCACCCGTCCTTTACTCTCAGCTCCTTCCTTCTGCTTAACAGCCCGCCAATTCCCCATTGGATTCCACCTTCCCTCCTCACCATAAACTTTCACCCCCTCCTTCTCTCCTTACCTCCACCTTTTCTACCAGCTCCTCCCATCAGCTTAACTCCCCCTCCAATTCCCCATTGGATCCCAGCAGGGACACCACCCAAACCACTCACCCCGCTCCCCATATCTCACCCTCCCCCCTCTCCTCTACTCTCAGCTCCTCCCTGTGGCCCCTCAGCCCCACCCTTACCCCCACCGCTCTGAACACTACTGTATCTATAGAGACCACTGCACAGTCTACTCCCCCTGTCCACCCATCCAATAATGAAACTATCTCGTCTGACTCCAAACTTGACTTGAGATTATTAACCCTACAACAAGTCAAATTGGACATCTGAACCCTTCACAACCTTATTTTACAACAAACCAAGTCTACTTGCATTAAACAGGAATACAATCCATCCCCATCTACCAAGATCTATAGTCGCATCCATCGTCTTCAGGCAAACTCCCAGGCTCAAGGCTCTCCACGTTGGAGCACAATCCCACTCCCTAATGCCATTTCCTGTCCTATCAGGGGGTCAAACCTTCCTACTGACTCAGATCTAGGTGCCCTCCTCCACTGTTACGAGCAGCCTCACCCTCCTCAGAGCGCGGGACTTCCAGTTAGTCCAGTTAGCCCACTTCCAGACTCCCGAATACCAGCCATTCTGCTCAACACTCATAAAGCCACCAGACTCAATTCCAGAGACATTGTAGAAAATAACCTCACTAGAATCCCCATCACTGCCGAATCCACCACAATCATCTCCCAGGCACGGATAAGCTGTATCTTCCTTAACTGCAGGTCCGCCTCTAGACATGCAACCGATATAGCTGACCTACTTATCATGAACAAACCAGACATTATGGTCTTAAAAGAAACCTGGCTAAATGAAACATCTACTCCCATCATGGACATCTTGCTACTCCTTAACTATAATATAACCAGACTCGACAAAGCCGACAGGCTTGGCGGTGGGATAGCCTGCATACACCGGTTCGGCCTAACAGCGACCAACGCCAATGCCCCTGCAATATCATTGTGCATACCTATGCTTAAACATCGCCAACAACAACAAACAAATCTGCTCTCTTCATACCTTCTACCATCCTCCGGGAGATAACCTCACTTTCATAGAGCACTTCATGGACATTCTAGCTTCAAATGACAACCAACATTCTAAGCAAATTTTCTTAGGGGATTTCAACCTTCACTGGGACGACCAGAACGACCCAGGGTATACAGCCTCAAAGCCTTCCTCACAGACCACAATCTCATCCAAATATGTAACAGCCCAACACAAAACAAGGGTGCAACTCTCGACCTATTAATCTCCAAATCAGACTCCACCCAGCTCAACTCGATACTCCCTAGCGACTGGTCTGACCATCATGTCATTACATTCCAAATCTCGGAAACCATCACAAGACTCCCTACACAACCCCTGAGAACCAAGATCTGGAAGAGAAACCTTAAAAACGTTGGATCTAACCTCACAGCCTTAGATAACTCAAACCCTCTTAGTCGCCCGGAAGACCTGGCTGATGTTCAGGGGCTGACAAATCACTACTTTCACTCCATGAACAACCTCCTAGACAAAATTTCCCCATTGCAACTGAAGAGAACCTCCTCAAAAGATTCCAAACCATGGTACGATGGGAGGCTAAATGATGACAGTCGCTCTCTTAGAGTAATTGAACGACGCTGGAGAGCTACACCCTCAACTGACCTCTTCAAACTTCTCAGAACCTCCAGAAACGCTTATTTTAGAAAAATCAGAAAATCTAAAACCGATTTCTTAAGGTCTCAACTACACCTAGCCAAGAAAAGCCCCAAAAAACTAAGGTCCTCAACATCAACCCTCTCTCTATTCCCACTTGTGATGAATTTTCCTCCTTCCTCGTCACTAAGACAGAATCTATTAAATCAGATCTACTCAAGGACCTAAAACCCAGCTCAGACCTGAAAGAGAGCCCATCACTGTCCTTAGCTGGTGCCCCAGCTAATTATCCCAGTTATTTAAATTAATAAACAATGCATCGTGGTCCCACTTCAACACTTACAGTGAAGATACCATATTATAAAGGTTAAACGTGCTGAAACCCTCCAATCACTTCACTGACCCGCTCTCGGTAAACTACGTAAAAGACTTCATTCCTCTCTTACTACCCCTCTGGACCAAGATCATTAATACTTCCCTTCTTCAAGGATCCATTTCAGACAGCTTGAAAATGGGGCAGGTTTCGCCTATCCTAAAGAAACCCACAGCGGACCCCGCTGACCCTAATAACTATTGCCCAATCTCTAACATCCCTATGTTAGCCAAACTCCTGGAAAAATGCGTTAACATACAACTGAACAGTCAAATTGATTGTTTCAACCTGGGGAACCAATTTCAATCTGGTTTCAGAGCAGGTCACAGCACAGAATCAGCCATGACACATGTATTAGATGACGCTCTAAATATCTTTGACCAAAATGAAGACTGTCTTCTAATCCTACTCGACCTGTCATCAGCTTTTGACACCGTCATACACGCCAACCTGCTGAATCTCTTGAAGCACAGAATGGGTTTGTCTGGAAGTATATTTTACTGGTTCGCCTCTTTCCCCAAAAATAGATCCCAAAGATTCAAGGTCAACCAATCCTTGTCCATCCCCTCGTCTGTCACTCTGGGAGTTCCACAAGGCTCCTCCCTCTCTCCCACCCTATTCAACCTTTTCATGGAACCCCTCACTGATCTTCTCAGCCTCTCCAAGATACACTTCCACAGGTATGCTGACGACACCCAAACATACATCTAAATCCACTCTCTGGAAGACATCAAATCTCTCAATGCCACACTACAAAAAACCCAAATTTGGCTGGCCTAAAACCACTTGAAACTTAACTCCCTCAATACGGAATTCCTTGTAATCGCTCCCCCGAACAAAACTCACACTATCGTAGACTGGATGAAGCACCTAACAACTCTCAATGGACAACCGCTCATAGTCGACTCAGCAAAATCCCTAGGGGTAATGTTGGACAGTAACCTTAAGATTCAAAAACACATCAGCGCCTCAACAAAGGGAGCCAACTTCCACCTAAAGACCCTGCGAAAACTGAAACTCTATCTGCCGGCCTTCGATTTCAAACAAGCAGTTCAAGCCCTAGTTATCCCCCGCATAGAATACGGAGCAGTAACCTTATGCGGACTCCCTAGGTCATCGACACCCCAGCTAAGAGCCACGATCAACTCAGCTGCGAGACTCATCACAGGTTTTAAGGGAAACACCCACATATCCCCAGACCTGAGAGCCCTCAACTGGCTACCGTTTGAAGTCAGAATTCATTTAAAAATCGCTTGTATGACACACAAGGCCCTCTACCACAACGCCCCACAATACCTAGGTCAGAAACTGGTGCTCTCTGTGGGCAGCAGAGTTTCCAGGATTGCCAAGACTTTTCTCCTACAACCTCAATGATTGGCCAAGAAAAAAACGTATAACTGGTCCTTCTCCCGTATGCCTCAGAGGATATGGAACGCTTTGCCCAGTGAAACTAGAATGAACCTTTCCTTTGCCTCCTTCAAAAGAGAAGTGAAAGCTATCCTCATGGCTCAATTCACGATGAACTCTATGTCCATTCACTGCACTGTATTACTTGCTTTTCTTCGCTCATATTCGTCCTTCTGTTTATCTTTGCTGTTTTGCGCTAGCTTAGCACTGCCTTCTCTTGATTTAGATGTATGTATAACTTACTTATTTTGTGGTTCACTCTATCGTAATATATTCTATATATTTTCTACTTGTCATGTAAATCGCTCTGATACTCACAAGAGTCTTGTTCGCACTATATAAAACCTGCAAATTAAATCAAATCAAATCAAATAAATAAAATATGGCACGTCACAAGCTCAATGTCCCCCATGCCATTTAGTTGTCTAAGTGTTTGATGACTATACACTCAATCCATTCAAATTATCTGCACCCACATAGACGTCAATGTCATATGATGAATGCATCCATGCATGTAATGCTCCATATATATCCATAACCAAATCTAGTTGACCACTATCCAATATGTTCCATTACTAAACAATGCATCGTTCAACAGAGCCTTCCAATCTGATTCCTATCTAAACAGTAGTAATCACAACCAAATACAATATAAAAACAGAATCTTTGACTCCAGTCACAGAGTATCCCAGGTCCATAAAAGGTTACCATACAAATAATGGGAATGCACTATTCGAATGCACTTTTTTTTAGGAGTTTTATATAGCGCAAACTAGACCCGAAGGTAACAGAGCCCTTGACATGAGCACGAGTTGCGTTACATACGGACACATTCATTGATATTGACCAAACATATTTGGAAAGCAAATCTGGATGTCATAAGCATACACATAAAGATGTTAATGGCTGAGAACAAAGTTCATCAGTGGGCAGAAATGATCATTGAGAACATCACCATGACCACTTCTCCTTAAAATGAGAAAAATAACCATAGTCATTTGATCTGCTTACTGAAAAAGAAGTCTTGCCCACCTCATGTAGTGACAGAGTAGATCACCTTCTGTAGTACTTTGAATCCACCTCCCCACATTTGCTATCTTCTTTTACATCTGAGCATTTAACTTTTCTCTGCTTTGGTCACTGTTGTCTCCATCTATCCCATCACATCCATTTGATCAAACAACTGGGCTAGTCCAAGATTCTAATAGTCATGTCCTTGCGTCGTGTTAGAATTGTCAGTATTAGAAGGAATCATCTTCCACTTTGCTCTTGAGGCACTCATAATTTGAAATGTGTTGTGGCAGCTTAACATACTCAATATCATGTAGGTACAAGGGGTCTTGATGTTGTACAAAGTGAAAGACTGGCAATGGGATATGAGCCGCTGCTTATCTTTAGGTCTCTTGCACAGATGTGTTCACAAATTATTTTTGTACCTCTGATCCTGGTTTTTAAGACTAGAGTATCACTAATAAATTAGCACAATGTGACAAGAGAGCGTGAGGTGCAGCTGTGGGGTGCAGCTATCCTCTGATGAAATGCAGTTGTTGATGAAACTAACGAAGTGGTTGCCCCTTTCATGTCTTGAAGCTATTTCTAGTATTCTGAAGTCCAACCAATCATTTTGGTCAGTATAGACTTTTAAATTTTAAAGCATAACATGCCATTGACAGCAGGCAGAACAGTGCTGCGATATTATTGAAGACCTTTTTAGAGTTAACCTCATCCAAACAAGAAGCAGACTGCGTTACGGATGGCAAATGAGAGGCCGGGCATGTAGGCATGCATAGTACCTGAGTGCATGTAAGAATGCTTAGATAGATCATTGGGGTGTATAATCAATTAACCAGCACATTTGCGATAGGTGACAACCAAGGGTGGAAAGGGGTGAAATGGAAGTGGGTAGGGATGTGGAGGCTAGAGATATGCCAGACGGTTGAGTAGGTAAATGAGGTTTTTAACTTTTTACTGACCTCTTGCAGAAATGGGAAGAGCCTGACAGATGTGTGCTAAGTATTGTTGCATAAAAGAAGATGGCCTGTGTTCCTGTTTATTCTTTAATGCCTCTCTACAATTGCAATGAAGGTGTTTAACATAGCAGGGTGACCGCCCGAGAACCGGAGCTTACCTACTGCATACTACATTTTTTAAAATTGCTTTCCTTTGTACATCAGGCCTCCAAGTTGATGGAAGCTCTTGGAAACCAAATTATTTTGAAGTCTATTAATGTGGTAAAATATACTGTGAAATGTGAGCATGGAGGCAGCCCGGTCAGGCTTGTGTCACAGAGACTCGTGAGTGGGGATTCGCTACCAGTCATCGGGACCACAACAAGGTCTTGGAGAGTAGATTAGAAGGGCCTCAATTATGAAAAGTGACGCATCGCTGCGTGAAAACAGCGATGCGTCACTTTTCACTGCGCCCTCCTCGCGGCACCAATAATGCGTCATATTCACAGTATGACGCATCATGGAGCAAGGAGTTACAGATACGTCAGTAATTCTGACGTATCTGTAATGCGCAAAAGTGACGCATTGCTGGAGTGTGTCACAAAAGTGACGCAACTCCGGCAATGTGTCCTTTCACATGGGGCAAGCCCCATGTGAAAGGGTCTGCGTCAGTCTCATGCCTGCTGTGAGGCAGGCGTAAGAAATTGACGCATTTGTGTCCTAGAAGTGGCGCAGTGACATCTTATAGATTTCACTAAGTCACTTCCATGACCCTTTCTTGTGTCAAAACGCCCCTCCATGCTTACATTATACCTGGTGCAGGTAGAATGTGGCGCAGGGGTTTACAAAGTGACGCATCTACCTAGATGCGTCACTTTGTAAATATGGCGCAACAATGTCATGTAAAGGACCACTCATACACAAAGAGGATCCTTAATAAATCCATTTACCCTATCAGACCCCAAAACTACCTGTGAAGTAGTCAAATGCTTTTCAGCATCTACACTCGACGCCCAAAGTTGCGTCTTTTGTTTCACCATGTAACAGACTGTTACAAGGTTGAATATGTTCTCTGTGAACGCAGGGCTTTTAACAAACACCATCAGATCCTTGTGATTGATAGATAGTAGGGTACTTTTTTTTTTTTAGCAAAGATTGGATTTCGAAGCAGTATGATTGTTATCTTTCAATATAAAAATTGTGTTTGTTGATTAAGGCCAGGAAAATGGGATTAGCCATCTTCTTTGTATATACCTGATAGCAAAGTAAGCTACAATATGCTCATGGAATTCCCTGTCTTGTACTGCTATATGCCTTCTTCTTCTTCCCATTCAAAAGACTCCAGACTATTTTTCAAAATTTCAGATTCAGTTGCTTTCATTAAGTAGTTCAAGAAGATTATCAACTTCAGAAGTGATATCTGGAAGGGCTATGTTTTGTACACACTAAGAATCACTTGCGTGCATCCACCATAACAGAGTTTAAAGTTCTGAAGAAATTATTGAAGCATGGCATTGAACCGTCAATGTTGGAATGCAATATTTGAGTTTCAGGGTCCCATGTAAATTTAACAGTATAGCTATTTTGCTTTTGCAAATTTGTATTATTAATAGCCTGCTCAGTTTTCAATCCATTTATTGACGTGTACATTTGTTGAAAATTTGACTACTGGCTTATTGATATGTAAGTTCATTTTGTTTGCGTGCATCCACCATAACAGAGTTTAAAGTTCTGAAGAAATTATTGAAGCATGGCATTGAACCGTCAATGTTGGAATGCAATATTTGAGTTTCAGGGTCCCATGTAAATTTAACAGTATAGCTATTTTGCTTTTGCAAATTTGTATTATTAATAGCCTGCTCAGTTTTATAATAGAAATTATTATTATTTCTATTATTATTATTATTGATATGTAAGTTCATTTTGTTTCTACTTAATCAGATTTAGTCACTCATTGTGTACATTAGGGACAGATGCACTAATCTTTGAATGCTGAATATCTTTAATTCTGTTATTCAATTCCATAAAACTCTCAATCCTAGCTCTTTTTTTTTTAGGTGTACACTTACATGAAAACATCCATGACAAAAAATGTAAAGATATCCCAAACTGTCTCCAGCGAAAACGAGAAATGATTAGTCTGGAATTCAGTGCAATAATTTCAAACAGGCGTATAGCGGCCGGGTGAGAGCAGCTAGGAATTATTAGTCTGTCTGCCAAGTTGTCAAATTCCTATTCTTCAAGAGGAAGAGTATCTAAGCATGCATTTCTTTTCTGGAATAGTTTCAAACGTCAAAAAATGTGAAAAGTTTCAACTGTAAGAAAACCCTGCAAAAATTGGTATTGCTCAAACACAAAAGTCTACTTTTATTGAAAGAATTCTCTTGTAAGATTGTTTTCCAATACAATTCTTCCCAAAAATATTTTGGAAAGTTTACACTCACAGACAAAGTGTAGTAAAGTTTAGAAGATATGGTCATGAATTGTGAAAACTTGGGACCGTAAAGTTAAAATATTGATTTTGGAACACAAAGATGATGATCTTCTACATGCTTTATAATAGTGGTACTGTGGAAGGATTTGTGAATTGAAGAGAATCTCAAGTGTTGTGAATCTCCTTTGAAAGAGTCTTGAGATTTAACAATATTTTTATGCACTGTAAACTATGTAATAAAAATGCAGTTACCAAAAATCCCTGATGCTTTAGTGTGGCTTTGCTGTGGTTTCCTATCTATAATGGATTGGTTTAATTTCTGTGAATCAATTGGTTGATTATAGTCTTCACCAAGACAAATTATATTTAAAATCACACCACAGAAATTAATAATTCTTCTGACATTATGGATTTGACAGCTGGGGAAATTGTTGGAGCACAGTCTCACTTGTGTGGCAATGTTTTTAGAGGTAAAAAAGAAATGCTGTAATTACCTTTTCCACATTTTCTTAGCTACGGAGTTTCAGTGAGCGAGGCTCAAGTATGGTAAGCTCAATTTGCATCCAATATAGAATTTTACCAAACAACCTATCCACTAATAGCATGCTTCATAAAATGCTGATGCGAAGTGGGTCATAATCCAAAGTACCTCATGAATATTAATGAGGTAGGTTGCATATTGCAACTCACTCCAACTGGTGGACAAGACAGGGATGGTGAGCTGCCAGGCTCAGCAGACCACCATGTCTGTGATCATACTTAAATAAAGTTAAGTTAAAAAAAAAGTTTATTTGCGATTTTTCCCTGTTTCCTCTACACCAATACAATACCGCCTATCCAATAATTTTTATTTTTTATTTTTTACATTCACACAGGAGAAGGGGGCCCAAACACACACCTTCAATTTTACGGATAGGTTACCCTGCCTACTCAGTAATCTGTAACTTTTTTACAATTTTAGAGTAGATTACAGTCACAAAACATTAATATTTCACATACCAATTCAGTATTCAGAAGGTATACTCGCATCATGCCCCTATAAAATGCTGAATCAGTACAGGGTCACAATCCCATTTTACGAGTAAGTAACAGTTACCTCACTGCAAAAGCAAGACAGGCATGTAGGAAAAAGCATTTCTGCGGTTGCAAACTCTGGATCGGAGTGTTTGCAACCATAAGAATGCTTTAAACATCTGTATTTTAGTGGTAATTTCATCTCTCAGAGTCCTTCTCTTTCTAAGTAATCCGTTATGCCTCCAATACACACCCATTTGTTAAGTAAGTGCTTAGAAAGACCCCCCCCACCAAATATCCTGTTTCATCGTAACAACCAATTAATGTACAGTTGACCTGGTTGAGCAGGGCGGGAGGGAGACAATAATTATTCAAAGCAAGAGAAGTACTTGAGTAATGCAATCTATACTACTATTATAAAGAGAGAACAGAAACCTTTAGGCAAGGTAAACTCGGGAACCACAGCGCCAATCCATACACGCAATACATTGTTGTAATCCTCAGGGTGTGTAGATGGACATAGGCTGCATAAAATAAAAAATAAAACCTAAATTAAAAAATTAAAGTTTAAAAACAAAGTAGTCCCCTAAAACAAGCGCCGGCCACGACGTAGCGCTGACCGCGACCTACACCTGCGTGATGACGACAGGCAGGGAGGAGCGGTGACGACCGGCGACGTGCAGCGAGGAGTGACGTGCGGCGAGGAGTGGCGCGGCGGCTCAGGTAAGGCGAGGCGGGAGGCGGGCGGGAGGCGGGCGGGAGGCAGGCGGGCGGGCAGCGGTATAGGCAATGTCGGTGCGGGGGGTCCGGCCGGGACTAAACAAATGCTCTAAATGCAGCCCCCAGCCCCCTTCTGCCCCCGGGCAACGCCGGGGCGGGCTGCTAGTTATTAATAAAGAAAATGATGTTTTAGTGAATTCTGTCGATGAAACAGGAGTTGCTTGTAGCAAAGTTTGCTACTTGAATGGGAGTATTTTGCTAGTTGGCTGTCCAGTGGTAACATTTCACTTTTAGCTCCAATGAGGCTTGGGTATGTTTCTCTCATCCAGTAGTACATTTGGCCTGCTACTTATTTTCTCCTGGTTACTTGATTCCTTTTCCAATAACAGTTGAATATGCATATCATCTGTATCTAACTAGAAATTCAGCGGGTCATGTTTCATCATATGAACTAATAGATGCATGTTGAGGCTGAGCATAAAGGAGGTTAATGCATGACTCACTGATTCAACATACCCACCTTAGCCTTCTAAATAAAAAATTGGTTTTAACCCAGGGAGATTTTTGAGGTTATAGCTCTTTCCTTTTGACTTTTAAACAAACTACTGTGGTCTGCTGTGTCATAAACTGCTGTGAAATCGAGAATGAATTGGGGTGTGCCTTGTGTCCCTCATCCTAAACCTGCAGATTTCGTGTTTACCATCCTTGTTGGTCCTTTCTGACTGGTAATCCTGGTTAAGATTATTTTCCTCAAGGTACTCCTGGCACTTCTTGCTCTTTCTTTCTCTAGCCTTTTGATTGGCAAATGGAAGTTTGGAACTGTTCCACAGTCCACTAGTATATCTGTGACAACTGAGGATTTTGTAACAAGAGAGTTTTTCAAATTGAAAAGACAAGTAATTTTTGCAATCGATGCATTGAGGACCACCACAGCATCAGGAGCAATAGCTGACAGCGTTTCTTTAAGGCCGATCCATAACGTGACAAAGACCAGTACAAATGAACACAAATGACCGACCGTCTCTCAGAACCCTAAATCTCTCTCATCTGATGTCTACTAGAAAATAATATTGACTGACACAGATGAATATGTACTTTCTAGCAAGTGCGTATGGCAGACTGGAATGTCCAGATTACTTACAGGCTATCTTCATTTTCTCCTCTTCCTTCTTGCTTTGATCAATTAATATATGTGCGCTCGCCGTGTTTCCTAGACACACCCTTTTGTTAAGTGGTTTTTCAAAATCCTCCTACCTCAAAATAGCCTATTTTTTTGCTTCAGTTAATTCATGCCTATGGGCCCGATTCACAGAACTAACTTAAGACAAAATCCTAAACTTACTACCACTTTGGTATTCACAGAAGGCACTTACTCATTTTGGTATTCACAGAAGACACTTACTCTTTTCGGTATTCACAGAAGTTAGGAGTTCTAACTTTAGGACTCCTAAATGCCTTCTGTGAATACCGAAAGTCCCAAAGTTAGGATTTTTCTCAATATAGGAGTAGTAAAGTTAGGACTCCTAACTTTAAGACTCCTAAATGCACTCTGTGAATACCGAAAGTCTTAAAATTAGGATTTTTCTCAATTTAGTAGTAGTAAAGTTAGAACTCCTAACTTTAGGAATCCTAAATGCCTTCTGTTAATACCGAAAGTCTTAAAATTAGGATTTTTCTCTGTTTAGAAGTAGTAAAGTTGAGAAAAATCCAAATTTTAAGACTTTCGGTATTCACAGAAGGCATTTGGGAGTCCTACAGTTAGGACTCCTAACTTCTGTGAATACCAAAATGAGTAAGTGCCTTCTGTGAATACCAAAATGGTAGTAAGTTTAGGATTTTGTCTTAAGTTAATTCTGTGAATCTGGCCCTATGTGTTGAAGCAGTGCAGTGACTTCAGTGGGTTCTTTTTTACAAAGCCACTTCTGCATCAGAAGAGCCTCAGGATTATTTAAACCACTGAGGGCACTGGGGTCACAGGGTGGCAGGATTGTCCGGAGTGGCTACATCACTGGGTATACCTTGCCAGACATTCAGCAATCACCTGATCATGTGCAGTAAGCCGCTTCCGGGTACGAGAGAGCAGTGCCTTTCCTGGGAAGTGTGTAGCTTGAGCTCAAGTGAAGGTTGCAGGCCTCTTTCAGGTGGCAACATCGGGCAATGCCAAATGGCAACGACTTACTGAGGATTTTTTAAATACATTTCTGGAGGTCTTGATTGACTAAATCTTCTTCTGGAGAATTTCTGTGTCCTACTTATCCAATTTATATTGATTGGTCCTGGGGAGCAGGTTGGACTTTATAGGTGAGTTTGCCTCTCTTCCTTTTTCAGCTGGTTGTCAAACATGGACAGAAAAATAAAAGGCATACCCACTCCCCCTTCAGATCCAGGTGGTCGGGAAGGTGATCTGTTGAATGTAGATAGAGACATTGAAGATCCAGAGCTTTGGCCAATATTTACTGCTGCACACTTCCAAACAATGACTGAGGAGGAGGTAGCCAAGACTTTGGCTGGTAAACCCGAGAAGGGAAAAACATCTAAGGTACATAAAGACAAGTCTGTATCCCCAGACTCCTCAAGTGAGTCTGCCACGCAGTACTTTCTCGTCCGGGAAGTATATTATGAGTATTTTACGAGGAAGCAATTTTAGCACTCTCTTTTCCATGTTAGGAAGAATTTGGGATTTTTTGATCCTCCTCAAGTGCAAGAGGATGAGGAGGGTTGATTCCTCAATATTCTAGACCTTCTTCATTGGCTCATCCCGTGCAGTCTAAGATAAAGAAACTGGTTATAGTTAAACAATGGAAAAAGATGGATCAGACTTTCATTCCTAGATTTCTCCTGAAATCCTACTCTGAAAGATGGGAATAATAAAAATCTTCAGTCTATGAAAGTGGATTCCATTTCGGCTCCCTTAATTGGACGATCTTCTTCAAACCAAAGGTTTTCCCAAGCATAGGCAATGGATCACAAGCTCAAGAATAGTTAACAAAAGTTCTTTGGAGAAAGCAATTTGTCACTTAGAGCAGCCACTCACATAACATATACATCCAAATCCTTGGCAAAGGACTTTGAATATCTTGCAGACACCATTGAGGAGGGAACAGATTGTTCAGGGATCCTTCTGAATATAGAACAAGAGAGCCCAAGTGTATGGCAGATGTGCAGTCAGATATCATTAAATCAGCTTCAGTAGCATGTTGGTCTGCAATTTTGGCCAGATGGTATCTAGGGGTTTGTGATTGAAAGGTTGATTTGCTGAGCAGTCATTCTTCTTGAAGATTCTTTTCAAAGGCAGAAAACTCTTTGGATTGATGCAATCTTCGCAAAGTCCTACAAAGACAAGAAGCACACTTGGCTATAAATGTGTAGTTCCTCGAAATCTTCCAGACCTTGGACTTAGGATTATCGTGAATCTTCAAAGAATGAAGTCAAGTCGTACGTGTCTAGAAAAAAAAGAGGTTCCAGCATAAGATGTCAGAACAGGAGTCGAAAGGACAAGCAGTGACATCTAAGCATTGGTCCTGACTACTGTCCTATGCCATTCATATCAGACCAAGTGGGGTGAAGAAGTAAGGATTTGCACGGTTGTTGGGTCAATTCAATCACAAATCTATGGGCGTTGAATGTAATTAAGAGAGGCTAACTCATAGAGGTGAAATTATTTCCTTTAAAATCAGGGGCCATCTGGTCCCCAGAGATCCAGTAAAGAGAGATGCCTTTTGGTTAGTAATTTAGCTTTAGTAGTAAAGGAAGCAGTTACTTCTCCTCTGGAGAAAAATAAATAGGGCATGCACTCTGTTCTCTTTCGCATTTGAAAATTCTTAGGGGAGTTCTGGCCATACCTTAAGGGTCATTTCCAGGTGGAGGGCAATTCATTTTTGGATGGTCATCTTGAAGCAGGTCATTGTACTGGTGTCAAACAAGGACTTCCTGTTGACCACAAATTTGCAGGACACATATTTGCATATTCCTATCCATCTGACTCATCAAACATTTCTGAGATTTGCAGTCGATGATTTTCATTTTCATTTCCAGTTCATAGTTCTTACCTTCTGGCTAAAATTGGCTACTTGAGTTTTTATAAAAGTGTTGTCTCCTTTAAAAGCTGTGCTGAACAAGTATGAAATCTGTGTCCACCCCTACCCGGATGATTGCCTAGTACTACCACCTTCTAAGCAGCTGATAGAGTCTCATGTGAAGAGGGTCTCACAGTTCTGAGAGAACACAGATTTCTAATACAACTCAAGAAATTTCAGTTTATCCCCCTAAGGATCAACATTTCCGTCTTCCTTGATTTTGTTTGAGGGCAAAAGAGACCACAGATTGGACCATCAGTGCCTTCTCATGCCAGTGGCTGAAAGATATACTCTATGCTTTCCCACCATTTCCTTTAATCCTCAGATGTTTTTGTCAGAGTGAGAAGGAAGGGGGCTCAGGTTCAGCTTTGCCCCCTCATCTTAGTTTCATCTACTAATAGTGATGAGGACAGAGAAGGAATGGCTTCTACTGATTGTGATGTCCCCTCTAGTATTTCCTCCCCTCCTGGCTGAATCATTGTACAGCTCAGGTTGACGGCCTGAGAGATTGATTGAAAGGGCAGGGCTGAGGAAAAAGGATTTGTCTAATTAAGCAGCTAGTTCTATTCAGGCCTCTAGGAGACTTTAAATTCTTTCCTTTTACTCAAAACACTGAGACACTTCCAGGAAATGGTACTCTTCTAAGTAGTTGATTCAACACTCCACAGGAATTGCCCAGATGTTGGATTACAGAGTTTCCACCCTAAAGATACAGTGCCCAGATGTTTGATCACTGCGTTTCTACCCGAAAGATACAGTGCCTAACAAGCTACCTGCCATAATCTAGAGAACACTTGGGGTGTTACAGAAATCATTAAAGGGTTTCAATATAATTTGTCCCCCTGTATCCTCTTGCTGTTCAGATTGGGATCTCCCCTTACTACTGCAGGTTCTGAGAAGTCTTTCCTTCCAGCCCCTTCAGTTTGTTGACATCAGAATTCTTACCCTATAAGTGTTTTTTTAGTGGCTATTGCAATGTCCAGGACATTAGGTGAGGCGAGGCACCCACCCTACCTACCCTCCTTAGGGCATACAAGAACAGGATTCTTGTTTTTTTAAAACATTTATTTATAGTTAGTTTTGCAAACAGAAATACATACAATAAGCTAAAATAAATTGTGACATAGCATTTATATATGTGGTACCGTAGGTCTCCAATGACAGAAAAAAATAGTAAAACAGTGAAACGCATAAGAAATATGAGACAGGAGAGACTCAGAACCAATACAAGAACATTTGCAAAGACAGGACATAGGCATAATGTCATGGCAACATTGCAAATACCATAAAGCATTATAGAAAAAATAATAGAAAAACAAAGGACAAAAGATAAGCATTTAACCAGTTGTTTCATCCTCAGTAGAACAATCCAATCCATAGCCAACAGATAGTTACGCAGAGGTTGACAAATATCCTTGGGCCTAGATGTTATTGGTTGTAGAGAAGTGTTTATCTCAGAGGTAGTATCACAATATGACAAATCTTTCAACCAAGCTGGACTCGTTGGGAGGGTGTGAGCTCCTCAGTGAAATGAGATTTGCTGTTAGACCCTAATGGAAATGGCATAACGTGCCATCACAGGGTCAGGTGAAAGAGATTGTCCAACCAAAAGGGATGAAGTGGAGTAGACACCTCTCCAAAAGAAGGCTCTCATCCCACAGGTCCATGCCAAGTAAAGGAAATTTGCATGTTCTGCTTGGCATTTAGCGCAGCAGTGAGATTTAGTAGGGTAACATTTCAGCAGAGCAATCGAGGGTAGTGTAGGCTCTGTGAAGGCACTTATAATGTAGTATTTTATGGTGGTGATTTCCTGAAATAAGTTTAGTCTGCACACAGCAGTAATGTCAGGTCTTATCTAAAATGGAGATACCTAAATTGCATTCCAATGCAGTCGTAGCTCTCTGTATACCAGTGGGTTTAAGTTGTAAGGAAGTGTGGTACCGTTTGGGAACAAGGTGACTGTTGTCCAGGAACATGATCACTAGGGAGAGTGGTGAGAAATCTTTCGGTTCTGTCAGGTAAGTGGGCAACGCTCCATGTAGTGTGGTATGCATCTGGTGAAATATGAACCTCTCCATAATCATAAACTGTCTCCCCTTAGCCATAGTGAACTGGGTTAAAGCAAGCCATCCACAAACAGATTACCCGTGGCCCGCACATCAGGTGCACTATGAACAGGATTCTTCTTCTTTATGGACCATCTTTTTTCGTAAGGATTATCACTCCTTTCCTTGATTAGCAGCTTGTTATTCTTCTGGTATTTTACAGCACAAGAAATTAACCTTCACTCCATGGACATAAGAAGAGCTGTTCTTAACTTTGTTGAAAGTATAGCAAATATTAGACTCTCTTCTTCATTATTAAAATTGGCAAAAGAGGGTTGAAGCCTTCTGCACAAACCCTCAGCAGGTGGATGATTTGTTCTCTATTTTCCTTAGCTTATAAGGAACAGGGAGTCCTGTCACCACTAGGAACCCCATGGTTGATAAACTAGAGGTATGTCAGCCTTTCTAGTGGTGAAATCACTGCATCTGTCCCCTCTACCTTTGTTAATCATTGTAGGATAATGCAGAACCCAGAAGTGCAGGAAGTTTTTGGTTCAAAAATTCTTTCTTCTGTGAATTAAACATGAAGAGAAATATCTAAATCAATGTTTGTTTTCTTTGAGCAGAAACTTACAATTGTCCTGGTATTTATTTATCTTTGGTATATCTCATATAATAATTGATAAAAGTGAGAGGGAAGAGGAGCTGGTGCCTCGGTTATATCCCAGTAATTGCATGACTATGAGTCCTTCTCTCACTTTGATTAATTACTGTTTCCCTCCTGCCCTGTTCGACCAGGCCAACTGTACATTCTTTGCCTTGTTACAGCGAAACAGGATATTTGGGGGAGAGAGTCTTGGTAAGCAACTACCTAACAATTTGGTGTATTTAGGAGGCACAACGAAGCACACAAGATGATGGACGGAATGTTGCACAATGGCAAAACATTCACCCCAAGTCACGGATCTGGGTTTAATCCATTGTTCTTTTGCTCACCAAGCCACCCCAGTTCAGACATGGCCATATACAAATCAGTCTTGACCCTGTGCCTCTTGGGAACAGTCCAGCCCGAACTGCCAAGCCATGTCTTCCTTGGACCGGAAATGAGAGAAGGACTCTGAGTAATGAAATTACCAGTAAGTAATTAGGGCATTAATCCTATTTCATGTTCTTCCCCCAAGTATTTATTAGAGCAGAATAGAGGCCACGCCTCCTCAAGAGCACACCTACAAGCAACAAACTCTCCTGGTTTCTCACTTTTTGTTTTAAAACATCTCCTTTAACTTTTTAAAAGTAAGTTACCTTAAGGTAATCTTGAGAGTAGCAAGCTCCCTAAAATTTCTATTTTAAATTTACAGTGGGATAGAGGAAGTGTAAATCAGAGTACTGAGGATTACCTTTATGTGATCCAGATATTACCTCTTCATTCACATTCCGCGTCCCAGTCCTGACTAGTGGAGCCATGCCAAAGCTAAAGCCACTAATCAAAGATAAACATGCAAAATAAAGGAATTATGCAAACATAATTGGTATTACTGACAATGCATGAACCTATCAATATATATAGAACTTAAGGTTTATCCTTCTAACACAAAACCCTTGTATCAAGGCACAAAACAGAATTGTGGGCTAAGTTGAACATTTAGGGCCAGATGTAGGTCACCAAATACCGGTCAGTAACGGCCGATTTCGGCCGTTACTGACCGGTATTTGGTGATTGAGATGTAGGGGGCCTTAAATTTACCGATTCAGTATATTTACAGAATCGGTAAATTTACTGATTCTGTAAATTACCGAATTGGTAAATTTACCGAATATCAAATTTGTGATGTAGGTGGCACTGAAAACAGTGCCACCGGCCCTTAAGAATTTGTTATTTACCATGACATACTATGTCATGGTAAATAACGAATTGCTGTGTACATGCACATCTGTGCATGTACACCTGTGCCATGTGGCACACATACATGCCCTAAAGGCATGTATGTGCCCTAAAGGCATGCCCTAAAGGCATGTATGTGTGCCACATGGCACACAAGTCAGAATCAGGGTTGCAACAGGGTGTCAAAGTGACACCCTGTCCCCCTTGCAAATTCGGTAATTTTACCAAATCGGTATTTACCGATTCGGTAATTGACATTGATTCCTATGGGACTCAAGGCCCATAGGAATCAATGGCAATTACACATTCGGTAAATACTGATTCATTAATTACCGAATCATACCGATTCGGTAAAATTACCTACATCCCGATTGCCAGTTCTTAAAAACTGAATCGGTATGATTCGGTATTTAAGAACATCGGGCCCATAGTGATTTACAAACAAAGAAGTATTGACCTAAGTTGCTGCTGCCAAAATGTGAGAAATAGAGACTCCATACCATGCTGCTCATGAGGCAGCCATCCTCTTTGCAGGACAAGCCGAAATAGCTCTGGAGATCATACCCTGAATTTTTGTAGGAAAACATGATTACATCATTAATCCAATGGCCCAAAGTTAATAAAGACGACTTACTCCCTTTATTGGCCCGGCCAATATTCACAAACAGAGCATCACTTTTCCTGATATCAGACAATCTGGTTGAGTAGATTATTACTGCTCTTATGACATCTTATAATCCTTCAAGCACTGAACCAACGGGAGGATCCTAGGGTTAGGAAAGGTATCTCGGGAGACCTGTGGAAACCCTAATTGATTTTTGTACAAAAGAAGGCTGCAAACTCAAAAGTATCTGGTCCTCAAATGCTCTGAGATGAGGAAGAGTATGCAAAAATGCACTTAATTGGCCAAAATATTTTGCAGTAACCGTAGCAACTTGAAAAAATATTTAAGGACATAAACATTAGAGAGATTGCATCCACTGGTTCTAAAGGATCTTCCTGTAGAGGTTTTAGAACCAGTAGAAAATCCCAACTGGGAAACAAATTCCTTAAAATCTCAAAACTGTTAAAGAGCCTAGAAACCCAAGTCTCCACCTGATAAATAGAACCCCATTAAAAATGGAAAGATTTTATAATAGCCCATTTGTAATTTTGAGGTGGAGATTGACCAGGCCTTATCAAATCAATCTTGCAAAAAATACAGGATATTCCCTGGGCAACATAGAATTGAAGAAAATTCCCTTACCACAAACCACCTAGTGGAAGAGGACCAATGATGTATAAGACCGACAAGTAAATTCCCCTATTGAGGCCTGAATAGATCTGCCACTGAATGAGAGAGACCTAAATTCCTAAGTCCCTGCCTCTCAATCTTCACACTGCTAGCTTAAACCTTTGAAGGAACGCTAAGGTCAATAAAAGAGGCGGAATTAAGGTGTAGGGATTGAGAGGAAGAAACCAAACCTACATTTCTTTCCAGAATGGGGATCATTGCCTCCTTGGACAATATATGCATATCAAAATTACATCTGACTTTTACTTCTGAATCCTCAATAATACTTGAGGAATCAGGGAAAAGAAGTTCTTGGCCCCTAGTAAGGCAATGCAAACTGATCTCAAAAGCTGAAGGAATAAAGGGGCAGAAGAGTTTTCCTTTGATCTGCAGAGTTCTACCTCTGGAACCCTGAATCTCCTGGAAAATCTTCATTGATATCCCCAGGCTCTAAAAGGGAAAACCTTACTCACGGTATATGCTAATACATTTTCCTTCCCCTTACATGATTGCCCTGAAAGAAAACTAACTCCGCTCCGCCCAAGTGAAATCATGTGAACCACCTAACTGAAAGATCCAAATCCTGATCTGAACTGTCTGTTCAAATAGGACATGGTAACTGTGTTATCTGGTCTGACCTTTAAATCTGAGCTCTGAATCGGGCTGTGAAAGACTTGAATGACTTTTCAGACTACCTTCAACCATTGCCAGTTTGTAGAGTGTATTGTCTCCTGAATTTACCAAAATCCCTGATTTGTCCTTGACTCCAGAACTGCTCCCCAACCCTTCTTCTGGGCATCTATCATGCTCACTAATTGGGCTTGGGAAGACAGAAGAACCCTTCTTCCAAATTCTGAGGCTCTCTCAATTCTTCTGAAGTTAGGATCATTGCTTCGTAATTCTTCTATCCTGGTTTTCTGCTCTGAAGAATATGAAGAACAAATGGTTCCAAATGCCGACATGGCTAGGAACCACAAATAAGCATGTCACCTAAAGAGAAAACAAAAAAGGATCATTACTGCCTGAAAAATAGCCAACCTCCTTATGTAAAGTTATTATTGAGTGGCGTGGAAGCTCACCATATGCTCCTGGGCTCTCATAAATTCTCTGGTTGAATCCTAGGGTCTCTACAAGAGATTCCTCATTCTTTCAATCAGCTGCAATTCCATTTGCGAGGGAGTGACACAAGTTTCACATTTGTTCGAAACCAAGACCCTATGTGCCACTGTGAGTGCCATAACTGCGATTTCTTGAGATTCAGCAGAAAACCGAATTTCGCCAATGTTTGCACAATTGCATGAACAATCCTGAACAGAATCTCTGTAGATTGGAAAATCACTAATAAGTCGTTGAGATATGGATATATATTTGAAAACGATGTCTGTTTAATATAGACATTATTGGAATCTTGCTAAATACTCAGGGAGAGGTTTTTTAGGCCAAATTGCTAGACTTAGTACTACCAATAAGTATCCCCTATCGCAAATCTGAGGAACCTCTGACAGTCTTGTACAACAGGAATAGAGGTCTATTGATGCCAGAAAATCCACTTTTCATAGCAACTGAATCACTTGTAAAGAATTCATCTTGAAGTGTATGGTCTTGAGAAACCCATTCAAGTCATTTACCTCAATGATGAACCGGTCCTCCCCTAACAACTCATATACCAGGAATACTAATGAGTACCTAGCTTGTCCCTGCTCTGTCTTTGTACCTGAAATTATTACTCCCTTTTCCAGCAAGATCCATACATTCGCTTGAAGGGCTTGACTTTTTTCAAAATTTTGTGGAAGTGGAGTCAGGAGAAAAAGAAATGCTAGCAGAGAGTCTTGAAACTCCAGTGAGTAACCCAGGGAAATCTCCAGTGTCACCCTATTGTCTTTTATCATCTCTAACCAAGAATCAAGGAACCTGCTCAATCTTCCGCCCACCTTCCCTTCTCTGTAGAACCTCAAAATTGGGCACAGTGAAGAATACTGATTGTTCTTCGATCAATGTGCCCTCCTGAAGTCGTTACCCCGAGGTGCTGGTTCCTACTTCCTTCTTCTGGATCGCTTGTGAGGCTTCTTTTCCCTAGAATAATGTTTTAACAGCATTTGAATGACTAAGTGTGTTTTCTGCTGTTAAAGGACTTGGGGATGACATTATCAAACTCCTCCCAGAACAACTTATCACCAGAAAAGAGCATTTTCAGGAAACAAGCCTTCTGAGCTGTATCAACACTTCAATTTTTCAAAAAGAGATGTTTTCTTGCTGCTGCCTTACTATTTGCAGCCACTGACTAGGCCTTTAAGGCCTTCTTGCGTATAAGACGTCATAGATCAAGGTAAATAAGGAGATTAACCAAATTTCCATCTGTTTTCTAAAATGACTTCAGACCAAATGGACCATAAGGTGAAGGGGAGCTCATTCAACATCTTAACAATCAGGAAAGGAAATAAGCATCCATGTTTTCTAACTCGAGGGATTATAGGGATCTTTAGCAACACCACATTCAAAGATCTTAGTTCTCCATTTAGGCAATAATGAGTGAACCTGTCAGTTAAGTATCTTTGTACTTTCTTTTTTTTTGTTAACTTTTTATTGAGACAATGAAAATTACATCATGCAAGGAGTACATAGTGCAGCAATCGATCAGGGCCACATCGTGCTTCCCACCTGCCCGCCGAATGACTACCTGAAATAGTGGGAGATCTGCCTGCTTGTCAAATGTCCCGGATTGCCGACGTAGCCAATGCAAATGCTAGGTTCTCCTGGCCGAAACAAACTTTCCCAATAAGAACTAAGAAAGAGGAACCCCCAACCCCCCCGTCCCACCCCACCCAGAACCAGTGTGCCCAAAGTAGTCGTCGTTGTGTGTCTATCCCTATGTAGCAAATATTCTCCTATCTCCCAGTGGTCCCCTTCCGAGAAGAAGGGTCTGAGAGTCTGAGCAGACAAAGGTATTTCGGGCATGTGACTTCATTGAATTCTGACGACCGGAGTGCAAGCATCGGTTGCCAAGTGGTCGCAGAAGTTGACAGGGACTGGGTGAGGGAAGCCTGGAGATGCTCCATGCCCGCTATGTACCAAATTCTGTGAAGCCACCCTGTATGGGTCGGCCGTGTCTGTGTGCCCCACAGTGATAGTATTTGCTGTACTGCTGCCCCCAAGACCAGGCCCATTTGTTTGCCTCGAACTGATTTCAAGGGGAAAGTAATTGGTTGGGTAGGCCTAGGAGTGTATATGCTGGAAACCTAGGGATTTTGGTGTCAAAATGTCTATCAACTTCATTGAGAACTTCTTCCCAGTATCCCTCCACCTCCCGACAACCCCGGAGCTGGTGGGTTAGAGTGTCTTCCTCCCCGCAGCCCCTCCAGCAAGCAGCGCTCTGACGTGGATTACCCCTATTCAAGCGGATCAGAGTCAGGTACCAGTAGGTGGCTATTTTGACCGCCGCCTCCCTACTCGCAGTGTTCCTTGCAGTGTGGTTTGTTCTGTAGTATATGGTCTGCCATTCCTGATCAGAAAGAGCCCTTCCCAGTTCACCCTCCCACCGTTTCTGACCTGTTGAGTGCGATATGGGGGTCTCAGGGTAAAGCATGCGATAGAGCTCTGAGATAAGTTTCCGATCTGATTCCTTAGTGACAAGCCATTTCTCGAAGGCTAATAATTTCCGACCCACCAGCGGGCTTACCTCCGGGTGCATCAGCCAATGCCTAAGTTGAAAGTATTGATACCTGTGTGGGTTGGGATGGCCATAGAACCGAGTACGGTCCGAAAATTGCATAAAGCCCTTGAGATAGGTGGTCAGCAGATTTGCATGTGGATATGCGCCATTGTAGGAAGGCCAGTTTGTCCATCCTGGGCTCAAATTCCGGGTTCCCAAACAGCGGTGTCAGTGGAGAGGGAAACGTAGTGAGCTCTCTCCGGGAAGCAACGGCGTCCCAAACCGGCAGGGGATTTGTTGAGATATTTTGGCCTGTCCGTGCGCCTCAGGAACGGAATCCTCCATAGGGCAGTTTGTGCCATTGCACGGTCCTGAAAGAGCCACCGTTTTTCCGACTCAGGCTGGCTCCATTTCACCAAATACCAGAGTTGTGCTGCCTGAAAATACTGCAGGTCCCCAAAGTCCGGTGGAGTATGCGCGGGCCCTGAAGCATTGCTACCCATGGGGAGAAGCATGGATGGTGTTAACTTTAAAACCCGACACCACCCCAAAGGCTTCCAGCTCCCGTATGAATGCGGGCACCGACCTCCCAGGTGAATCAAGAGCTGTCAGGATATCATCCGTGTAGAGACTAAGCATGTGCAAAGGAAACCCCCTGGATGTCAGGGTTGTCCCGGATTCGTTGGGCTAGGAGTTCCACATGGAGCGCGAACAGGAGGGGCAACAAAGGGAACCCCTGTCTCGTGCCCCGCTGGATGACAATTGGACGCAAAGTCGTGCCATTCACCCGGACCGACGCCCTTGGCCTATCGTAGCAGCTCGCGACCCAGGCCCCATAATGATCCCCAATGCCAAAGTGTGCTAGCGTCTTGTCTCTGAACCCCCAGTCCACCCGATCAAATGCCTTCTCAGCATCAATTGATAGTAGCATTTCATCCGATTGATTATAATGGGTTTTGTCAATGAGATGAAGGAGGCGTTTGGTATTGTTGCTGCATTGGCAGTTCGGAATGAAACCAGATTGACCCAGCACAATGATGCCAGGGAGATGCGGACCCATCCTGGAGGCTAAGACCCCTGTGAACAATTTTAAATCAAGGTTGAGTAAGGAGATGGGTCTATACGCGGAGCATTGGGCGGCATCCTTACCTGGTTCAGGCAGCACAATGTTGTCCGCTTCTAACATATCCGGTGGGATAGAGCCCGGTCCCTGGAAAGAATTGAAGAGCTGGGTGAAAATTGGGCTAGCAACTGGCAAAATGACTAGTAGAAGCCCGCAGAGAAGCTGTCGGTCCTGGGGATTTCAAAGCTTTGAGTCTAGTTATCGCTCTGATGACCTCCTCTAACCAGATAGGTGCATCTAGAGCTGCCGCCCCGGCGGCATTGAGGGCCGTGGTTGCCGCTTGACTAAGATAGGCCTCTCCCACCGTGTCTATGGTCTGATCCCTGCTGTACAGGGAGGCGTAGGACTCCCTAAAAGCATCAGCAATCTGATCGTCAGAGGTGACAGATGTGCCCAAGCATCCTGGATGGTAGTAATCTTGGCTTGTTGGGTACGAGCTCTGAGTTTGCTCACCAGGAGTCGCCCTGTTTTGTTGCCCCCCCACATAATAGGTGCGTTTAAGCCGCAGGGCCGCAAATTCCGCACGGTCTAAATCTAAACCCGCGAGCTGTGCCCTGCCGCCTTCAATTGGCGCAAAACCCTAGGGTCTCCCATACGGCTATGAACCCGCTCGAGCTCCGTAACTTTGGCCGTGAGGAGTCCTCTCTGTTCTGCGCGCTCCCTATTTTCCGCTGCGGAAAGTGCTATCAGCTCCCCCCTCACCACCGCTTTCAGTGCCCCCCACAGTACTGGGAGGGGTGCAACGTGCTGTTCATTGGTTGAGAGATAGTCGGTGATATATTTCCTAAGCTGCTGGAGCACCCCTTCCCTGTGTAATAAGGATTCTCGTAACCTCCATCTGCCCTTAGGGGTATGTGTACGGAGGACTGTAAGGGAGAGTGACAAGGCATCATGGTCTGAAAGGGCATCAGGAATTATTTCCACATCATCTATCAACGGGTAAAGTTCTGAGGGACTGAGGAAATGGTCAAGCTGCGCATGCGTGTGATGTACGTGTGAGTAAAATGTATATTGAGTACTCTTGGGGTGGGCCTCCCACCAAACATCCAGAAGCCCTCTCTGGCTCAACCAAGCCCTCCCGTCAAGTGAGATCGCCCCAGTCATGCCATAGTGATGCCCCGACCTGTCCCTGTCCCGGTACATACCAAGGTTGAGGTCGCCCCCTATAAGAGCATATTTATCTTGAGACTGTAAGACGTCCAACACTGCAACCTTAAGAAAGCATTCCTGCCCTGTGTTAGGAACATAAAGAGATCCCACTACTATAGTCATGCCTCCCACTGTGACCTTATGCGTCAACAGCTGACGTTTAACCTCCGCCACTCTCTCCCCCACCGAGCCCTGGTAGTGTTTGGCCACCAGTATGGCTACCGCCGCCTTTTTATCTGCGGTGGAGGAATAATATTGATGTGGAAAGATGCGGGAACACATCCTATGCCAGTCCTTAGAGAGCAAGTGCGTTTCTTGAATGAGACAAAGGGAAGCCCCTGAGTTCTCCAGGTAGGACAAAATGGCTCTGCCCATGATGGGATTATTGAGACCCTTAGCGTTGAGGGTAACTATCTTCATAGTGGGGGCTAGGGAATCTCAGAAACTACAAGCCGTGCCATGACGGGTGCTCCCTCCTGCTGACACACCGGTTCACCCTCCCCTCCCCCCGTCCCGTCCCCCTGCCCCCGGCCCACGCACCCAACCCCCAACCTATTCCTCCCCCACCTCCTCCAAACTCCCCCCTCCCCCACCCTAGCCCCAAATGAATGTCCCCAACAGTCAATGAAAGTCCCATGTCTACCATCCAACCTCGCAGACATGTGGAAAGGTATCTATTAGCGCGTGCAACCTCGACTACTAGCAGCCCCCCACTCCCCTCCCCAAGCGGCTATGACTTAATGCTACTGTAGCCCCGCTAGATGTTCATTCAGGCTTCAGGAGAGGTGTCTCTGAGTACAGCCGTCACTGCAGCCTCTCGTTCTTGCAACACGGTGGCCAGGTGTGGCTTCAAGCTCGTCACCTGTGAGGATCGTCATCTGCGCACCGTTTGCCATCTGGGACCGGGGTGGCGAGCCCCCTGAATCCGTGTGATCGAGGCTCAAAAGGTCGCAGGTTTCCCGGAGCGACCTCATCTGATGCAGCGTGCCGTTCCACTTAGAAATCAGTCTGAAGGGATGGCCCCAGGCGTAGGCAACTCCTTTGTCTCTGAGAAATGATGTGACCTACTTGAACGCCTTCCTTTTCTGGAGGGTTATGGCGGAGAGGTCTTGAAAGAGTGCCACCGTATGACCCAGGTATTGTAATGGTTGCTTCAGCCTAGCCTCTTTGAGAATCTTTTCTTTCAGGAGGAAATCAGGTAGAAAAGCGAGGATGTCAGGCGGAGGAGCCGAGGCCCGTCTTGGCCGGCCCACCCTATGCGCCCTGTCATTCCAAATGTCTAACTCCAGGCCGGTGCCCAGGATGACCCTGAAGAGGCCCTGAAGATATGAGGCAACGTCTGCTCCTTCTGCGGACGGTGGAACTCCCTGGACTCGTATGCTGTTCCTGCATGATCTATTTTCAATATCCTCCACATGGGCTTGCAGATACACCTGTTGCTCCTTGAGACAGATCAGTTCCTGTTGGAGTTGTTCCACTTCGGCACTCCTGGCTTGATCATTGCCTTCTAGAGCTGCCACTCTTTTCCCTAGACAATCCACATCTCGTCGTATCTCCTTCACTTCTCCTGCCACCTCTTGTTAAAAGCGTCTGAAGGAATGTGCGGGTAATTGGAGCCTCCCCCGTAGCGTCCTCCTGCTGCCGCTTGGATGGGGATGTGGCCGGGGGACCTTCATCACCTTTGTTGGGACCCTTGACAGAAATGTCCGTGGGGGTGCGCTCTTCCTTTTTACGCGCCGAGGCCATGATTGTCCCTCCACCACCTGCGGCAGGCGCTCGATTCACTTGTGTTGTGCCTCTTTCTGAGAGTCCCGGCCCGGCGAAGACACCAAAGTTTGCTGCCAAGTATTCTTAGTGGTCGACATGGGTGCCCAATGGCTGCAGTAGGCTGTGGCCCCACAATGATGCGCGCGCTCTGACCTCCGCCACCAGTCTAGGACACCTCCACTATGTGCCCCGCTGTTGTGGGGGGTAGCCGGGTGGCCGGCAGTGCGGGGCTTTGGGCACAAGCCCCATTCTGTCCCTCCAATTGCTGGCTGCTTGTGGTGTGGCGATGCGGGGGGGACCAGAATCCCAACGGACCCCCCCTTGTCTGCGCCCGCAAAGAAGCAGCGAAAAATTGGTCCAGCCGTCGTTGAGATGCGAGGCTTGTAGTTTATTTTAACAGTCCCGCATTGTGCCTTATCGTGGTAAGCCTGCAACGCTACTAATTTGGATATGCTATATTTTTCATAGATATTCAATGGAAGTGATTCCACCATCGTAAAGGAGTACCCCACAGAAACACTGTAAAATCCACATGAATACAGTGAGGTAGGATGAAAGTCGATTTATACCCTCAAGGACTATGTTTTAAACTGGCAAACCTTAACAGGAATGTGTCCCTAGAAAATACATACCTAGGAGTCCCTAAATAAAACTGTGCTGCTCAATAAGCAAAGATGGATTTAGGCTTGATAGTCAATATTGTTATATGTATTGTTATATGTGTAATTCTGAGTTAACAATGTATAAGAAGCAATAAGGAGTTGAAAGACTGCATGTTAGATAAATCATGATAGGTAGGTGTCAGCAACACGTGTATTGAATAATAACACATGTATTTTTCACTGTCTAGAAAACTGTCCTGAAGAAGGTGAACTATCAATTGAATATCACCGAAACGCTGCGTCGACTTCTGTTTTCTGTAATGAAATACATTTTAATTGTTCATGATTTTTATGTTTTTAATAATAAATTGTTTTTAATCTGTTTGTATAAATAAATTACACACATGTATTTTGATATATAAAACCTTTGGATTTTCGTGTATTATTCAAGTGTTGGCTGACACAATGACATTTTAGTTTCTTTTGTTGTTATAGAATATCTTGTTTGCATATATATGTTTTTTGCTAAACTGCACTTACATAACTGTACGTAAAATCTTGGGACAATTTTTTGTTTCTTGCGATCTTACCCAGTCCCTATTAGATTCAGTAGGGTACCTCCCTCTTTTTCTAAACCTTTGCAATGACAAGGCCTGTTCGTGATTTCTTAATTTAGCGGAATATTGCAGGCCTGAAATGTACTTTTCCTCGGGAAGGCTCTTCTTAGTCGAATGTAGTTAGCAGATTTTGTATGCATGCAAGCCTATTCTGTTCACATGCTTCTTGTTGCAGGTGCAAGGACATACATCTCGTTAGGCAGAATAACCCTTTGTTTTAGGAGTTAGGATGGTAGGAGAAGCCGCCATGGGAGTGTACAGGAATGCAGATATGATACTTATGCGGAGAAGGAGCCTGGGACTAAGCATGGGCGGAAAATCCGTTCGCTCGCGGATTTTGTGGATTTTCAGTAAATTCGCAATCCGCGAGATTCGCGAATTTCACGCAAAATCCGCAAACCAAAATCCGCGAACGGACGGATTGGGTCAAAAGTTCAAGCTGCCTTTTGTAACTCTTTTAGAATGGCGCCAGCAAGCTGCCAGAACCATTCTAAAATAGTTACAAAAGTCAGCTTCAACAGGAAGCTCTAATAGATAAAGTAAAGCAGGTGCTGCTCAAATTCAGTTACACAATCATTAATCACCCCAAACTTGGGGTGATTAATGATTGTGCAACTTAATTTGGCCTTCAACTGGAGCACCTGCTTTACTTTATCTATTAGTGCTTCCTGTTGAAGCTATTTCTAGCTATTTTAGAATGGCGCTGGCAGCTTGCCGGCGCCATTCTAAGTAGGGCTGAGGGCAGAAGGGCACAAAAGTGGGACAGAGGGCAGATAGGGACAAAAAATGAGTGGGGCAGAGGGCAGAAGGGCACAGAAACAAGTGGTACAGAGGGCAGATGGGCATAAAAAACAAGAGGGTGGCAGTGGTTAAGCAGGCAAAAAAAAACCTCCGCGAAATTGCAAAGCGCCTAGCAAACACCCGCGAACACGCAAAGCACCTCGCAAACACCCGCGAACAAGCAAAAATAAAAAAATCCGCAAATTCGCGAATTTTGCGGATTGCCAATTCGCAAATCCGCAAATTCGCGAATTGCCAATTCGCAAAATTCGCCCATGCTTACATGGGACCCAAGGACATCTAAACGGTTGTTGGACGAAGTCAGAGTTTCGATGGAAAAGTACGAGAAGGAGACCCCTCCGAAGGGGCGTGTGAAGGGTGTGTTCTATTGTTTTGTGATTTTGTATTAGGGGCATTGCCCAGAGGGAGGAGAGTCAGAATTAGAGAAGGAGAGAACAGGAGAGGGCAGGATAGAAGAAGGAGCATCTTAGAACGAGCTCGTGAGTGTGCTTCTGAGGAAGTCCTCACTACTGACACCTTTTTCCTCTCTTGCCTGGGAATAATGCTAAGGGATGTCACCTTAGCGATAGTAGAGGGACAGATTAATTGCTTTTCTTCCTAGGTGAATGCATACGAAAATAGAGATTGGAGCAGTTATTGTATGCCTGATGCTATTATAATTAACTATTCTTCTTATTCTGAGTCGGATTAGAGTCTTGCGTAGGATTATGTTTGTTTTAGTGCCTATTTATTTTCTTAACCTCGTGTTGAGGAGTTTATATGTTCAGTTATTTTTGGCTTTGTAATAAATCTTTTAACATTTGATTTCATAGTCAGTGATCCTTTGAGTTTGACTCTGTTTGGTCTTTCAAAAATCATGAATGAAATGGTATTTCCCCTTTGCACTTCTTAGCAGATAAAAAGATCCAGTATACAGAGGATTCTAAAGATTAATAAGATAGGATCAAAACGTTAAGGTAAGAATCTGGCGTTATCAGTTGGTAGCAGAGACGGATGGTTATGTCTAGAGTTAGGGGAGATCTAGATTAGGGTAAAAGATTCCCGAGCCCATAAAAGTCAAGCGGTGGTTGTCCTGAGGATCGTCAGCGGAGGGCGGCGGCGTTTGATAGAAACTGACAGAGAGTGATGGTGCGGCGAAGACAGCAGTTCGTGGGAGAGTGAGTATGAATAGGGTTATGTGTTGTTAGATTGTGGTGTTGTTTTGATGGTGTGATGTCTTGCGGACTTGGAGTGAGTGTTGAGTGATTGTGAGATCTGCTGTGAGCGCCCAAAGCCTAGGAAATTGTAGGCTCGAAGAGTAGACTGAGAGATTGTTATGTAGAAGACACCCAGAGAGTAATTGTCAACCATTGATTGGGGAATAGTGACACATCATCGATTACCCAGACCAAGGTAGGGGGAGCGAATGTGTGAGTGCGTGAGTTACCGACGCTGGGCAAGGGTTGCTGTATGTTGAACATTCAGTGTTTGAAACCTATTAGTTGACGTGATTGCCCGGTCGGACGGACGTTTACCAGATTGAGGTAGACAATTACACAAGACTGTGGATGGACAGTCAGAGAAGTAACTTGTTTGGTCGTTTCGTCAACAAAAGGTTATTTCAGAGTATGAACGGGACGTGTGAGTATGAGGAAATTGTAAAGGAGGGGAACTGCTGCCAGTTGAGGATAAGTGACGTCAGAGGGTGCCGCTCTGCGATAGGTCGGTTGGTGGGTATTGGTGGATTGTCATCATGAAGTGTTTTAAAGTTTTATGAGATATGTGGAGAGTAGATAAAAGGGTGGTTACTCAGGGAGGAGAGGAAGCTCCGCCCGAGGATACCCCAGCTCATTACATGGCTACGAATGTTGGGTTGCATACTATACTTTAGCTCGAGAATTGGCGCAAAATGACAGAAGGAAATGAAGAATTGACTTTTCCCTGTTATGGTACTTTTAGATTGGAAGTGTTGCATTGATTGGAAATAATTATGGCTTCTTTGCGACCTTTACCTAGACCAACACAGTTTGAAGCATTACATGCATGGGTTAGGGCGGCCCCTGAAAGAAAGAGAGAACGAAGTCAGGAAAGAGTGAAAAGGTCACTCAGGGCATTTCAAGATGCGAGATGGGACGCATTGGTGAAAAGATGGAGATTACAGACTTTTGAGGGGGCTAAAATGTTCCCATTCTGGGAAAAGACAGGAGATGCACAAAAGAAGAGTGCGAAGGAAAGCGATAGCAATACTGATGAATGCTTGATAGAAAGGTTGCTATCAGAGAGAATGTTTCCATATAACCCAGAATCAAAAGAGGGAAAGTCAGCACCGATAGAGGGAACGGGTGAATCACAGTTTCCATCTAGTGCAGGAAGAGTTGGGAAACTCTCAACCGGAGGGATGGGAATGCAGATCCTAGTGAGTCACAGATGTTAGGAAGTTGCCGGACGCTCTCACGGTACCGGTCACCATTGGTCCCATAGTGTCGGTGTACGCCCCAGATCAGGCGAGAAATGGGATTTCATCACAGTCAGTATTCGGAGAGATAATTAGATCCAAAGGCAATGACAAAGTGAGCGGAATAGCACAATTGCTGAGGCCCATAGAATCGAGTACGCCATTGCCAGCCACTGAGGACTCGTCAAGGGGCCAGACAGAGATTAGGACGGCGAGGCCGAGATCCCTTGCCAATTCAAAATCAGATCTAAGAATGTGAGAGCCACCTGTGATAGATAGGAATGACAGGATGATAGGAAGTTGGGATTACAGAAGTGAAGGAAACAGACCAGTCCTTAGGGATGCTGTGAAAGGGAATTGGTGTAGAGAGCGGAGCAGTGGAAGCAAAGAATTGAGTGGTGCATCCAGTCAATGGACTCTTAAAGTGGCTGTAAGGGCAAAGGTGCTTGATGTAGTGTATCTGAAAGCAGAGGTCAATGAGAAACCTGCCTCTTAAGAGTGGAGCATTACGAAGCAGATGAGTTACTGTTTGTAGAAAAGGATGTGACTCGTAAGGCAAGGTGGGCAGATGAGAAAGTGTCTGACTTAGCGAAGAGGTAGGAGGTCGATTTGTCCAAAACCAAGATGTTACAAGGGGGTCATTGGTTGCAGTACAGTGATCAGGAACTGGAAGAGAAGAGGGTCATTGGATTGAGGACTCACATTCGGAAACTGGTTGTAGGGATACTCGCATGAAAAATGCTCGATAAGTGGGAAGAAAGATGGTTCAAAACGAAAAGTGTTATAAAGAGAGCAGGAGAGAGGACGCCTCCAGGGGGGAGGGTGCTGGGAGTAGAGAATTACCCTTTACGAGAGGTAGATCGTGGAGGATATGTGCATGTGCCTTGGAGTAGAGGTGGCTTAGAGGCGTTCACAAATGATTTCCCTAAGTTGAGGGAGTAGCCAGTTGAATGGTATAAACAGGTTGATCGCTTTGTTAAGATTTCAAAGGTGTTGTGGATTGATTTGAATACGCTGTTTGACATTGTAGTTTCGAGCGATTTGTGGGCAGCGTGTAAAGTTGCTATTGATTGGCCAACTTCTGAACCAGATAGGGATTCTGTTACAAATGGTCTTTCGCCTATTGTCATGAAGAAGTTCGAGTAGGGGATCACATGGCTGAAATCCAAAATAGCTCCACATGATATTGATTAGGCCAAGATAGATCAAACAGTTCAAGAACCGATGGAGTCAAATGTCTGAGCCCGAAGGGTACTTGTATGCAAATAGCCTAACCTATCAACGAATATTTCTTGTCTTATGCCCCATAAAAATCAGAGTAAGACATGACAACAAGATGGCAGGGAATTTAGAGGAGGCAGGGGGGAGTGGTGACTGTTTGAGGAGATGATTCAGTTAAATTTTTTATCCTGGAATGTCAATGGCCTGCGGACTAGGGGGAGGAGAGCAAACATTTTTCAATATTTGAAAGATTCTCCGGCACAGGTCATAGCCATTCAGGAGTCACACCTCCTCAAGGTAGAAACAACAGAGCTTCTAAAAAAGGAAAAATGGGTTGACAATTTTATTTGCACAAACCAATCAGCAAACATTAGGGGGGTGCTCTTTATTTTCAAAAAACAAGCAAAAGCACAAATCATGGAATATAGGGAGGATAGAAGTGGTAGGTGGCTTATTGTAAGGGTTATGTTAGATGGCCTTCCTTTTACCCTGATCGGGTACTACGGCCCTAACCAGGACGACCCCACCTATTTAAATATCATACTAGACAACCTACTGGCTCTTCATGACCCAGTTATTTGGATGGGTGACTTTAACATCGTCCTAGACCCAAAATTAGATAAGTCTGCTAAATCTAGAGCCTGTGCCCTCTCCAAATCTAGACAAGACCTCTTAATAGCAATGTCACAACTGGGTCTTGCAGATGTTTGGAGGGAAAGGGCAGGGGATACGTTGGGGGTTTCTTTCCGAAACTTTAAATATAAACATGTGTCTAGGATAGACTATGCTTTGTTTAGCTATTGTCTGAAAGACCTATTGATAGATATTTCCTACCTTCCCTCACATCTCTCTGATCATTCGGCCATCTCATTTATATTGAAACCTGGACACAAACATAGTCATACTTCTTGGTCATTCGACCGCACCATTCTTTTAGAAAATGAGGAGGTCAACTTTTTTCGATCAGAGACCCGGCATTTCTTGGAGGTAAATATAGATTCTACGGAAATCCACGTTATGTGGGATGCATTAAAAGCCTTCTGGAGGGGATGTATTACGAGCAGAGCTTCCTACAGAAGGAAGAAATTCAGGGAAAATATTGAAAATCTGGAGGGGGAAATGAAATCTATTGAAAGCACCTTGGGTGCCCAAACTAGATCAGGTGCAGACTTTGAAAGACATGGAGAGTTAAAGTCACAATTAGAAAATATATTACAAGCTAGGGTCTCTAGAAGGTGGGAGGCGAGTAAAATCTCTCATTTTGAGTTTGGCGAGGCGGCGGGGAAAATTCTCGCTTGGAAAACTAAAACCGACCAAGCCCGAAACTACATCAGGGAGATTAGGGTGGAGGGAGATGCTGCCCCCCGGACCACTAAGGAAGACATAGGAGGTGCTTTCCGGGACTTTTTCCAAAATATCTATAAGGAAGACACTCTGGAGGATAAGGCAGGGAGGGAGGCCTGGCTAGACCAACTTTCTATTCCAAAGCTATCACCAGAGCAGAGTAGGTCGTTGGAAGAAGAGATTTCTGTTGAAGAAATTAAGAAGGTTTTGGGGCAAGGAAAGCGGGGGAAGGCAGCAGGCCCCAACGGGTTGCCAGGGGAATTTTATAGGGCACTTAAGGAGGATATTGCCCCAATAATGGTTTCTGTTTTCAATAACATCCTTTTGGAGGGGAGGGACCCTCCAAAGTCTTGGAGCGATGCCACAGTTGTCGTAATACCTAAACCAGGGAAAGATCCGAAAGAATGTGGGTCATATCGCCCGATCTCGCTCCTCAACAGCGATTATAAGATCCTTGCAGCCATTATGGCAAGCAGGCTGGGGAGGGTGGCGAGCTCTTTAATTCATGAATACCAAAAGGGCTTTATTAAGGGCAGATACTTAGCTGACCTCACGCAAGATCTGGTTGGGCCGATTGACATCGCTACCACTTTTTCTCTGCCTTTGGCTGTCTTTACGCTGGACGCGACTAAGGCCTTTGATAGGGTCAACTGGTCCTATTTGGCTGCAGTCATGGAGAAATTCAATCTGCCCGAAAATTTCTGCCGTATGATTTCACTCATATATAAGACCCCGACGGCAAAGCTTTATGTAAATAACTCCCTAACAGAGCCTTTTGAAATTTCAAGAGGCACAAGGCAAGGTTGCCCGCTTTCTCCCCTCCTTTTTAACCTTTATATTGAACCTTTCGCACAATTTCTTAGAGAGGAGGCTAATATACCACCATTTAGCTTTGGAGGGTGGGAAAAGCGGGTAGCTCTATATGCCGATGACATCCTCATAATGACATCAAACTTAGATCTGGCCCTTCCTTCCGTGATCAGGAGCGCTGAGGAGTTCGGTAAAATCTCCGGATACAACATAAATTCCGAAAAAACTGAAATTATGGTTTGGAATATCCCAAATACTCAGGTGGATGTAGTGTCCTCTATGCGTTATCTTGGCATCAGAATAACCCAAGATATAAGTAAAATCGCCACTTACAATCTTGAGCGAGTACATAAGGAATGTCAAAAACAACTAAAAACATGGAACCATCTCCCGTTATCTATCTATGGGAGGACAAATCTTATAAAAATGTCAATCCTGCCTAAATATACCTTCTTGTTTAACTCTATCCCTATGGCTGTCGATGTCAAACAAATATCTAAATGTCAACAAGAAATAAATTCTTTCATTTGGAGGAATAGAGCCACAAGATTTGCTTGGAAAAAACTGAGAAGAAGGAGAGAAAAAGGAGGGTTAACGTCTCCAGATATCCAATATTATGCTTGGGCTTTCCAATTATCTTTTTCAAGAATGCTTCTAAAAACACAAGTGGATAACCCTAGGGGGAGGATGTTTCGAGCTATGTTGGAGGGGTCAGAACTTTCATCTGACGGTTTTCTTTTTAAGTTTGGGGACCAGAAATTCTTTAAAAAGATAAAATTAAAAACTCTTCATTCATTGGCCAGTAGTTGGTCCATAATTAGGAGACGAACAGGGATGAGCTACTTTTCCAACTTAGCCCCCATCTGGGATTCGCCAGGCACTCCTTTGTGTCTTAAAGACAGGCTGGCATGCTCAATAAAGGAAGCCGGAATTCTTAACTGGGGAGAACTGATAGCAGGAGGTTCATTGTTACCCTGGGAGGCTTTGCGGGAGAGAGTCGGGCCAAGGTTAACCAACTTTAAATACATGCAATTGACCAGTTGGGCTCAGGCATTGATAAGGAAGGGAGCCCTCCTGGGAAATTACAGCAACTTGGAAAATCTATTGATGACAAGACCAGGGGGGGGAAAGGAGGTTACATGTTGGTACTGGGCGATCCTGGAGGAGATAGATGATGACATCAAGCTCCCGGAGGTGCTATGGGGTAGCAATGTGGGGGAACAGTGTCAGAATTTGTGGCGGAACTCTTTTAGTTTACTGTATAAAATTGTGAAGCCAGTTTGGCTGAGACGAAACCACCTATTTACTTTACATCGGGCACATCTGTCTCCACAAAAATTAGCCAAATTCCAGCCTGGTAAAAAGTGTAACAAATGTGATCTTGCAGAAGCTTCAGATGTCCACATGTTTAAAGAGTGCCCAGCCATTAGCCGTTTTTGGGAAGAGGTGATGGATGCCCTTTCTTCTATTCTAAATATCACTTTGAGTAGCACTCTCCCTCTGATTATCTTCGGGATTGATGAAAACATCTTAGGGCATGCCAGATCCTTCCTGTTTTTTGCAATTTTAATGGCAAGGAGACAGATCTGTAGGTTTTGGGTGGATACAGCCCCTCCTACATATGCAGGATGGTTATCGTCCCTATATGAAGTTTCTAAAGTAGACCTGGCCAGATCCTGCAGTAGCAAAAGAGTTGCTTTTTGGGAATACCTGATACAGTGGAAGTAGGTTTCCGTTTTTTTTTTTTTTCCCCCCGGGTCCTATGATTATGCCGGTTTCCCTGCTCCATGGACCTACAACAAGGGTCTTTCTCCGAATCTCTGGTCCAACAGGCCGAAATATGCCTAGATGGAGTTTTTTAAAGGTCCCCCTTTTTGTGTGTGGTTTTCTCCTTCTTCCGCCAATCTAAGATCTGTTCCCTTTGTGCAACTGTCTGACGCACACTATAGTTTCCTGGTGGGCAGGACAAGTTAGCACAATATGGTGGTCGGTGGTTTCTTCAAACACACATAAGGGTTCGGCAAATGAGGACAAAAAAAAAAAAAAAAAGAACCGATGGAGACAGTACATAAGTATTACGAAAGACGTTTGCAAGTCTTTAAACAGTA
Organism: Lissotriton vulgaris; assembly: GCF_964263255.1. NCBI lineage: Eukaryota > Metazoa > Chordata > Amphibia > Caudata > Salamandridae > Lissotriton > Lissotriton vulgaris. The sequence goes on from NC_141687.1 coordinate 2,072,335,247, forward strand.
CAGTGGGCTAGATACTTTAGACTCCAAAGACATGGGACAGTTTATTTCAAAGTTTGTTTTGGGCCTGAGGCCAGAGATTAGCCTTATGATTCAGCAGCATTAAATCTGTTGGCAGAACAAGCCAGTGGATGAGATACTGAGATATGCCAGATACTGCAAAACATAGGAAGCTTAAACATAAACTGATGTTAGTCCAGATGCAAGCTGCTGAAAAGGGACTCGAGATGCAGTCAAGTGGAGTGACGTTAGGGAGAAAATAGGGACGCAATCAGGGAGGAATTCAGAATGGGGTGCAAACAAACAACGAATAGCAGTAGGAATCAACAGTTGCACTACCCTAGTATATACACGACAGTCAAAGCAAAACCTTATTTGCCATAGTTGCCCGCCTCTTAGGTCCACTGCTAAAGAACCCTAATTATACAGACAAAATAGAGAACAGAGAGGCAACAATATTGAATACAGTGCATCAATCAAGTTGTTTTTCAAAAAAAGTGTTCATATATGTTCACAAAAAGAGTAGTGGTCCTTCAAGTTGTTCTTCAAATATTTTTATTGCAGTCTTCAAACAATATCTTGACAGAAATGACAGCCAACTCATTTTGACCAGATTGGGCTTCCTCAGGGCTGTAAGTATAACCATACAATAATCCGGATGTATGTAAACATAATTAAAAAAGCATTTCATTAAAATCAGTAGACCCTAAAATGGGAATGGATGTGGCGACATTGAAAAAGACCACTCCATATCATCTTTGTTACCAGATCGGGCACTGGAAATGCGAGTGTCCATTAAACCCTGCAAATCAGCTGCAGCAGGAGTAGAGACGGTGCAGGTGCCTGAAATGGTTAATACAGTGCCGAGGCCAAGATCGATGAAAGGGGGAACATTGGTTCCACAAGCACAGGTTCCGCAGCCGCCGAGTATCCCAATGGGGACTTAGAAATACAAGCAGATGTCTCTCGTTAATGGGTTTGATGGTTTCAATCCCGACCCGTTGGCATGACGGTGCCTGAGGGGGGAGGAAGACTGCACTCTTGTGGCAGTCTTGGAGGTAGACCAGAGGGGACTGTTTGTAGAAGCGGATGTTGATGGTCATCCTAACACCTTTTTGGTTAATACTAGTGCTACCCATTCTACTGTTAGATCTGCAGTAGTTCCCAACCTACCCCTCTCGGGACAATCAATCCAAGTTGTAGGAGTCGTGAACAAGAAAATGATAAGCCCGCTGACTGAGCGGATACCTGTAAGAATAGGGACTTTTCGAGATAGACACCAGTTTGTGGTATGTGACTCAAGCCCAGTCTGCCTGTTAGAGTGAAACCTCTTTTGTAAGCTCAATTGCACTATTTATTGCACCCCCAAGGGAGCGAAATGACGATTGTTAGAACCGGCGGTCTCTAGTTGGCAGAGGTATACACTTCTGACAAATAGGGACACTCCTTTTCTAGTCAGGGCAAGGGGATCACACCCTTCGATAACCCCTGCTCACCCCCTTGGTAGCTTGGCAGAGCAGAACAGGCTTATCTCAGAGGCTGTGTGTTAAGCAATTATGACCACATACAGTAATACAGTGAATACACTACAAATGGACACGACACCGTAGTATTATAAAAATAAGTATTTTTTTATATAAGACTTAGCACAAGACCAAATAACGGCAAAACTGTACACAATCGGAATAAATACGTTTAGGAAGGAAAAAGGATAGTTCAAAGGTAGTTCTTCTTTAGCACAAGAGTGTTTTAGTATCAAGCAAATCTTCTTCTTGGAAACACAGTTCTTTAGCAACAGGGTAACTCACACGGGAGCTACACAACGCTGGGCAGAGATAATCCACAGGTTCGGCGTCGACCGCGAGGAGCGCTGCGTCGGGCCTGGAGTCACACGGACCCCCAACAACACAGTACCTTAGGAAAATGAAGCACACGATGATCAGCGGCGTCGAGCAATCCGGCGTCGCGTCTTCGGTGTCGATCAGGCCACAGCAGGCGTTGTCGATGATGCAGTTGCACAGAGTGAGCAGCGCTCACGGCGTCGAAGGGCACACGGTTGATGCGATCAGCAGCGGGGCAGACACGAGGTCCTCTGGAGTTAGAGCCGTACTCCTACTCACTGGCGTTGCTGCTGGCGTCGGTTGGGCCCAGCGTCCGATCGTCGTGGTTGCTGGTTCTTTCAGAGATGCTGGATTCACACTTCCAGCAGATAGCACTTTGTAGCAGGTGAAGTCCTTTAGCCCTGTGACTTCGGCAGGAGACTGGCACTCTTCCAGTCCTTGGAGATTTTCTTAGCAAGCGTGAGAGTACACACACAGTTCCTCTCTCCTGGTTCCTTGGCAAAAATAAAGAAGCGCTGCAGGATTCCCCCAACAACAGCACACTGGCAGAAGGGGTAAGCAGTCCTTTAGATCAGCAGGCTTCTTGTCCTTGGTTACAGGGTTCCTTGTCAGAAGTGATCTGATTTCCTAGTTCAGGAGTCCTTCTCTTATACCCCTTTTCGTCTTTGATCCCTTTGTCTATGCCGGGGATTTCCCAACATCCTGGGTCTGTGGTGGGTGGAGCTAGGCAGTAGCACCTGGCCTATTCATTGAGCCGGGCCGGGTCCTCAGACGCCCCGCAGGAGGTGGAGCCAGCATTGACACTGGCAGGAGCAGAGCTATCGCCCTCCTGGCAGGAGGTGGGGCTAGGATCGTCCATGGCAGGTACAGAGCCATCAGTCGCTCGGCAGGAGGTGGAGCCAGCATTGTATCAGGCAAGGCAGGCTATCAACAACTACTCTCCCCCTACTCTCAACGTAATGTCCCACTCATCCCACACTGACTCATCCAGACCTCTTGGAGCCACCCAGCTCCTGTCACACACACGCAAGACCAGCAGAGACCAGATATGGTTAGACAAGAAAATAGACACTTTCTAAAAGTGCTATTTTCGAACCCAGAGTCCAAAGACCATCCACACCAACGGATGCGTAATTAAACCCCGAGTTCAGGGATACCAAACTCGACATTGCACCATGCTCCCCGAGCCAGCTAGGATTATAGCGTTAATAATCCCGGCGGCCCATTCTATCCAACGGAGAGCAGGCTACCTCGCAATAGTGAAGCCCTAAGATGGCGGCACTTCACTATCAGGACATGCCAACTTGGTCAGGCTTGTCCTACCTTACACTTACAATGCACCCTGCCCCTGGGCCTACCATAGGGGTGACTAACATGAAGTTAAGGGAAGGTTGGAGGGGCTGGCAAGTAGGTATACCTGCGCAGCCGACGTGACAGTGCAGGACTGCACGTGGGTCTCGCAATGACCGACCCGTAGACATTCGTTTACAAGGCCGCTCCTGTGGGTGGCACAACACGTGCTGCAAGCCCACGAGCGGCATTTGTATTTACAAGCCCTGGCACTCCTGGTGCACTAGACTAGGGACTGACAGTAAACCAAATAAGCCAAACATGGACACAATAGATACATCATTTTAACAGAGGGAGCACTTGCGCTATGGCACTGATCAGCAGTGACACGGCGCCCAAAGCATATACCAGCAAAACATCGTAACACAGTAGAGGCAAACAGAAAAAATGGAGGAGAGACTCAAGCCAATGATGTCAGGTCTAACAACGATGATGCCACTTTTAAGGTTGCAAAGCAGCACTTGTGCATCAAGATGTACGGTGGAAGAGCTCCGACTTAAGAGAGTCAGTTTCCTTAAAGGTGTGGGACTTCACAGGAGAGGATATCGGACTGATCAAGGGAGTTGAGCCAGTTAAGATCCAGGTTAAGCAGAATGTGGAGTTTCCAAGAACACCACAGTATAACCTGTCACCAGAAGTGATTGCAAGGATAAAACCTGTAATCGACTCTATGATCAAGCAGTGAGATAATGGGCAGTCCATGCAACTCACCTATTACGGGATTGCAGAAACTGAGTGGGAAATTCAGAATTGTGCAAGACCTGCGAAAGGTCAACACAGTAGTTGTTCCATGTTGTCCGGTGGTACCGAATCCATCAGTGATATTGTTTCAGATTCCATGCAAAGCAGAGTGGTTTAAGGTGATTGATCTGTGTCAAGCCTTCTTTTCGATACCTCTTCATGAGGAGAGCCAATTTCTTCTTGCATGTAAGCTACAAGAACTGTATGTTAACATGGTGTTGTATCCCTCAAGGGTATATGGAGAGCCCGTCAATCTTCAATCAGATCTTGAAGAAGAATATTGAGAGTCTTGTGTTGCCGCAGAACTCTGTCTTGTGCAATACATTGACAACGTCTTGGTTGTGTCAGAGACGGAAGATGCTTGCAGGATAGACACAATTGCCTTATTGAATCATCTGGCAGAGAATGGACACAAGGTGTCTCCAAACAAATTACAGTATTGTCTGAATGAGGTGCAATACTTGGGTCGCCGGATAGAGAAAGGCAAGAGAAAGGTGTCACCCGATCGAATTGAAGCAATCATGAGAATGACTGTGCCTACCACCCAGAGGGAAGTTAGAATGTTCATAGGGATGGTCGGCTATTGTCGCCAATTGATTCCCAATTTTTTTCTGAAAGCAAAGCCTCTGCAGAGGCTGACGCACAAGGATGTGAGTGATCTGGTACCATGGGACAATGACTGCCTGAAGGCGTTTTTGGAGTTGAGAGAGGACCTATGTCGTGCTCCGGCTCTGGGAGTGCCTGATTATGATAAACCTTTTTCATTATTCTGTTGTGAATGAGAAGGTTGTGCATTATTAGTTTTAACTCAGGATTATGGAGGTGTCTGTAGACCAGTTGCCTAGCTACTTTAGATCCAGTAGCTTCAGCGTTGGCCGGATGTCTCAAGTCCGTTGCTGCAACATGTGTCAGTATTGAAAGGTGTGAAAGCATTGTGATGGGGCATTCTCTACTGTGTATGTTTCGCATTCTGTTGAACTGCTTATGACAAAGACGAAAACACAGCACCTGACTAACAGCAGACTCACACGCTACGAGCAGGTTATACTTGCTGCGGAGAATGTGACTTTAAGAAGGTGTTAAACCCAGCTACATTGATGCCCCTACCAATACATTTGATGAAGATTGTGAGGATCATGACTGTCTCGATGTAACTGAACTCTGTACCAAACCAAGGCCTGACTTTGTTGATGAACCACTGTCTGACCCTGATGAGATATTCTTTGTTGAGCATTTGCTGTATGTACCATCACAGGAATGGTTGAAGCTGCTTGTCTAGAAGGAGTATACTCCGCACAGGTAGCCAAAAACATTGCTCTGACTCGTGCCTGACAGCCAGTACGGGTTTGGTGTGGTTCATGACTTTGAACAGTTATGGTCACAGCGGGATTTCATGACATCGTCTGGATCTTTTATTCGGAACGGGGAGTTTGTGAGGCTACTATAGGAAGCCTTGCAGCGCCCGCAGGAGATAGCTGTGGTGAAATGTGCTGCACATGGGAGGGGGACGAATTTTGGCTCTCTTGGGAATAAATATGCTGATGAAGTTGCACATTTTTGTGCCGAACAAGGTTGTATTTTCACTGCAGATTACACAGGAGAGAGCCAAGAAAGAACGGAGATCAACATGAGTTTAGCCATTGCAGACACTTGGGATGAACTCAAGCGCCTGCAGGATGCAGTTTCGGAGCAGGAGAAAAGTGTGTGGATTAAGTCTGGATGTGAGAAAGGGGATGTTGACATTTGGGTTTCGAGTGATGGTCGAGCGGTGTTACCTGATGATTTATTGAATCCGATTGCAAGACAAATTCATGTTGCGGTACATTTAGGCAGAGATGTGATGGTGCGAGTGTTCATGGCCAATCCACAATTTCGTGCAGTTGCAGAAGCTGTATGTCAGAGGTGTGTCACTTGTCAACAAATGAATGCTGGAAAGAAGACTGTGGTTACTCTGAGTCACATTGGGAGGTCAGGGGGGGCCTTTCAATAGGATGCAATTGGATTTCACTGAGATGCCTAAGTGCAATGGGTTAAGGTACATTTTGGTGGTCGTCCGACCTCTTTGGAATCAGATACAGGAACACACTTCCACAGTGAGATCATGAAGATGCTTTGCACAGCTTTGAACGTAGACCAAAGACGCCATTGTAGTTATCGACCAGAGGCTTCTGGAATATTGGAGCTAGTTAATGGGACTTTGAAAGCCTGGATGGTGAAAGTGTGTTTGTCTATGTCTCTTTACCATTGGTGTTGATGAGGGTTCGCAGTATACCAGACAGGAGGACAGGTCTTTCACCCCACAAAGTATAAATGTGGAGGGCAATGAGGTTACCAGTAGCCCTGGACATAGTTTGCGTAGTAGCACCACGCGTAGCTACACAAAATGCAATTCGCACTGCGCACGCTACACGCAGTTATGCAAACTGCGTAGTGCGGTAGGGAAATGCTGGTCGCAATGAATGCTCAGTGCCGGATGTTTGTCCGCACTGTACAATGATTGCAAACAGCATCTTGCACAGTGCAAGCGGTCATTTTCTGCTGCTAAAGTAGATTTGTACTCGAGGGGCAGCTTTCTCAACGCGGACTGGTAGTTCCTCATCACGAGCGGTCGGGAGCATGTGCGACCACTCGTAATGAGAAACCTGACCTCCCCGCATTGAGAATGTCGCCGGGAGGTTTATTTTCAACGCACGCCATCGGCAACTTGATGTTGCTGATCGTGAACGAGGAAAAAGTCTCTCCGGGATGTTGATTTTGCTCGCTCGCGGTTGCCAACTTGACGGTTAGGATCGCGAGCAAGCAAAAAATGCCCGCTACGTGTTTTTGCACTGTGCTATGTGCAATTTGCGTAGTAGCACAAACTACGCACGCTTCACAAGAGTAGCATAGTACTACCCCCAGGGTTAGTTACCAGCAGTGCCATCGACAACCTTAATAAACATCACAGATGATCGTGTCCTTGAATATTGGAAGGGACTGATGTGGTCCGTTCTGTGTCTCATCAGGTGCAGGCTGCTGCTGTTCCAGCTCCAAACAACCTTTGCCACGACCTGTGTCCAGGGGATTGGGTGCTTGTCCAAAAGCACGTGAGGAAGAGATGCTTGGATGTTCGCTGGCGAGGCTCTTACCAAGTAATCCTGGTAACGAACACTGCAGTGAAGTGTGGAGGACTGCCGAATTGGGTGCACGCTTCGCACACCCGCAGAGCTTCAGCACCCTTGGAAGAAACAGCTCCTTTCTCGAATGAAAACCAAGCTGAGGTGGCAGGGCCACTGGAGGGGACAAGCCAAGCTGTGAGGGTGGCTGAAGAAGCTGGTTGCTCACCAGGCCAAGCTGAGGAGGGTCACAAAAACAGCAATACCGATACTGCTTCAGAGACAGGAAGTTGCTGTGAGAGTGGTCCAGAATCAGATTCAGCAGAAGGGCGTGGTGCACAGCAGAAGGACTCAAAACACAGAGGAAGTGTGGCCTGAAAGGCAGAGGCGACTGAATTTTTGATTGGTTTCCGAAGGAGATCTTGCTCCAGAGTCAGAAGACTCTGAATCAGAAGAGAGCGAAGAAGGGCAATCTCGTGGAGATCTGAGAAGATCAAGACAAACGAGAGTGCCTAACCAGAGATACGGAACTCCGGAGTGGTAATACGTTGTGACTGATGCCAGGAGTGTGGAGTTCCGGGAGGATAAGGGCAGTGACAGTGGTTACCAATAGTCCTAACATAAAAATAGACGTGGTGTTGTTGGTTCCAGGACTTGAAATCGAGGGTGTACTGACCATCACAGTTCCGAATTCTCTAGTTTTGAGCAGAATTCGCCATTTGATCTGGCACAGGTTAACGTCTCCTACGTTTGGTCATGAAGCTCCGTCTCATGAAGTATTCATCCTTCGTCTTGAACTTTTGCAGCATGTTCTAGAAACAATTGGAGCAAATGTTATTTTGGATTAAAGGTGGAATTTGGTGTGAATAAGTTGAACGAAGATAACGTAGGTCCTAGTGGAAGAAGAAGAAATTTAGGGACTCTCCATAGAGGAAGGAGAAGGGTTAAGGAAGTCTTTTTCGTACTTTGTCAAAATGGAACTGAACTTGTAAAAGGGGGACTTCCAGTCTTCCTGCATGTTGATTCGAACTGGTTTGCAAGCAGCTGAAAGAGGAGAGCCTTTTGAGTATACGTTGCTGGAACTGGGAACTTTGAGAACTTTTCTGTGACCATGGAGGCTGAAAATCCAAATCGTAGGTCCAAATGTGTAATAGGTACACTTGTAGGTGGAGTGATAGCTTACATAATTCTAGTGGTTATAGGGGCAGATGTACCAAGATTCCGTTTTGCGAATTCTAAATAGCGATTTTTTGCGAATCGCTATTTAGAATTCGCAAAATGGAATGTATGTACAAAATCGCTATTTTTTAGCGATTCCTTAATATTCTTTATTTGCGAATTCGCATTTTGCGAATTCGCAAATAAAGAATAATTTCCAATGCATTCCTATGGGCCAGGAGGCCCATAGGAATGATAGTGCAATAATTCTCAAATTGCGAATTCGCAATTTGCTAATCGCAATTTGCTAATCGCAATTTGCTAATCGCAATTAGAGAATTATTTCAAGGGTGCAGGGTTGTCTCAAAGACACCCTGCTGCACCCCTCAAGTTTACATGTGTGTGCATGTGCCACATATACATGCCCTATGGGCATGTATGTGTGTCACGTGCCACCCTCACAAATGCCAAATAGGGCATTTTTAAAAGAAATCGCAAAAACTACAAGTTGGTGGTAATTTGCGATTTCTTAACACAAATTCACAATTTCAAAATGTTACATACATATCATTTAAGGAATCGCAAAAATTGCGATTCCTTAAATGTTATGGCAAAATAAGGAATCGCAATTTTTTGCGATTCCTTAAATTGCGATTTTTTAATACATACCAAATCATGCTAAAAGGCCGTTTGTGAGTCGCAAAGGCTGAAATTCTGCGAATATTTAGTTCAGGCAAATCCTACACCTACCACTTTTAGCCAGAAAGAGGTCACCATAGGAGCTGAAAGAGCTTTTCTACTAGATAGATAGTCGTAGATTTCATGTAGATCTTTCTAAAGGTGATTTTAAGCTTAATGTGTATGCTAAGTTGTTATACAAATATATAGATGTCATGGATGCGAAAGATTGTTATGTGTGTATGCAGTTACCTGCTTCGGTGGACGAGGATATTCGATATCATCACCTTCCACTGACGTATGGTATTTCATGTAGCTTGTTGCTTAGTATCTTTTATGGGAGAGGCCAGTTTGAGTATTTTTTTCTAATTATGATGCAGTTCTTCCTGAAGTGCCAGCTTACAAGCATTTGAATATGCACGATTATTATAAACAAGAGGATAGACTTAGAAAGTATTTTATACCGTCATTAGACTTGGATACAGCGTATGCCCATAGGCATAACCTGATCTGTTCATTAACAGATGTAGAGAAATAGTTCATAAATCAGGTAGAAGATAGATACATAACATTAACACAATTGAGAGATTCAGGTGAGGGCTAGGTAGATTGGACCGATGAAGCGAGGTTGCATAAGTCCAAGGGGAGCTTTGGTCCTATAGCACTAAATAAAGAGCAGAGGGGGAAGTTGTGTATACGACCTCATCAGACTTATTATGAGAATGTTCCAGTGGGACAGACTACAGGTGATCATGTTTTCACCTTGGAGGATTATGTGTGTGGAATGAATGCCAATGGAAGATTGCCTGCAAAGTGGTATGGTACGTATTATTTGGCGATTATTTTCCTAAAGATTTATTATGTAGAAGATTTGGAACTTTTAGAGGGAGGGAAGCATTCGAGAGTGAAAAGTGGTGAAAGTGCAGGGGCAATAGTTGGAGATATTTTTGGTGCAATGGCACCAGGTTTGGGTGTGATCTTGAATGATGTGTAGATTAGAACGTTAGCAACTGTGGTTAATGAGTTGTCAATGAACACAGCAAAATCGCTGGTGCTGGTGGAAGGAGAGATGCTGTCAATAAGGACTATGGTTTTGCAAAATCGTCTTGCTTTAGATGTCCTTTTAGAAGGTCCAGGAATGTTGTACGTATATTCCAGATAACAGCAAAGATCTGGAAAAATATATAAGTAACATCACTACGATACATCACGAGATTAAGGATTTGACTGAAGAAGAAGTCTGGGAGAAAGTTGGCAAAGGCTTTGGTCGAGTGAGTACTTGGTTTGCATAATTTGGGAAGAGGTTTCCTTGGTTTTGTTTTGAAACCTCTCATTATAATTGTTGTTTGTGTGAACAGTTTTTGGGGACTTGTGAGAGCTTACAAATGATATAAGGCCAACAGAATTGAGAGATCACTTAGAGCACAAGAGAGAAGGATGGAAAGACTGCAGGACAGTCAATTAAAATATGGAAAGACGCAGACGAGAAAGGATGGTAACAAGTTCTGTTTAGGTCGGTTCTTTCTCCAAGGAAGTTGTGTGACACAACTTCCTTGGAGAAAGAACCAACCTAAACAGACACCACTTCCTTGGAGAAAGAACCGACCTAAACAGAACTAGTTTCCATCCTTTTTCGTCTGCGTCTTTCCATATTTTGGCACTAGTCATCAAAGGGGGGACTGATAGAGCGTCATTTTATTCTGAAAATTGTTGGGGTGAAGCATAATCACAGATAGTCAGCATCCACATATATAAAGGAATGTATTAAGGCGTAGTCATTGGGAATGTAGTTCTAAAAACAGCATATATTAAAGTGAATAGAAGTAATTGTGTTATTTAAGAAGATCAATATTGTGTTAAACCGAAAAACGTGTTTAGATGATGCATAATGAATTAGTTCATGTATAAGGAGATGCAATAGGTTTAAACGTGTATCACATTAAAGTCTGCACGTGTAGTTTGCTTATTATGTACGTAAGGAATTGAATTAATGCTTATACAATGATTTTAGAAGTGTGTTTAAATGTGTAAAGGCCTAGCTGATTCTTATGCTTTGCAATGACAAGGCCTGTTCATGATTTCTTACGTTAGCTGAATATTGTAGGCCTGAAATGTATTTTTCCCTGTGAAGGCTCTTCTTAGTTGAATGTAGTTAGCAGATTTTGTGTGCATGCAAGCCTATTCTGTTCACATGCTTCTTGTTGCAGGTGCAAGGACATACATCACGTTAGGCAGAATAACCCTTTGTTTTAGGAGTTAGGATGGTAGGAGAAGCCGCCATGGGAGTGCACAGGAATGCAGATATGATACTTTCATTGTTGTGTCTCTTTCCTAGCTCCTTCACCCCACTCTCTCTGCTCTCACTCCCCCTCCCTGCTCCTCCTCCCTTCCAAGCAGTCACCGGTCTCCAGCTTGTTTTAATTACCTGACGAAAGCTGCACTTACTGAACCCACCTCTTGTCTGGGCAATAAACGTATGCACAACTGGTCTGGAGCTCATAATCCTTTGGTAGCATTTATCACGGACCAATCGGGCGAAAGACAAGCTGCATGATCTTCTGTCAGCGGGCCTTAATTTTAGGTGTCAATGAATGTTTCATGGAATTGTTTTATCCTGGCAGTGGCTGGTGGCATGCTGCTGCAATTTTAGGACACCTAAAACAGCGCAGAGTTTTCCTCTGCCCCGTTTAAAAGTGGTACTTTGGCTCGGAGAGTAATAAACAACTACATCTTTCAATTAAGGAAACAAATAGCCCACAGCAGCGGAATTGCAGGGTTCACAGAGTGCTGAACAGGAGGCACGGCACTTAAGGACAGCTTCGGCTTTGCCAATGTACTCACTCTTTTATAGCTGGGCTCCATAAGAGCTATTTGATGGTTTTGCAACATATAGTGTAATATATGTGAATCTGTGACTCTGTACTCCCGGGTTGCATTTTGGAGATGCTTCACTCAAGGCTGGTATAGACTGGAAACTAAAATCAGCCATGCAAAATTGTTTAAACCAGTCTCACACTCCAGAAGGTGTGAATAGAACGAGGCCTGCGAGCCTTTTCATAGTTGGGTCATCGCAGCCCATACAGCTCTGAAAGCAGCCCTAGCCTGGAGCCCAACGAAAATGTGCCAGAGAGCTTGAATAGTCAGTCCGGCTCTAGGTTTGCTGAAATCCAGTAAAAACAATGGGATTTCTCAGGGTGCTTTTAAATCCTCCATTAATCAAGGCACCAGAGCCCAATGGCTGATTATGGCCTATTATTTCATTAGTATAATAGGCTGGGAAGTGCCATAAAAAACTGGGTGTGTCAGTGTGTTTTTATGAGATTTTATCTTGCTTACCAGGCTGCACCTTCAACCGTCATAACGGCTCAGCAAAAAACTGCTGCCACTGTGATTGACCCTAGTATTTTGTTTTCGCAAATGCTTTTCAATATAGCTAAAAAAACATTGGAAAAGCCAATACCGCTAACTCTCACAATTACCTGACAACTGTGTGATCTTCCTAATTTCCTGTGAAGCCCGGCTCCTCCTCACACAGCCATGTCCTCTTCCTCACACAAGTGAGTCCCGCTCCTCCCGAGACAACTGTGGAAGGTGTCTCATATCTATGTACCTTGAACCCTGCATTTGCTATGCAATAGGTCTCGCATTTGATCTATTGACCTATTAGTATTGACCTATTGGTATTGTGAATGACAATGCCTTTTTTATTACAGGTTTTTTAAACACACATTGTAGGAAGCTGGCTCTGTATATACTATACCAACATGAGGTATAGTGTGCCCAGAGTCCAGTGGAACCACAAAGGTAGACACAGGTAAAGTTGGATAGAACCTTACTCTCTATTTGTCATAGTGTAGTCGAGCAGTAAGGCAATATCAGAGGACAGTGTTAAACATTTGTTGTACACACTTAGTCAGCAAATGAATTCACACTCTCAAAGACTGAACTTTAGACAATTGGTTTTGTATAAAATGTTCTTTTAGTTATTTTATTTTCTAGAACCAAGCAAGCCTGGCACAGGTAAGCAATACATACTTTACAGTAGTAATGCAGTTTGTAAACAGTTTGGATTGCAATAGTAAATGTACTTTGATTTGACTTACAGTATTGTTTCAGATAATTGCAATGATTTGTAAATACAGTTCATAGACTTGAGTGCGATTTTCAGTAAAATACCAGGTAAGTTACTTTTTGGATTACTTTTCGTACTCAGAGTGGTATGCCTGGATACTACTCTGGAACATTTCCTGCAAACTTGTAAGTAAAATCGTTTTCATTAAACAGTGTAATTTTAAAGAATTAGGTTTTCAAACTCCACACAAGGAGAAGTGGAGGAGTGTGGCTCAGGGGTTAGAGGCGGCAGACCCGGAAGCTGAGATCGGCCCTGGACCAGGGTTCAATTCCCCGCCTCGGCGGGTCTTGGGCTCAAAAATTCCACGGACTCGATAATTCTCGCTCCGGTGCCTTCTCTACTCACGGGTTCACACTCTGCAACTCTGGGCAATAGCTTGCTTAATCTCCACAACGGCCCCTCGTGGGGGATGCCTGGCTTTCACCTTGTGGATACCCTGCCGGGGTTATCTCACAGGGGAATACCAGGACGGGTTCCCTAAGCAAGCGCCGGGAAACCCTTTGTGGGTAGCTGTGCGCTATATAAGCTCAAATACATTTACACAATAAACTTTCTCAAGAAAAACAATCAATGTTATCCTATGGAGGAAAATAGTGTTTACAGATAAGTTACTTTTGAGATTACTTTTCTTACACAGTGTAGTATACCTGGATACTACACTAGGACATCTCCTGTAAACAGGTAGGTAAAATAGTTTTTGTTAATCGGTATAATTTCAAAGAATTTCTTTATGATTTCAAACTCCACGTAAACTTTTCACAGAAAAACTATCAATGTTATTGTATGGAGGAAAATAGTGTTATCGGTTTTGAGGTAAGTATTTGGTAGTGGGAGTTGAGGTTCTGGGGGTAGACTCAGGGGTCCTCCAGGGTCAGTCGTGTACTCTCGTTACACCCTCAGCTGCACTAGGGCGGCCGGGTGCAGAGTTGAGGCCTAATGTTTGTGGCTGCTGATGAGCAGGCCTTGGCTGTGGGAGCAAAGCTCCTGGACTTTAGCTCAGGGCTAATGGGGAATCAAGCCAGCACAAAAGGTGCGAAATCAGTGGCGCTGGGGCGGCCTGGGTGCAGAGTGATGTTTTGGTGTCGGGTGCCCTGTTGTTTTCAACTGGGATTTTCGCTTTTGGTTTTTAGCTGCAGGCTCGGTCCCGGAAGACTTGGGTGAGGAACCAACAGCTGGGTAGATAAGTTGGATGCCTCGGGACGTAGGTGCACCTCAGGATCTTTTCTCCAGGGCGCAGGGCGGCTGGATGCTCGGGTGCCTTTTGAGGTCGGATTTCACCTTACCGGGCCTCTCAGGGCTGGGGGGGAGGTCTCCGTGCAGAGGCTGCAGGTGACATCGGGGAGTCCTGAAAGGGGTCTGCCCACTGTGGACTCGGACTCTGGAGCACTAGGGGACCTCGCTGGGACCGGTGGGCCACTCAAACTCGGGCCATAGGTGACGGGTGCAGTGGTAGTTCTAGTCGTCGGGTGTCTTTGTCCTCAGCAGGCTCAGAGTCTATTTTCGAAGTTTCTTTTGAACAGGGCTGCTGTGTACAGCAGATCCAGTCTTTGTTGAAGGCAGTCAGTTCTCCCATGGGTTCAGGAGGTCACTGGTTGCAGGACAACGCGATTTTTGGTGCAGGATTTCCAGAAACTGTAGGCGGGCCGGTAGTGCTGGGGCTAAGTCAGTTGTACTCTGCAGTCTCCTCTGCTGGGTGTCTTGAATCTCCTTGCTTGGTTCAGGGCTGCCCCCTAACTACTAAATTAGGGGGTGTTTTAGGGGTCTCGGGGTCAGTAGCCAATCGGCTACTGGCCTTAAGGGGACTACACCCTTGGTGTGCACACCCCACGTGGGGGAGTGAGCACAATCCCTAATCCTGATTGGGGAGTGCCTGCCATCTGCAAGATGGCGGGCACTGAAGAGGGGATTTCACCTCACATCCCCTCACCTGAGGGATGGAGTTGGCAGAGGTAGGCACACCTTCTGGGCTGGCTAATTTTTCCTGCCTGTCTTCCCGCCGAAAAGGAGGGGAGACAGGAAGGGGGCCTGCTCCTGATAGCGGGTGAGACTGGGGGTCGCATCACAAAGGCTGCCAAGCCTTTGAAGCTCCCCTGCCACAGATGGCTCTTCCGGGCCTGGGGAGGTGTGAACACCTCCAACCAAGAAAGACTTTTTTCTGCGCTCAAGGAGCAAAGGCTCCCACCCTAGGGGTCCAGAAACATGTCTCGTGGTGGCAGGCTGGTGTGTACCAGTCAGGGAACCCACCAGAGGCTGGTCTTTTTTAAAGGGGCATCGCAAAGATGCCCTCTGTGTGCATTTTTCATTAAATCTCACACTGGCATCAGTGTGGGTTTAATGTACTGAGAAGTTTGATACCAATCTTCCCAGTTTTCAGGGTAGCCATTATGGTGCTGTGGAGTTCGTAATAACAAGCACCCAGCACCATATACTCTTAATGGCAGCACTGCACTTACAATGTATAAGAATGGACTTGGACACTGTAAGGCAGAGGTCTTCAAACTTTTTGATGTCGAGACCCACTTTTTTAGGCATAAGGACCCCCTTCGGACTAAAATTTGTACTCTTCATTATCGACAACTATCAACAACTGTTGCTTCGCTGTTTTGTCACAGCGATGCAATAATTTTCATAAATAAGGCCCTCTTTACGTTTTTGAGGTATTTTACCATTAGGTATCGACATAAAAATAGCGTAGTAAATGGAAAATAAATAAAAAAGTTGTTACTCAGTGGGAAATGCACTGCAGTACATTATGAAACCTCTATTAGTTAAAGCACAGCAGAGGTCTGCATGTAACCAGAGAGCCACATATTGGTTGGTTCAGTGGAGACTAGTGATGTGCATTATTAGTGCTACAAGGTCACAGCCTGTGACAGAAATCACTGCGAATATGTAAGTCATTATTGTATACTTATATTACACAGTGTCAGATAGAATGCTGTAAAAGGTGGAAATGGTTTTACGATAAAATGGTGCCTTCAAAGCGTAGACTCTAATAATGCCAAAGTTTGTAATGCAATTTTTTTCCATAGCTGTCCCTACAACACCTCTTCAGGGGTACTAAGGGCTGTCTAAATGCAGTTAAAATTAAAGCAAGCACTTCTCAGGCCCAGTTGGTAACGCTTTGCACTTCCACTCACAAAAAACAAATCTTTGTTATCACAAAGCTTGGAGTGATTTGATTAATTAAAGCCAGATCTTACTGAATGAATTCTTGTGGCAGTCCCTACCATCTAGTGTGGCTCGCCGTCTGTCCTTATGCCTAATTGCCAGGAAGGCTTCCTCTTTTAGCCCGGGGCTTATAAATGAAAATAGATTTAAATGAAGTAACAAATTAACAACAAGAGAAATAAGCCAGAACTACTCCCAATCATTGTTTACACTTTTACATTTTCATTTCATTCAGAGAGCAGCTGATAACGATCTAAATCACCCGGGAGGGCTTTCTTTTTTCTAAAGGAAAGCGCAATTTTGAATTGCAGAGACAAGTGAAGCTGGGGAATGCGCGACCCCCTTGCCAGGACTCCAGGGCATCCCTGGGGGTCGCGCCCCACAGTTTGAAGACCTCTGCTGTAGGGGTACAGGGCTCATGAACCTGTACCCTCACCACTGGCATAGGGCACCCCGCTAGAAGGGTGACTGATCGATGCCAGGACAGTGGGTTGTAGGCATGGCACACAGGGATGTGTGCCATGTCGACTCTTCACTTTGTTCTGCACTAAAACACGCAGCCTGCAAAGGCAGTGTGTGTGTGTAAATGTACAGGGCCTCTAAGGTTTGCATAATACGTGCTGCAGCCCTTAGAGGTCTTCCCTGGTCACAGTGCCCTGGGTACCTGTGATACCATTTACCAGCGGTGACCTGTAGCCAGAGATGTCAATTGGGTTCGTTTTGGGGAAAAAACACAGGCCCTGGGAATCTGATTGGCAGGGACCCAGGGCACATCAAGTGAAAGTGAATCAGTAGTCTGGCAAAAAGTGGGGGGGGGTTATTGCAATGGAAACCCACTTTCCTACAAATATTTAAAAGGCATTGTCATTTACAATGGCAATAGCTTAAAACAACCTAATTTTGGGACCTATTGCATTGCAACTGCTTGTTTTTGTTTTATTTTCGATTTTGCAGGAAGACGCATAACATGAAATGCAAATATTCACCGCTGGCAACATAACAACAAGCAACTCGAAGTGATGATAGAATGCTGACAAGATCAGGGATTCTTAAGTACTGAGCAGTGGTGTTCTCCCACATTGGGAGTTTCTGTTCCCGGTTTGGTCTTATAATTTAAAGTAGTTTGAAGCAGGCTCCGCAGCATGCAGCGCTCATTAAAATCCTTCACAAATATTACCAGCAATATGCTCACACAAAGACCTATCTTCCACATTTATGTCTGGAATAAAATCTATGGCCAACTATTTCTAAAACTCATCCCAGTACTTTGCTAACTCACAGTGTGCCATATTTATCACAAACTCTCAATGCCTTTGGTGGTGTCTGGAGCCTGCCAAGAAACCCAGCCTGGTCTACAAGATAACACAGTCCATCTCGCGCATGGAGCCCCAGCTCAGCCTTGCTTTACTACATTCCTCCCTGATTCTGCATTAGTCACTACAGACATGATGAATGCCTCCCTACACTCTGCAGTAGAATCCAGCCTTAGATATTACCACTGACACCCTACCTCTGCACTTGAGGACGTATCTTGGGAAGGCCATTATTTCACAACTTTGGCCGCCAAGCATACTCCCGCAATTATGGGTGGAAGTGCACGATACACCAAAGTAGAGTTTATTTTTAGGCTATAAAATTGCAATATGTTACCAAATCATGTAACCAAATTTTGTTTGACTTTTATTGTTATGTAACACTGAGATTGTTTTTTTTTTGTGTGCTCTGTATATATCAACTCATATGAACATTTTGAGCTTTTGATGACTTATCCAGAGAGTCTTGACTAGTTGGTAATATACTTGCCTTTTATAGAAGGCAATACAGTTGATAAACTATTCAGCTACACGTCCACAATTTACCCTGTCTTTGTAATGAACCAGAGGTATGTATTTAATGGTGTATATTACTACGCTCTTTAGCCATCTTTACAGTAAAAGAATTATTAGCAAATTGTTAAAGTATTTGTCAGCTCTCACTTACACATGCCATTGCATCCTGCTGGCAATGTACCAATACTATATGACACTTAAACAACAGATGCCTTCACATCACTTACAGAAATAGAGAATCTGTTAAAATGTGTCATGAAACATCCTGGAAACAAGCACTGGCGTTGCCAATAGGTCTCGCAGTAGGAAAGTTGGAGCTATTGGTTTTGTAAATGACAAAGCCCTTTATGTATTTAAAATGATAACCAAAGTGAAAGGCATTGTTATTTGCAATTGTAATGGCACCAACTGTCGTACTGCGAGACCTATTGGCAACGTGAGTGGTTTTCCGTGTGTGAGTGGCGTTGTGTGTGTGAGTGGCGTTGCGTGTGTGAGTGGCGTTGCGTGTGTGAGTGGTGTTGCATGTGTGAGTGGCGTTGCGTGTGTGAGTGGCGTTGCGTGTGTGAGTGGCGTTGCGTGTGTGAGTGGCGTTGCGTGTGTGAGTGGCGTTGCGTGTGTGAGTGGCGTTGCGTGTGTGAGAGGCGTTGTGTGTGTGAGTGGCGTTGCCTGTGTGAGTGGCGTTGCCTGTGTGAGTGGCGTTGGCTGTGTGAGTGGCGTTGGCTGTGTGAGTGGCGTTGGCTGTGTGAGTTGCGTTGCATGTGTGAGTGGCATTGCATGTGTGAGTGGCGTTGCATAGTTGAGTGGCGTTGCATGTGTGAGTGGCGTTGCATGTGTGAGTGGCATTGCGTAGTTGAGTGGCGTTGCGTAGTTGAGTGGTGTTGCGTGGTTGAGTGGCGTTGCGTAGTTGAGTGGCGTTGCGTAGTTGAGTGGCGTTGCGTAGTTGAGTGGCGTTGCGTAGTGAGTGGCGTTGGCTGTGTGAGTGGCGTTGGCTGTGTGAGTGGCGTTGCATGTGTGAGTGGCGTTGCATGTGTGAGTGGCGTTGCATGTGTGAGTGGCGTTGCATGTGTGAGTGGCGTTGCATGTGTGAGTGGCGTTGCATGTGTGAGTGGCGTTGCATGTGTGCGTAGTTGAGTGGCGTTGCGTAGTTGAGTGGCGTTGCGTGGTTGAGTGGCATTGCATGTGTGAGTGGCGTTGCATGTGTGAGTGGCGTTGCATGTGTGAGTGGCGTTGCATGTGTGAGTGGTGTTGCGTGTGTGAGTGGCGTTGCGTGTGTGCGTGGCGTTGCGTGTGTGAGTGGAGTTGCGTGTGTGAGTGGGCTTGCGTGTGTGAGTGGCGTTGCGTGTGTGAGTGGCGTTGCGTGTGTGAGTGGCGTTGCGTGTGTGAGTGGCGCAGCGTGTGTGAGTGGGGTTGCGTGTGTGACTTACGTAGTGTGTGTGAGTGGCGTAGCGTGTGTGACTTGCGTTGCGTGTGTGACTTACGTTGCGTGTGTGCGTGGCGTTGCGTGTGTGCGTGGCGTTGCGTTTTTGACTGGCGTTGCGTGTGTGAGTGGCGTTGCATGTGTGAGTGTCGTTGCGTGTGTGAGTGGCGTTGCGTGTGTGCGTGGCGTTGCGTGTGTGCGTGGCGTTGCGTGTGTGCGTGGCGTTGCGTGTATGACTGGCGTTGCGTGTGTGAGTGGTGTTGCATGTGTGAGTGGCGTTGCATGTGTGAGTGGCGTTGCATGTGTGTGTGGCGTTGCATGTGTGTGTGGCGTTGCATGTAATGCTGGATTATTTGTGAGTGGTGCTGTCCTGTTGCAGAGATGTTGATGTGTTGGTGCTGAGTGTTGTTTGTGTTTTGCATAGTTGAGTAGTTGTCTTTTTGTGATGGTGTGTATTAATAGTTTTGTATATATGTTTGTTATGTAGTGTATTATATGTTGTTGCGTTATGCTTTGTGTTTGTTGTTTTATAGCAATTGTCAGATGTGATGTGTAAGTGTTATTGTGTTGCATGTATGTATTTTATTCTAACATGTCTTTGTATGTATTTATATTTAAGTATGTGTTATGTGTTGTAATGTTTTTTGTTTTAACGTTGTGTATAAAGTGTTATTGAAAGAAAAATGGCGGGCGCTATGTGTTTCCTTTACGTGAATTACGTTAAGTGTTTAGCGTTCTAGTCTTTTTTGTGTATTCTGAATGTGTTTGACGTATGACGTAATCCTTAGCCAATCGCAGGGCTACGTTTGGTGACGTAGCGTTGCGTTTGACGTGCGTTAATTGGGAAATCCCCAGATGTTCGGGAACTTTCGTGGGGGAAAGGCGTGATGTTGTTCCTGTCTTCTTCCGGCGTCGTTTGACAGGTAGGTTTTTTTTTACAACTATTTAATGTATGATGTGAATGTATTATAGACTATGTAGAGATGTATTTGATTAATTTTTACAGTTTATTATTAATGTTATACTTTTGTGTATCACAAGATTGTTTACGTTATCGTATGTATATTATTAAATATGTATTGAACTTTCTAAATTGTGAATGTGAAATGTTGTAATGTAATTTTATGTAATGTATAGCAATGTATTGATTTTAAAGTATGTATTTTATGGATTTATTGATTTTGTGTACTTTTTTGTTTTTGCTAATAGTTTCCCTTTGTTTCCGAGTTGTTAATTATTAATAATGTAATGTATTAAAGTATTGTTATGCTTCGATAGAATCGGTATATATTAAGTAGGTGTTGGGTTATTATTTCAGGTATCGTATGTACAGTATTGGTCTTGTATTGTTAATAACATGAGTGCATTACTTCCGTCCCTTTTTCCAAGTGCATATTTTGGGTGTAAATTGATTTTGTTTATTGGCGTATCTACAGGAATGGTATTTTAATTGTAATTTACAAGAGTTTTTTATGTGTTAGCAAGATCTTATTGTGTAGGTGTTATTTTTGCTGTGTTATTTAGTCCATCATTACATGAATGCATTGTATTGTTTATTATTTAAATGTGGTGTAATCCTATTATTGTATAGATGTTGTTGTTAATTTGTGATTTATATAGATAGTTAGATAGGTATATTGAGGGCGAGAGCTAACAACACATGCAGCATCACTTTCCAGCAGCCTAGCAACACTTACCAACACAGCCGCATTAATTTTTAAACATTAGTATCATTGTGGTGTTGTTGTTTTGTCCATGTGGTGATGGAGAGTGGTGTTGTGATGGTGCTGAGTACTGTTGTATTTTGGAGTGTTGGTGTGGTGCTGTGTAGTGTTAATGTGGTGTTTGCGAGTGATGATGTGGTCCTTGAGAGTGGTGTTGTGGTGTTATTGGGTGTTGTTCTGGTGTTGCTGAGCGATGTTGTAGTATTGCAGTGTGACAATGTTAATGTGCTGAGTGTTGTTGTGTTGGTGCATTGTGTTAATGTGTTGTTGCGGAGTGATAATGTTGTGTTGAATCGTGGTGTTGGGGTGGTGGTTAGTAGTGTTGTTGTGTTGTTGAGTTGTGCTCTTTTGATGCTGTTTGATGCTGTTTTGGTGTACGTTGTTCCTGTTGTTGTGCACTTAGCACCTCCAAAACACTTCGTGCAACAGCAGCATGAGTTAGAGCAACACCAGAGTCACGTGCTTTTGTGATTGCGCACTTTGTTTGCGTTTTTGTTTTTTGCTGGCATTGTTTATTGGTTTATTTTCCCTTACTTTAGTAAGTGCTTTATGTTGTGAATTTGTTTCCTTTAGCTCGCTTTGTCCACTTTTAAATTGTTGTATTATTTGCTGTGTATTCAGATGTTTGCCTATTTTGTGTGCATTTATGATCTTTGTGAAAGAAATGTTTTATTTTACAATCCCTTTATTCATTTTTGTGTATTAATTGCTGGACTGTCCTTGCGTTGCATTAAGTTTACATTTTTGAATAGCTACAAGTGTGTAATCTGATTAGTACGTATTAAAATAAATGTTGCCTAACGTTATTTATGTGTGGAGTTTGAGGGTGGAGTTGTAGTTGGAGGGTAAAGTTGTAGGGTGGTATAGTAGTTATAGGGTGTAGTTGGAGGGTGGACTTGGACGGTGTGAGTGTGAGGGTGAGTGGATGTGAGTGTTTGGGTGTTTGAGGGTGTGTGACAGTGTGTGAGAGTGATTGAGCGTGACTGTTTTAGTATGAGTGAGGGTGTGAGTGTTGTGAGTGTATGTGTGAGGATGAGGGGGTGAGGGTAAATGTTGGCTAACGCTATTTATGTGTTTTACGGTGTAGTTGGAGGGTGGACTTGGACAGTGTGAGTGTGAGTGTGAGTGGATGTGAGTGTCTCGGCGTTTGATGTTGTGAGTGAGGCTGAGCGTGTGTTGGTGAGTGATGGTGTGTGAGGGTATGAGTGTGATTGAGGGTGTGAGTTTGTGAGAGTGTGAGAGTGTGATGTAGGGTGAGGATGAGTGAGGGTGTGTTCGGCTGAGAGTGAGGGTGGGTGAGGGTGTGAGTCATTGTGATGATGCCTATAAGTGATCATTTTTTCTCCGTGAATATTGTACACTTCAAATGTATTAATGTTGTGAAGCGTTTTTTGAGAAAGCTAATCCTGCCCTATGTAATGTTGATTGATGCTGTTGTTAACGCTGAATCCAAAAACAAACACATCAGTAACGTTTTTTATATAATGCATGTCAAAAGTTATCATTTTTTTGTACGGTACACATCAATTTGCACAGCAAAAGCTTGGCTTGCATTAACATAGATGCGCATTGATTTTGTCTGTGTTTGCTTATTCGAGACAATGTTTACCTCCTTATAAATTTCTGACTACAGATGTGCATTAATTGTGGCAAAGTATAAGTATGAAGCCACCTTTAAAAATTGTATTGTTGTTGTTGTTTAGTTTGAGTGAAATACTTTCTTGTACTTATTAGTGAATTGCAAGTAGGATGTGAGGTCTAGTGCTCTTGTGATTACGCACTTTCTTTGTTTTGTGGATTCTTTCCACCATTGTTTAATGGTTTATTTACTTCCCCTTACTTTAGTGACTGCTTTATGTTGTGACCTTTAGAGGTCTTTGTCCCCTTTTAAATTGGTGTATTACTCGCTGTGTATTCAGATGTTTCCCTTTTTTCTTCGGATTTATTTTTTTCTGTAAAAAATGTTATATTTAACAATCCTTTACTGCGTTTTTATGTATTAATTTGTGCACTGTCCTTGCGATGCATTAAGTTTTCATTTTTGAATACCTACAAGTGTGTAATCTGATGTTTTGTTATTGAATTAAATGTTGCCTAATGCTATTTACTTTTGGAGTTGGAGGGTGGATTAGTAGTTGGAGGGTGCATTAGTAGTTGGAGGGTGGATTAGTAGTTGTAGGGTGGAGTTGTAGGGTGGTGTTGTAGGGTGGAGTTGGAGGGTGGACTTGGACGGTGTGAGTTTGAGGGTGAGTGGATGTGAGGGTCAGGGGGTGTGAGGGTGTGTGAAGGTGTGTAAGGGCAAGTGAGGGTGACTGTGTGAGTGTGAGTGAGGGTGTGAGGGTTGTGAGGGTGAGGGGGGTGAGGGTGTCTGAAGGTGAGGGGGTGAGGGTGTCTGAAGATGAGGGGGTGAGGGTAATGGGGTGTGAGTGTGTGTGATGCTAGGTGTGGGTGAGTGAGGGCGAGTGTTGTGAGGGTGTGAGTGTGTGAAGGTGAGTGAGGGTGTGCAAGTTTTAAGGTTGAGTGTGTGACTGTGGGTGAGGGTGGGTGAGGGTGTGTGAGGAGGTGTGAGGGTGAGGGGGTGATGTAGAGTGATGGTGTGTGAGGGTGAGTGGGGGAGGGTGAGTGAGGGTGTGTGAGGGTGAGGTTGTTGAGGGTGAGGGTGTGTTGTTGAGTGATGGTGTTTGAGGTTGTGAGGGAGTTTGAGGATGAGTGATGGTGTGTGAGGCTGTGTGTGAGGGTGTGAGTGAGAGTTGTTGTGATGATGGCTATAAGTGTTTATATTTTCGCCGTGAATATTGTACACTTCAAATGTATTAATGTTGTGAAGCGTTGTTTCTGAAGCTAAGAGACCTATGTAATGTTTATTGATGCTGTTGTTATCGCTGAATCCAAAATCAAAGACATCAATAATTTTTTTTATATTATACATGTAAATTTTTTTCATTTTTTTTTTTTGGTAAGGTACACATCAAGCCGCACTGCAAAAGCTTTGCTTGCATTAACATAGATGCGCAGTCATTTTGGAGGGTGCAGTTGTAGGGTGGTGTTGTAGGGTGGATTAGGAGGGTGGCCTTGGACGGTGTGAGTGTGAGGGTTATTGGATGTGAGGTTCAGGGGGTGTGAGGGTGTGTGATGGTGTGTGAGTGTGAGTGAGGGTGACGGTGTGAGCATGAGTGAGGGTTGTGAGGGTGGACTTTGAAGGTGTGAGGGTGATTGGATGTGATGTTCAGGGGGTGTGAGGGTGTGTGATGGTTTGTGAGGGTGAGTGAGGGTGACGGTGTGAGTATGAGTGTGGGTGATGGGATGAGGGTGTGTGAAGATGAGGGGGTGAGGGTAATGGGATGTGAGAGTGTGTGATGATAGGTGTGGGTGAGTGAAGGTGAGAGTTTGAGGGTGAGTGAGGGTGAGTGTTGTGAGGGTGAGTGAGTGGGTGAGTGGCGTTGCGTGGGTGAGTGGCGTTGCGTGGGTGAGTGGCGTTGCGTGGATGAGTGGCATTGCGTGGATGAGTGGCGTTGCGTGGAAGAGTGGCGTTGCGTGGATGAGTGGCGTTGCGTGGATGAGTGGGGTTGCGTGGATGAGTGGGGTTGCGTGGATTAGTTGCGTTGCGTGGATGAGTTGCGTTGATGTGGGAGTGGTGTTGCTTGGATGAGTGGTGTTGCGTTGGTGAGTGGGGTTGCGTGGGTGAGTGGCGTTGCATGGGTGAGTGGCGTTGCGTGGATGAGTGGCGTTGCGTGGATGAGTGGGGTTGCGTGGATGAGTGGGGTTGCGTGGATGAGTTGCGTTGCGTGGATGAGTGGCGTTGCGTGGATGAGTGGCGTTGCCTGGATGAGTGGGGTTGCGTGGCGTTGCGTGGGTGAGTGGCGTTGCGTGGATGAGTGGCGTTGCGTGGATGAGTGGTGTTGCGTGGATGAGTGGGGTTGCGTGGATGAGTTGCGTTGCGTGGATGAGTGGCGTTGCGTGGATGAGTGGCGTTGCGTGGATGAGTGGGGTTGCGTGGATGAGTGGGGTTGCGTGGGTGAGTTGCGTTGTGTGGATGAGTTGCGTTGATGTGGGAGTGGTGTTGCTTGAATGAGTGGCATTGCGTTGGTGAGTGGGGTTGCGTGGGTGAGTGGCGTTGCGTGGGTGAGTGGCGTTGCATGGATGAGTGGCGTTGCGTGGATGAGTGGCATTGCGTGGATGAGTGGGGTTGCGTGGATGAGTGGGGTTGCGTGGATGAGTTGCGTTGATGTGGGAGTGGCGTTGCGTGGATGAGTGGCGTTGCGTGGATGAGTGGCGTTGCGTGGATGAGTTGCGTTGCGTGGATGAGTTGCGTTGCGTGGATGAGTTGCGTTGCGTGGATGAGTTGCGTTGCGTGGATGAGTTGCGTTGATGTGGGAGTGGTGTGGCTTGGATGAGTGGCGTTGCATGGGTGAGTGTGGTGTTGCGTGGGTGATAGTGGGCTTGCGTGGGTGTGAGTGGCGTTGCGTGTCTGAAAGTGGTGCTGTGTGGGTGAAAGTGGCACAGAGCCTTTGATGTGGCCTGGCGCAGGAGAAATGCTGCTGCTGGGAACAGATGGCCTGGCCGTGAAGCAGGGGGCGGGGCAGCGCTGGGGAAGCCTGTGGGAGGGTGATTGATGCCTTGGATGTGGGGAGGGAGGAGAGGCTTTTGCGAGCCTTGTGCAGGAGAAATGCTGCTTAGGCTATTGCTATTGTAGGCGATGCGATGTGGGTAAGTATAGAGTGCAAGCATGGTGAAAGGAGATGCGTGGAGGATGGGGGCGGACTTGGGAAACAGAGTACGGCCGGCCAGAGTGCAGGCATGGTGAAAGGAGATGCGTGGAGGATGAGGGCGGGCTTGGGAAACAGAGTACGGCCGGCCAGAGTGCAGGCATGGTGAAAGGAGATGCGTGGAGGATGGGGGCGGGCTTGGGAAACAGAGTATGGCCGGCCTTAACAGAGATCTCCTTCCCAAAATGTCTAATTGACAACGCATTTCGTTTCACGCAGTATGCTGCTCTGTGAGCAAGGACACGCTGTACTCTGCAAATGTGGGAAAGTGGGCAATTTTCTTTATGAAGCTTGCTGAAACGACATCACCATAAATTATACCATAAAAGATATATTTCTCGTGGCAAAAGTGCAAAAACGTTTTACTTTTTCAAAAAGTCTAACACAATTAATTAAAATATTCGAAATCGTAAAAATAAATGTGACTCAAATAACAGATGAATGAATCAGCCTGCAGATTTCAAAGGACATTATTGTAGGCGATGCGATGTGGGTAAGCATAGAGTGCAGGCATTGTGAAAGGAGATGCGTGGAGGATGGGGGGCGTGGAGGATGGGGGCGGGCTTGGGAAACAGAGTACGGCCGGCCTGCGGCCGGCCATGAATAATTAGGGGAGGAGAAGCCCTTTGATGTGCTGGGCTGAGTGCAGGCATGGTGAAAGGAGATGCGTGGAGGATGGGGGGCGTGGAGGATGGGGGGCGTGGAGGATGGGGGGCGTGGAGGATGGGGGCGGGCTTGGGAAACAGAGTACGGCCGGCCTGCGGCCGGCCATGAATAATTAGGGGAGGAGAAGCCCTTTGATTTGCTGGGCTGGCCCTGAATGCGCGTGCTTGTTCACGTGAACTTCATGAAAACCGCGAGGCTGAAAGCCCTTTGGTTTGACTTGTGTTTTGCCGACATGAATTCTCGCTCCGCTCGATGCGCTTGCGCACATCGATAGGTCGCGAGACCTAAAAACATAGCAGGGATTCCAGGGGACACGGTACAGGAAAGGAAAATGCCCCCCTTGGCACCTGTTGGGTTAGTAAAATACAATAGCCAGGGTTTGATTGGCACCTTAGAGCTTTCTACACTCATTTATCTTAGCAAAAATTCAATTTCCAGCAACTAATCGTGTGCTTTAGTGCTGAGTTACAGATTGAGGCACAACATAGAAAAAAAAGGGTGCAAACAGTCTTTGCTCCCACTGCGCAGTTATTTAAGACACTTAAGGCCAGATTTATCAAGAATTGGTTTTGCGATTCTTAAATAATTAATTTTACCGATTCGCTATTTCAAAATCGCAAAATGCAATGTATAAAGGATTAGCACATTTTTTTGCGAATCCTTAACATTCCCTATTAGCGAATCGCAACCTGCGATTCACAATTAGGGAATGCCCATAGGAATGAATGGGAATGCATTTGCAATTTGCGATTACCAAATTGACACTCGCAAATTGCAAATCCAATTGCGAGGGTGATATGGGGCCTAAAGGCCCCCCTTTGCACCCCCAGAAAAGGTAAATGTGCACATATGGCACACACACATACCCTAAGGGCATGTTTGCACGCCACATGGCACTTTGAAAAATGCACTTTTGTGCATTTTTAAAAGGAATCGCAAATCACAATGAACTTGGAGTTGGTGGTAATTTGCGATTCCTTTATAAGGAATTGGATTTAGCTACATGAATTGCATTTAGGGCATCGAAAATTGCGATTTCCTAACTGCATTCGTAATTTAGGTAAGAGCAAACATTTGCGATTACCCATGTTGCAAATGCCCAAAGTTTCATACATTGCAAAAGGTATTTTTGCGTTCGCAAACGGGCCAATTCTGCAAATAGAGCTGTTTGCTAACAGAAACAGCCTTGATACATCTTGCCCTTAGCTACAAACTGATAGCCAAAGTTTGTGCAATTGTTACAGGGCTACTCACAGCCCTTGGAGGTGAGCTTCAATGACTTTGCTTAGCATATGTTAAAGGCTTTCGACACAGTGAGGAGTCTGCGTGTAGGAGCAAAGTGTGTGCACCGACCTAGCAGGGGAAAGACACACAAGGGTTGGGCAGAGGTGGTACTGCATGCTCAGCCTAGACAGGAACAGGGGTCTGCAGCTAAAACACGGGGAATGTTCAGGCAGAAACTGGGTGGAGGGGGAGGCCTGCTTAAAAGGAGAAGGGCAGACAAAGAGGCGGTTTCTTCTGATATTAAGTTAGAAATCAGAGAGGGACTCTGGTGGGGAGCGTGGCTTAGGCGCCGTTCAAGATGGCCGCCTAGACAGATTCCTCCATCGTCCCGGGACAGCTTTTACCAATTTCCGTAATTTTTTAGTGCTTTCCTGGCATGTTCTCTCGTCGTCTGTCCACCGGATTGTGAGGCGCATCTATTGAGCCGCTTTCTGCTTCCCGTGGCTGTGTTCTGACATCGTCTTCGTAGCAACGAAGTTTCTTCACATCGGCCCCCGCCTTCTCTGACGGACGCGTTTCTCGTTTGGGGACGGTGGTGCGGCTGCCTTCTGTATGCCGCTTCTGCCTGTGGACTGCGATCTTTGAACTTTGGAGCATTTTTAAGGTAATGTGTCAGTGCTTTTTTAATGGCCTGTCACATTTAGCACTTTTATTTCCTTAGCTGCATTTGTCGATGCTACTGCCTTTCAATGCTCTCTCTATGGAAATCATTCTGACTGGAATTTGACTGCGCACACGCTCCAGCTCTTGCCTCAATACTTTTATCGCCCCTTAAAGTGAATTACTGCCTATGTTTTCTCTTCTCATGTCACCACAGCGATTAGGCTATGTGGAAGATGCTTTTTGAGTTTGCCCACTCTCTGCTTTATGCTCGCCTTTGAGGAATGTGGCTTGTAGCAAGGCTTGGACTGGGTTTTCACTCCTTTTTGCAACATTTCTGTTATTGTGTCATGCCTCATATTTTTTCCACAGTTGAGTTTGTTGTCTATTGCATATTGGATTATATTATGCCATCCTTTGACTCCTATCTTCATCATTTCCTGAGGAGAAATTGCTATGAATGCCAATATCCTTGCTGCAGTGTCATCATATGCTGTTAATTCTGCGACAGTCCTCTTTTTTGCTATAAATTTATTTGTTGATTTATTTATTTCTGAAGGTCTGATTTGTTACTCCTGCGTCATTGGACAATATCGTTCTTTCTTGAGCTACGCATTTTCTATTTGAAGGCACCTTAATATATTGGAACTTTGGTCTATCTATGGTTCGCCTGCGCAAACCACAATTTGTTTTTACACCTTCTTCAACAGCTCAAACACTCTCTTCTTCAGTGTCTCTTTCTTCTGACAATCCACCGATGGCGGATGCTGCTCCTAACCGCTCTTCAGCTCCTCATTCCTCTTCCAACAAACCGTCTCCTCCTTCCTCCTCATCCAAACGTCTGAAACAGGATCCTCCCTCTCCTGACAAATCTGCCTCCCCTATCTCTATGAAATTAATTTTGGAGGAAATTAGAGCATTGCGTCCATTTATAGAGGAGACTAACAAAGACATGCAACTCTTGAAAGAAAAATGGTCAGTTATGGACACTCAAATTACTTCCGTGGAGCAGCAGGTTTTGGAAGTACAAACAAATGCGCAATGCATTTACTCTCTAGAAAAGTCTGTTCTCTCCCTGCAACAACATACTGAGGACTTGGAAAATAGAAATCGAAGAAACAACCTCCGTATTTATAATCTTCCGGAATCCCTTGAGGGGGATGACCCTGTGACTTTCTTCACATCATTTCTTCCAAAGCTCCTGGACATGCCTTCTACCACCTCTCTTAGTATACAAAGAGCACATAGACTGGGTCCTCGTTCCACCACTTCAACGAAGCCTCGTGGAGTAATTATCCTTTTTCTGAAATGTATTGACTTGTTATCAGTGCTCTCAGCAACAAGATCTAAACGGAAAGTTTCCTGGCTTGGTCAGCGAGTCTTCTTCTCCCAAGATGTTTCCAATGTCACTGCATCTCGCAGGAAAGAATTTCTGTCTTTGCGCCCTTCTCTGCGCTCCCTTGGAGCTCGATATGGCTTGTTTCATCCCTGCATCTTCAAAGTTACCTACCAAAATCGGACGTGGTCCTTTCAAGATCCTGGAGAACTTAAGAATTTCATTCATCTTCAATCTTCTGGTGGCATGGATACTTCTACACCGTCTACTGGTTGATTTATATGCTATTATTTGTTGATGTCTTTGACGTTTTTCTTATGATGTTTCTAATCATTGTTTCCTATGTTATTATGTTTCATAAGTTCATAGGGCTGTCTTATAGACGGTTTTGTTTATTTCCATTGCTTATCTCTCCCGTTTTGTATTTGTTACTGATTGTGCCTTATTCCCTTTCACAGTGTCATGCCGTTTTTCCCTGTATTACATGTGACTCCCCTATTGTTCTCCGCAAGTCCTGGTTTGACCGGAATCCTGCTCTTCGTGCGGTTCTTCTTGTTACGTGTCACTACTTCCCTGCTTCCCCCTTGTACTTCCCCATCAGGTATGTTTTCTGCAGTCATCCTTGGATATGTACTGTCTGTTCTCTTTTCTCCGTTTTTCCCCTCTACTTCTCTTTTCTCTACTTGTTTCCCCTTCTCTTGTTATATTCTGTTGCATTCTAGTTGATGCTACGCACTCTCTACGTCTTGTCTTCACTTTCCTTTCTCGTACTTATATAATACATTTTTACTGTTTTGCAATGTTTGCCTTTGTATGTTGTTTAATGCAGTTTGAAGGTATGTATTGCACTGCTTTATTTGTTCTACTCGTCTTTTCCCTATTTGACAAGGCGTTTATTGTTCTTTTCTCTATTCCTGTTCGCTTTTCTCTTTTGCAAGAGGTTTTTCACATGTTTTTTTTTTATTTTTCTATCGGATTTGCAATGTTCCTGTTTCTAGAGTTTTACTTATCATATTTACCCTGATTTACAATTTAGAGTTATTTCATAGAATGTAAAAGGTTTTATTAATCCTATTAAGAGACAGAGGGTACTCTCCCACTTATCTTCCTATACCCCTGATATTGTTCTTTTACAAGAAACTCATCTCAATGATGTTGAATCCCTTAAATTGAAAAGCAGTTGGGTGGGTAATGTTTTATTTTCGCCAACCGATAACAAAAAGAATGGGGTTGCCATTTTGGTTCATAAGAAGCTCAAATGTAAAGTTTTGTTGGAGGAAATGGATTCGGAGGGTCGCTGGATTTTGGCTAAATTATTGCTTGATTCTATTCCCTTAACTGTGTTCAATATTCATGGTCCCACCCAGCCCGACTGTTTGTTTTGGCCAGTCATTACAAGCAAATGTACACAATACAAAGATGATTTCCTCCTTTTAGGTGGTGATTGTAATCAAATTGTTGATCCGTTTCTGGACGGTAAGTCCACTGTTCGCTTTGTTCCCTACAAGCCCCACAAGAAATTTCTGGATACTATATCTCAAACTAACCTTTCAGACTCCTGGCGACTTACGCATCCAGACACTCTTGATTATTCTTTTTTCTCCCACCCTCGTGCTTCCTCTTCTAGATTGGATTACATTTTTCTCTCTCAACTTCTCACTCAGAATCTTGTATCTTCCTCTATTGAGCCTATTGTTATTTCAGATCACGCTCCCATTATTACGGATATTGATTTTCTCCCCCCTCACCCCAAATCCTCCCGGTGGCGCTTCAATTATTCACTTCTTACCATTTCTAATTTTTCCTCTTCCTTCCGTACTTTCACCTATGATTTCTTTCTCACCAACTCTACCCCTGATATTCCTCCCCATACTCTTTGGGACTCTTTTAAAGCTACTGCAAGAGGATTTATTATCGACTTTGTTTCTCGGAAAAAGAAACAAACTCTTCAGAAACGAAAATCTTCTCTCGCCCATATAAAAAAGTTGGAACAACAATTCTATACCTCTTCTGCTAAATGCATGTCACCAGATCTTCTGCGCGCCAAAATTTCCTTTAAGAAACTTTCTACGGATAATGCCTCTTCTATACTTCTTCGGAGGAGTGCACGGTATTACGGTTGTCATAATAAATCTGGCAAACTTTTAGCTAATTATCTTAAACCTGCAAGGAATGCACTGGGATTGAATCTATTTTCTCATCGGATAATACTCTTCTTCATGAGACTGACAAGATTTTTGACCAATTCCAACTTTTTTACCAACAGCTTTACATCCCAGAATCTCCTCCTTCTTCCTCTATGCTTCATTCCTACTTTGAGAAACTTCCTAAACCTTCTACACCTCATCCTAATTTTGCCTCCCTGGACCTTGATCTTACTCTTCACAAACTTTCTGCAGCACTCTCTTCCCTTACTAAGGGTAAAACTCCTGGTCCTGATGGTTGTCAAGTGGAATTCTATTTACGTTTTTCTGATCTTCTTCTGCCCAGGCTATTAACTCTTTTTCAGTCTTTTGCTTCTTCGGGTTCTGCTGCAGGCACTTTTCAAGACGCTACCATCTGTTTGATTCCGAAAGAGGGCAGGGACCCGAAGTTTTGCAAAAACTATCGCCCTATTTCGTTAGTTAATGTTGACTATAAACTCTTCGCCAAATTACTTGCTTTACGATTGGATTCTTTTACGCCACATCTCATCAGCAAAGAACAATGTTGTTTTATCAAAGGTAGGCTTACTTCTGACAACTCTCGTCTTTTTCTCAGTGTCCTAAATAAAGCTTCCTCTCTGTCGTTCCCCTTGGCTGCCATTTCAGTTGACACTGAGAAAGCTTTTGATCGGGTAGATTGGTCCTTCTTATTTGGTTCCCTCAATTGGCATGGTTTTGGTCACAAATTTATATCTCTTGTATCCTTATTATATTTCTCTCCCAAGGCTTCTGTTCTTGTTAATGGTCATCTCTCTGCATCTTCCACTCTTCGTAGAGATGTTCGTCAAGGTTGCCCTCCTTCCCCGCTCCTTTTAGTTTTCGCTCTTGATTCTTTCTTGTCCTCCATTCGCCAGAATTCTTCTATCTCCAGTTTTCCCTATGGCGAAAACCAGTTAAAACTCTCTGCATACGCTGACGATATCCTTTTGTTCATTTGAGACTCGGAGTCCTCCATTCCCCCTTTATTAGCTGAATTCGATGAGTTTTCCCTTGTATCTGGATATAAGATTAATTCGGATAAGACAGAAATTCTCCCCTTGACGAATTTCTGTCTTCCTCATCTTTTTTCTTCTATAGGTTTTGCCTGGAATAGCACCAAAATTAAATATCTTGGGATTTGGTTCTAACTCTATCACTTCCTATTTCAAATTGAATATGTGCGCTGTCCTCTCGCGTATTGACCAATTATTCTCCTCTTGTAATCCGCTTTTTCTTTCATGGTGGGGTAGGTTGCATTCTATTAAAGTGATGATTGCTCCTATTCTTATCTTAGCATTCCTGCTCTATATTTTAAAGGCCTTGACTCTTCCATCTCAAAATTTCTTTGGAAAGGCAAAAAGTCCAGAATCTCTCTCTCTTCTCTTCGTAGACCCAAATCTAATGGTGGTGTTAATTTCCCAGACTTCCGTCTATATCATAGATCATAAATCCTTCTCCCTTCGTCAAGCTTCACGTTGGCTTTCACGTGAAGTCCCCCCTTTCTCTCCTCTCTGGCTCTCGATTGAAAATATCTTTCTGTCCCCTTTCTCCTTTGAAGAGCTTATCCAATTTTCCTCAAAATCCCCTTACGAATCTTTCCCGTTATTCAAACATACTTCTTCTCTCTTACGACCTTTATTTTCCCTTTCATCTACTTCCCGTGATTCCTTTTTACAACAGCCCATCTGGTACAATTCGCTTTTTCTTATCAGTAATAGAACTATCTGTTGGTCCTCTTGGAGACGGAAGGTATTATATGGATTCATCAGATTTTTGATGGTACTTCCCCTTGTTCGTTTCCGCTTT
Source organism: Lissotriton vulgaris (assembly GCF_964263255.1). NCBI lineage: Eukaryota > Metazoa > Chordata > Amphibia > Caudata > Salamandridae > Lissotriton > Lissotriton vulgaris. Next base: position 2,072,369,021 of record NC_141687.1, read on the forward strand.
TTCAACTTCAATTTTCTTGCCCCCATTCCTTCTTGCATAAATATACCATTCTTATGGGAGTGATTCTCGAGCGTTATTATTCCCTGTCTCCCACGCTATCCCTCTCTCCTCCTCCTTCTTCTCTCTTGGTGTTGCTTTCTACTCTTCCTAAAGTGTCTCTTGTATACAAATTCTTTTCTTCTCCTAACCCGGATCGTCCTAAATCCAAAGTTGAACTTTCCTGGGAAGCTGATTTAGGCTGTGTTTGGCCCATTTACCTTTGGGATAAACTCTGGCTCAAATCCTTGAACGTTTCTCGCTCTGCTTCTCTCACTCAGTCTCTCTTGTTTCTGTATCACAGACTGTATCTTTCTCCTCTTTCCCTTTCTCACTTTTCCTCAACTTCTGATTCTTCATGTTGGACTTGTAATTCGCCTGATGCTGATCTTTTACACATGTTCTTCTATTATCCTATGGTTTCTACTCTTTGGAAACAGGTTTGGCAGTGCATTTCTCAGATTTTCTCACTTTCTGTTTCATACTCACCTTCCATTCTCTTCCTAGGTAGTCTCTCAGATGCATTTACTTTACCACCACACTCTTGTGGTCTCTTTTCAGCATATTTCTTTCAATTGGAAATCCCTTGCAAATTTCTCCATGCAACATTGGTGGAATTCTATTTGTCACTTTCATAGACTTGATGTTTCCTTTGCCTCATCCTGTAAACCTCCTCGTAATGTTGAGCTTTATTGGCTTCCCCTTACTGTTTATTTAGATCGTTTAGCTACAAAAATGAAAACGTTACTAATCAATTCTGAGAATTTTAAACCCCCTTAAATGATATACTCTCTGTTGTACTTAAATCTCATAGTATTTATCTTTTGATGATGTTTATTATCTCTCTTGGTTTCTTCCAATGTTTATTGAGATATTATACAGTTTTTGCAGATTGCCTTTGTTGCCTTTACCTATTTTATTGCCTCTATGATTTTCTTTTTCTTTCTTTCTCCACTTTGCTTTCTCCCCCTTTCTCTCTTTCTTCCCCCTCTCTTTCCCTTTAAAATTACATAAAATGTTTTTCTTGTGCTCTAATTTTGACATTAGAAATGTTATGCTCTTTACTTTCCCATATATTTTGTATCTCCCTTCCTTTTGTCAGTTGTTACCTTTTATTATATTAATAAAGCTATTCAAACACAAAACAGAGAGGGACTCTGGTACACACAACAGAGCACTTACAGACACTGGAGCTGAAGGAAGGAGCACTCAGTGTAAATATGTACCATTCAGCCCTTTGCACCTACTTTAGAGGGTCCGTGTGATGCAGTGCAGTGTCGTAACTGGAGATTGGGGGGGAGATCGGAGCTGGCACTTGTGAGCGTGGTGTTGCAGAATGAAGTATGAGACGTGAGAGAGGGAGTGTGCTCCCCAGCCAATCCATGTGCTGCTCTTATGCTGCATATAATACTGAGCAGCATGCGATAGGTGCTAGGATTGGTTGGGGCTTGATTGCACAACGCTCCATTGAAGACTGATAGGGCGGTGTCTTTGCTGACGGTGCTCCTTGGTGGCCTTCAATGTGGAAGCCTGAGCTGCACATGTCAGGCTGGTCAGAGCAACCATGCCGGCCAATATGACATGAGCAGCTCTGTTTCTGCTTCAGCTGCTCATCTCATCCACTGAGATCTCCATAGTCCCGCCCTGTAAGCAAAAAAATGAATAGAGGATGTATGAGGATAATTTAAATTCTCAAATGAGCCTGGTAGTGGTGAACGCCCCTAAACCTCCATGAATGCACCGCCGCTGTGAAGACCCCTGGTGTAGCTATTGCTGTCTATCATGTCTCAGAGAGTTGTGTCTGTGGCTAAAAGCCATTTAATTGCAATTTTAATAAACTGGTACAGTGGGTTAAATGCCTACATTGACACAGACAACTAATGGTTAAAACTTAGAAAGATAAACAGAACTGACTCAATCCTTCATCATTTCGAGGTTGATAGTCTGAATATTATTTGTTTACATAATAATACCAGTTATTTGGTGCATAATGGCAATTCAGGATGTGGTATACATTACTATCCTTTGGTACGAAAAGGTCAATTGATCCTTAAATCTCAGAGGACAGTCATTGGGTTCCTTATGTAAATGCCAAAGATCTGGAAAGGTACAACAGCGGTTCCTGCATTAGGACGTTGGGCCTTCTTGCATTCTCTAATTTGCTTGAAAATGCCCCTTTTCCACACTCTTTTTAAAAAAAATTCTCAGAGGGAGAACTCCTCTGAACGATCCTTATTGTGGTCGGGCTGACTCGCTACACTGTCACGCCACCAGCCACTCATCCAGAACTTTTATGCGCCACCACTTTAAAATGTTACCAGCCACCACTGGCCTGGTATGTATAAACTGAATAGATTCACGGGACGCCCGTGAAGCCTGTGAAGCCCGGGTGCAACAGGACTTACCTGCTTTTCTTCAACAGTCCCGGGGGGGACTGCAACATCCTCCACGTCTTGCTTGCCTCGTTTTAACAGTCCCGGGGGGGCTGGAACCACCATCGCTTCTTGCCTGATTTGCTGCCGCTTTGTGGAGGGGGACTACAGCTCCCACTGTCCCTCACGCCACACTCACCACCGCGTCAGAGCAACAGCGCCAGGAGGTGCCTTAAAATCATGCGTGGGCTCTCGCGGCACGGGACGCGCGCGGGCGTGCCCAGGCAATGCCCGGGCAAAGCCCGGGCCTAGGGCGGGCCCGACGCGCACCCGTCCGCGACAGGAAGAGGCAGAGCAGGGCCACCCCCCTGGTCTTCTCATTATTTACTAACCCCCCAAAGACTACTGCCTCGGAAGTTACTGTTGGACCACAACCCCATTCCACCTGAACAGCAAGTAGATCATTTTTACTGGTGGACTTGGAACTGTATTAACTTTTGCAATTGCCAACTCAGACTGCGCAGCTATCTTTCTTTCTAAACTCTGATAGGTGGTGAATTAATTGCCCTTGGGGATTCTTAGTTTTGAATCTGTAATTGCTGCGAGGAATGCCTGGGTCTATTGAATTGTATCTCATTCTATAATTGCACTTGTCTAGTAAACAGGTCAAGGGATGCTTCTCATAAATAGAGTCTTGAAATGGGGAAATCCACCTGTATCCTGAAAAAAAACCTACCTGGGCTCAAGCCGCCACATTCACGCCACAGCCAGTGACATCAATTGATAAAATCTTGCAAAGGGCCATAAGTGTTGTCACCTCCGAAATTCAGCGCACTGACAGGCGGCTTTGAATCACCTGTGATCTTTGTTTGCCCACTTTAGATCCTTCTAATGAAACTAACCAGTATGATACGCTGATATCTCCTGAAGATGAGATTATGTCTCCTCCACTTCAAGTGGACCCTGAATCAGATTCAATTTTACCGCCAAATAAGGGTATGGACACTCGCAAGAAGGGGAAGCGTAAGCAGACAGTCGGGAGGCCGTCCATTAATAAGAAGGAAAGAATAGGGTGCGACTCAGGAGTGGAAGTTCCTACTGATCGGGACCTCATAGTAGAGCCCCCATTCGTCCCTAGTGCTGCACTTAAGTATCCAGCCTGGGCTCAGTCATCAATAGCTGACCTCCTGATCCAACCTAGCGACCTGATTAGGTAAGAGGTCGCCCCATTAGCTGAGCAACTAAAGTCACTGACAACCATGGTAACTACGAGAAAATGCAATCTGCCCCTTTTGAAACACCTTATGGAGCAAAGGGGGAGGCTCTAAATTCGTGCCCTGGGGTTACCAGAGACAAACATGTTACCACTAGTACCCAAGATTCCACCACAAGACAGTCCACTATTGAGGGCCCCTGTACTAGTCCACATCCCTTGGCTGCACAGCGTGAGCATGACCGAACTACAAATACTAAAATGAGGCCAGCTCATGCTATGACTGAGAGTTGTCAGCCAATGGCTTGCCCCCCTCACAAACCCACCAGCGAATGGGTGGCTCGGGATACAAGGAGCAAAGAACCAGGGGGTAAAGGTGATGCTGTTTTGCCAGCTATAAACCTTCCTCCAGAATCATTCCCTAACGTAGTTGTTCTAACTGGGGTCCCTCCTTTAAATGGTTCCCAGGAGGAGTCGTAGCAGGAACTTAGGAACAAGAGTTTATTCTGGCTAGCATCACACAGGCACTTCCCCTACGAGAGGGCAAGGGAAATTTTGATGGTACGGAGAGTGGATTGGGTGGGATCAAATAAAAAAAACATTTTGGATGACTGTGTTGTCGTTAACTTTAAAACCCCAGATGGTATGCTCTTTACTCAATAGAATGATCCCTGTTGAGACCCATACAGGAGTGAGAGTGCTCCCTCTGGATCACTTCTACTCAAACTATTCCAATCTTGATAGGCCAATGACTCTCCTAGGGCACACTAAACAGAGGGAGGAGGGACAGCACCTGACCCGTAGATATTTTACCGATAGGCCTCTCTTTTTTTTGACTTGTCAGTAAATAATCGATATGGGTCCTTGGAAGATGTCGATTGACCATCAACCGTAGAAGCGTTGGGCTCTGCCAAGAGTAGTAAGGAGCAGCAGGAAGGGAATGTGCAGACAACTGCAGGGAACCCGCAGTGGGCACCATCTCTTGATTTGAGTATCGAACTAGGGACGCATGTGCGGCTTACTTCGAGGGATGGGGTTTTGGTGTGTCAATCTTCCCCCCTCCATCTGAGATTATACTAACCAACCCCATTAATCTCCCTGATGACATCATAAAATCGCTAAATTGTCCAAAGCTAACCGAAATTCCCCCTAAATCATTGAGTGAAGTATCTAGTCCAGGTAGAGTCCTGAAGATCTTATCCAGGAATGTGGCTGGCATTAAGGGCAAACTCTCTTCTCCTGAATGGGGCTTGTTTGTGGACCAGTTTGATGTGTGCCTGTTCCAGGAGACATGGACAAGTGAGGATTGTGAAAGGGTGGGCTTTGTCACATTCAGTGTACCAGCTACCACCAGAGGGAGGGGAAGGCCATCCGGTGGACTATCCATTTGGGTAGCTTCTCATGTGGGTTGTAATCCTACCATTCTAAATATCTACTCTCATGATATCCAATCGGTAATGCGTACTTTTCCCTCTAAGCTGAGATTCGCAATTATTAACATCTACTCGCGGCCTGTAACCCTGGCCCAGGAATCCAAAACTCTTGAGGAGTTAAACCTCTTCATTCAGATGGTGCCGCTTAACTCACGACTGATAGTTGGGGGAGATCTAAATTGCCACTTTGAGCCCCTTGCAGGCACTCATGATGTCATCACTAACGAGGAGGACTTCCAGTGGGCCATACCCGAACCACAAGCTCATCCAGTCAAGTCTTGGTCTCCTTTAGTACTCCAAACCAATGCCATCCTTGTAAATCACTCCCTGATGGCCTGTAATGGCCGTACACCCTCGGATAGGCCGAGTAAGCCCACATTTAACAGAACCGGCCAGGCTTCTCGCATAGATTATATTCTGGTAGAGAGTAGGTCTTGGCATAGGGTTATGGATTTTGAGGTCATTTCACGTGCTGATAGTGACCATAATGCTTTGACATTATCTTTGAAGGTCCCGGATTCAGGTATATCTCCTGCTAGTGATGCCCCTTTTGATGATAGGTTAACCCTCAGTAATAATAGGAGAAGAATAAAGTGGGGGACAATTAAACAATCTCCAGAGAAGTTGCGAGCATTATGTGAAACGGCTATCCCAATCCTGCAGGAACTTGGTAGTGCTCTGACTGATGGGGATAATTCAGCCCACACTCACCTGGTTGCTCCACTTCATAACCAGCTGATAGACAACTTAGCTGATATTTTAAATCCTACTATCCGCCTAAAAAGAAATAAAATGTCAGCATATATGTGGTTTAACGACAGCTGCTGTAAGGCTAAATGAGCGTTGCTAGTGGCTATCAAAGGGAAAAATAAGTCCCTAACAAAAATCAGGCGGGCAAAATACAAAGAAGTTGTCTCTAGTGCTAAACTGTCCTGGGAAGAAAATAAATGGTCGAACATTAAAACCGCCCTGTTGACCCGGGACATGAAAACATTTTGGACGGGTAGTAAGGAGGGTAACCCTGTGGGTGAACCAAATTTACCAGCAGAATTGTGGACTGAGCACTTCAAGGCACTGTATGCAACTGACCTGGAACAGGACATACAAAGAGAACCCATGGGCACACTTTGTGTACAGATTAGCTGCGCAAAGGATCAAATAGTTTTAGCTTCCAGTCAGGCAATTGAGGAGTACGACCAGATAACACTACTTGAGGTCACTCCAGCATTAGAAAAGCTACCAGCCGGAAAAGCACCCGGCTTATACAAACTCCCCGGGGATTTGTTCAGTGAAGAACCAACCATCTGGGGCTCCTATTTGTGGGTGCTATTTAGTGCCATTATGAACGGTATGCCCATTCCTGACACCTGGGCTGGGGCAGAAATAGTTTCAATTTTTAAAAAGTGCTCTCCATTACTCCCTGCAAACTATAGACGGATCAAATTAATCAATGTCATGCAAAAATTGTTTGCTCGGGTAATACTAGAACGGATGCAGGGCTGGCTGGAAGAAAATGACATTATTAGCCCTTACCAAGCTGGATTCAGGAAAAACACATCCACAGTGGACCAAGTATTTAGATTCCAACTAATCACCTGGAAGACGGTATCAATGGAGGGTGGCAGCCTCTATTTGATATTCGTGGACCTGAAAACAGCTTTTGATTTGGTGCCCAGATCAAAACTTGAGGGTCCTTAGAGACATGGGGATTCCAACGTATCTACTTGACCTACTTATTAAGTTGTATGATGCCACCTATGCTCAAGTAAGATGTGGTAGGGGGGGGGGAGAATTATCCAACAGGCTCCCAGTTGGCAGAGGTGTGAGACAGGGCTGTTTGCTTGCACCAACCCTGTTCTGCCTCTTTGTCAACGCCCTCATCCCACTACTTGCAGAGGTCGTAGATAATGATGCCCCGAAGTTAGCAAACATCAAAGTGGCAGCATTGATGTTTGCTGACGATACCCTCCTACTATCCAAGACGCCAATGGGCATCCAGAGGCTATTGGACAGGTTTGCCGTATTTTGCAACAGAAGGGGTTTGGTGATTAACACCACCAAAACCAAGTACATGATTGTTAATCCGCCCAAGAAAACATGGCTCAACCCACAATGAATGGGATAGCTTTGTAAAGGGTGTCTGTGTTTGAGTATCTGGTGTCACCCTTACAGCAGACATGCAGTGGGTGGCCCAGATAGCCAAAGCCAAGCTCAAGCTAGCCCAGATCGCTGGAAGTATAGCCAAAATGGCAAGGGTATCATCAACTAAACCCATTGGCTCAGCGATTGAGATGTATAGGGCGCAAGTGAGGGGAGCCACATTGTATGAGACAGAACTCTGGGGACACTGCTCGCCCGCTCCTCTAACAGCAGTGGAGAACAGTCTCCTTAGACAATTTGTGGGCCTTCCACCCAGCACCCCGCTAATACCCTTGCGGCTAGATCTTGGCATCTCCCCGATTGAAGATGAGTTTGCTTTAAGACCTTTTATCTTTTAGCGAAGATTGTGGGCGACCCCCGAATTAGCAACATTCTGGGCAGACACCAATGAACTACTTTCTTGCCCTGGGCTATTGAAAAAGGTTCCTTGGTTTGCACATGTAAAGTGTGAATGTGAAATGCTAGGTAAACCAACTCTGTGGAGTAGTCCAGGGGAGATTGGTCCTTTGGTTCCTCAAGCTATATTACCGAGGATCTATCATACCCAAAAGCTCCAGGCTATTCACTCAAACCCAAAATTAGGCACTCTCACAATCCAGTTTCTCACTGTGAAGGATAATTATAAACTTGAATCTTCCTGGATGATATTCTACCACAGGTAGCAAGGAAACTGTATGTGCAGTTCAGACATAGTACCTTACCCCTATGTGCTTTCACTAACAAATGGGTAGGGCAATCTGAACATGAGTGCCCCACATGCAATAGTCAAGAGGAAACAGAATTGCATGTCTTATTTTTTTGCCCAGGAAGCAAGGCGTTATTGGCTAGTACAACTCTGCCGGAATTTGGGGTTTGAGCACTGTAGGGAGGCTTTTCGAGTTCTAAAATATGATACCTCCAAACCCATTGTCTTTCCCGTCTCTCGGTATTTAAATACAATGTGACGAAGGAGAAGGGCTTCGCGGAAAAGGAAAAACAATCACAAATTGCCAATCGGCATGCATCATTAACATAAAGTGTCCAGCAAGAGATTAGTATACCTAAGATACAGCCTTTTTAATTGTTCTTTTATATAAACGTTTTTATGATGAACGTGATTTTAGTGTAATCTGTGTAGTTTTTATTTATTGAAATACTTCTGTTATCTCTTGTTAGCTGAGTACACTAACATTAATTGAATTGATTTTTTTTCACTTATGTCCATTTTCATGTCATCCCTGTCCCCTGTTCCATTTTATCTGGTAAATCTTTTAGGTCTTTACAAACTGAAACCTAAAATACCCTTAGAGTTGATGTTTTGCACTGCATGATCTGCTCATATTTTTGTTTATTATTGTTTGTTTTGTGTACACTTTTATGGTCCTAGTGACCGAAATAAAGGTTTTCGAATGAAAGGAATAGATTCAAACCCTCAGTCAGTTCTCAGACGGTTCTCTACAATAAAGCCTCTGCCCTTATGTTTATTGAGTATGCAATGATTACATCATTAGTTTTGCAGATTGATCAGTAAGATTAGCCAATAAGGGATCAACTACTAACTTCTAAGGAAATTCCACATCCCCTTTTGCCCTCACCTTAAACCTTGGCAGAGAAGCTCTTCCTGGGTCTCTCCATTTCCTGTTTTTGTAGACCCTTGATCCAGCGCCCCTATGGAAATTCTGTCTCTTCAACACAACACAACACCATGATACTCACCATTAAACATAAACTCTCACAAGGCCCATAAGTAACCAAGATAAAAATCGGGCAACTGAATCATGTGACCTAATTAATCAGAACTATTCACAAACTATTTACACTTTATATACAACTGCAGTTTATCATCATCATATCTATAGAAAATAAAGGAAACATTTAATTAAGTCACTTAGGTTAATGGATCAAGTGATGGTTACTAGACTAAGAATAAACAAGACCAGCTTGTCATTTCAAAATCTAATTTATTAATTTTATTATCAAGCAAAGAGCATTTTTGAATTAGAAATCTATTTTGTTTGCATTTTGAAAGCATCATTTAATTAAAACAAAGGCACATTTGACCGACACTTCAAAACAAATCAGCTTGCAAAGAATTAAAGCAGTTTTAAGAACTCATTCCCTAAATTCTATTTCCCTAACTGACTCACTTCACCTAGAAGGGAAAAATGTAAAGTCCACAAACCCTATTATCCTTACGTGAGCAAGAAGTCCATCAGCAAATCACGTCTCTCTTTTATACCTTTCTAACTTACTAATCTGCACTAAAAGAATACTTTTCACTGTCATTCTGTGTTCTGATCGGCTGTCAGCTGTCAGTCCATATGAGATCATATTTTTTTCAATCCAAAATCGTGTCTTTCTAAAACGTCTTTGATCTTTATTCACAGGCGACATTAGCTTCCGAGGATTTGCAACATCGTATTGAATAACAGTTTGCTGCTTCCTCAGCTTGGCTGATCTGCCGTTTCCTGTCCTTGAAGTTATCCAACCCAGAGCACATCTTGCACAGTTCCATTTATTTATTAACTGATGAACGTCATTGTGGCAAAACCTTTCCACTTTCTTAGCTGTGCTCGGCTCAATCCGACAGGATTCAAAACACCCATTTAAAAAGCTAGGCCTCAGGCCTTTTTCTTGAAGGCTAAAATTCAAAGAAACACAAAACATTATTTAATTTGAGAAATGAAAATCATTCTGTTACCCACCCCCTTTATTAATGTTAACCCATAGTTTATGTGATCTAGCTTTAAGCACATATAAGCAGCGTTTTTATTTACCATCTTCTTTTAAGGCCAGCAGGATTCTCCATGAGCCTTTGCCACATATAAGACACGACATAGACAAAAGCACATTAAAATAGGCACATGCCATTATTTAAACAGCCGCAATTAATGTTGACAAAATCAATAGACAAGGTCAGTTTATTATTTTTCAACGTACTTGCAAATGCAACATAGAGCATATGAATTAGTCCCATATGTCATGAATGTATTTTAATCTAGGCTGATTAGTACATTTTCGTGCATAAACTCATTAATACAATTAATTATTATGGAAGTTTACCTTCGCGAGTCAAAATATAATTAATTTCTGAACCTCACTTCATCACCTTCTACTGCAGAATTCACAAACAATTTATGGATATAGTCCTGTTGAACTGTCTAAAACAATACCCATTTGTTGACGGTGGTCATCATCCGAAGGAAAGTGGGAATTGCAAAAAATATAAGAAACCAGAACTTTCAGCTCCTAATTTGGAATGAATTTGTCTTCAGGAGAACCTTTACCAGGGATTAAAAAGCATGGCATCTCATAAAAACACTGCTTTAGCAGACTATTTTAGTTTGAAATACTGAGCAAGAAAAACAGGTAAACTTTTTTTAGAATCAGAGGAGAGACCTTAGTTTACCCTACTACTGATAATATGTCTTGCCTCCAGCTTCATGTCTGGTGGCAAATGCTGCACTACTGCTAGCGGTGTATCCCTGGCTATACCGGCTGGAAATACCATTAGGTAAGAGACAGTATGCTGGAGCCCCTGCACCACTGCAAGGGGCATGTGCCACCAGGGTTGGATTGGAATTAACAATCTGCCCGGGCACGCAAAAAAAAAAGTGGCCCACATTTGTATATTGCCTTTCCCCAAAACACTGTTTAGGCGAAATTTTATTTAAAAAAAAAAAAAAAGAGAGGGTGGGGAATGCACAGATTAGTTTACACTGGTGAAACACACCTGAAAACAAGTGAGGCCACTTCTGCTCAGGCCCGCTGCCCCCGCTCAGTATGCATACATCAATGGCCCGGCCCAGCTAGAGAAAGGGAGTGACACCTCTGCTTGTTGCTGAATAGGAGGTAATGCGCAACCATCTGCTTCCTGAAAGGCCAATCAGACACCCACTGGCCCGCTTGCTGTATCCGAACAAGAGAGACACCGTTCAATCTGCTCCCCAGACTGCTCCAAAAAGCAGGCCACAGCTGGAACTGGACACCGGCCCCTCGGGTATTGCCCGAGTGCCCGCGTTACCAATCCGATGCAGTGTGCCACCCATCTCTGAGCAGAATCAATCAACGGGAATCTATAAACAGAGGCTGCCACGTTAATCCTCAAGCACGGCAGCGAGAATCCAGAAATAAGAGGACCTGACATTGCAGCCCTGTCCATCCGAAGCAATGGCAGAGTGAGCCCACAAATCCTCTGCTAAACCTTCATGGCCCAAGCGGCTCAGCAAAGAAAAACACTGTGAGCCCATGTGCCACGGAAAACAATCACCAAACCAGTGTACTGTGTGAAGAGAGAGTTGCAACACAAGTTTACACAAGGCAAAAATAGGATATCCTTGAATGGTTGAAGGGATGTTACAAATTAGAGCAACAAGGAGGGTTTGATGCTTGGTAGGTGTGCCCTTGAAGAGGCGGGCCTCTATTCTGCTCTAATGAAGAATGAGACAGTGAGCATGAATGAGGAAGTAATTTAATTTACTAGTCTCTGATATGAACCAGTGCCACTCCGTAAAGTTAGTGTAAGAGAAAACTATTTTTAAAAAAACAAACAAACAACAAAATACAAACTAAGAAAAAATTGCAGTAATGTTTAACCCGAAGACAAAGAAGTATCCTCCTTGAAGGTACTTGCAATAGTATCATCATTGGCATCCTTACCCACCCCTCCAACATAACATACCTTTCCCATAAATAAACACACAACAACATTTTTTGTTTGGGTAAAGTTGCTGCAGGTTTATTACATGCACAGTTATGTACTAGGTGGGTTATCTTACGGGTGATCCGAGGGCAGGCAACCAACTGGGCAGGCAGCAATGACACCCCTTGTGCACCGCAACCAGGCTAGAGAGGGGGAAGGGACGCCCACCAGAGACCCTGCCCCTGAAGGGGGCGGGGGTGCCCAGGCGACACTAGAGTGCTGACTTCTCTAATGGCCCCCTGTGGGTGCCTCGGCCAGCAGCAAATACAGCACTAAACTAAAGAATCTGTAAGCGCACTCCCCCTTGCCCCCCGTTGTTTTCTCGCAGGAGGGCTTGGCACCGGAATACGTATTCAGCAGCACGCCCCACAAAGTATGAGCATCAGTCGTTACGTCTCGTGCTACACACATTGTGCTCTGCAATGGGCTGTGTCCGTTTATGTGAACACAACGTGTGATAGAGGAAGCTTTACCTATGCGCAGGTGTGTCAAAGCGTGAGAGAGGATTAATTGACGATCCCAAGAGGCCATATCGCATTAACACCACGGGTCACGACGGGGCCGAAACCACCAGGAGTGGGTTACCGGGCCGAAACAGCCACCAGGAGGGAATGCCCCAGTCTGCTCAGTGAGTTCCAGGCGCGTCATCGATACTCCCCAGAGCTGTCCTCGCGCAGAGGCCGGATGCCAGAGTGGTGACGAGAGGAGAGGTGTCTGGTTCACCCTGCAGCACTGCGCGCAGGCAGAGGCAGGCCGGGAGTCACGTGACAGCCTGACAGTGTCCCGAGGGTTTCCTGTAGCTGTGTCTTTTCCCAGGGATAGGACCGTGTCACAAAAAGACAGTGGTTAGAAAACAGGTGTTGCATGAGGTTATATACATATATCCGTGTGTGTGCGCTGGTACAACCTGAGTAATCCTAATAAATAACTTTCACTGAAACTTGATTCAGAGGTTTTACCTTCAATGTACATCAAATTGTCTTAACACTGCGCCGACTTTCACATCTGAGAAAGTATACGTGTTTGTACTTTAAGTGTGGGTGCACTTTTTAGCATATGCTTGTATTACCCATTTCTAATCGGCCTTCTACTAGTAACATTACGGGGCAGACTTACTGATATCTGATGCAATTTAGTGCTTCAGTCGGTGCGACAGCGCTGTGATGCGTCACAGGGGAGTCAGCCCACCCCATCTACAGAGATCTGGCGCTGGCGCTCTGTTCCCAAGCGCAGGCGCACACTCAGGCTGCCTAGCACCTGCTCGCATCGCATCTTTACACCACAGTGTGCGGAGGATGTCTAGCAAAGGTTTGTTTACTAGAAGAGTACTTTTCTAATACAACATACAGTAGTCTGACATACTTGTAAACGTTTTCCACCTTCTATGTGTGCTGTACAGTGCAGTACACTTGCTAACTTTGGAGAAAAACATAATTTATCCTCTTTTGTACCTATGTCAATGAGGTGGAGTTTTTTTGGTGCAAATCCCTGTTTACGAATGCTACAAGGTAGGGCTTTGCGTCAAAAACCATAGGTTAGAGCGTGGGAATGCCCATGTATCTATCACACATGGGAAGCCCCCTTGACCCAAAGTTACTACTTGTGTTTTAGCCACGTTTCCAGCACAAATAAAGCACATATAAAGAACTCAACACTTTCCATCAGTTTGTTTCACTTCTGGTCCTTCTGCACAATCGAACGTGTTGATGGCACCCTGTTTTTACCATCCGGGTTGTTGCTAGAATGTTTCTTCTGATGTGCATTCCAACAGGAAACATTACCAACTTTGTGAGTCAGAAAGATAAAATGGAGAGATACAGCCACTGTGATGTGCAGTAGAAATATATATTCCCCACGATCAAGCAGCCCCAGAAATCATAGTTCGAGGTGGAACTCAATCAGAGTGCACAGTGGCTGTTAGAAGCTGCGAGAACCCGATGCGCGTTACAGGAGCAATGCTGTCTGTGCTGCCGGTGAGCTATGTCAGCACCAAAGTACACTCACACAGTGCTTGCGAAACCAGCCAGGACAACGCCCTCTACAACCCAAGGCACGAGGCATGGTGTCTGACACACCACCCTCTGATCTTGGCAGATACAGCGACGATTCTGAAACATACTTGAAAAAATGCAGTTGTCCTCTAATCTCGGTAGGGGCAAACGTCTTCGAAAATATATGGAGATAACGGTGAAAATGTATTTTTACATTTTCTAATTGAATGCCAATAATAATGGGCCAAACACATCAAAGTGCACTCGTTGTATGAAAATATTTCCAGCGTTTCTTTCCTCCTCACAGACATTTCACCCGCTGTCACTTTGTGTCCAGAGGTCGGGGTCTCTGCACCTTCAAACCCCTCACCTCAGGACACTGGTTGTGTGTTTGTACCATTAAAAGACACGACCTTTCATAGTCATTCACGGGGAATAGGAAAGAAGAACAAATGGGTGACTGAGTAACTTGTCCAGGTTCTTACCTACAAAATCTCATTTTCCAAGAGGCCGCTTTCTGCAGATGTGCTGTCCATACAAAGCATTGGTATCTCAGTGTCAGCAGGGTGAGCTGTTGCCGAGGGCCGCGCCTTGGCCCCTTATCACCATGCCTTCGCTCTTTTGCAATTTTTATTTTGCCTTAACACTCAGGCAGATACAAACACTGAAGGTGATTTCCAAAATGTCCAAACTTGTCTTGACATTTTAGAAACTGACAGCATTCCTCGTGAGTCACATAATGCACAGAAAAGTCTGCTAAACCTGCATGAACACTTTCAGTGAGCTATTTACTAAAGTGAGCCTTGTCCCTTCCAGGTAGGTCGCTCCCCCTCCGCACAGAACCGCCTGTGCCTCCCTGCTCAGCTGCCGCTGCTGAGGAAGTTCGAGTCCCTCCTCCACTCGCAGGCTACCACCTGCGCCTCATCCCTGGTGGCCAGTGGTAGGCAGTAGATTTGCTCATCCTCCATTGTATTGACTGTATTTTCTTTCATTGCTCCCGTTGTAGTGACTGCATTTTCATTGTTGTGTCTGTGACAGCTGTTGTCTGTCTCCCCCGCTGCCTGTACGTGGTCTGTGCCCGTTCTCTCCCTCTGTTCCCCTCGCTGCCCCCGTGTCTCTCTGCCCGGTTTCCCTTCTGCTCCCCTCACTGCCCTCGTGTCTCTCTGCCTGGTTTTTCCTTCTGCCCCCCTGGCAGCCCAGTGTCTCTCTGCCCATTTGCTTAGCTTCCCCTGCAGTTGAGTGATCTTTCTGCCTTCTGTGTCACTCGTTTCCCCCTGTTTTTTGTGACCTTTCTGCCCTTTCTTGTGACCTTTTGCCTTCTGTGACACTCGTTTCCCCCGTTTTTCTGTGACCTTTTTGCCCTTCTTGTGACCTTTTGCCTTCTGTGCCACTCGTTTCTCCCTGTTCTCTTGTGACCTTTTTGCCCTTTTTGTGACCTTTCTGCCCTCTGTGCCACTTGTCCCCCCTCAATTGTTGTGCCCTTTTGCCTTCTGTTTCCTTCATCCCCCCTCACCGCCCCCGCCGCTGCATCCCCTGCGGTTCCGCCCCCCTGACTGCCCATTCGCTGCCCCATCCTCCCGCCTCCCAGATGCTCCCCACTCCCACCTTCCCATACATGCAGGCTGCTGCGCGCCTCTGGCGCGTGGCGTGGTAAGCCTGTCTGCGCACGACCGCGCCTGGACCACACCCAGCACCAGAACCCCTGGTCCCCGTACCCGCCATGACGACCGCTGCCACTACGACGTAAGCACTCTGCACGCTCTCAACCCCGGATGGACCCACAACTGCTTCAAGGCCGCCCGAAGCGCACACAAGTTCCCTTCACCTGCCGGAACTGCAGCTACACCAGCCACAGAGTCGACGAACCACCCGCCAAGAAAGACCTCAACCACCTCCAATGCATACTACTGAACACCCGCTCCGCATGCAAACACGCCGTCAAGCTCTAGGACCTGCTCAACACAACCTCCCCGGACGTCGCCTTCCTGACAGAGACCTGGTTGAACAACTCCTCCGCACCTGACTTCGCCATAGCCATCCTAGACGGCTACAAGATCACACGCAGAGACCGCACCAATGGAGTCGGAGGAGGAATGCCCATCGTCCACAAGAACAGCATCAGGGTCTCGACTAGCACCGACGACGCGCTCAGCACAGCCGAACACATGCATTTCCAGATCCACACAGACCTCAAATCCACTCTCAGACGTACCCTCGTCTACCAACCCCCCGGACCCTGCCCCGAGTTCAGCGACTCCATCGCCGACTTCATCAGCACGCACGCCCTGACTTCCACCGACTACATTCTCCTTGGAGACCTGAACTTTCACCTTGAGAACAACGACAACAACTCCACAACCCTGATCGATAACCTCGCCAATCTCGGACTGCGACAACTCGTCACAACGCCCACCCACTCCGCCGGCCACGCGCTCGACCCCGTCTTCTCCTCAAGCCCAGACGTCTCCGTCAGCGACACCACTGAACTCCTCTGGACCGACCACCACTGCATCCACTTAACCTTCCAGAAACCCACCACACACCACCGCACCCAACAGATCCGCCGCCGCATCTGGAGCAAAATCACCGAAGACCAACTACATGCAAACCTCGCTCTCAGCCCCCCCACCGAACCCTCCAACACCGACGTCGCTGCCCACAACCTCAGACCCTTGATCAAGGACTGCGCCAACAACCTTGCCCCGCTGAAGAAACCCCATCACAGAGACACCAGCAAGAGGGCCAGCTTGTTCACCGCAGAACTCCTAGATTCCAAGCAAGCCTACCGGAAACTAGAGAAGAAATGGCACAGTGAGCAAACTCTGGACAGCCACGCAGCACACAAGGATGCTGTCCGCAACCACCACCACCTCATCAGGGCTGCCAAGAAGACCCCCTTCAAAGACCGCCTCGACAACAACGCACACGACAGCAAGGAGCTCTTCAACATCGTGAAGGAACTCTACTAACCCAGCTCCAACACCAACGACATCTCGCCATCGCAAGCCCTGTGCGTCTCCCTCGCAACCTTCTTCCACCGCAAGATAGCAGACATCCAAGACAGCTTCAACACCCAGACAGCCCCAACAGACAGCAACACAAGAGACCCTCCGCACACCATCGACCACGTCCCCTTTCTAGACTGGACCAGCGTGAGCGTCGATGACACCATCAAGACCAAGAGCACAATCCACTACGGCTCTCCGTCAGACCCATTCCATAACAACGTCTTCAACAACGCAAGCAGCTCCATCGCACCACACCTACGCAACGTCATCAATCTCTCCCTTGAGACTGCCACCTTCCCAGAGAGCTGGAAACACGCAGAGATCAAAGCCCTACTCAAAAAACCCAAGGCAGACCCAAGAGACCTCAAGAACTTTCGACCCATCTCTCTGCTCCCCTTCCCGGCCAAGGTCATCGAGAAAATCGTTAACAGACAGCTAACCCGATACCTCGAAGAGAACAGAATCCTGGACCCTTCCCAGTCAGGGTTCCGCAGCAACCACAGCACCGAGACCACCCTCATCGTCGCCACCAACGACATTGGGACCCTGCTAGACAACGGGGAGACTGCAGCACTCATCCTCCTAGATCTCTCCGCCGCCTTCAATACCATCTGCCACCGTACACTACACACATGCCTCTATGCCGAAGGGATCCGAGACAAGGCTCTGGAATGGACCACCTCCTTCCTCTCCAGCAGAACCCAGAGCGTTCGCCTCCCCGTTCCGTTCTGAATCCTCTGAGATCATCTGCGGAGTACCCCAAGGATCCTCCCTCAGCCCGACACTGTTCAACATTTACACGGCCCGCTTGCACACGTCTCCCGACAGCACGACCTCAACACAATCTCCTACGCCGACGACACTCAACTGATCCTCTCCCTCACCAAGGACCCCAACACCACCAAAGCCAACCACCATGAAGAAATAAAGGCTGTCGCCGACTGGATGAAGATCAGCCATCTGAAGCTGACTCGGACAAGACAGAGGCCCTCATCCTCGGCTCCAACCCGTCAGCCTGGTGGCCAACGGCACTGGGGGCAACCCCAACCCCAATCATTCTCGACTCAACGCTCTCAACGCCGTCTCCTTCTCCTGCTTCAACACCCTCCGCATGCTCCGCAAGATCTACAGATGGATCCCGACAGATACAAGAAAGACAGTCACCCAGGCCCTCGTCAGCAGCAGACTCGACTCCAGAAATGCCCTCTACGCGAGAGCCCCGACAAGCTCATCAATCAACTACAATGCATCCAAAACGCCTCGGCACGACTGATCCTCGATGTACCACGACACGGCCACATCACCCCGACCTGACAAACCTGCACTGGCTCCCTGTCAACAAGAGGATATCATTCAAGCTCCTCAACCTGCACAAAAGACACTCCGCAAGACTGGCCCAGCCTACCTCAGACGGCTCTCCTTCTACAACCCCCAACCGCCAGCTACGCTCCGCCGACCTCGCACTCTCCACCGTCCTGCGCATCCGAAGAACAACCACCGGCAGGAGATCCTTCTCCCACCTCGCCACCAAGACATGGAACACCCTCCCACTGAGCCTACGACAGACCCAAGACCTGCTGACCTTCAGGAGGACACTAAAGACCTGGCTGTTCGAACAGTAGTGGCCCCCGCCCCCCCCCCCCACACCCCCAGCGCCTTGAGACCCTCACGGGTATGTAGTGTGCTTAACAAATGACTCATTGATTGATTATGTAATGCAATTATATTTCTCTCCTGTTTGTATGTAAAGCGCACTGATACCCACGGGTCAAGCTAGAGCTATATAAAACTTTTAAAATAAATAAATATTGAGGAAACGTCTTGGGGTTTCTCAGAGCCCATTTTGCTATAAAGCATGGAGAGAAGCTTTGGGCCAGGCCCATCAGCAATTGGTTGCTTAGGTTTATCACCCTTAAGCCATTGCTTCATTGCTCTGTCCATTCTAGAATGGTGACTTTGTGTACAGTGGCAGATCAAAAGCTCCCGCAGCCCCCACGGTGAGGGGGGCTGGCGTGGGGAGGCGTTCCCTCCAGGGGCCCCCTCCAGCATAGACAGGAACCTGGCCTGAGAGCTCCCGACCGGGTCTGGAGCGTGGCAGGTCCTCTGCAATGCCTGTACTTTGCAGGGGGCGGGCACACTGCACAGCGCAGCAGGAACAGTACCTCAGGGGCATTTCTCCAAATTAGTCTATCAGAGGTATCCCAGCCATATCCTTCCAGGAAATCTGTACCTAACACAGCGTCCCGCTCACAACTCAATGGGGTCCGGCCAGCCTCTTGGAAATCTTTCTGCTATTTACATGATTTCCACTGTGATTTTTCCTTGCTAATTGTTCTTCCACATTTAACACAGCTATGAGCTCATTCCTGTAAACAAGCATTTGCAATGCATCGGTCTCACCTTTGGGACCTTATATGTATTTAGCTATGCAGCACATTACCGTGGGTGCTGAAACATCTACTGTTATTTAATATGGAGGGAAAGTAAGCATCAAACTGAGTGACACGCCTGGTATGGGAACACATGGAGAGAAATATTGCCTTTCAGCAGGAAATAGTATAGTAAAAGCTCTGTTTTTAATATAGAATCAGGGCCTTTGGTTGTCATATCACTCAAAATGAAAGATTTGAAAAAAATATTATCTATGTGCAATGTAATAGGTCTGATACTTATTGACTCACTGAGGTAAGAGCAGATGAAAAGTGCACAGCGATAAAGTGCTTGCCTAGAAATATGATCCGCTAAGACATGTTGAAGTCGAATTCGGAAAAAGAACGTGTCCTGCCACATGGCACCCTACACTTTGGACCGTGCGGAGCACTCACAAACCTATTTTGCCCCGTTGCTGAACTGGAAATGTGACATTGAAACGCAGCCAAAGACCACACTTCTCGCAGGATGACATAAAGGCTTGCATTCAGCCAACGCCCCGTCCAACCCCACGCATGCCAACAACTCTCATAAAACTCTTTGTTCATCTATTAGTTCATTGTTTATTCACCGTGTTATTTTCCCATTTCCACAAATTAGAGAAACATCCTTTTTCTAAGATAGGGTCGTTCAGAAAGACACATTCTGTCTCCGTTGCCTGTTTAAATACTGCGTTCCAGCAGAAATAGTCCTACCTCTCTCTGTCAAGCCCTGCCACCAGTGCAACGATATTCCCCTTCCCATTTTTATAGTAAACATGTTGGACGACGGGGTGCTGGGGTTCTGTGACATGATTTTGTATCTCAGCATGCCATTTGGCTGTTTGGGATCGTCAGCATCAATGAAAGTCACCGTCATCACATAGGTTCCTAAAATCAGTGAGCCCTAAATCAACAGTTAACTCTCATTTACCAAGGGTCGCGTAAGACACCCTTTCTTTAACAAAACACTTTTCACCTCCAGCATTCCCACGAGCCCTAGGGCCCACAACACAGCCAGGGCAGCGTAATCGATACCCCCGAAACACCGGCCACTTTAGGGTGCTTTATTTTGTTTGTGCCTTAGCAAATAATGGTGTGTCAAGATGAAGACCTCCTCGGTAGCAACAATAATAATAACGGATGTTGGATTTTCGTTGCACGGACGACGTTTGAGCGAGGTTGACGTACAGGTCATGCGCAGCATGTGCATTAACATTATCACTGCGTGAGGCCTCCCCGGGGGTAAGTTGCAATGTGAACATCATGGGGCGCAGGGCATGGGCATTGCGCACCTGAACCCTTTTGCCCTACGCTCACTCCTAACACACAATCTGCTGGCCTCTGCACCCCCGATGTCCACTGCTTCACGCCAATCGTGACCAGACGGTGTCTCTGGCAGCAAAGAGGCTGCTCCTCACTTCTCCGCGTCACGGAAAAGAAGAACCCACGGCGGTGATGACACGCATGCAGCTGATCCATGGGGCCCTGCCCCCTCCGCCTCTCAGCGCGGCTGCCACGCTAAAACAGGCTCAGGAAACTTCCTCAGGGATGGGAAACAACATGCTTTGCAAGAGATAGTACTTTTAACCTGTCAATGGATGTTTTAAGCTAAAACGCAGGCATGCTGCTGTCCTGTTTCCCGATTTATCCCCGCCCACAACCAGGCAACTGATGCCTGACTTTTGGCGCGCATGCGCCTGATGTAAGGCATCGGTGCGAACTACTTTATAAACAAGTATTTGTAATGCACTAGAACACACATTCACGCTAGTCCTATTGCATTTTAAAAGGGAGTAGGGGTGAGCAAAAAGGCACGAACTGGAGTGTGGGGGGGGGGGGGTGGTGCCCTTAGAAGTCATGGACTGCGGGAGGGGATGAGGGGGAGCCATGGGAACAAAATAGTGTTTACAGTAAAGGGGCCAACAGCCATAGAAGGACAAAAATGACAACATGGCCTTCAGGAGGATGGTCTAACAAGCCTAAAACCTATGAGAAGGCTGCATTTAGGACCTAAGCCAAAACAAAAGATGGGTGGAGATTGGGTGGAGCTTAAACAAAGCTTCCATGCTAAGGTATACTGCATGTCTCAACGAGACCGCGCAAGCGCTGCTTAGGCGAGACCTAAAAAGTATACTGCAGGACATCTCATGAGAACAGCGAGATTGTCCAGGATGGAAAAAACACCAGAATGCTGCATGTAAATCGAATTACTTACTCAAAACTGTGCATTGCAGGAAATAGATGACAAAACAAAATAAAAGTAAAAACTTGTATCATTGTCCTTGGGTAAGGTTTATTGCTCATGTTCACTTGTTTTCTTTTGAAAATGTAAATTAAAATTGTTTTAAAAAACAAACTTGTGTACAGGTTAATACAATCTTCTGAAAAGTTAATGATTGTGAAAGAATTCAAAATGCAAATTAATTTAAATAATTTGCTACAATATGTAAAAATAGCATTACATGTAAAGCTCTTTTATATAGGTGCCTCTTACATAAGTATGTTTTTTTATGTGGATTCTTTCCTGTGTAGTCACCGTTTAATGGCGTCAATACTAGAACGGAGGCCTTTGTGTGACCATCTAGGGACAGTTATTAACCACACTAATAAAGGGTAGGTTAACGGTTGTAGAACACAGCAGATCTGGTGGGGCTCAGCTTCATGAGTGTCTGACACTGGAAGGAGAGGGCAGGAGTGGAGAGTGAGGGGCGGGGATCAGGCCAGTTGCACCACAGACCAGAGACTGAATCCCAGACTGTCACAGTTGTACCTAGAAGCCTTTCCAGACATGACGAGTATAGAAGAATGACTACACCAGTGAGAAATAAAACAGCACTGAAGCACATCAATGTAAGGGCATTGCAAGATGACCTGCATTGATTCTAATGTAATGTATGCTGTGAGTGCACATATATCCCGCTTCCAAACGCACAGCTGGAGAGCCTGATGAGATCCCTTGATTTCCCCATGTTGTGCTGCACCTCTTCAATCTGAGTTATATTTCTCATACATATTCACATTCTCCAAAGTGTCTTACCACATACAAAGGCTCATGTGGCACATGTCATGTGGTATAAGCTTGTTTTGGGCTTCTTTTATTAGCAGTTGTGATTGTTCTAAGTAAGGAAACACCTCTTATGTCCTCAGAGACAAGTCCAGGTATGGGCTTGAGGATAGGTGGTACGCAGAGTAAATTCAGTAGCACTCGAGAAGTGGGCACTAATAGGAGATGGGCCGCTGATGGGGAGGGGGACTTTGGCAGGCGATCTCAAAAGAGATGATAGAGGTGTGCAATGAAGGAAAAGATTGGAACTTCTGGCTGGTAACATAGCAGGGAAAGGCTGTTGCATGGTAGGCAAATGTTTAAATACCCTGCAACAGCATTGCTTTACTTCATTTGTTATAGGTGAACTGTTTCCCTACTAATTTTCATTATGCAAGCATTGGCAACGCCAGTAGGTCTGGTGTTATGTTCCAATCAATGAATATACAGGCATACACAAAGGCTGATTGCATGTGTTGTGTGCACACATTTTCTTCATCATATTAGTGTCTGTGAGAAATTGGGTTACTAATTGACTGGGGTGTGAACCACGGTTAAGCAGCAACCACAATCCTAGACAGGATAAGACACAAGCAAACTACAAATCAACCCGTGCTCAGCCCCGTGGTAGGTTGGCACAGAGTAGTCAGGTTTAACTTGGAGGCAATGTGTAAAGTATTTGTGCAACACCTTAAACAGTAAAATATCGAAAATATCACTCAAAAAGATCCCACACTAAATTAGAAAATTACAACTGAATTTAATAAATAAAACAAGACCAAACTGACAAAAATCCAATCAGTAAAACCAGAGTTATGAATTTTTTAAGAAAAAGTATAAATTAGCCCCGAAAAGCAAAACGCACCAACTGTGGCTATCTAGTTGCGCTGGACTGAGACAAAGTCAAAAGTTCAGGCTGACCATAAGGAAGCGCAGGTAGTATACAGTCCCAGACTAGTCCAGCTGTAGTTTTACCTTCTCGCGTTTTGAGCCAAGAGTCTTGTTAGCTTTGGAAAGGGCAGCGAGGAGCAAGGATGGCGTTGCGGGAGGTTGTCGGAATTGCGCAAAGAACAGGCTGGGCATTCCGGATGGACGGACTAGTGTTTCGCATTGGATGTCCCCCATGAGTGGTCAATGCCGAAGGGTGAAGAGACAGGCTGAGCACAGCTTGCGCTGATTCTCGGTGCAAGAGGTGCAGTCTCGGTGCAAAAAGACCCGCATGCGGTTTTGAAGAGTCCAACAGCTGGATTTAAGCTTGCAAGATCCGAGGGGCACCACCCTGGGGTTAGGGACTCGCTGCAGCTGAGTTCAGAAGCTGGTTGGGGAGTATCTGAGGCTCAGATCAGAAGACCAGCAGACCAGCCTTTGATTCACTCTGGGGTCAAAAGTTGCAGGTAGATCTCTTCTTTACCGGCAAGAGGTCATCATGCAGCAGGTCAGCACAGAAGGGAACAGTTCCTTTAAGGAAGCAGTCCAGCACAGCAGCAGTCCTTGTAGCAGCATAGCAGTGCTTCTTCTTGGCAGAGTGTCCACAGATCCAGAAGTGTACTGAAGAGTTGGTGTCGGAGGTTCAATATTTATACACAGTTGTGCCTTTGAAGTGGGAAGAAGAGAAGCTTCTAGAGCAGGTGCCTCCATCCAGTTGATCGTGCTCTATCAGTAGCTCCTAGACGCCTTCAAAGTAGCTCGCAGCCTTGAATTCATTTTTAAATACTTACAGGGTCACATTTGTTTTTTAACATTAAGGGAAGGCTAGGTTTTCTCTATATTAATATCATCAGGCTGCAGACAGCACAGTCTGACAATAAGCAGTGCTCAGCCTGATTAATGGGCCAGTCTGGGTACCAGAGAAGTAGCTAACTCTTAAATAAAGTTATTTGTTAACTCAATATTGGAGCATGAAAATAAAATGTTGTTTCTGAATGCTTTAAAATGGGAAAAAATTAAAATGAAAAGTCACTTTAATTCTATTCTATTGTATGAGCATTTCTAAAGCGCATGGCTACCCATAGGCATCCCAGCACTGATAGTTTAGCACAGAGAATAGAATAAGGATAGAATGAGAGCCCTACTGGAATATGCCATGTTTTCATTTGTTTCTGAAATGAACATTTTTTTCTCTTCTACTTGGAGAGCAAGGGGAAGGTTGGTCCACAACCTGGCCATGTTGCCTTTTTTAATACGATGTATCTTGAGCAGGTAGGCATTTACCAAGCGCAGAGCTCTCCCAGAGACATAAGGAGAAATCAATGACCGAGAGATCAAAGGTCCTCTGCCTCGGAATGCCCTATGTGCAATGCAGAGGAACTTACATTTTATCCTCTCGGAGACCGGTAGTGAATGCAGGTCACATATTGATTGCAGGGCGGATTGATGTCTAGGAATGTTTTGAAGTAACCAAGCAGTGGCGTTCTGCAGGACTTGTAGTTTCTGTAAGGTGGCTTTCGTGCTCCTAGGTAAAGCGAGTTGTCATCACCCAAGCGCGAGAGGATAAGGGCATGGACAACCAATCAATTTGCAGTTGCTGGGAGGGGAGGAAAAATATTTTGCAGCATGCGTAACATGCTGTAGCACTTAGCTGCAAGTTTAACAGCTTGGCAGTCAAATCTAAGCGATTTGTGCAGCCACATTCCAAGGCTTTTGTCAACAATTTTGGGGTCGAAGGGGAGCCCAAACTGCTTGTCAAACCCAGGGCCATCGAAGACATCAGGTTGTTACCCAGAAACATAAGCTCTGTGTTGTTTCGATTCAATTTGAGGCATGACCTCTTCATCGAATCAGCAATACTCTCTAAATAGGGGCCTGATGATGAATTTACTGGACCACAGCCCTGTGTCAGGGAGATCAATTACATATCGTCCACATATGATATTAAAGAGATCCAGAAAGGGGGGATGATACTGGCAAGGGGTCTCATGTAAAGATTAGGCGGGAGGCTGTCGGAGGCATAGTTCCTACAATAATTTGGATTGTTACATCCTTTAAAAATTACTTAAACCCGGTCAGGGCAGGTCCAGCAATTCCTGCATTCTCTCCACTGCTATGTATTGGTTTACGGTATCAAATGTTGCCTGAGGTTTAGAAGGATGATCAATTTTGAACCTCCCTGATCAAGAAGCCCTTTCCCTTGTTTCACCACAGCCAGGAGAGTCGTCTTAGTGCTATGGTGTGGCCGAAGCCAGTCTGGGTGGCATGCAGAATGTCATGCTTTTATAAGATTTCCAAAAGGACGGAATTTGTGTGTCTCTCAAGTATTTTACTGAGATCCAGTAACAGGATTATTGGACGATAGTTAGCTAAAACACTGTTAGAAATGGGAGGTGAGGTGCCGCAAACCAAAAGCGATGTTTCTGTACTGCGGGGGTATTTTGGTGGAGAAGTAGGCGCACAGGTGTGACTAGCTGGCCAATGTGGCAGCAACAAAACAGTTGCTGCATCAATTTTTCAGCTGCGTGGCATGTGATGCGTCGCTTTCTTCAGCCGCACAGCAGGGCCTGCATCAGTGTTGAAGCTGGTGCTTTAAACAATGGAGACACAGTGCTCAGGACTTGGGTTGCGACAATCTTTAAGCCACACGCGCTGCATTGATTATTTGTCCGAACTGCGGCAATGCTTTATTTTTAAAATGCACTGAATTGCTGCGGTGGAAAAACAGGAGCTGAAGGTCGATGTGTGGATTTTCTTCTCTCTTTGCAGCAAATCCACTTCTAAGGGCCGAGAACTGGAATCAGCATCACTTAGCTGGTCAGAACTCCCAGCAAGGGAGTTCAGGGGCTGCAGGTGAAGTCTTTGATGGCCCTGAGACTTCTTAACAGGAGGCAAGCACACACAATCCATTGGAGAGCCTTAGAAGTAGGACACAGAAAGCTAAGTCCAGTTCTTTCACTGCCCAAGACAAGACGCAGCAAGCAGTCTGCCAGCGCAACACAGCAACAAGCAACAAGCAATGTGCAGTTCCCCTCCTACAGCTTCCAGGCCCGGACTGGCCGTTGCGGGCACCGGGCAATCCCCCGGTGGGCCGCATGGTTGGGGGCCGGTTTTGGCCCCCTGGGGGCCGTTTTTGTTACAGGGCCGTTATGCTGCAAAAACGGCCCTGTAACAAAAACGGCCGAAAACCGGCCCTGGCACAGAGCGCGATCCCACCTCCCCCTCCTCTCGGAGAGGGTGGGGGTGGGGGGGGGGGGGGCGAGCACTTTGCCAGGGCCGGTTCTGGTTCCCAGTCCGGCCCTGACAGCTTCTCCAGCTCTTCTTCTTGGCAAAATCTCCTCTTAGTCCAGAAGTGCTCTGAAGGTATGGTGTCACAGCTCTATTACTTATACCACAGGCCGGGACACCCCCGTTTTAGGTAGCCGTGCACTGTAAAAATGTCCAATTGATTGATTAATACCAGTTTCTGACTTTGAAGTAGGCAAATTTCAAAGGAACGTCTTTGTAGTGCAGAAGACCCTGAATTTCCCTGACCTTGCTCCAGACACACTACAGAGGAATGGAGACAGCTTTGTGTGAGGACAGATACAGTACTATTCAGGTGTTAGTGACATCGCCTCCCTCCACTCTAGCTAAAGAAGACCCATCAGCCTAGTGATGGTCCATCAGGATATGCAGGGCACACCTCAGCTCCCTTTGGGTGACTGTTTTGAGTGAATACGCAAACAACCCATCTGTCACCTTTCCTCAGGCATGGATTCCACAGGAAGGCAGGGGTACAGAATGGTGAAGCAAGAAAATGCCCACTTTGCAGATAAGGGCCTGATCCCCTATTGTTGTTTTTCACTTTCCAAAAGTGGCATTTTCAAACACACAATCCAAAACCAACTTCACTAAAGATGTATTTCTAAATTTTCTGGAACCCCAAACTCTAAATCTATATCTCTTCACTGTTGGAATTTACACTTGTAAGAGCTTACAAGGTAGCTCCAATGATAGCCTATGGGAGAGGTAGTATTTGCAATAGTAAAAAATGACAGTAGTATTTCACTATCAGGACATGTAAAACACACTAGTACATGTCCTACCTTTCACCTACACTGCACCCTGCCCATGAGGTTGCCCCCGGGCCTACCATCTGGGTGACTTATATAAAGAAAAGGGAAGGTTTGGGCCTGGCAAGTGGGTGCACATGCCAGGTCAATATGGCAGTTGAAAACTGCACAAAAAAACCCTGCAGTGGCAGATCAGAGACATAGTTGCAGGGCTACTCGTGTGGGTGGCACAATTAGTGCTGGAGGTTGACTAGTAGCATTTGATGTATAGGCACTTTGCACAGTGCACTTTACTAGGGTCTTACCAGCAAATCAAATATGCCAATCATGGATAAACCAATCTCCAATATAATCATCACAGATACCATATGCACTTTAGCACTGATTATCAGTGGTAAAGTTACCAGAATAAGAGACACAAAAACAGGTTCGGAAAATAGGAGGAAGAAGGCAAATTGTTTGGGGATAGCCTTGCAAAAAAGGGCCAGGTCCAACAGACACTTTGGTCAAGATTGGGCTTTTTCCACAAATGCTTTGACCATCGCATATTTCCATGCCATTGATACCATACCTGAGGTCAAAGAGAGATTGAACATTTTGAGTAGAGTGGAACCAATTTCCTCAGCCTCCACGGCTAGAATATGTTGAGGGACAGGATCCATTTGAAACCCTGAATTAATTCTAGTCAGTGAGTCTGATGGTTTATATAGTGTCAAAGGAGGGAAATAAGACAATTGTATGGCATTACTAGGTGAAAGAGATTAAATACGGCCCACAGTGTCGGCTTGATGGACAGATTTAAACATGTCTTAAATGATCTGGATTTTCTTATTGGAAAAATTAGCCATATCATTCCATCGTTCAGGTGTAGCCTCCAGAGTGGGGCCAGAGGAAGCAGGTTCTAAAAGAGTGTTCACTACACGAAACATTTCCCATGGAGAATTAGCTGCAGCATTTATTTTCTTCTCGTAAATGGTAGCTTCGACTTTTTTGAGTGCCGCCTGGTACACTCTAATTGTTTCTCTGTATCTTTGTTTTCAGTCCTCTCTGTGGTCTGTTCTCCAGGTTCTTTCTGCCTTTTTTGCCGACTTGTTTGAGCTTCCTTAACTCTGGAGAATACCAAAGGGCAGATTTGATTTTAGCTCTTCTGCTCTGGATTTTTTTTGGGCATCACTGAATCTAGTGAGGATTCCAGCAAGTGTTGAATTATGACCCAATGTTGGTTTTGAATTCTTGAGGGATATTTTCCAGGAACCCAGCGGTAGTTTGGAGCAGGCCCAAATCTTTTGAGTTACCTGCAGATGATTCAACTGTGGAAAACTGTAATTCAATGTGATTGAGATCAGAAAATGATCTGACCAAGTGACAGAAACCGGTGCAGATACCCTTAGAAAGTTATGGGATGAGTGCACAGGGTCAAGTAGATGCCCCTGTCCATGAGTGGGGCCTATCACATTTTGCGATAGTTGATTTACTGTCAAGTTCTGGAGGAGGTATACACCGGGGGGTAGCTGTTCCTGAAGATAAATGGAGTGGCAACCTATTCTGGTTGGCACAGAGGTGTAAGAGTTGTCTATCTCAATGGAGATGGGATGTCTAGGTGATGGAGAAATCCTCCTTTTGAGTATAGTGCCCTAACACACCATTGCAAGTGTCATGCTTCATCATTGGGCGTTGCTCCTCGTGGGGGTGGCGCTGCTGACCCCCACGGGCCCCGCGAGAGGGCTCTTTATCAGAAATCTTTAAAGGAGACGCTGCAGTTGTGCATGCAGGTGTGTGAGCCTTGGACAGTGAGTGGGTGAGTGAGTTAAAATTACCAGACGGTACCCAGAACCTAGTTTTATTCTGGGGTCCAGATGATAAGGTTAAACATAGATCAGATGTGGAGCTCCTCTTGGGAACATATGTGGAGGGGGGGACAAATGTCTTCCCGTTGCTCTCAGTATCCGTGTGGGTGTGTTTCTTTCTAAAAGCTCCCTGTCCCCCCCTCTCTACAGTGTGTTGGGAGATACTGGAGAAGGCCTGTAGCTTGAACATACGGCGGTTCATCAAAATGAACACTGAAAATTAGCAGTTGCTTTCAAGAGTGAGTGGGAGAAATTTGCCATGGGTCCAGGGGACTAAATAGGAGAATCCCATAAAAGGCGATGGTGGGTGAGAAAGAAATTGCAAAAGAAACACTTTCGCATTCTGCAATAAGTGCAGGTTTGAAGCGACATCTATATTTTGTCTTCAGAATAATATCTAGCCCTCCGCCTCTCTTATTGTCTTGGTCTTTCCGTAGGATATAATATCTCAGGGCAAGGCTTGAACAACATCTGGCCTGACTCCTAATGAAACCAGGTCTTGAAAAGAAAGATTGCATAAGGTAGTTTGTGTTCAATAAGAGCCAACAGCTCTAATTTATAACCTGGAAGAAAGAGGCAGCTAATTGCATACACATGCCAACCAGCCTTATCAGTTGCATCTACTCTCGCATTCTGTCTGTTGGAAAGGGAGAAGGAACAGCTATTGAAGTACTTTTGCTCTAGACTGAGCTCTAATGTATGGAGACAATTTTCATTAATAGTCCCTCTTAATATGTGCAGCTGTAAAGAAGAGTATATTTGCTTCCTTAGCGGTAAAGGACCAGGGTACCTGGTCCCTGGTCCCATTCATGCGCGGACAGTCACAGACTGGCTTACCTTAGGGGCACCTTTGGAGTTAATGATTAACTCTTGATGTTCATTTTCTCCCATTTCAAAGTATCACATTTACAAGCAGCAGGCCTTTAACTCCCAGTGGCCAGTAGACTCTGTGCCACATTTATAACTGAAAAATAGC
Organism: Lissotriton vulgaris; assembly: GCF_964263255.1. Lineage (NCBI taxonomy): Eukaryota > Metazoa > Chordata > Amphibia > Caudata > Salamandridae > Lissotriton > Lissotriton vulgaris. The sequence continues at coordinate 2,072,399,174 of NC_141687.1, forward strand.
CATTTTTCTCAAGTGGGAGAAATTTAAAGTAAAGAAAACTTTTTCTATGTAACATTAAGTACTAATATCTTTCTCCACTTTCAATTAAGCCAAATACCTCTTAATGTTTTATGAAGCATGTTTGTTCATTTAAACCTCCACCCATTTAAACAAATGTATTTTCTGTTATAAATATGGCCCAGTGTCTACAGGTTACTGGGTGATGCTTGGTGTTTGACGTTTGTAAATATGACTCTTGGAATGGAAGAACATTTAAATGATGAGTTTTATGGAATCCATATAAGTTAACTTTTCAACTTAATTTTCTCTCTACAGTGCCATATTTAAGAGTGAAAATAAGTGGGTGGCACAATCAGTGCTGCAGACCCGCGAATGGCATTTAATTTATAGGCCATGGGCACATGTAATGCCAGTTTACTAATGACTTATAAGTAAATTAAATATGCCATTTTGGAATAAACCAATGTTGCCAAGTTTAAAGAAGAGAGCACAAACACTTTAGTACAGGTTAGCAGTGATAAAATGCACAGAGTCCTAAGGCCAGTAGAAAAATGATCAGGAAAATGGAGGAGTAAGGCAAACAGTTTGGGTGTAGACCACCCCAAGACTGACAGGTCTAATACTGTCATATTGGGCTTTGCCAATGAAGGAGGAAAAGTAGCAAAAAGGGATTGTTTTCTGTATAGAATACATAGTGGCGATACGCAATTAAATGTAAAATATAGCAGAATGATAGTATGTATTTTTTAGGTGTAAAATAGTCACTCATTCATTCTAATGGAAGCATTTCGTGGAAGATGGAATGATACTTCAAATAGCTAATAGGTTAAAGAATAATACTCCTATGGATAAAGCCAAAGGTCACTCACTTTATGTATAGTATTTTTCCAGGCTAGATCTACTAATGAATACAGGACCAATCTGTGAACAAGACGGAATAAGCAATCAGGCTCTAGATGGACATCCATCAGGGTTTGACCAACTAGGATTCAAAACAACCCCCTGCACTGCCAGCTAATCTTATGTAATAGTAGCAGCCCGTCCCGACGTTGTCCGGGAGAAAAAGGCTTGCGAGCAATTAGTCTACATGGCCCCCGCCCGCCCCGACGTTTGCCAATGACTGTTTTTACTAAATCCCACTTGACATTCTGTCTCTAAAGCCTTTTTTTATCAACTTTGCTGACTGTGTCAATCAATCGCATTACTTAATGCACAGTGTTGCGCTGCTCGGGCCTTCCGTTTTAACCTCACATCACGTTAGCATAGAGATGGTGTTTGCATCAGCAGCCCAACACACAGCGATGATTTGATTCTGTGGAGACATTTCGTGCTGACTGTGTCAATCAATCGCATTACTTAATGCACAGTGTTGCGCTGCTCGGGCTTCCCGTTTTAACCTTACATCATGTCAGCATAGAGATGGGGCTTGCATCAGCAGCCCAACACACAGTGATGATTTGATTCTGTGGAGACATTTCAATATTACTCACCGCTTGTCCACCTCACCGCTTGTCCGACGTTCACCGCTCCTCCCTTTTGATTCTGTCTCACCGCTTGTACGCCTCACCGTTTCTCCGACGCTCACAGCTCCTCCCTTTTGATTCTGTGGAGACATTTGGAGACATTTGGAGACATTTCAGCGCCGCTCCGCCTCACCGCTTGTCCGAAGCTCACAGCTCCTCCCTTTTGATTCTATGGAGACATTTCTGAGCTGCTCCTCCCCGCCCTCATGTCCTCCGCTGTTCCTCACGCTCCTGTACGTCGCTCCTCCACGCGCTGCTGATGTCAGCCGGCGCTACTTCCAAGGGACTACTTTTTTTTTAATCGTAAATTTTTTAAATAACGTATCATTTTTTAAATTTGTATAGCCTATGTCCTTCTGCTTGCCCTGACGTTTTCAAACATGTATTGGGTGTTTGGATTGGTGGTGTACTTTTCGAGTTTACCTGGCTCAAAGGACACAGTTCAATCTTTATAATAGTAGTATAGATAAAAGGGAAACTGTCTCTTGTCACTTCCTTTCCAAGGTGACACAGCAGAGCACACATAAAGCAAGCACAGAGTACTCTAATAATACTGACACCATGAGTTGTATTTGTCTGCTGCTTTTTAGGTCTACCAGTCAGCACAAGTTGTCTGGTTGCAAAATACCTATTGTGGGCTTACCAACAACATACAAGGGCTTACATCCTGCTCATTGCTTACCATTGGTTGGCTTTTTGCTGCTCTCATTTGCTTGCTTCTTATCATTTGGAATTTCGAATCCCAAGCTTGACCCTCGATCATCTCTCTGATTGACTGGCAAGCCTACCACTTTTAAGGAGCCCCTTTTTTAAGGTCTCCATTAGCATGCATGTGTTTTCCAGCTCTCTCCCTCGTGTGCTTCTACGCCTGTCCTGTGCTCTCAATCATGTTGCAACCGTCTATCCTGTGCATGTCCCCCGGCCAAACTCCCTGCCTCCCCAACTCTGTGTTGCTTTCTCGGTAATATGCTTCCTCTGCAGCTCCTCTGTTGCCATCCCACAGCCATCATTTTTTTTAAATGCATATTTATTTTAGAGTTTGGCAGCAAATTGATCCAACCTTCGACTTACTAAAATAAAAAAACACTTTTGCACTGTTTCTTTTTCATGCTTTTTTTTATTTACTGAACTATCTTAATCAATATTCACCCCAAAAAATTGGCAACCGCTTCATTTTCTAGGTTATGCAATTACTGCAGTGCCATCCCCTGCACATGCACAGTGGTTCTCCTCCCCCTGTATGCCCTGTCTGCTTATCTCTCCGTAAAAAGAATGATACAACCACAAGCCATTTTATCTGCACCGACACCTGCGTGAGCATGCATCCCAGTACTTCCTCCTCCAGCCTATCCACGTGACCTTGCTGCAACGTTTGTTCTAATCGGCCTGTTTAAGTTCAATTTCAGTGTCAGTTAGTCGCTAAAGGGTGCTGAGCAAACCAGCCAAAACATACACATAAAACACGTACATTCTAATATATCGCCCATGTTTCCTTTCCCATTATCATGCGATTTTTTCTTCGTCGCGCGAGTTACACTGTTTCTGTCTCCTGATCATCTTGCGACCGGAACTGCACGTTTTTCCGCAGCGTGCTTTCTACATCTCTTCCCTTTCCCACATTATTCCTGATAAACCTGTTCCTTGCTCGTTAGCATCGTTGCGGTTTGGGTGGAAAGTTTTAAATGATGCAGCTTTTTTTTATCACGTGTACACAAATCTCGCATGAAAAACGTGAGGCTGCTGATCGACCTTTCCTTTGGACCCGATCCCAGGTATTACAGAGCTGGCATTTTACCAGGGTACACTACCTTCCCTCCTAATTCAAATGTGTGCTTTAAATAAACGTTGATTCACGTGTACCGCCTTTACAGGCACATGCATCAAAGCCTTTTGCCATCGCAAATGGTGCGATTCGCAAAAATCGGTCGTTTGCGATCACAAAATTAGCTTTTGCGATGCATCAAGGGTCAAGGTCCTCGTAATTTGAGAATTCGCAATTAATCGCGAGTTCTCAAATTGCAATTGCATTTAACGAATCACATTTTGAAATTCCTTAAATGCAACGCAAGAACCACTTTGAAGTAGCGATTTTGCTACTGGGGGTAATTTGCAAAAACTTTGAAAAATGCACTAAAGTGCATTTTTCAAAGTTCCATTTTACACACACACATGCCTTTGGGGCATGTGGGTGTGCAAGATGTACTCATATGCAGATTTCAGGGGTGCAACAAGGTGTCCTTTTGACACCCTGGCACCCTTAAAATTGCATTCTCAATTTGCGATCTCTAATTGAGAATCGCAAATTGAGAATGATTTCTCATTCATTCAGAAATAAATGGGGAGGTATTCCTTAATTGCGACTCGCAATTTGCGAGTCGCAATTAAGGAATGTTGAGAAATCGCTATTTTTTAAGCGATTTCTACATGCATAGGCTTTTGTGATTCCTTAATTGCGATTCCTTAAATATTGCAATTAAGAAATCGCAAAAGCCAACATTGATGCATGTGCCTGTTAGTTCCCTGCTCGATACAAAAGTCGTCGAAAAGTGCCCATCAAATCTCACTCAAAACATGCTGATACACAGGTCCACCACGTGACCTGATGATGCCTCTGCAAAAACCATGTCAAGCCTCCTTCCACTCTACTGCAGCATGAAAGATTTAGGAACACACCAATAATTATAATAATTTCTATATTATTTACTGGCAATCTCCATTACACCATTTCTTCCTTCCTCATTCCAGTCAGGTGCGCACGTCCAGTGGGATGAAAGGGCAGACCTCAAATGTAAGGCTATGTCTTATGTCAATTTGCTGCCTATATTTTTAACACATATGTTTACATTGAGATGTTTACTTTTCTTTCTCTGACTGCAAAGTGAGAGAATTTTGTAATGAGAACTAGGTGACAATCTCACTAGGTAAACTGTAGGATGTCATTAGTTTTCTAAGACACAGCCTGTAAATTAATGTTACAAATATTTCAAAATATATCAGCAGTTATAAGGAGCACACATGTAGCACATTTTGTAATCCTGAAATGTAATAAAAACAAGATTTCAATTGTACCAAAACAAATCTTGGTGCTGCACAAATTTTAAATATTGATTTGTATTGCAGCATTTGCATAGTACTTACTACTCCTATGTGGGGCACTGAAGTGGCTACCTCCATTGACCACAACCTACACCATGTAGGATGTGTGGTTGAAAGGATGCTATCTTTGTTTTACATTTCTATGTGGGAATTGTTTCCATGCCATGCATGATGACCACTAAGGTTTGTTGATCGTGTTATGGGAAGCAGTGCATAGCAGTGTGGTGGATGATGAGGTGATAGATTCAATAGGCATTAGCTGTACTCCCTTCTCACCTTTCATATATGTTATGTTAAACAAGAAGGTGCCGTGTGAAAAGATTGCACAACTGTGCACAACATTAAGTCATATTGTTCTAAAACCAGCTACTTTCATGACCTTTTCTATTCCTGATACATAAGTGGTTGTCACTACCTAAACCTTCCAGCCATTCAGAAGCAGTGTCGAATCAGGAAATCCCCAGACTCTAGAAAGTGTGTTAGGTTAATTTGACTGCAGCAGAGGGCTACAAATACACTAACTAGCAGTAGCGTGAATCTGAAATGAGTGACCCAATATAGCCTGGCATGTCATAAATGGCTGCTATAGTGTATTATCTATCTTTCAAAAATGGTTTAATAGCTAGAAAACCCTGCCAGGGTCAACCCGCTGAAGATTTTGCTCCTTGAACCAAATATTGTGGAAACCATAATAAGGGAATATTAAGCTGAAATAATTTGTACTATAACTGACCTGTTTGGACATCTCAACACAACAACAACAAACATTTTCTTTTTTCCTCTATATTGTAATCTCAGATCTGTGTAATGTGAATTTGCTTTTAAAATGTATTGACTCCTTTGAAATTCTCATTTATCTTTACCCAGTTGATGCTTACAACAAGTAAGTTGTGTGATGGTGTGATATGTAGTTAATGTACTAAATGCATAATACTTGGTGAACATTTGGGTTACAGTATTTTTGGGAGAAGTGCGGGAATGCTGAGTGGTAGGAATGTTATTGATTTTATGAATTCTCACATATTCCATAATTGGTCTTAACAGAAATATGAGGAAAATCTGTTCTTAAGCCAAAAGTTTGGTGTTTGCAGGGTATTTATGCAGCACACAGCCATTATTGAAGTGCAAAAAACACAAATGAACGTTTCTCTACCAATTCCCCAAAATAGAGTAAGATTTTTTTTTATACCAGAATGACAAAAATTCACTCAGAACCAGAGATAAGTCATTTAAAAATGTCAGGTATGTATAGTGCCTAAGAGTACAAAGCCTATAGTCCACATTGCATTATAGAATGTTCATTGTATTCTAAACATGGGATACAGTTCCAGTACAGGTGAATATGATAATTATGTCAACATTTTGAAACCGGATGAGGGATAAGGGCCTGTTGTTCCTCAAAAAGGGTCTTCTTCAGGATGGTGAAGGGAGCAACCTAGGAGACAGTCAAAGTGAATAATAAATTGTCTACTAGCTGTTGAGAAAATACTTGGGTATGAAGGCGGTGGTCAAAAGGCTCACCTTTACGGCATTGTGCAAGGATCAATTCAGTACCTTGAAGGGCCACGGGTCCCAATGAATGGAAGTTGCGGGAGATCGATTACAAGGTCCGATATGGATCCGTAAAGATATCGATGTACTAAGAAAGGAGGAAAGTGCAAGTGTCAAAAGCTAGATTTATAATGCATATAGTCAAACTAAAGACCTGTGAGTGCCCGACTACTCACTGATAAATTCAAGTATAATTCCCTTGGGTGATCGTTGCGAGTAGAACCCAACTCTTGGGGCAATAAATGTCTGTGGTCAAAGACAGTAATGATAAGGTTTATAGAAGGACCAGAATCTATATAAACAAAATCAGTAAATTGAGACCGCCGTAGAATTTACCTTGCTTCGAGTATCTCAGAGCACCCAGCACACGGGCTTCAATGTTATCCGTGTTACTTTGTTAAAAACTGAAGGTAGATTGAATCAGGCAATTTAATCTGAAAAAGTAACAACAAGACACGAGGGCGCGTTAAAAATAGTATTCATTAACGCTCAACCGGTATGAGTGATACTTAAAAGATAAAATAAGGCCTGGCAATACTTACTCGGACCGCCTCTGGGAGTTGACTCTCAGCTTTGTGAGTGAACAAGAGACGCTGTAGTTATATCCTGTCAAAAGCGGTTAACGTGCACGTGGCTCTGCTCATTTAACTAGCTGAAATAGACAGTTAATTATTGAGGGTTGTTTAAGGTATGGCATAATTATATCAGCGATTTTCCAACTTGTTTTTACTATAGCTATTATGTGTGTCTGCATTATCACCAATCAAATATAAAGGTGTCCACATAGGAGTCATATGCAGACTGTCAGAACCTACGTATCACCCTCCAGCTGGGTCATCCTGAATTGTTTTATACTACAAAATGTTTCTATAGCCATTGACTGCTTGTCTCAAATTAAACAACTGTTTAATTATATTTTTAATGAATGGATTCACATTGTTATATTTATCTAAATGTTTCATTGGTACAGAGAAAGAAATTGAATATCGATTGAAAAATATCGACATGCAGGAATATCAAGGTAGGAATATCGATTGTTTTCAATATCGAGGTAAGTTTAATCAATGTTAAAAATATCGTTTTTAATGTTTTTTAGAACTATCAAGTTTGAAAATATAGATCGTAAAAATATCAATGCCAATAATATTGATTTTATGATTTCTATTTATTTAATGTTCTAATTTATTATTTTTAACTAATTTTGTTTTAGTAAATTAATAATATATATTTTTTGTAATTATGTTTAAATACTGTTTTTTTTGTTTTAATATAATTTTTCGGAGTGGGATGTTGGGTTTATAGGGGATAAGGATGGGTAGTAATGTAAAAATGTTGATTAAAAATTAATATAAACAATATGGGGCTCATTAGGATGGCGGGCGGAGGCACATCTGCGGTGCTGGCGGTGGCAGAAAATGTCATTTTCCGACCTCCAGCAGCGGTCCGTGAGTCTGCAATATTACAGTCGCCAAACATAGCCCATTTTCAGACCGCCGCTGTGCGACGTGAACTGCCATAAAAATACGCCCACCACTGCGGCAGTGGGGGGCCAATAGAGACCCACCACCGTGCGGAATGATGTCCCGTCCACAGTACAAATTAGATGCCCCAAACAGCCCGTCACTCAGCAGTGGAGAAAGCACCCAACCAGAGACGGCGGAACCACAACAGCGGAGCGTGAAACCAGACTCCCCGTCCCCTCCACCCGGTCCCGACCGCAATGGATACAGCTCTACAAGCCTTCCGGTGCTGTACCTGATCCACCACAAGCAAATAATGGACCGCCGCGGACAATTCCGCAGGTACGCAATCTCACAACTCTGCACACAAACACATCACACAATTCCTGAGCTGATATACAGTTCCTGTCCACATCAGACACTCTGGTGGGGACAGGAACACATCCCCAAGTGTTCCCACACATGTCCTACCTTAAAAGAAAATCACCCCTCTGTATCCGGGTCACCCATCAACCTTAAAAGCACTGCAATGTCCCGGTCATGTCACCACAGCAGTACAGATGCGGGAAAACCTGCGAAAAATGTGATAGACAGAGCCAGCGCCAGGCATGGGCAGTCCACAAAGATTTACAGGGCCCCACCGCCACCCTTCACACACTATGCCCCCAGACTCATTTGGGGACATGCTGTGTGCTCCTCCTGTGGACTACTATATATTAGGTGATTTTAACTACCACCTCGAAAATCTAGAAAATCGCTATACAGCATCATTAATTGAGATGATGTCGAATGCTTCGCTGTAACAGAAAGTAATCCACCCCACACATGATGCTGGGCACACTCTAGATGGATTATTTACATCCAATCCCCATCTTAAACCAAAAGAATTCTGCCAATTCCATGGTCAGACCATAGACTCAATGATAAATAGGTACAAACAGGTTATGGGGCAAAAAACGACTGCACTTATCCCCTAAGTTGGGTCTTGTAATTAATTCGGATGCCAAGGACCTGAGACGCAATACCCCTCCGTCTCCTATGGAACACTCCACAAAACAACTACTTAACAAAAAGTGATCCGGCACTTCATTTAGTCATAAGAACATTGTGTAAAGAAACACATTTTCAGAAACGGAAAGAGCAGGTCATGATTTAACTTCTTTATTCAAAATTCTTCTTTTTTTGTTGTAAAAACACGAGGTAGCCAGCGTGTTTTGTCCTTACAGACTTCTTCAGGACGACAAACAAATACATATAGACAAATTTAGACACTATATACATCACATCATATATACTGAATATGTACAATAATACAAAATTATACATTTAAAATAACAAATTGAAAAAGTCATTTTAAAAGAAATTTTCAGTCAACTTTATGGGTTCAATTATATCATTTGTTTGAACAAAAGCGGTGGCGAAATACTTAAGCCACAGGAAACCTAATATGTTCCTGCTCACAGCTACATTTATAACAAATTCAGACCTGCTGATTCAAAGACATAGGCATTACATTTTCATTTTAAAAGAAGAAAAGAGAAAGAAGAGGGTCAAAGGGCCAAATATCAATGCTTTACAATTTCATTCATGTCAAATACAGGTAGGCTTGCTACAAAACACATTGGAGAGGACATTTCCTGATGTTAGGGCTAGCGAACTACAACATGAAGTACCCTGGGAGACATCACTGTTGGTACCAGTTGAAGACACTCTACATTTATTAGGCTATAAATGAGCGCTTACCAAATTTATTTGAAATGCGTTCTTTTTTTCACTAGATAGGTTCATTTTCATAAGGTGCAAACGTACTTGTTTCCAAAAGTTTCCTAATGGACAAATATCAATTATGTAATATACGTCAGAGTTTTCAATCTCTTTGAGGCAAATGCGAATAAACCGATTTATCCATGGATGCACATACCTCAATAAAATAAATGAGAAATGTTGCAAACAGTGGTGATGACTTCAGAGGTCACATCCATTAAGGATAGTAGCATTGTGTTTATATGTTTCAAACCCTAGAAAGTCAAGAAACATGGGTTTTACTCAACGTAAACTATTTTATCAAATTCTTACACAGACTTTGTCATTTGAGCTTGAACTCGTGCTCGAATGCAAAGCGACAATTATAATTTAAATCAGTTGCACAGACAGCCCCGATTCAAAGGGCAACTGGTTGGGCAAATAGGCAAGTACAAGTTCCCAAATAAGTCACAAAATGGTGCATATGAAAACGAAAAAATTAAAGGTGGTCTGTAGGCATATATTAGCATAACTAAAGTCCATGTTAAGACATGATATATTAGAAAGAGTAATCGGTTACGTTCCATTTAGTTTCATCTTATTTTAATATGTAAATAGACCCCGACCCATAATTTTAGCTAAAGCATACTGTTTAGCCCAAAATGTGAGCAAAATGTAAGCAAAAGAATATAGAAAAACCAATGGCATACTGGTAAGCACCCCTTGCACAGGCAATAAATACCTACAACTTATGTTCAAAAAATGGGAAATGCATTATTAAAGATTTTTAAATCAGATGACTCTATATGCCTCAGCTAGCGCCATCTTTAAATTTAGGCGTGAGTCCCGAGAGAAATAGCCCCATACCAAGAGTGAAACAGGGACCACAAATAGAGCGTGGCTCGCAGAATATATTAAACTACGAGAACACATTACGTTTTTTTTAAAAAGGAATAGCGTATGCATAGCACTAAGCATGAGAGCCCCCAAGTTCCACCATAGAGAATACTTATGCTAAGTCCTACTCGAATCCCCAGAACTTACTCGTAAATCAAGAGCCTTGTCGACCAACGTTCCAGCATTACAGCAGCAATTCGCTTGCTAGTACTGTGTATGAAAAAAGGCGTTTAAATAGCCCGCCCGGACTCACACCTGAGAGCTATTACTACCACGCGTACCCAATACCGATTCTGTTTTGAGCGCCATCTTGTAAGATGTTAAAACACTGATGTTGCCCCTTACAAAGCCTTAGTTAAGGGAGCATTATATTAGCAAAATATATATTAATAACATTTATTCTTACATTTCCGGATACTCCATATGTACGAATATCCTAACTTTGCTATTGTCAAGTTTATCAAAAACACTATATGTGCACGTCATGTGAACATCCGCAACCATATTAGAAGGACAGCGGTCATTTTTTAATATCTTTAACACTAAATCAGAACTCTACAGCAGAGCATGAAATGTGCTAATTGTCTAATGTTCTATGTTTAAAAATGGCTGCAATGTTTAGACAACCTAATAGTTTTTAATGTAAATCTAAGACGTTATCTTGTGTTAGTATCGTCGATGTATTTAACACTATCCTAACAGTTATCGCGGCTGCTTAAAATGAATCCGAAATTTTATCAGACCATAGACCCATCCTGTTCATAATAATCATCACACATCACATCTCCAGTGCGCATATACCCCATAAGATAATCAAAGGACGCAACTGGAAGAATATTGACCCCCAGCAGATGCAATACATTCTGCCATCCTCTGAACCCAACCTAAAACATGAGACAAATCAAGCAACAGGTAACTTCACTAACTGGATTAAATCTGCAGTAAACTTACTAGCACCAGAAAAAAGCATCACCAGCAAGCGCACAAAGAAATCCGAGCCCTGGTTCTGTTATGACTTACGCAAACAGAATCAGCTCTGCAGAAAGGCAGAGACTGGAGAAGCAACTACTCAAACCGATAAAACTTTATACTACCAATCATTGAACATTTATAAAAAAATGTTACTGGACAAGAAAAGTAGCTACTTTTCAGACAAAATCCAGCAGGCTGGCAACTCCAGCAAAGCTCTTTTTTCAACATTGAAGAAGCTAGTCAAATTTCCCGAACCACAAAAAAAGGACATTAGCATAGCTTTCTGCAACCAACTAGCAGGGCTTTTTAAGGACATAGCACAAATAATCTTCTAATCCCTCTCAGACAGGGACGACGGCTTGGTAGTCACCCCCGACACAACCTCCCCATGCCCCACCCATGTTTTGGACTCCTTTGTGCCACCAAACATAGAACAGGTAGAGCAGACAATTAAATCAATTAAATTCGGGGCACTCTCAGACCCCTGTCCTCCCAACGTATTTCATATGGCACCATATACAATCAGTGAAGAACTTAGTATACTTTTTAACGAAATAATTATCCCAGGTGTCTTTCCAGATGCATGGAAAATAGTATGAATTCTCCCATTATTAAAAAAAACCCAATCTATATCCCAATGACAACTGCAGTTACAGACCAATTGCACGGATCCCTTTCATGGCCAAGGCCCTGGAAAAATACTTAACACCCAACTTATGACCTTCATCTCCTCGGCAGACCTGCTGGACTACTCACAGTATGGTTTCCGACAAGGACATGGCACTGAAACCACCGTGATCATGGCAGTAGAGGAGATTCGGGCAATACTGGACACGGGTGCTAAGGCCGCTTTGATCCTGCTGGATCTGTCGGCGGCCTTTGACACCGTGAACCATTAAATCCTAATCAAAAGGCTCCAAGAGGTGGGAATCAAGAACTCTGTTCAAATCATTTCTGAACAACAGATACCAACATGTTCAGGTTGGGGACTCCTGCTCAGAACAGTTTAAACTACCTTGTGGGGTGCCGCAGTGCTCCTCTTTAAGCCTCAACCTGTTCAACCTTTATGTGACCATCAGGCAATTTGGCTTCACATGTATATCTTATTCTGATGACACCCACATTGTGGTGTCCGTCTACAGCAAGCCTGAGGAAACAGCTGAGCGTTTTAACCAATGCATGTCCCACATAAACCAGGGGATGGGGACAAACTGTCTAAAACTCAATGAAACCAAAACTGAGGTCCTCCTACTGGGCCCTGACACATCCTTATGGTCTCAGAACTGGTGGCCTTCCCGTATGGGTGCCCACCCTACCCCAGTCCACAAAGTGAGGATCCTAGAAGTAATTTTTGATGACAGACTGACCTTCAAATACCAGGTCATCATAGTGTTCTCTTTGGTGTTTCTCACACTAAAATCAATCCACAAAGATCGCTCCTTCATTCCCCCTGAAGCAGCACAAACACTAGTAACAGCCCTAGCCAGGCTTAGACTGGACTATGGAAATGCACTATACTTAGGCCTTCAGAAAGAGCTCATGGTTAAACTTCAGCGAGCGCAAAATGCTGCCGCCAGAATGCTGTTAGACGTTCCCAAATTCCAGTCCATCTCAGAAGCCTTGAAAAACTACATTTGCTTCCTATGAAGAAAATAATTGATTTCAAAGCCCCATGTCTAGCATACAAAGCTGTTCATGGAAATGGACCAACATTCTTGAAGCAACACACCACATAGTACCATCCGTCAATGCACCTACACGCAGCACATAGCAAACTCTTCAAGACACCACATTTCACGAAAGCGAGCTGGAGAGGTAGAAGCTTTGTCTTGGGTACTGTGAGGATGTGGAACTTGCTTCCGTTATATATCAAAAGCCGCTCAACACTGCTCAGTTTCAGAAAACTACTAAAGGCATGGCTCTTTTCAAACTAAAAATATACCATCTCTGGCAATCTACTCCGCAAAGCACCTAGATGTCCCTGGGCAATTGTGCACTATATAAATTCTACAAATATATCAAATCAAATCAAACCTGTGCCTCTGCACAATTCTTCTTCCAGGTGTAGCCAGACCCTGCACCACACACACCAAACAACCTGGCAGCATGTTGCACGAGGTGGGGGTGAAGAGGAACACCCTGCACAGAAGCTCAGGGGCATGGCATCCCTCCTCCTCATACCTATATTCCACTCATGTCAAGCAAACGGAGTCAACTCACAAAATTAAGACTCACACTGCATATGAACATCCACTGAACTGTCCACACCGCCTGTCAAGTCACTTAGACACACCCCACACTCACACACAGCCAAATACCCATACCAGATGTCAGTAGCAATGGAGGACAATAAATGGGCTAGCCATAAGTGAAATGGACAGTGCTGGAAAGCCATGGGGCAAGCCACAAACCATGTGTACATCACATGCAAGAGAAGAAACATATGAGACCACCCGTAGGCCATCAAATCAGACATGGGTGGCACAGTGAGTGAAATTAAACCAAAGTGACCTCCATGCAACAACTCAGGAAGACATCAAGGCAAGCCATGGCCATGCATAAGCACAGGAATGATGGGAAGTGTCTGAAGTCAAACAGTGATCAGCTACACATCTGTGTCAACTTACTTGACATGGGTATGTCATCAGCACAACACACCTGGCTCATTGTCACAATCCCTGACTCTCAAACCCAAGTTGGACCTTCACACATACCCCTCCTCTACCCACCTCACACCTGCAGCACTCAACACCAGTGTTAAACACAGAGAATTGTACAAATGATGTCCTGTGAGTTCACTGATAAACAATCACACTCCCGGGGTGCATCCACAAACATCACATACACACTAAGGGATGCCTAAACCAATGCTGACACAAAAACAATAGACAAACACATACCTCACAAACAACATACACAGAAGTCCAACAATCCCACATACGTCTACCCATACATTGGAAAGGCAATAGGACCCCAGACAGAACAGGAGTACAGAACATTGTCACTCGGGATCAACACACTAACACCATACCCCAACACAAACAAGAATTGCATCATCTCAAAACAATCATGAACACAAACTGGGATCAATGGAACAATAAGTGAACACAGACAGAGACACCACACCACCCATCAAGTCAACATGGTGTCACAGTGTACCACAAGCATGCACATGCACAATACAGACTAGTGACATGTCAAGATAAGAGGACATAGCACCAATCTCCACTCAAAACAAGCCCAGTAACAAGAATACACCTTGCTGCATGTGACAGACACACAAGTAATGCACACTACACTTGCAACACACATCAGCATGTGTCACAATGCACAAACTACACACACACACACACAATGTCATTCAAATAGAACATCACACACACAGCATCAGTTAGCAGGAAGAGCCAACACAGGCCAAACACTGCATACATCCACAACAAAAACACAACAGATGCACATGCCAATCCATCACACAGCAAACTCAGCTGGACATCAGGGGGATGCACACCAGGCAAGTACAAGGCAACATACACTGACAGCATTGCATGAACAACAAGCAGTGTGTGCACACCAACCACATCAGTAGCACACACATCTCTATGTCACAACATGTACTCCCACAACACAAATCAGCACAGCACTCAGACAAGATCACACTCAGGAAGGGTAGCAGTACCTCAGCAAACACATATACAGCTTACCCAACACCCACATATGACCAGAGGGCTGTGCAGCACAAACGTTTGCACTGCACATGAACAACCATGACTGAAAACCAGTACAAGCAAATCACAAATACCTAATTGAGAAACCGTCCTGAGTGGCACATTGGTCCTGTGCACAGATCAGCACCACACACGAATAAAGTAACAAATGAAGTGTTGGGAGGCACACACACTGGCAACCCAAGGGGTAGGTGACACAAGAGTGAAGTGGTGCGTACGTCAGTAGTGGACAGGTCAGGAGTGTTCTGTACACAAACACATAGAGGAGTCACTCACAATAGGTAGACATCAGAAGCACAGATAGGGTATGGTATGACTTCACGCCAGTACACTTATCAAATATCACTGGGTGCAACGGATTCCCAGCGGATTACATATCGCTCTTAAACCATCACTGTGCAAAAACGCTAACAAATTTCAAGAGCGATGGTACGCAATTCTTAATAAATGTTCCCTAGATTTGATACTGTTAACAGTAAAAGAATTATCGAATCTACTGGAAGAATTGTCGAAGGAAATAGTTGAAGTCACCAACGAACTGACAAATATGATGTCAGCTGATGAATGGTCCAAAGTCCCAGAGGATATCAATATCCAAATGTCAGAAAATTCACAGGAGGTTAATGAACGTAAAATAAAAAAATATAAAAGAGACACCCTGGATTATAAACTCAGGGAAGTATTGTCGTATTTGATATGGCCGCGTTAGCGATTAGCTGAACCTACACGTTTTCCTGCTTAACTTGGCTATACATGAAAACGCCATTTTGAATGTTACGACGGCCATCTTAGATCATAAGCGGCCTCGTGGCTAGCGTGCCCTTTAGTCCGTTGTCCGTACCACTGACCACTTCAGTTTGCCCAGCAACAGGCTATTTTTAGTACTGGTCAAGCTCGTACATGCGCAGTCCCCACTGACCAG
Source organism: Lissotriton vulgaris (assembly GCF_964263255.1). NCBI lineage: Eukaryota > Metazoa > Chordata > Amphibia > Caudata > Salamandridae > Lissotriton > Lissotriton vulgaris. The sequence goes on from NC_141687.1 coordinate 2,072,415,063, forward strand.
TCGTCCCTCAGGAATGTGCCGCCAAACTGACCAGCGGAGTAGTAAACCCTCCAATGAGCTGGCTGTGTTCCAAAACATGACCATATATGTACATAATGTCTTGTAACTTTGTGCCGCCTATCTTTATTACCTGAAAACTGTATAAAAGACGGGGTCACACCGATGTTCGGTGTGATACCTCTTGCATTACCGAAGGGTGCTGTATGAGTGTACCACCACCCCATGGGGTCTTAATAAACTTGTTCTTTGACTTTTACAGTTTCCGTGCCAACAGTTCTTGAGTGTAAGTGGGTTATCTACGGAGCATGTAGGCCTTGGGAACCCTGATTACTACAAATTGGCGACCACGAAGGGACTCATCGGCGACTCGGATGCCCGAAGGAGAGGTTGTGACGAAGGCTTGGAAACTCGCCATGGACGCGCGCTGCCACTGAGTGACCCGAGTCTTGGCACCCACGGTGTTTCTTCCTTTCCTTCTGATCTGACCTTCCAGGTGGCGCCGGTCTCCGACTGAGTTTTCGATCGTCTGCGTTGCTGGGAAAGTGCCGTTTGGCTGATTTGATCACAAGACCTTGGCAGTTGGAATCTGGACATTTGAGATTTTGGGTAAGATTTGTGTTCGGTAAGGTAGTCTTCGGACGCTTACTGAAGTTCTATGATTTGTGTTCGGTAAGGTAGTCTTTGAACGCTTACTGAAGTCCTATGATTTGTGATCGGTAAGGTAGTCTTTGGACGCTTGCCGGAGTCCTATGACCTATGATTTTGATTTGAGTTAGCTAACGTTTGTGAATTTGTGAACTTTGAATCTATATGTGTAGTGCACTTCACATAGGCAGGCATGTAGAGATGTTTCTCTAACTTTGTTTTTTTTTTCCTCTGAGCAGCACATTTGTGTGAAGTACTGTAAGTGCCATTTTATACGGTGTCACGCTTTCGTGATACTTTTTGAACATGCCTGTTTTAAGCACACTCCGAGGGATGTGCTGTTTTGGAAATGGTACCACAATTAGGTTAGCGGAAGCACAGCCGGCTCCCCCAGAAGGAACACCAAACAGGGATATGTATATCAACTTTGGCCTTCCCCCTATAATGTACAGCAAATTATGGCATAGGTACACCAAATCTGATCCTGAATTGCAATGGCCTCTACATGGGTCGTTCGATTTACGTAAAGTACAGTTTGTGGAACAATGTTTGTTTCAACGCAGGTCTAGACAAAATATGTTTGATTGTGTGCGAATGTGGGAGAAAGCGGTGCGTGAACGAATGAAGCGTGAAGTTGCCTTGGCGGACAAAGAACAGCGCAAGGCTGCTCGAGATAAGGCTTTACAGCTTGAGGAAAAAGAGGCTCAGGAGAAAAGAGAGAGGGAGGAACGGGAACGTAAATTGCAAACGACTGGTCAATTTCCTATTCGCCGACCGCTTTATCCTGTCCTTAATAATGAAATTGATGATTTTTCATTGCTAGATCGGTCACCGCCTCCGTACGTTTCGCCTACGGCTCCAGATGCAGATTCGGAAGATGATGGACAGGATAAGCCGGAAAAGAAGGGTGTATCCGCTCTCAGGTTTACTGCGGAGAGGTCCGCACATTTACGTAGTTGGGCTCGTAAAGTGAATAAGAACTGTGTTTCTCAGTCTGAGGTGATTACGGAAAGGGGTAGTTGGACGGATCAGGAATTACTGTATTTTCTGTCTACTTTGGCGGACGAAGTTGTTACCGCGTATCGTCAACTTTCAGATACGTTAGAATCTAAAGCTGTGTCAGTTCATCGTGAGAATCTGGATAAAGGTTTATTTGCTCTTACAGATGTTGATGACCTTTTCAAGCAACTGGTCCAGCTGCGAGATGAGACCACCAGATTGCGGGAGGAGCGGAAAAAGAAACAAAAGGAGTCCGGGCCGGAGTCTAGCGAGCGGTCTAAGGAGTGTTCTCTCCGGGGTTCAGATAAGAGTTCTACACTGCATGTTATGCCTATGCGTGAAGCCGCACCTTTGTATGTCCCTCCTAAAGGGCAGGGTACAGATGACGATAAATTGTCTAAGGATGCGAAGGGATATTTTATATATAACTGGGTGTATACTCCTTGGAATAGAGCGGATGTTATGGCATTGAAGAATTCTTTACCTGACCTTTGGAAAAATCCGGCGGCATTTTATGAAGGGGTGGAAGGGGCCATTTCGTCTTGTGTGATGACTCTTGTTGATATAGATCTGTTCTTTGGTTTAATTCTTCCACCTGATATGTGGAAACAAATTCGTAAAAATAATGATGAAACAATTCTGGGGGGGACATGGAAAGAAATAAATCAAGCAGATTTAGATAGGGAACCTGCATGTAAGCCATGTGACCTGATTCTAGACCTTCCGGCGGCTATCCTGACTAAACTAAAAACGCTTGTTCCTTCTAAAAAGATTGATTGGACCATGTTAGCTTCGTGCAAACAAAAGCCTGATGAAACGGTTTCAGATTTCTTTACACGCTTCGAGGAGGCGTTCCATGATTATAGTGGTCAATCTTTAACAGATGATACGGGTAGGCATTTGTTCGTAGATAAGTATGTGGCTAATCTCCTACCGGAGATTGCAAAACGATTGAAGTCGAGTTAAAGTTCCTGGGCCACGGCGACCCCTGCGTCTTTGTTAACTATGGCTCAGTATTATGAGCGACAGGAGTTGGAGGCTAAAGAAAGTGTTGATAAGAAGGTGAAAGAATTGAAAACGAAGGTGATGTTGGCACAGGTTCGGGGAACACAGGGTAGAGGGAATGATAGAGGTAGACGTGGCGGAGGAAATGCGTCGTATGGTCGTACGGATATAGCGGAGGATCAATGTGCCTATTGTAAAGAGTTTGGGCATTGGGCTGACGATTGTCCGGTACTTCGTGAGCAGCGTAGCCAGCGTGGTCGAGGAGGCGGTAGGTCGAGAGGCAGCTATACGGGGGCGAGAGGTGACGGAGGTGATCGTGGAAGAGTTGAGGAAAGGGGCCGTGGCCAGGACGAACGAAACACGTTTGATAGACGAAACCAATATCAGATATCGGAGGGTGAGAATGTGGAACACCAGGATTATGTGCATGCATAGGACTGCGTAGGATGGGGTACGGAATCAATTGAAGTGCCGGTAGATCAGAAGGGTCCATATGTAACAGCGGGTATTCTGGGTTCTACTGATCAATTTCTAGTCGACACAGGGGCTACTCGTAGCGCTTTGTCAAAAAACTTGGTTCCGAGGGCTCCACTGTCTGGCGAAATGATAACATGTGTAGGGTTCGATGGCACACCCTCCCCTAGCCCATTGTCAAAACCCCTTGCACTTTGTCTTGACAAGTTTTTCAGTTTTGGTCAATTTTTGTTATCGCCCCATACACCAGATAATATCCTGGGCATTGACTTGCTTAAATATTTTCGAGCTACGATACGGTGCGCTCCTGAGGGAGTGCGGGTTATCCTGAATGACAATTATCCTGACTCACATAGGTTTTGTACTATATTAGACATTCCAGCTTTGGACTCTCTACCGCATACGTTATGGGCGACCTCAGATACGGATGTGGGAGAGATGCGTATTCCACCTATTCACATTACTGTTAAGGAGGGGGCCTCTCTACCACGAGTACCACAGTATAAGATTTCGAGAGAAGGTGAAATTGCCTTGACACACATTGTTCAGGATTTGATAACTGCAGGAGTGGTGGAAGAGGTTCCTTATAATGTTTGTAACAGCCCTATTCTTCCGATCCTTAAGAGAGATACTGACGACAAAGTCTATCGGTTTATTATTGACTTGAGAGAGATTAACAAAATTGTCATTCCCCAATACCCGGTGGTATCCGACATTACGACCTTGCTTACATTGGTGCCACCAACGGCCACGACCTTTAGTGTAATTGATTTGAAAAACGCGTTCTTTTCCATCCCTGTCCATCCTGATAGCAGATATTTGTTTGGCTTCACGTTAAATAATAAATCGTATAGATTTTGTCGTGTTCCCCAAGGTTACACTGAGAGCCCGAGTATCTACAGTCAGGCTTTGAAAAGACAGCTTGATTCCTTTGAATTACAGACTGGCGTTGTCCTCATCCAGTATGTGGATGACCTTCTGCTCGCTGCAGACTCTTATGCACAATGTGAAGAAAGTACAATTGCGTTGCTTTCTTTTCTGGCACAGAATAATCACAAGGTTTCTAAGAAAAAGCTTCAATACTGTAGACCCAAGGTGACCTACCTCGGTCATCTTTTGTCTAAGGAGGGGCGTGCATTAACATCTGATCGAATTCAAGCAATTTTAGACACACCAGTCCCCCGCACACAGAGAGATGTACGTGCCTTTATAGGATTAACGTCCTTTTGTAGACAGTGGATCATGGGGTTTTCACACATTATAAAACCTTTGCTAGCGTTACTGTCCAAAGCTACACCAATGCCCCTTGAATGGACAGATGAATGTCAGAACGCTTTTGAACAATTGAGGCAGGCTCTTTGTTCTGCACCCGTGTTAGGTACACCAGACTATACAAAACTTTTTACATTATACGTGCACGAGAACGATGGGTGCGCGTTGTCAGTGTTAGTGCAAGCACACGGGGATAAGCAGAGACCATGTGCGTATTTCTCTGCCATTCTTGATCCTGTAGCACGAGGGTTGCCTGGGTGTTTTCGAGCAGTGGCAGCAACAGCAGTAGCAATACAACAGAATACACAAGGGCTGAGGTATACGCCCAAAGACGGAAGAACCAGCCTTATTCTCAAAACACAGACACTTCATCGTCAGGTAGTGAAAGTAGTGCGAGACCTTTCAAGAGAGAACTTCAGGAACTACAGAAACAGGATCAAAAGCCCGAGAAGAGATACCCATACAATCCACCTCAGGACTGTCTTATTTAGAGAAAGGCCAAGAAGGCACAGAAGACCTAGGAGGGGGAAAGGACAAAGAGAAAGAGCATCCGAACACCAGAAGCACCACCCAACCGAAACAGGACAAGAATAAAACACCGAAAGAAACCCAGTCATAAATATATCAGACTATGAGTTAACACCGGAGGAATTGAAACTATTACAAAGAGGAACATCATATGTCCCAACAACGCACAGCAACAGGTTGGAATTTGAAATAAGTGTTTTTAAACTCATGAGAAAACTTCGACTGGGAAATTACTTTGATAAAGTGTTACAAAACCAAAGACCCAATGAAGGTCAAGATGAATTACGTGGACTAAGAAACAAAAGCACTTACATGACACCCACTAGCCATAGAACGTTAGATCTTTTTGAAAATTTGTTCACACAAGATGTGGCACAAATCAATTACAGAAAGAAGGTAACAAAATATTTAACTCAAAAAGACTGGACCACCCTGAAGAAATTAGCAAGCAACCCCAACATAGGGTCCGATTCCGATTCGGGAAACAAATCCGTATGACGATTCGTATTCGAAGCCGTTTCCGTACGAATCGTACAAATCTGTCCGAATCGCGTAGTACGATCCGTAGGATAGAAATACGTCCAAATCCGTGCGAACCATACGAAAAACAAGACAAAATTCATACGAATTAGACTCTTGCAGTGAACCGTACGATTCGTAAACATGCCGTACGACCCGCCAAGTACGTTCCGGACATGGTAATGAATACGTGATTCGTACGGAACACGTCACATATAGGCAATTCGTATGGAGAGCCACACATTCACATATGCACCGTACCCCTAAACGCAAGGGGTGTACGCACGGGCTGTACACACCATACACCTACGGCCTTGGGGGGTACGAACCGTACCCCTATGCACCGTATGCCAACATTCATGGGGTGTACGAACTGGAACATACGCACCCTACCCCTGAAATCCAGGGGTGTACGCACCATACCCCGACGCACTGTAACCCTGCTATCATGGGGTATACGCACCATACCCGGGGGGGGGGGGGTCCATTTTGTACGTATTTCGAGGCGAAATCTGCTTTTACGGATGTTTTAAGCTTCCGTAGAAAAAGAGTCGTATGGAGTGTTGTCGATACGATTCGTACTTGCTGGGTCAGAAAATACAGCTCCGATCCGTACGGACATCGCGTACTGCGTGTTCCGAATGTGATTCGTACAGATCAGTGAGTTGTACGGTCTTCGGTACGATTCGTACGGTGAACTGCTTTGGGTACACATCGTACTTGGTCGTACGTACGGGTACGGTTCTTCATACGAATCGTACGGGAAAAAAGCTCTGTACCGCTATTCGGAGTGAGGTTCCGTGACAATTGTAAGTGGTGTTTTCGACTCGCACGAATATGGTCGAGTCTAGTATCTATGAACCGCAAATGACGAGTTTAGTAAGTGTGCGCAGTTTCGCTGTGCTAACTTAAACCGTTCGTTTGTTACGTGGGCTTCTCATCTGTACCCACGGGTTCCATCTTAGATACGGCATCCATTTTGTCTCTTGCCCTCAAGTAGTCAGCGAACGGACGCTGTCCGCTTCGCGACCCTGGGACTCCCAAGATATTTGCGGAAGACACATGTCCTTTGAAGGTGTCTTTATGACGAGGGGGTTGCTACTGTAAGGCAGATGGCGCCGCTCGAGGCTCATCTTGCCGCACGGACTTATTGTCTCAGCCGTGCATCTCATTAGGCACGTCCCTTTGATGCTTGTATCTCGTGCTTCCCGACACCTCCCCTTTTACGCCCTTTCCGATCTCCCCACTGTCTCCGTCTTCCTCTGCACCTGTCTTCGTTCCTGTTTCGATCTACTTTACTGCTGATTGGAATTTGCTAATGGTGGGAAGATGGATTTTTACAGTTGGGAACCGTCAAATGTTTCCGCACTTATGTTCCGGACCTTGTATGTTTCAAAGCGACCAAAGCGACCCCTCTGGGAGCTAGATGTGGGAACTGAGTTGTAAACCTTTGTGTTCAATGTTAGCCTATGGGAAAAAACTGTATAAAAGGAGCGATCCACAAAACCAATTTGAAGCAGTCTCCCCAAGTTGCACGTGGTGTACTTGTCGTGACTTCTGTGTTCCCTGCAGTAAATAAACCTTGACTCTTTGACGCCGAAGGAAGTGTCCCGTGTCTCTGTGACTTGTACGCCGGAGCAGGTTACCCACGAAGGTTTCAGGTGTTGTGCCCTGGCACCGCTGGGTCCAAAAGAACCCAGTCCTTCAGTTGGCGCCCAACGTGGGGCTGCATCAGTGGTACCGGTCCAAGCCCGACGATCGTGAGGAACTTCGTGTGAAATCTCCGAGGGAAGGTGCACCCGCTTCATCGATCCTGTTGTCGAAATAAGTGGCCCGAAGACTTTTCCCGCGAAGATTCCCGCCTCCTAACGGCTGCGACGGACTGCTGCCCTGACTGTAGACCTGTTTTGGCGCCTGGCGTAGACCTTGGTATAGCGAGACGATTGACGGGCCTTCCTGAGGACGCCATTGATCTTTGAGTTAAGTATTTGTGGGTCGCTCCCAGAATCCTTGGTTGTAAACACTTTATCGAGTGTTTTTGTTGTAGACACTTTAGCGAGTGTCTTTGTTGTAAACACTAGTGTTTGTTTTTGTTGTACACGCTGTGTGAGTGTTTTTGTCGGTGACACTTTGCTAAGCGTACTTTGTTGTTGTATTTGTTTGACGACTGCAGCCGCCAAAGACCGAGGGTTTTGTTTTTGCTGGGACTTGGTAAATCCCGTAACCCTTGAAGTTTGTGAAACTCGGCTAGCGTGCAAGATGCCTGGTCGCAGTACTTTGTTCAGTTGCTTTAGACCTTGTGGTGCGGATTCCCTGCTGGAGGACTCGTGTCCGATACCTCCGGTAGGAACTCCTACTTATGACCTATATAGCAAACATGGGCTAGGCCCGATTGCTTTTAACGATTATTGGATAAAATATACAAAGAAAGACGGCGATCTTCGTTGGCCACCTCACGGTAGCTTCGAAGCGTCGATCTTAGATAATTTGGAAATAAAGTTGTTCGAACGCAAATCTAGGCCGGCCATGTTTGATGCCTTTCGGTTGTGGCGCAAAGAAGCCCGACAGAAAGAGATCAGACAGAATAAACGTAGTGAGCGAGATAATGTTGCTACTATTGTGAAGAAAGCTGAGCAGTTTCAGCGTGATAAGGAGGATAAGGATAAGGAAGTGTTTGAGAGGTTGCAACGTATGACCATAGATAAATGCTATCCTGCTTTGCCTACGGAGTCGGATAAGAAGGAAGAGGCAGTTGAGGATCCTTTAATGTCCTATCTTATGAAGTCGCCACCTCCGTACGTACAGGGTACCACAGCTCCTGTGGTCCCTGCCGTACCTGTTCTTCCACCTGTTATTCCTCCACCAGTTCCTCAACCTGCACCCGCTCTTCCGACTGTTCCTGCTCCTGTGCCTGTTTCTATCCCTACTGCTCCTCCGCTTCCACATACTCCTGCTCGCACTACTGCTCCTGTGTTGTTAACCCCTGTTGTTGCTACTGCTTCTACTCCTTCTCTTGTTAGTCCTGTGTCTTATTCTTGTCCCTCTACCCGTAATCGTAATTCTCCCATTGCGACAAACTTCTTTCAGTCGCTCGGACCTGTTTTTGGGTCTGCTGGTTCTGATGGTCCTCAGAGACGTAGCCAGCTCCCTGCTAATAGAGAACGCGCTGCGCTCTACAATATGGCGATGGGTTGGATGGACAATCCACAGAGAAATCCACCCCGAGTTGTTCTTGAAACATTTAGTCAATTCAACATACCGACTCAGAGATATGTGTTTGACGAAATGTGTAAACTTTTGCATGACCAGATAGCGGCCGTTGCGCCTGACGAGGTGCTGACCGCCCTGTCTAATCTTCGGCTTCAGTTCGCTACTGGACTGATAGTCGATACTAATGTCCGGCGTGCTATCGAGCAGTTGCTGTCTTTTCGTCTAGCTCCTATTCCTCACGCACTGTTTGTTGAGGATCTTGAACGCCAACAATCTGAGTCTGGCCAATATCCTATGCGTGAAGTTCCGCCAGTTTGGATGCCAGGTAATCCTGGGGCGAATCCCCCGGTTCCGCCATTTTTCCAGAGAGTATGGATACACCTCCCATGGAAACGATCGGAAGTGCTTCAGGTGAAACAAACTTTGCCCGATCCTCGCAAAAATCCTGCTGGGTATTACAAAGAATTATCGCAGCTTGTGGATGCTACTGTAATGAATCTTGCCGATATCGACATGTTGTTCGGTAACGTTGTACCGCAACCGGTATGGGCGAAGATTCGTCAGGAAAATCACGCAAACGAACTAGGTGGTACTTGGGCGGCCATTGTAGCGGCAGATGGGTTGCAAGTCGGAGGCGCTAAGCCTGAGCAGCTGATTGAACTTCTTCCCCAGCGGATCATTACGTTAATGAAGACGCTTATGCCAGCTATGAGGGTGAATTGGGACAAGTTGTCGGCCTGTAAGCAGAAGAAAGATGAGAGTGTTTCAGACTTCTTTACGAGGTTTGAGGAAACATTCGTTGATCATAGCGGACAGGATATGGGTACTGAGGGTGGACAACGGCTGTTTGTGGATAAATTTGTATCGAACTTATTGCCCGACTTGTGCAATAAATTGAAGAATTCAGAAAGTGCGTGGGCCGTTTCTACCTCAGCTCAGATTCTGGCTACGGCACAATATTATGAAAATAGAGAAAAAGAGGAAACTGACCGCGCTGATAAAAAGACAAAAGAACTGAAAACTAAAGTGTTGTTGCAGCAAGCATATCCGCCGCGTTCTAATCAGAATGCGTCTCAACAGAATAGATCACAGTCGCAATCGAATCGATCGCAGTCGCGTAATGATTCCTCTTTCCAAAGATCTTCGTTAGGGTACAATCAATGTGCTTATTGTAGACAGGAGGGACACATTAAATTTGATTGCCCTGCTTTAAATGACCGTAATAGTGGTAATTCGTCTAGAGGAGGCCGTGGTGGTTCACAGAACGCATCACGTGGTAGAGGTCGTGGTGCTCAGAACGACCGTTCTGACAATTCATCAAATTCTAATAACTGTTTCGATCAACGCGGATCATCACAAGGACGATCGGCGCAGTACAATGTAGACGATTATTACGTCGATCAGGGAACTGACGATAGTAATTACTAGGACAGCCAAAGACAAGGAGAGGGAGTGGTATCAGTTCCGGTTGATCAGAGAGGGCCTTACGTCGCAGTTGCTACATCGGGCGTCGTTGAGCCTTTTCTGTTGGACACTGGTGCAGCGAAAAGTTCTATCATGCATTCGAAACTCCCTGGCGCACCTTTGTCTGGCTTAACAAATGTATCCGTTGGATTCTCTGGCGCCCCCGTTAGCAATCCAGTTTCATGCCCTTTGCCCCTCAAAATTGGGCCTCGTGAGCTTGATGCTCCGTTGATTTTAACCACTGGTTGTGGTGAAAATCTTTTGGGTCTGGATTTGCTTAAACGTTTGTATGCAACTTTGTATTGTTCTCCTGCGGGTGTAAAGCTTACGTTCGGAGAGAAAGTAGTCTCTCCCATGTATTTGTCCCTCGATAAGCTTCCACCGGAATTGGATTCTCTTCCTGCGTCTTTGTGGGCGACGGGTCCAAATGATGTGGGCCTACTTGATATCTCCCCTTATGTTGTTCAGTTGAAATCTAATGTGCGATTGCCACGTATTCCCCAATATCGTATCTCCCTGGATGGTGAACGAGCTTTGTTAGCGATCATCTATGATTTGATCGAGAAAGATGTTATTGAGGAGACACGGGGAAACGTGTGCAACAGCCCTGTACTGCCCATTCTTAAACGCACTGATCCTACCAAATCGCCTGTTTATCGTTTTGTTATCGATTTACGGGAGGTAAATAAAATTGTGGTTCCTCAATTCCCTGTTGTGCCTGACATCACGGCGCTACTGACTCTGATTCCAGCTACTGCTTCGTGGTTTTCGGTGATTGATTTGAAAAATGCGTTTTTCAGCATCCCGATTGCCGAAGAGAGCAGGGACCTTTTCGGTTTCTCTCTTGGTGGACGTAGCTTCCGGTTCAAACGCGCTCCTCAAGGCTACTGTGAAAGTCCATCGATTTACAGTCAAGCTTTGAAGGGTCAACTAGATGCGTTTAGGTTGCCAGTTGGTGCGGCCTTAATCCAATACGTCGACGACTTATTGGTGGCTGCTGATACTCAGGACATTTGCAAAATTGCTACGATATCGTTGCTGCAACATCTCTGTGAGTTAAATCACAAGGTGTCACCTTCTAAACTCCAATATTGTTGTCAAGAAGTAACCTACCTAGGTCACTTATTGTCAAAGGAGGGAAGGAGATTGACCCCAGAGAGAATTGCAGCGATTGCGCGAATGGCTGTGCCACAAACCCAGAGAGATGTGCGTGCCTTTCTAGGTATCACGTCGTACTGCAGGCAGTGGATTCCTAATTTTTCATTGCTAGCGAAACCATTGGTGGCTCTTACGTGCAAGGATGTTTCAACTCCTTTACCATGGACGGAAGAATGTCAGAAAAGTTTTTCTGAATTACGTGATTCATTGTGCTCGGCTCCTGTGTTAGGTACCCCTGATTACAGCAAGCCGTTCACGTTATATGTTCACGAGAGGGAAGGTTGTGCGTTGAGTGTCTTAACGCAACCTTTTGGTGGTAAGCAACGTCCATGTGCATATTTTTCCTCGACCTTAGACCCAGTAGCTAGAGCATTGCCGAGTTGTTTGAGAGCAACTGCGGCAGCTGCGGTCTCCATCCGACAATCAGCAGGATTGGTCATGGATAATATGCTTACGGTGATGGTTCCGCATGCAGTCGATACTCTTTTGAATCGAACGAAAACTCAGCACTTGACGAGTGCGAGGTTATCTGGGTACGAATTGACGCTCTTGGCAAGCCATATTCAGATAAAACGTTGTAATGTCCTAAATCCGGCAACCTTGTTACCGATTAGTGCAGAGTCAGATGAAGTAGCAGAACATGACTGCTACTTGCGTACAGAGGAGGAAACAAAAGGTCGAGTGGACCTTAAAAACACCCCATTGGAAGACCCTGACGGCACCCTGTATGTGGATGGGTCATGTTTTAAATTGCCGAATGGTGATGTGACTACTGCTTATGCTGTTGTGACGTTGAATACTGTTGTTGAGACTGCGAGATTGAATCAGAATTCTGCCCAAGCTGCAGAGCTGATTGCTCTTACTAGAGCATGTATATTAGCAAAAGGTAAACGTGTGAATGTGTACACCGATAGCCAGTATGCTTTCGGTGTAGCGCATAGCTTTGGACGGTTGTGGCGAGAGCGTGGTTTCTTCACGTCGCATGGCACGAAAATACAGCATGGCCAGCTCGTGAACGATCTTTTGGATGCATTGACTTTGCCTGCTCAAGTTGCAATTGTTAAGTGTAGTGCGCATCGTAAAGTGACGGATGATGTTGGTCGTGGTAATGCGTTTGCAGACGAGATTGCTAAGGAGACTGCCCGGAACCTTAGCACTCGAATGTATGTGACGAGTTCGGTTAGGTGGCCTACAGAATCAAGTATGTGTGAGAATACTATAGAGAGTGTGAAAGCAATACAGAATGAGGCCACTGACACTGAAAAGATGAAATGGAAAGAAAGTACGGGAAGGTTGGATGCGAATGGTTGCTGGATCGATTTGTCAGATCAGAAAAGATGGATGTTGCCTGATGCGTATGTACTGGCCGTTGTGACAATGGCACACGGGTTAGCACATATTAGCGCGAAAGGTATTTGCAAGTTGTTGGCTGATGTGTGGAAGAATGATGGCATTACGAAGTGTGCTGAACGCTTGGTGAAGAATTGTATGGTGTGTATAATGTACAATCCTGGCAAAGGAACCCCAACTCCCCCTGGCAGTTTTGCTCCTCCTTCGTATCCCTTTGAGGTGATCCAATTGGACTTCATCCATATGGAGCGATGCAATAACCTGAAATACGTTTTGGTTGTGGTTTGCGCATTCTCCCGATGGATTGAGGCCTATCCCCTCAAAGATAATACTGCTTTGTCTACTGCGAAAATCCTACTGAAGGAATACTTTCCTCGGTATGGAATGCCTAGAGTCGTGTGGTCAGATAACGGAAGTGAGTTTGTTGGAAGTGTGATGAAGAGTGTGTGTAAGGGCCTTGGAATTAATCAAAAATTCCATAGCGCCAATCATCCCCAGTCAGCAGGATTGGTTGAAGGTTACAATGGTACCCTTAAACTAAAACTAGCGAAGATTCAGGCTACGACTGGACTTTCGTGGCCTGACGCTTTGCCTCTAGCATTACTGTCAACTAGGGCGACTGTACACTCCCGACTAGGGCTTAGCCCCTATGAAATAGTGTTCGGCCGTCCTGCGAATGTGTGGGGGGTTCCTAGGCCAGGAATATTCGTTGATCTTGAGTATCCGATGTTGATTGACTACTTACATGACTTGACTGCTAAACTGAGATTAATTCATCAACAGGTTTACGACGCCTTGCCGACGCAGACGGAGGGTCCAGGCCACCAGCTCCAGCCGGGTGATTGGGTAGTCACCCGTAACTTCTCACGCAAGAAGAATCTGGACCCCCGTTTTGTTGGACCTTACCAGGTGCTCCTGGCCACGAGGACTGCCGTTCGTCTCGAGGGGCGGAAGAATTGGGTACATGCTACCCATTGTAAACGAGTCCCTATTCCTTTGCCGGCAGACCCGTGGGTGAGGAAAGGCATTGCGTCAACAGAAGCAGAGACATTGCCGGCGTTTGTACCTTTTAGCGACGCACAGCTTGTTGGTGAACACTCAGAGCGGCAGAAAGCCACTGTTGGAACATTGTCAGCAAAAGACTCAAGATCAAATCAACCAATTGATCAACAGGACGCTGTCTCTTCAACGGATCCTTTGTTCGACGAGCAGACACGTCCCGGGAAACATCGATATTCTTTGCGTTCTCATACTAAGGACAAATAAAAAAATTTTCTTGCTTTGCTGAAACTGATAACTGCAATATCCTCGTTTCCCCTGATCAACTTTGAACAATTCGTATCATTGAAAATTGTTTTGTACATGTATTAAGCTTTTTCCTTGTATCTTTTTCCTTCCTCAGCTGAACTTTTGTGCTAAATAAAATACATATTGTGTATTGAGGGCCGTAGGGCCGCGCGCGTACTTCCTTCTGGACAGTAGGTCTTGACGCTAGGTCAAAGGCCGTCGGTTCCTAGGAACTCCTGGGAATTGACTATTGCTGCATAGAACGAAGTGCGTCAAGAAACGTTGCGGACGGTCGTAGGGAAATGGCATTTTCGAAGCTGAACGATTTGGAAGGAGCTCAGGCGTACAGAGTCGAACTGCAGAAACTCAGTCGTACTAAATGTGTTGTATTCCAATTGTTTGTACTGTTTTTAACTGCTTCTGCATTCTTGGCGGGTGGGGTGTATTATGCTATGTCTTACTTCTTACTTGCTACCCCTACTCCTACTTCTTACCCTAACCTTACTTTTACTGCTACTACTGCTTCTCCTCATTCCTTTCACATTTTACCGGAACACGAACAAGCTAGACGTGTGGAATTCCGCAACAATTCCTTTATCCAGCTCCTCCATCAGCATCAGTTAGTGGTTAACACTACTAATTGTTGGGTGTGTGGGTTGATGCCACATACTACGGGTAAGGGAATTCCATATCTGGTACTGCCGTATAGTTCCCAAGGGTCAGCTCGAGCATACCAAACAATGCTTCGAAGCGCACTAGGTTTCCACCCCTCTCCAGAACGTTCCCCCAAACCTGGTCCTACCTCGTATCAATGGGTGTTATCGATGGCCATACAGGATTTGGAAGATGAGATCCATGATGCTTTTCTCATCCCTAAGGAAGAGGTACAGGCCTATAGGGTCCTAAGTAGAGGGGAATATAGTATGTTCGCCAATGAAAAGCAGCTTAAAAGCTCGTCTCCAATATGGGTCGTACCCCACACTGGTAATTTTTGTCTTGTGGGTCGTGGTTCGCAAGCCTCACTTGGAGTGAGTGCTTGCACTGAAAGTTACCTTCTGTCAATGTCCCCGACCCCTGTGCTTCTGGCTGCCAAGGGTACGTACTTCATCTGTCATGATCGTGCATATACATGGTTGCCCTCAGACTTCATGGGCTCATGTTTTGTTGCAAATCTGTTGCCTCCGACGTTCACTGTAGATGCCGATTACCATAAGACTAGAGTTGTACGAGGCGTAATTAGCGAAGAGGATACTGCCGGTCAAGAGGCAGGAGACTTTTTCAAGGGTTTCCTCCCGTTTTGGGGACCTATGGTTAATAGTAGGAACCTGAGACATTTGACTCGAGTGGTAGAATCGACAGCTAACATTACTGCCAGTGCCCTTGGTAATATCACCACAGAACTCCAGGCGGAGAGACTTATGACGTTGCAAAACCGTATGGTTTTAGATGTCGTCTTGGCAGATCGCGGGGGGGTATGTAAAGTGATCCATTCGAGCTGTTGCATTTTCATACCTGATAATGCTCCTACTGTCTATCAAGCCATCTCGAAGTTGCATAAGATCTCCGAATCCATACACGTGGATGTAGGGGATTGGACGTTACTCGGTTGGTTTTGGGGCCTGATGTCGACTTGGGGTTGGAAGATTCTGATGATCATCGGGGTTGTGGTAGTATTCCTGTTCACGTGTTGCCTTTGTGTGCAGTGTGGTCCTGCCTTATGTGGCCTCTGTGCTACAACGTGTATGAGACAACCACCTGTTACCAAGGGGACTCGGTCGGACAGAGCTATGCTACAACGACATCTTGATGGTCTGATGAATATCGAATATGATTCCGACTAGTGCTTGCCTACATGAGGGCAAAAGGAGCGTCTGAGGTTCCGTGACAATTGTAAGTGGTGTTTTCGACTCGCACGAATATGGTCGAGTCTAGTATCTATGAACCGCAAATGACGAGTTTAGTAAGTGTGCGCAGTTTCGCTGTGCTAACTTAAACCGTTCGTTTGTTACGTGGGCTTCTCATCTGTACCCACGGGTTCCATCTTAGATACGGCATCCATTTTGTCTCTTGCCCTCAAGTAGTCAGCGAACGGACGCTGTCCGCTTCGCGACCCTGGGACTCCCAAGATATTTGCGGAAGACACATGTCCTTTGAAGGTGTCTTTATGACGAGGGGGTTGCTACTGTAAGGCAGATGGCGCCGCTCGAGGCTCATCTTGCCGCACGGACTTATTGTCTCAGCCGTGCATCTCATTAGGCACGTCCCTTTGATGCTTGTATCTCGTGCTTCCCGACACCTCCCCTTTTACGCCCTTTCCGATCTCCCCACTGTCTCCGTCTTCCTCTGCACCTGTCTTCGTTCCTGTTTCGATCTACTTTACTGCTGATTGGAATTTGCTAATGGTGGGAAGATGGATTTTTACAGTTGGGAACCGTCAAATGTTTCCGCACTTATGTTCCGGACCTTGTATGTTTCAAAGCGACCAAAGCGACCCCTCTGGGAGCTAGATGTGGGAACTGAGTTGTAAACCTTTGTGTTCAATGTTAGCCTATGGGAAAAAACTGTATAAAAGGAGCGATCCACAAAACCAATTTGAAGCAGTCTCCCCAAGTTGCACGTGGTGTACTTGTCGTGACTTCTGTGTTCCCTGCAGTAAATAAACCTTGACTCTTTGACGCCGAAGGAAGTGTCCCGTGTCTCTGTGACTTGTACGCCGGAGCAGGTTACCCACGAAGGTTTCAGGTGTTGTGCCCTGGCACCGCTGGGTCCAAAAGAACCCAGTCCTTCAGGAGGGCATTTTCCTGAATCGGAATCAGCCCCATAGTGTTCCAAAAAGCGGACAAAGGTGGAGCCTTAGTAATATTGAACACTGAACAGTATGAAAACCGGGTTAAAGATCACATAATGGATACGAACACATATATGAGATTGGATAACAATCCAACTAAGGAATGTTTGAAAATTCTAAAAACCATAATTGACAAAGCTCATGAGATAAGCACAATAAAGGAGAAAATGAGGACATTCCTTTTGAAGGAGAACCCAAAGAGCCCGGTACTACATATGGTATCAAAAATCCGTAAGAGCATCACAGACCCACCTTTCAGACCAATTGTCTCCACCTGTGGGAGCATTCATGAACGAGTCAGACAATTTGTAGACAAATATCTACAACCACGTGTCAAAAAATGGCTTCTTATATAAAAGGTACAACAGATTTTTTGCATAAACTCCAAAATGTAAGTTGGAAAGAAGGGGAGAACATCATATTATGCACTGCTGATGAAAAATCACTGTACCCCTCGATCCCTCATAGTATGGGATTAGAAGCAGTGGAACACACACTTCTCAACTCTGACTTGGAAACACCTATGCAAATATTTATAATGGAGTTGGTTGTCTTTTCGCTCTATCAGAGCTATTTCCTATGGAAGGAGGACTGGTTCCTCCAACTTAGTAGTCCTTCCATGGGAAACTGTATGGCGCCCTCGTATGCAAATCTAGTAATGGAAAGATTTGAAATGGAACACATTTTGTCGAACCAAGAATGGAAAAATCTAATTAAAATGTATCATAGATACATTGATGATATTTTCAAGTTGTGGATGGCACTAAGGAGGAGGTTAACAGAGCCATGGAATCATGTAATACCTTTAATAAACTCCTACAATTTACCAGCGAAACCTCAAACACACAGATCACATTCTTAGATGTATTGATCTAAAAAAACGAGATGGGCCTACAAACAGACATTTATCGGAAAAAAACAGATAGGAATAATCTACTACACTTTTCATGCCATCACCAAACAGCACTCAAAATACACTTACCAGCTTGACAAATGATGAGAATTAGACGTATTGTATCTGACTAAAAAGGCAAAACAAAGGATTAATGAGGTGGCTGAAAGATTTACAGATAGAGAGTACCCTCCGCCGATAGAAAATAAAGTCATAGTCATAGTCATAGTCATAGACAAATGTTTAACAACAACACGTGAAAGTGCGTTAACACAAAGAGAGAAACAAGAAAACACCAGAACAGTGGTGGTATCTAAATTCTCATCTTCCAGTAAAACATTTAAGAAAATCATTCAGAAGCACTGGTCGATACTAACAATGGAGCCGGATTTTACCCAGTCATTCTTACAACTTCCAATTTTTACCTTCACTCGACACAAAAACATAGGAGAAATTCTTAAGCAAAAACAACCACAGAGCTTATCACATAGCGGAACGAAGGGCAATAGAATTAAACTACACGTAACAGCTACATGTGAAACATCCAATGTTGTCTATTTACTAAAGTGCCCCTGTGGTAAAGTTTACGTGGGTAAAACTGAACGAAAAGTACGTCTGAGGATCAATGAACACAAGTCCAACAAAAGAACAAAAAACATGAAATCCACAGTGGCCGTCCACTTTATGGAACAAAAACATAACGTATCTCAATTGAGATTTATGATTCTGGAAAAATAGAAGGAAGAGACAATAATAAACATTTATTACGACAAGAGATTTACTGGATGATGAAACTACAATCCCAAAAACCTTTTGGACTCAATGAAAGGATTGAATATGCCTATTACCTTTGAGTACAGGTTTCATTTTGAAACCAGGGACAGTTCGAGTTGCTGTTAACATAGTGTTGATTGCATATTAAAATATACTTTGTTTCACCAACTGTTCATTATTACATCCATATTTTACATTACTGTGATCTTTTGCAGCACTTCTGATACAGTTTCATATTAACCAATAAAACATTTAACCATGTCAGCTGTTTACTATATCTTCTGTAGCACTCCTGATATAGTTACAGTTTAGCTACCAACACATTTAAACATGTCCGTCGTAGTCACAAACTGACTTTGTCCCCCCCTTTCTGATCATTCTTCTACACTACATCACCACATTCGCCCCATACGCATAATAGAGGACCTTTGGTGAGTAAATAAATACTCTTCACGCCGTTCGCCATGAACCCGCCGCGCGAACACCCATCACTTGATACCGGCTATAAAGTAAGTGTGGTATTGTGAAGCTTGAATATTCTGAAGCGCGTACAATAGCGCGATGTCCTCTAAATACCGTGACATTGCGATCAACTACATGTCTTTTGATCACAAATACGTGACTGTTGATATCCATGAGCACAGTTTATCGCGCCCAACACTGGACGCTTATCTAATGTAATGTCGCTATTTTTTCAGAAGCTATTTGAAAAATACTCCAAAAGGAGAGACTTGTGAATTTTAACTACATGATCACATTTTTATGTGCACACCAAACGAGCACCCTGTTACCCACAAAATCAGTTTCACCTCACTTTTCCACCTCACACGCCTCAAATAATGTTTTGGCAATTTTCTTTCCGGTTATATGCAACATTACACTTGGAACACTAGAGGTACACTATAGACGTGTGCAGAAACATAGTCTTGCATCAATAAGCATTATACTTTGATTCACAGAAAATACTCCCTGATGAAGAGCAAGTTATGCTCGAAATGCATTGGAGATGATTATACATGGCATTATACAACTAGCATTGGAATGAATGAATAAATTCATGAAACAACTAACTAAACAATTGTTGTGAAATTTTTTTCATTATGGATACCAAGAGAGTGCCCTAAGGGGGATGCAACCAGGATATATGTAAGCAACAAAGTACATTTAGTTTCAAGACGTTCCAGGACGGAAACGTCACCCAAAGTTTCACCCAACAAGAGAGAGAAATTTTTGCACACTCAAGTACCTTAATTGTAATGTAAACCAACCGTTGTGCGCAAGCTCAATTCCATTGAATACTGAAACTATGACTCCATATCCCTCATAGCATACTGGAGCCAAAAATGGGTCAAGTGGCAGAAATGCATGAGAAAACTCACAAATAATGTCAGTGTGGCTGAGCAGTTCTGCACAATGAGCACAAACAGTAACAAGACACATGGCTGATCAACAAAACCCAACACAGACTAGGCAGTTACACACTCTGCATACTCACAACTGGCACCAACAACAAGTAGGTGTCACCCAGGAGTGCAAGTACACACTGCACAGTGCACAGCCTACAACTCTTACATGTGCCCATAATATAAAACACATGGCTGACAATTCAAACAAACAGGTACTCAGACCCTGGGTCATACGTGTGTGCAGTTGGCATTGCAGGGGCACACACACACATCAACACTACAGACAAAGTCACCCCCTTCACACTTCATGACCACACAAGGGCACATATCAAATGTACCCTTGTGACTAGGAAGACAGGCCATCACAAGATGACCATGGTATGCAGCGTTTAGAACGCAAGCATTACAACGGAATACCTTTACAACGCGGTCCTAACAACGAAAGTTGTTACCACGCATTGCACTGGGGGGCGCTCAAGGTTAGTAAATGATTTAATTTACTATCCCAACACCTTCCCTACTATCCACGGGGACTGGTGTTGGAATAGTAAATTAAATTGTTCAATTTTGCGCCCCCCCAGCGCAATGCGTGGTAACAACTTTCGTTGTTACGAACGCGTTGTAAAGGTACGCGTTGTAAATGTATGCGTTCTAACGTCATACATCCGATGACCATACATCAACACTGCTGTTCACACAGTAAGAAAGATCACACAGATATGATGGACCCTGGCCACCCCAAAAGTAATCCTGTGGACAGAATTCACCTCTGTTCTGGAATTGCATCATTACATGACATGTGTACAATTTAGCAAACATGACCATATGATGAGTATGATAATAGTAGATCATCACAAACAGCCTTCATTGCACACTCAAGCCTCAGAATGAAGAAGAACTAAAGTGCCTCTGACCACTGGCAAACCCTAAAAAAGTTAAAGAAGCAATTGTCAATGTTAAAGTGGCATACAGAACATGTGTCACGTGAAACAATACCCATACATACAACTTTTTATTTAGCAAGGACACTGACAAAACAGACAACAGGAGTAACTATCTTTATTACATATCACCAAGACAGGCATCAAAAGTAGACAAGAGCAAGGCCAGTGGCCAGTCCATAGTTCAAAGGAGGTACATGGGTGCACCAGAACCTGCACAGGAAATGGGCATCCAAATTACAAACGGCAAGGCCAGTGGCCAGTCTGGAGTTCAAAGGAGGTACTTATGTGCATGAGAACCTGCACAGGGAATGGGCATCCAAATTACTAACGGCAAAGCCAGTGGCCAGTCCACAGTGCAAAGGAGGTGCATGTGTGCATTTGAACTTGCACAGGGAATGGGCACCCAAATTACAAATGGCAAGGCCAGTCCATAGTCCAAAGGAGGGACATGCGTGCATTAGAACCTGCACAGGGAATGGGCATCCAAATTACAAACAGCAAGGCCAGTGGCCAGTCCATAGTTCAAAGGAGGTACATGTGTGCATGAGAACCTGCGCAGGGAATGGGCAGCGAAATTACAAACAGCAAAGCCAGTGGCCAGTGCATAGTGCAAAGGAGGTACATGTGTGAATTAGAACCAGCACAGGGAATGAGCATCCAAATTACAAACAGCAAGGCCAGTGGCTAGGTCATAATGCAAAGGAGGTACATGTGTGCATTAGAACCTGCACAGGGAATGGACATCCAAAGTTGTTATGTTATGTTACCATAGTTTATATAGCACTCAGCTGCCCCAGCAAAGGGGCGTCCCGGCGCTTTGTAGCAGAATAATAACTGACTCCGGTGAGATTAAGCAGGGCGTAATCCAGACAAGCTTAGTTTCGGGGGAAAAGGTGGGTTTTAATAGCCTTTCTGAAGTCCAACAGGCTTTCCCACTCTCGTATGTCTGCTGGTAGTGAGTTGCACAATTTAGCTGCTAAATAGCGGAAGGAACGTCCTCCCATTCGGCAGCGTTTAATCCAGGGTACCCTGACCAAATGTTGACCTGCCGAGCTTAATACGCGAGTTGGAACATACGGGTTCAAAAGGTTGCAGAGCATTTTAGGGCTAGCAAGTTTTAAAATTTTTAAAGAAAGGCATAGTGTCTTAAACTGAATTCGCTGAGCCATGGGGAGCCAATGAAGCCTCTGGATGGTATCAGAGATAGAGCAGAATCGGGAAGGCCTACTAAGGCTCTAGCAGACGCATTTTGAATGCGCTGCATCCGAGAAATCTCAGCATTTTCATAACTGTGAATTAAAATCCGACTTTACCATTCAGAGGATTTTAAATTACAGTTCGAGTCCAAACTTGACATTCCCCACTGTTCAAACATAAGCACGTACTGACTAATAATAAGGTAGCCCAATGTTATTCAACAGGAGAAACAGGCCTTGCAGGAGTGAAAAAACAAATGTAGGAGTTTACACTACCAGGACATGTTAAACATAAAAGCGCATGCCATACTATTTAAATACAATGCACCCTGCCCTGTGAGCTATTAAAGTAATACCTTAAGGGTCACATGTGTTTTACAAAGGATGATTTAGGACTATCAAAAGCTATATTTTGCCAGGTCGATTTGGCAGATTTAAAACTGCACCACAGGCTGCAGTGGCAGGGCTGAAACATGTTTTTAGAGGGCTGAAAAGTGAATAGCACAATAAGTGCTACAGGTCTACTAGTAGCATTTAATTTTCAGGCTCTGGCTACATGTGGTACCATACATTCGGGACTTATAAGTAAATCACATGTGGCATTCAGGTGTGCCAGTTGTTCCATGTTTTAGGGAGAGAGCAAAAAGCACTGAGACACTGTCTTACAGAGATAAAGTGCACAGAGTTCTAATGCCAACAGAACGCATAATTCAGAAAACAGGAAGGGTGAATGCAAAACGTTCAAAGGGAGGACCACACCAAGGTTGACAGGGCTAACAATTTTCTTTTCCAGTACTATGGACGACCCTTTGAAGTACACTACACTGCAAGGGTAGTGCAGCAGACGTCAGTGAGTTGTTCTCCACCTTAAAGCAGTTAAAACCTACCAAATCATAGCAGCCTGATTTCCGGTTCAATAAGCATGGAGAGGGTGCTGCAGGGATACGATGGCCACATTGTACTAACATCTTTAGTCCATGGTCATAGGGGACCTGTCTAGGTCCAGATGGCCCCCATAATGGTGGGCTTCCAGCAATGGGGAACATTGAAAAGCACGGTAGCCAAAGAAAGATGCCAGCTGCTGATCATGACCAGGTCCAAGAAAATATTTCATTTGCCATATATGGTCGGTTCAATGACACAATATCAATGTACGCAATATCGATATACAAAAATATCAGACATTAAACATTGTTTACATAAATATTGCCTTCCTGTACCTAACTCATAAAACCAACAAATATCAAGAACATAAATATCGCTGGTAAAAATATAGTTTTCTACTAATATCAAAAGCAAAAATATTGGAACCATAAATATTACTATCTTTAAATAAACATATAACTAGTTAAAAATATTGTCTCACACTTGTTTGACTACAATTATATTGCAAAATGATTACTTTATCATTAATAAACATAAAATAACTAGTTTTTATATTAAGCAGATAAATATAATGAACATTTAACAACATATACATGTTTTAATAATAAAATGAAATATATTACACCAAAATATTTATAAATCACACATATTAAAACTACAACTAAATACATAACGACATTAGTTATAAGAGGGCTGGGTCAAGCTGCGGGGGGATTTCAAGCCATATCTGCTCTTCTCCCTAGGAGGGGACTCCAGCTTCTAGCATCCTGAGCACGCGGACGTGCAGAAAAGGCACACGCCAGCCGGGGGCACATTGTAGCGCCTTTACAGCCTGTGTCCAGCAGTGGGGGGACCGCAAAACATTTCTGCGCTTCTCCTCAGGAGGGGACTCCAGCTTTTAGCATCCGGTGTGCGCCGACATGCGGAAAAGGCACACACTGGCCCGCTGTGCATTGTAGCGCCTTTACAGCTCGTGTCCAGCAGCTGGGGGACTGCAAGCCATTTCTGCTCTTCTCCTCAGGAGGCGACTCCAGCTTCCAGCATCCTGAGCTCGCCGATGTGCAGAAAAGGCACACGCTGGCCTGTGGCGCATTGTAGTGTCTTTACAGCCAGTGTCCAGCAGCAGGGGGACTGCAAGCCATTTCTGCTCTTCTCCCCAGGAGGGGACTCCAGCTTCCAGCATCCTGAGTGTGCCGACGTCCAGAAAAGGCACACGCCAGCCCGTGGCGCGGAATGCAAATGATGATGCACCCGGGCAAAGCCTGGGCCAAAAGCTGGCCCGTCCACGCCCATCAGAGCCCGGAGCGGGATGGGCCTGGGCCCCCTCTATAACATCCATTAATCCATTTATCAGGACAGAGAAGCCTTAAGGTATTGCTGACCACCTTGATTATTATCTACAGGCTATATTTTGTTTCTAGTCTATGACCTTTATGGCTTTTTGCTTGTCACGTGTCATCTTTGAAAAGCCCTATTATGAGTAAAAGGAAGGGTTCCAAGGAAAACAAGGGGGTGGCCTTGTTGTAAGCATGGGCGAATTTTGCGAATCTCGCGTTCGCGAATTTTGCGGATTTGCGAACTCGCAATCCGCAAAATCCGCGAATTCTCGCGAATTTGCGGATTTTTTTTTTTGTTCGCGCGGGTTTCTGCCAGTTCGCGAGGGTTTTGTACAATTTCGCAAAACGCGAACTTACCTGTCGGGTCGCTTGTTGTTTCTACGTGTCCAGCCTGTTTGGGACACTCTTCTTCATCACTGCCACTCTCTGTCACCACTGCCACTCTCTGACTACTCATGCCACCCTCTGGCCCACCCATGCCACCCTCTGTTTCATCACAGCACCCTCTGGTTGTCCAGTCAGTGTACATTATTGTGGCAACGCAAGCACACCTTCCCTGCCTCAAGTGACCTGAATTAATTTGGGGCTGATTAATGTGTCACAGAATATTTTTTTAGCTGGCACCTGCTTCCTTAGTGCTTCCTGATTAGTGATCTTTTGCACTTGCTAAGTGCTTTCATTGTTGCAAAATTAGTTACAACACCTGCCCTGCCCCAACTGACAATAATGAATTAGGGGCTGATTAATGGATTTGAACTTCCAGCTTGGCTCCTGCTTCTCTCCCTTAGCTGTAATTCAGGACCTTTGTGGCATATGTGTAACTATTCTGAGGTTCAGAGCTGGGTCACATAATAGTTGCAAGTAGGCAACTGAACTCTGGAGGGGCCCCTCAGGAAGCACTACAGGAAATGGCTACTAATGATGAGCCTGAACTTTGAACCTGGTAAGTAGTTTCAGTTTTGCTAAGATCGTATTTCTGCAATTTAGCGCTTATTCGCGGGGCGCGAAGTTGTACTGGGAAGCCGCGAACTCACGCGAACAGTGCGAGCAAAATCCGCTGCTCGCGGATTTGCGGATTTTGCGGGAGATTCGCGAATCTCGCGGATTGCGAATTTACCGAAAATCCGCAAAATCCGCGAGCGAAACGGATTTTCCGCCCATGCTTACCTTGTTGGGACTTTGGATGCCTTCTTAACTAGGGCTGAATCTGTCCTTGCTCATGAATTTGAACTAACAGAGAGAAGGCTTTCTTTGGACTCACTTATTGCTCAGGCCTTGACTCAAAGAGGAATTAATGGTCGGAGACCTTTATGTTTTTTTCCTAATCAGCCTTTCCCTCCATCTGCTTTACCCTTACCTCCTAATAATAGATTCGCTATATTGGAAGGTATGCAAGAATGTGATTGACTGGATGAGCAGAGTTTAATACATAATGGTGCTGTTGATCTAATATTGAAAACGAGGCCTTCTGTGGTTTCCCTTTCCTCTGCAAATATTCAGCCACAACCAAGTTTGCAGATAGCAGGCCCAACTTTGTCTCAGACCCCAACATATTTAGAGTGCACCCCAGGACCTGTTGTGGTGATTTCCTGGAACATTGCTGGGTATAATCAATGGAGAGGCTTTCCTTATTAATGACTAAGGATATATTGTGCCTACAAGAAACATGGGAAATTGACCAGATACATTTGAATGGGTAGTGTTCATACCATACCCCTGCTATACCCTCATCATCTGGTCGTGCTAAGGGGGGACTGTTAACTTTACTTTCTAACACTTATCCCCTAAAAGTGAAGTCATTTTGAAATACATCTTCATTTTACCACATTATTGTTTTAGAATGTTGTGTTGATAAATATTGGTACTTATACTTCTTTATAATAACATTTTTGGTAGCAATCCGACAGCGGTATTGGCCTCTTTGGAAAGGGATATTGGTAAACTAGAGAAAGTGTTTAGTAAACCTTGTGAGATAATTTGGCTCGGAACTTCAATGCTCACCCTTGTGATAAGATTGATACACCGGTCTGTAGGCTGGTGGATGACAATAAGGAATATGTCCCACATTTTAACCATAATGATTATGGAAATGGTATAAATAGGTTATTAATTACAAAGAATCTTGTGTTTCTAAACACTTTTTAACTGTACAGCTACATTTAACTTTTTTTAGCCATTCCCTCTCCTCCATACTTGATTGTGTTCTGGTCTCTGACCCTATAAGGAAGTTTTTTTCCCCACTAGAGATTAATTTTTATGTCTTTAGTGACCATGCTGCAATCACATGTTTTATTCCCGCTTTAAAGAAAAGGGAATGTTCTCTTAATCTTCATATTGCTCCAGTAATTGCAAGGGAGAACGGGATTGTTCTGAAATGGGAGAGATCTGATCCTGAGAAAACTTTGGGCAACATAATCTCTAAGAGATTATGCCTGAAAATACATTGAAAAAAATGAGAAATTTAAATTATTATAAACCAGAAAGTCAACTTAAAACAGAAAAAAATCAAACCTAACCACCTCTAAAAACGACCATCAAATAAACATTTAAAATGAAACCAATGCTCTTTTTTCTAGCAAAAGAAAAGACAGTACAAGCTCCACATTACAACACCCCCAACTTAAAAGTTGCAAAAGAGTGTGAAGCATCTAAAAAGAACATACATGTAAGTATAAATATGAAAACTAGTTGAAAAATTTAATATGTAAATTGAAAGTGTATAAACATTTATAAATTGTAATTTTTTATACAATGATATTATTTTCATTCATGAAAGAAAGAGCAAGATATATCACATCACAGAAAGGAAAGCAATTAATAAGGGCCTTATTACAAGTTTGGTGGTCCCACGGATAGTGCAACGACTCGAGGCAGGAAGGTGCATGTGGTTGTACTTCCAT
Source organism: Lissotriton vulgaris (assembly GCF_964263255.1). Classification (NCBI taxonomy): domain Eukaryota; kingdom Metazoa; phylum Chordata; class Amphibia; order Caudata; family Salamandridae; genus Lissotriton; species Lissotriton vulgaris. The sequence continues at coordinate 2,072,442,156 of NC_141687.1, forward strand.
GAAAAGGGTGGTGGTGAGGCAACACAAAATATACTCGGCGGTGCAGCTGCGGCACCACCAGCATATTTGGCCTCAGATAGCTGCAAGACCACCATGGGATCCTTGATCCATGGTGGTCTCTCTTAATGCCACGCATCCGCAGAACTAGAACAGGCGGAAAAGCATTCTCCTACGTTGCAGCAAAGACCTGGAACAAGCTTGCAGTCAACATCTGGCACTCCCCTACTCTGCACACCTTCAGGAGGAGCCTCAATGCCCGGCTCTTTGACTGATTCGGAGCTGTCCCTCCTCCTAGAGCCTTGAGACCCTCACGGGTGAGTAGCATACTTTATAAAACCCTAATTGATTGATTGATTGTATACTGCGGTTGGGGTCGCAGTCTGGTAGACTGGCAGTCTGACCTCCACCACAGATTCAGCGATCCCCAGGGACTTAAAGCTCGCAATAAGCCCCTAAGTCACATGGAATACACCTAATACCAAGAAAGCCCATCAATGGAACTGTACTAAACATTTCTCTAATGCATGCAATGGGAGGGGCACTACAAAAGATGATATTGTAATTAATGTAAAGGAACACAACCACCTCTCAATTATGACAGAAATAGAAGTAAGGAAAGTATTGCAGGATATAAGAGAGGCAAGCAGTAACTCCCAAGAGCCCACCACAAAATTCCTAAATGATATACTCCCTAAAGTCCTCAAACACATCAAAGGCCAACTACCACCTATTCCTACTTTAAAATGTTTAATTGCACAAACTAAAAAAGCAACCAATGATACACCTCCTGCCCCTAAAAGATACCAGGATATCGAAATACATGAAATCACACATAATGAGGAACCCTTCGTGTTGTATGATAACCTAAACAATGATTTTTTTTTTTTTTTTCCTTTTATAAAGTTTTTTTTAATCAATATATATATATATACTCTTTTTTTTCCCATACATTTTTTTTTCTACCATGCTTATTACCTATTGTGATACAGGGCTATTTAGACTTTAACATAACTGGTATAAACCAGACATAACTTGTAATGTCGGATCACTTATCTCAGACCCAAATAACCACTATCCCATATACTGAGCCTGAGCCTGGGCATGGTCTCTAATAGATTCTAATAGCTCATCTGCTTCTGATGGTAGCCGGACATTATGCATTTTATTGTTGTACATAATACGCAGGAATGCTGGGAACCTCATCTGGACAGTGGCGCCCAGAGCTCTAAATTTTTCCATGCGCTGCCCCAACTCCCATTGCCTGTCAAGCGTGGTTTTAGATAGGTCTGATCGCACCTCAAAAGAGAAGTCCGGGCCCTGTAGTGATCTAGCTTTCAGTGCGAGGTTCAAGATCTTGTCTTTAAGTGAGAACGTTAGGAAGTTAATCAAGACCTTTCTAGGTTTGTCTCTCCCTGGCTTTAGGCGAAATGGGTCGCGGTGCACTCGCTGGATATCGTTGTCAAGCATCTCAGCCGACTCCTCCAAGTTAAGAGAGTCTATTAAGATCTTGATCACAAAACTTTTAAGATTAGTGCCCTCTTTTCCTTCCGGGATCTTTAAAAGTCGCAGGTTATTTCTCCGGGAATAATTCTCCAAACTCTCGACTCGCTCTCGCATATTTTCGCCATCCTTCTGCAGCACTTGAATTTTGGATCTAGCTATCTCGAGTTTAGATGTCAATAATCCCACCGAACCTTCCAAAACCTCTGTCCTTGTGCATAATCCGTCCACTTTTTGATCCAGCATGTCGCAGGTTGCTCTAATCTCATTCTGATTCACTTTAGAAACTGCGAAATCAGCGCGAATTTCCTCCCTCATCGCTGCTATGGATTTTACTAAGGCCTCCAGTGTGTTTCCTACCCCTGAGCCTTCCAAATCGCCATCACCTCCACCTTCGTCTGTTGTTGCTACGTTGTTAAAGGCAACCCCCTTTTGGTGCCCTTGGTGTCCTTCACGGGATTGCTGGCTACTTACTGTTGTAACCTCCGTTTCATTAATAGGTGTGCAGGGCTCCACTAACCCAATTGTTGTATTAGGGACATTGATGGCTATTGGGAGTGTTAGTACTACAGGCGCTGTTACTGCAGTTGAAACCGACTGTACTTCTGACCCCCCTGCCCCGGTAGCCGCCATCTCTGATGTAATGTCCAGTACTTGGGGTAGTGCTTTAAAGAACGTGCGTAGCGAAGGGGTTATGCCACTAAGTTTCTTTAAGGGTTGACTCTTTCCCCTTTTCTGCTTGGGGTTTTTAACCAATTCACTAGTGGCACTTGCAGAGCCCCCCTGAGGTTGTCTTTTCTTTTTTAGACCCCTGCGCCCTTTCTCTATACACTTGTCCCCACTCCTAGCGTTTTTTTGCGCTATGGGCTTATCTCCCCCTTCAGAGTCAGATTCCCTGCTGGAATCTCTGACTGCCTTACCGCCCGTTACAAAAAAGTCTGGCGTGTATATATATATATATTGATTAAAAAAAACTTTATAAAAGGAAAAAAAAAAAGGGGGAAGGGAAACAGTAAAGGGGGGTGAGTAGGAATGAGGTATAATAAATAAATAAATGCAAAAAAAAAAAATAACACACAACTGCACCTGCTACTAGTAATGATATAACAACAAATTCCTTCTCTATCTTTCTCCTAACTTACCCCATGATAAAAGTGAGTGTAGGGGGAACACAAGTTAAATTAAAATCTAATATGGTTTGTGTGTATTCGAGTGTGGCCCTCTCACCGTATTCCTTTCATCTTGTAAGTGTCCCCTGACGTCACTATACAAATGACTCTTTTTAATAGCGTGTTTGTTTTGAATATGTCTATAGACTATTCCAAAAGGGTAGAGGTGAGGTTGGAGAGTCGTAGTGGGTGTAAAACTGGCCATCCACCAGGCCAGAGTAAGTAGGGGAGGGTTTTCCTGGGGAGGGTGGGTGCAGGGGGGGAAGGGGAATAAAGTAAAATATCCTCATAAGTCTGCCTACTATTTTTCGGAAAGTCTATTCCTGACATCTGTCCAACATCAAAAATGGCAAAAATTAAGGTTCCCGCAAGAGCTACTGAGAGAGGTTGATACGAGGGGGGTAGCGGTGGTAAAATGACAGCTCTCCACTACTTGTCTTGGAATGTCAATGGCTTACGAGGGAGAAGTAGGAGGGAGCGTATAATGCAGTATCTGAGGGACTCCCCGGCGCAAATTATTGTAATTCAAGAGTCACACCTTCTTAAATCAGAGGCAGTAGAGATACTTAAAAAACAGAAATGGGTGGATAAATTCAGCTCTACCGACCACAATGCTAACATTAGGGGAGTTATATTTATTTTTAAAAGAGCCGCGAAAGCCCAAATCTTGGAGTGTATAGAGGATCATACAGGGAGATGGCTGATATTGAGAGTTCAGTTGGTGGGTCAACGGTACACCCTGGTGGGCTATTATGGACCAAATTCAGATGATCCGTCGCATTTGGATGCCGTCAGAAACCATTTGCTACTTTTTCAGGACCCGGTGATTTGGATGGGCGATTTTAATATTGTGTTGAACCCTAAATTAGATAAATCAGCAAATTCACGGGCCTGTAGTTCACCAAAGTCTAGGCGAACTCTATTAGCTATTATGATCCAGCTAGGCCTGGCGGACCCTTGGCGGGAAAGAGTAGGCAGTAAATTGGGGATCTCATATCGGAATAGTCGTTTTAAGCACTCATCCAGAATTGATTATGCTCTGTTTACTTATAATTTGAAAGATGCTTTAATAGCGATTGATTATCTTCCATCTCACCTGTCAGATCACTCAGCCCTTGTCTTTTCAAATAGATCAGACAGTAGGAGGCAACATCCTTCTTGGTCTTTTGACCGAACACTCCTACTTGAAGAAGATGAAGTGAAATTCCTGGCCACAGAGACAAATGCCTTCTTTGAAATTAATATGGAGTCCTCCACTCCAGTGGTGGTTTGGGAGGCCTTTAAGGCCTTTTTGAGAGGCTGCATCACTAATAGGTCCTCATATCGGAGTAAAAAATACAAAGATATAGTAAATAGTTTGGAACAAGAAATGAAGGGCATAGAATCCAATTTTGGTCAGTCTCTAGGATCTCCTGAAGAGCAGTTAAAATTGGCTGAGCTAAAGCACCAACTAGAAAATACACTACAAGAGAGGGTTAACAAAAGATGGAAGGCAAGTAAGATCTCTCATTTTGAGTTTGGTGAGGCCGCGGGTAGAGTACTGGCGTGGAAAACTAAATCGGACCAAGCTCAGAAATATATTAGAGAAATCAAGGTGGAAGGGGAGGCGGTACCTAGGACAGCTAGTCACGAGATAGGTAAAGCCTTTTATGAATTCTTTGAGACTAGCTATAGGGAAGATCTGCCTGATGATCAGATGGCACGAAGCACGTGGCTGAATGGAATAGTGCTCCCAACCTTATCAACAACACAGAGCAACAGTTTAGAGATTGCAATAACAGAGGTAGAGGTAAAGGAAGCTATAAGACAGGTAAAAAAAGGGAAAGCTTCTGGTCCAGATGGTCTCCCTGGGGAGATCTATAAAGTATTGGGGGAGAACATCGTCCAAGTAATGACAACTCTTTTTAACGTTATCCTCAGGGAAGGAGAGCCACCTCCAAAATCTTGGGGTGAGGCCACTATTGTTCTTATACCCAAACCGGGGAAGGACGTATCAGAATGTGGGTCCTATAGACCAATTTCTTTACTGAATAGTGATTATAAGATCTTTGCCGCAATACTATCAGCAAGAATGGGTAAGGTAATGGGCACCATTATTCATCACGATCAGAAAGGCTTTATTAAAGGGCGACATCTTCCAGATCTTACACATGATTTGGTAGGGGCTATAGATATAGCCTCCGCTTTTTCCCTACCACTGGCCACCTTAACCCTTGACGCAGCTAAGGCCTTCGATAGGGTCAATTGGCCCTACCTAAACGAAGTGCTAAAAAGGTTTAACTTTGGGGAGGGCTTTCGCAGAACTATTGCCTTACTCTATCGATCCCCTTCGGCTAGGCTGCTGATTAACGAAATATTGACAGACCCCTTTAAGATCACCAGAGGTACGAGGCAAGGTTGTCCGCTTTCTCCCCTCCTTTTCAATTTGTACATTGAGCCGTTTGCCCAGGCTTTGCGAGCAGACGAAAATATACCATCATTCAAGTTTAAGGATTGGGAGAGGCGGACGGCACTATATGCCGACGATATCTTAATCTTTACCTCGGACCCGGTGTTGTCCTTCCCGGCCGTGATTCAGAAGGCGGAAGAGTTCGGTAAGATTTCGGGCTACAATATTAACTCAAGTAAGACCGAGGTTATGGTCTGGAATATCCAGGACCCACGGTTAGGCATTAATATCACCACCTCTATGCGTTATCTCGGGATCCGAATCACCCAAGACATTGGGACCATTGCCCAAACTAACCTAGATCGAGTTTTCAGGGAATGTAAGAGCCTATTGAAATCTTGGACACACTTGCCACTTTCCATAATGGGGAGGGTCAACTTAATAAAAATGTCTATCCTTCCTAAGTTTATATTTATATTTGGTGCCATTCCATTGGGGTTTGATGTGAAGATGTTGGACAGATGTCAGCGAGAGCTTAACTCCTTTATTTGGAATTACAAGGCAACTAGAATTGCGTGGAAGAAGTTGAGGAGGAGAAGGGAGAAGGGGGGCCTAGCCCTACCGGATTTAGTATACTACGCTTGGGCCTTTCAGTTGTCCTACTCCAGGATGTTACTAAAAACACCATCGAGTCTTCTGGAGGTGGCAATGTATAAAGCCATGTTAACCGGAGCAAATTTACCAGTTGACGGATTTTTATTTAAATTTGGGAGTCAGAAATACTTCAAGAAAATAAGACTGAAAATTATACAGTCTTGGGCTAGGGGTTGGCTAGCCATTAGAAGTAGATTGGGGCTGTCCTACTATTCCAACTTCGCTCCCATATGGGACTCCCCGGGTTTACCGGAGTGTCTCAGGGACAGCTTATCTTCATCACTAGAGGAAGCAGGAATTACTAGATGGGGAGAGTTATTGGTGGATGGATCGATACTTCCCTGGGATGTATTGCATGAACGCATAGGCCCAGCTTTCTCTAGATTTAAATTCATTCAGCTGGAAAGCTGGGGGAGTGCCCAGCGGCGCAAAGATGCATTATTCGGGAAATCAAGCTCCCTGGAGCAGCTGCTACTAGAAAGACCTAGGGGTGGTAAGGAGGTGGCCTTCTGGTATTGGCAGCTTCTGGAGGAAACCGATGGGGATTTCACCCTTCCAGATGAATTGTGGAGCGAGACAATGGGCTTACAATGTGAGGAGATATGGTTAAGATCTTTTGCGCTCCTCCATAAAGTGGTGAAACCATCATGGCTGAGGCGTAACCATTTGTTCACAGCACACCGGGCTTATATGACACCGCAGAGACTTTCCAAATTTCTCCCAGACAAGAAGTGTAACAAATGTAATTTACCAGGAGCTTCAGATATTCACATGTTCTTGGAATGTCCCAACATCGGTCAGTTCTGGGAGGAAGTGCTATCCACCTTAAATTGCATTATGAACACTTCACTAGTAATTTCATTGCCACTAATCATCTTTGGAATCGAGGACAGTATTTCTGGCGAAGCAAGATCTTTTCTGTTTTATGCTATTCTGTTGGCTAGGAGACAGATCTGCATAAGGTGGGTGGAAAAATCTGCTCCAATATATTCGGATTGGCTCACGTCACTATACGAAACATCAAAGGTGGACATGGCTAGGGCTTGCAATAACCGTAATCTGGCTTTTTGGGATCTGTTGACACAGTGGAGATAGTGTTCCGGGGTGTTTTTTTTTTTTTTTTTTTTTCCCCGGGTCCTATGATTATGCCAACACTACTCCTTGGACCGGGTCTGGCCCCGATACGGTGTTTTGGTCCTGCAGGTTGAGACATACCTAGATGGAGTCAGATTAAGAACTTACATTTCCCTTCTCCTTGGGACTTCTCTGCCACCAGTAAAATATCTCGGAGTCCAGTTCCAGAGATGGGTTTCATCCTCTTGGTTCCCTCTCTTGGTTGGGGACACGCAAGGTGGTTGGCACTTCCTAAGCAGTGGGTAAGGCAAATGAGGACAAAAAAAAAAAAAAAAAAAAAAGAAAAACCAATGATAGACAACTCCTAATATTTTCTACAGCAGATAACTTAGTAAAACTAAGCCATTGTCAAAACTGGGTGATAGATGGGACCTTCAAAATGTGCCTCAAACCATTCACTCAGATATACAACATACATGTGACTATCACAACTCAAATACCCCTTGTATATATGTCCTACAAATATCAAATAAACAAACATCAGTCAAAACATTAAATATAACTCCAATTTTAAGTAAGACTGATAAAATGAAATAATATGTATATTAGTTTAAAAACCTCACCAACCAAAAACTTCAAACAACAAACTCAATTGGTTGTGAAAAGTAATGTACAATACTGAATAACAATTATGTACCACTTAAATACATTATTGACTGTTACATCTCTCACCAGAAACAAATAAATGAAATATAATTTACTGTTCTAAATTCCTCTGAAACCATGTAGTCAAAAAGTATAAAACACCAATAACTGAATTGTTTTTCCAAAAAGCCCAAACAAAAATGCAAAAGTGAAACCAATCCAATAACGATTCATTGTAGCAAACCTAAGTATCCAGGAAGCGTAAAAAAATGAAAAGGTATATTAAAAACAGACACGCTACTGTGCACTCCCAAAAAAGAAATCAAAGTGAAAAATATTTGTTTATTAGAAACCAAAACAGATTTTCTTTTAAAAAAAAGACGAGATCCAAATGTCCATAGGACACGTTCATTAAGAAAAACCTGAAAAGTAAAACAGAATACTGGAGAAAACAGTACAATTAAACACTACATGAATTACATTTATTGATAAAAAAAAGGTAACATGACACAATATAACATAAAAAATACGTTACGAAAAAACAATTCAAAAATCTAAACCAATACACTAGTGAAAAACGATGAAATTACTACAACTCAATGTACTAAAATCTCACAAATAACACTATAACTAGTCTCTAGAACTTTCCATCACCCCCCCTCCTTCATACCCCCACCCTCAAGATCCTTAGGACTTACCTATTCTAATGAACAGCAGCACCTTCCTGCAACCCGGATCCCAGAAAATAGACAAAAAATTTGAAATATAGATTACAAAAAAGAAGGTACCTGTGAAAACAAAATGACTGCTAAATGAAACAAAAAAAAGAATATCCTCCAATTGAAATCAAGTAAAAATTAAATAATAGTATCAAAAAAATTATTTAATATATACTGAAAAAACATATTTAAAAAAATCTGTGGCGAATATGCATATGAAACAACTGATTTAATGTAAAACAATTATGAAGTAAAAAAGACTGAAAGATGTACAACCTACCATTGTAATATGATTTACATTGCTTATTTATTAATACAAATAAATACATATTTTGTTTATCAATTCAGAAAATAGATATAATTATAACTACATATGTTAAAAAATGTAAAATATTCATTATATTTACTTCGAAAACATAAAGAAAAATTGATTTTTTTTTGCATATCTTATTTTATGAAGCAATGTAAATAATAATGTTATTTATTATAAAGTACATAGTACAAAAAAGGAGGTTTGAGACCTACATTTTGAAAAGGGATTAAAACAGCCAATAGAAAGCTAAGAAGAATTTAGAAAGAGGTTAACCCAAGTATCAAATTATTTATATGGGATTTTTGTGAGACACAAGCCAGTGTATGGCACAAACACAAGTCCTGTCCACACAGCTGAACACCAATGTGAGAAATTGGATTGTTGTTTGAAGGGGGGCCCTATTCAATCAACAGCCACAATCCCTGTCAGGGTGAACAACAAAAAGTGCTAAATTAACATATGGTTAATCTTCTAGTAGCTTGAAACTAAAGCTTAAATTAGAGACAATGTATAATGTGTTTATGCAGCACACAAACACTAATAAAGCGAAAACAAGACACACGAAAAATCACCCACCCACTTTGAAAAGCAGAGTACATTTTATAGAATTATTTGATACCACAATACCAGAAATCCTATCAGTAGAACAAGAGATATGCAATTTTAAAGATTTCTGGTAAGTAAAGCCCTTAAAAGTAAAAAGGGCCGCTCATGGTTATCTGGTCGGGTGAGAGTTGCAAGTTCAGTTCAACCATGATAGAGCACAGGCAGGGACCATGGACCGCGTTCAGCTGCAAGACTTACCTTCAAATTCTAGCACAAAGTGATCCATTTGCAGTGGAGCGGCCGCGAGGAAAAGAATGTGAAATGTGGATGGTCATTAATGTCGTGTGAAGAGCAGGCCTGGCGTTGGGGATGGTCATCGCTGTAGCGTTAAGGTCCTCTAGGGTGTCACGGATGGTCATTGCTGGAAATTCGCATTGGCCATCACCAAAGCTGTCGACTCTGTTGCCCGTACTGCACATATTGCACTGCTAGGAGTCGTTGGCAGTCACTGTGGTGTGAAGAGTTGGTTTTACCAGAACTTCATGTTGGTGGGTGGGAAGGGCAGCAAGATCTGAGATAGTTCACGATTAACCCAAAACTTCAGGATTTGTCCTTTGCTTGGAAGAGGAACCCAACTAAGGCCACAACAATGGACCACAACCAAAGGGGCACACCTTCTGGGTCAGGAATTAACTGCAGCATAGACCAGCAGGGCTCAGGCATGTCCAGTTGAGTATCTAGGCATCAGGCAGCTGAGCAGTTGCAGGGAGAATACAGAGCTCTATCTTAAAACAGGAGGTCAGCTTCTGACCCTTGGAGTCATTTCAGTCTAGGATGAAGGGCGCAGGTCCAGTCTTCCTTCTCAGCAAGCAGGGCAGACAGTCCTTATGGCAGCAAAGCAACATACCAGTCCTTTTTCTGTAGCATTCACAAGATCCAGGAGTGTTCTGAAGAATGGGTCTTTGGGTCACCTTTGTATACATGTTGCCTTCTTTGAAGAAGTAAAAGATTCTAGAGAGTTCCCTTTGAAGTGCTTGAATTTCCTGACGCTACTGCCCTGGCTCCAAGCTGACTGCATGAGCAATCTAGGAGTGACACGCCTTTTGTGTGAAGATACAGCACAGCCTATTCTGTTGCAAGTGGTCTGTGCCCAGCCCCCCTCCCCATCCTGCCAGTTGCTGACCCATCCAGGCACTCAAATCCCTCTATTGTGTGGTTGTCCGGGAGAAATAAACAAAGTCCAACTGCCAACTAGACCCAGTAATGTGAATCATGAGAGGCTGCAGGCACCAAATAGTTTAGGGCAGCATAATGCCAACCTTCTAAAAATTGCATTTTCAAAAATGTAACTTAAAATTTGACTTTACAATTAAAAAGGATAATTGATTACATTTTTTCAGACACCAAACATGAAATGCTCACCTCTTCCCAATCAAACGTTGTCACTTATTAAATATAATAATGCAATCCAATATTATTCAATGGGAGAGGTAGGCTTAACAATAGTGAAAAACGAATATAAGGTTTTTTCACTACCAGAACATGTAAAACTTAAACATACATGTTCAACCTGTTAATTAAAATGCACCCTGCCCTATGGGCTACCTAGGACCTACCTTAGAGATGACTTCTATTAAATGAAAGGGGAGTTTAAGGTTCAGCAAGGAGGTTATATTGCCAAGTCAACATGGTAGTTTAAAAGTGCATTCACACTGCAATGGCTTCAATCAATACATCAACATGGGTTCTCCTCCAATGAAACCTGCCTCATAATAACTTGTATATGTATTACAAAGTGCAAAGACGATGGCACAGTACGGAGAGCCTCAAGTACCAGGAAGGCTGATCAGTGGGAGGACTGAGGTACCAGACTTACCTGTGAAGTTCAAGTCATCTTGTTACTTTTTTTTTAACTTTGTTTATTGGGTTTTTGGTAGTTCCAGCTTTAGAAGGTACACATGTAATCCCACATTTATCAATAATGTAACATTCAATACATTGGTCGGTATGTGGTAGCTCTTACTGCATCCAGAGTCTTACAATTACATATCAGATGGCGGTCAGTCATCTCTATCAGGGTTCAAAAGTAGCAATGGCGATAGGGCCCCAACTGTATCCAGAATCACACATTTACATATCATATGGTGGTCAAGTACATCCCCTGTAAGAAATTGCTATACTTCCATAATACAGTAGCATCAATACATCATTCTGACTAAATATAGAGCTGGAATGTGTCGGACAGATATGTTGACGACAAATAGTAACAAAACAGTAGGATATCCCATCTCGCCCAGTCCTGGTGATCCCCCCTCTCGCATTATCGCCTAACCAACCCAGTCCCCTCCGCATAGTCTCTTTTCATAAAGCACATCATCCTCCTCCTTCCCCTACATCTTCAGATTCGAAACAATCAGATATCAGCCAGTGTATTCAGTATCTGGTACTCTCTGGTGGTCGGAAGTGCTCTGCGCTAGCAAATAGCATTTCAATTGGGCCCAAATATCATTTGGTCTGGAAGCTACAGGTAATAATTCAGTATATGTTGCCAGCTGTTCCTGGCAATATGTAAGGTCACTTATCCAGTTCTTGAATTTAAGTGCCCTCCCTCTGCCTCACCGGCATGCTACTCTTCTTTTAGCCATGAGCAGTGCCAGCGCAACAAATTTGCGGTGCGCTGCCTGCAGCGGTTCAACAAATCCCAATAGCGCTAAAACTGGGGACGGCTCTACTGTGGTGTTTATCATCTTAGACAGGGTGGTACAAATCTGCTGCCAGTATATTTGCACTCCCTCACAGGTCCACGCTAGGTGTAGAAAGTCAGAACTTGGAGAATGGCATGTATCACAGGTATCTGGTTCGCTTAGCCCGTACCTGTACATGCGAGCAGGTGTGTAGTATAGCCTATGTAGATACTTATAATGGATTATCCTAAGTCTACTTCTCGATGAGATGCGTTCAGTCTGTTGCGAACAAAAGTCCCATTGCCTACCCGTCAGTTCCACTCCCAACTCCTGGTCCCACTTTGCTTTTGCTATAGGAACTGGCAGCTCCCTCAATTCATGTACTGTCTTATAGATCGTCGACACTAATTTCTTAGCCGTTGCTCCCTGAAGAATCCTCTGCAGTGGTGCAAAAACTGGAGGTTCGTTAGGAAAGTCAGGTGTGATAGACCTAAGTCCCTGCCGTAGACGAATGTACAGAAAAGTGTCGAGGGGCGTGCAGTTGATACCCAGAAACATGTGTTCCAGTGTTCGAAATGTACCTTCATGATATAGGGTCCCCCATGTCTTTACATGGATGCGTCCAGCTAATTTATGGAATGCACTCTCCTGTAGCAGGGGCATGTCTGGGTGGTATGCGAGTGGCAAAAGTGGGAGTATATTAGAGATGTATCAAGCAGTTTGCCTAGTTGAAGCCAAGCTTTGGTCGTAGCCATCACTGTTGTCGGTGTCTTGCCTCTGCCCTGGGGCGGGATATAGAGTGCTCCTTCTATAGGAACTGGCAAAGCCAGCCAGTGTTCTGCCGCCACCTGAGGCATATATCGAGGTTGGTGCACCCAGAAAAAGGCATAATGTGCTTGTGCACTATAATAATACAATTCGAAATCGGGGATTCCAAAGCCCCCTCGTGCATAAGGCCTAGTCAGTGTCTTCCACATGAGTCTCTGCTTTTTCCGTCCCCACACAAGGCAGGTGAGTTCCGATCGCAATTGTTGGAAGAAATATCTCCCAGAATAAAAAGGAATGTTCAGGAATAGATGGAGTAACTGTGGTAGAATCACCATCTTTATCAAGGATGCTCTACCTGCCATTGACAATGGCAGAGTGATCCAACGTGTTATCATGTCCGTAAGTCGGACTATGGCTATACCATAGTTAATCCTCATTAACTCATCCTTGCCTTCTGATATAGGAATCCCTAGATATTTAAACTCATCCTCACACCAGGTTATATGGTAATCCATAGGGAACATCGCCGTTGCGGCCGTAAGTGGAAAGAGGCACGATTTTCTCCAATTTATCGTGACACCGGACAGTCTGCCGAAGACTATGAACTCCCTAAGGACGAGGATTATATTTTGTTGGGGGTCTCGGATATACAGCGTGATATCATCCGCATAAAGGGACACCAAAATTTGACGCTTATTACACAGCAGCGCTTTGTCGTTATGATGTTGTCGCAGTTTCGCAGTTTCGCTGCTAAAGGCTCAACTGCGATTGCAAAGAGTAAGGGCGACAATGGGCACCCCTGCCTCGTGCCTCTCGTGATAGGTATTTCCTGAGACACCCTCCCATTAATAATTATTTTAGCTGTGGGCAAGTCATACAATAGTCTAATCCAGGATAAAAAAATAGGAGGCAACCCCATACGATTCATTACTCCAAATACATAATCCCATTCTATAGAATCAAACGCTTTTGTAGCGTCTAGAAATATTGCCGCCACAGGTAACTCTTCAGAGACGTTATTCATAACTGTAAAGAAGGTTCTCAGGTTATGAGACGTTGCCCTACCAGGAAGAAAGCCCGACTGATCAAGCAAAATCAAACCCTCCATAAGAAGATTGAAACTTGAAACGATAAGTTTAGCCAGGATTTGAATATAGCAGTTGAGTAATGACAGGGATCGGTATGAATCACAACTAGTAGGCATTTTTCCTGGCTTTAGCAGTGATGTGATGAGATGGTTAACAAAAAAGGGGTGACCCTGTGTCCCTCAGAACCTGGGTATTCAATAATTTTAAAAAAATGGTTCTGTCGGGTAGGGCAGATTTTTTAAAAGATGCTTATAAATGCAAACAAACACAAACAGCTCTCTGATACACAACGTAACTTTGAGAAATAAATGCTCAAAAAACATACATACAATAGTCTAATCCAGGATAAAAAAAAAGAAGGCAACCCCATACGATTCATTACTCCAAATACATAATCCCATTCTATAGAATCAAACGCTTTTGTGGCGTCTAAAAATATTGCTGCCGCAGGTAACTCTTCAGAGACGTTATTCATAATTGTAAAGAAGGTTATCAGGTTATGAGACGTTGCCCTACCAGGAACAAAGCCCGACTGATCAAGCAAAATCAAACCCTCCATAAGAAGATTGAGATGTGAAACAATAAGTTTCACCAGGATTTGAATATCGCAGTTGAGTAATGACAGGGATCGATATGAATCACAACTAGTAGGCATTTTCCTGGCTTTAGCAGTATTGTGATGAGATGGTTAACAAAAAAGGGGTGACCCTGTGTCCCTCAGAACCTGGGTATTCAATAATTAAACAAAAAATGGTTCTGTCGGGTAAGGCAGATTTTTTAAAGGATGCTTATAAATGCAAACAAACACAAACAGCTCTCTGATACACAACGTAACTTTGAGAAATAAATGCTCAAAAAACAAAGTCATAAGAACAAAGTGTTATATTATGAAAATTATAACAAGGTTTACATTCATATATATCCGAATTACTTCATTCAAGGATAGATTTACAATACATGGCAAGACCGTCATAAAAATTGTGCAAATTTGTGACTTTTTGTGAAGAAGTGCTCAATGAATGTGATAATATATACAGTGTAAGGGAATGAATATATATACATATATACAGGATTGATCATAAATGGCCAGATGTTGATTTTCAACTAAGGATCCTAAGATTTCTGTGTGGATCTTGGTGATTCTGGACCTATGAATGCATCGACGTTTTGACCCTCATGCACCCCTGTGGGTGGTCGCGGCGGGTCTTTCTCAAGACAAGAAAGGGATGACAGTCTGAAAAGTGAATGGAGACTGTGTATCAGAGAGACTGGCGGGGCCAAATATTAGCACCAAGGAGAGAAGAGTGGTTATATGATACTCACTCAAGTGTTCAGACAGGGGACCCTCAGTCTGATTCTTTGTGGTGCAATGGCCCGTCGTATCTGTGGAGAATGATGCAGTGTATTTAAAAACCAAGAACTACTTTCAAGGTGTGTAGCGCATAGCCGAGGGTGACGACTAGACCTGGCTGCTCAAGGGCGTGCGAGAAATTAAAAATAGCTGAGTTTGTGGCACGTAGCCGTGGGTGAGGACTTAACCCGGCTACTTCAGGGTGTGTGTGAAGTCGGGAGCCCGGTGGAGGTGAAGATCACTACTCAAATGCGCACGTGCGTGATCTTCAATGGCTGTGCTAAAAACGAGGTAGCCAGTCGAGTGCCCGGAGTGCCTGAAACATTTAGCATGTGCGTGGCCTCGTGCTAGTGTACATGAACAGGGTGAGGACAAGTCCCTTGTCACGGTACCAGGGCGCTAATGGTGCAGTACAGAGGAAAAACGAGTGGTTACCAGAGGTGCCGTGATTCCAATGTGCCCACTGGAGTGACGATCCCAGAGCCGAAGCGCAACATGGCAGCCACCCCCCAGAACAGGGGGGGGGGCGGGAAATGTTCTATGAGTCTTACCTCAAGTTGTGGTTGAGACGTGCGTGATAGGAGGCTCACAGTTCCTCTCAGGATCCGCATCCCAGTTCGGCAGGGAACTCGCGATTATACGAAGCGAGTTAAAACAGTTCTACAGGCTTCCTCCGTGTATTCTGAGAGCTTCTCCCTAACTCGCGATTGAGTCGCCCCAACCGGGCGCATGGCCAGTGACTCTTCCAGTAATTTAAGCTCACCTTCAAGAGTGGTCAGTTTATGTAATATGCTTTTTAGTATCCCAGACCCTTTCACTATGCAAATCCCTCTCAAAGTGACCTTAAATGCCGTCCATATAGTTTCTATATTTTCTACAGTACCCTTATTGCGTTCAAAGAAGTCTAAAGTTTCCTCCCTGAGTTCCTCTTGAAAGACAGTGTCTAGTAGTATAGTGGGTTGTAGGCGCCAGCGAGATCTCGGTGGGCCCAAATCCTCCGTGTCAGAGATCACTGGGCACAGCCCCAGGGATGCAAATATGTAATCTAATCACGCCTAAGGCGCGGCATGTGCCGTAAAGTGTGTGCCCTCACGCGTAGTTGGGTGAAGATGTCTCCAGGCATCCACCAGGTTATACTCCATGAGTGTGTTTTGTAGCTCAGTGCATGCTTTCGTGTAATGGTGGGGGGCGGGTGTTATCTGTCTACAGCAGGGTCACATGTCACGTTAAAATCCCAGCCCCACACTATGTGGTCAGTCCCGGTGTCTACGACATTGGCCCAGAGTTCAGTGAAAAAATGAGGGTCATCTGTGTTCGGACTATAACAACATATTAATGTTATCGATACATGGCCCAATCGCCCCCACAGCATACAGTACCTTCCTGGTGTGTCGTGCTTTTCGCCTGCCGAGATGAATGGTGTGCCTTTTTTTACTAAAATCGCAGTGCCTCTTGCGTACGTCGAATACGAGGAAAATAATCTGTGCTCAGCCCACCTACAAGCAAAAGTGTTATTTGGTTGTGACTTGAAATGTCTTTCTTGCAGGAACGCGATGTGTATGTCATGCCTGTCCAGATACGACAATACATGCTGTCTCTTACGCGGGTCGCACAGCCCTCTCACATTCCATTTGATAAAGTTCAGATCACTCACTGCCATGGATTGCATAAATCATTGCGGAAAAACCATCTGCTCATCCTGTCACCTCGAACCCGACCTCCACCATCTTGTAAGATATAGCTAATATCCAATTACATGTAATGCTCAATTTTTCACCACTCTGACCGTGAGTCTGTACTACCATTGTGGCATGTACCTCTCCAATGTGTGGCTTCCAAGTGCACCTCCCTACAACAGCCCTTCTCACATTCCCTCCCAAACAACCCCCCAACCCTCCCTCGTCTCCGGCTGAAGCAGTCCTGCCCGTTGACGTGCACACCTCAATTATCAATGCAATACTACTGCCTCCCATCTCTCTTCCCCCCGAACCTCCCTCCACCCACTGAAGCAACCCCAACTTGCCAGAACACTCCACCCACCCCCACCCTGTTCTCCCAACAATAACAACATTATCACCCAGCTGACACTATCCAATATAGGGGAACACCCGCTGGGGGACATCTCTAGGTGGTCACACAGTCACCCCCCCCCAAGCCCTACGACCTGTGCGACCTCTGGGCTTAGTCTGGTGAGAGGAGGTGGGGCCTGGCATACATTACCACCGGAGTACTCGTTAACATCACAGCCTTCCGTTCATCAAGTCTCGTTGCCGAACTGCATACCACCAATCTCGTATGTCTAAGTCCAATAAATCAAGGTCCGGTCTGCAGTATTTGCACTTCAGTATTCCTCGTCCATCTCCTGTGCGTTGTCTTGGCGCGCAGAGCCATGTCCACTCGGTCCACGCTGTTCTTGCTTCAATGTTCGCAAATAGTCCTCCACCTGCTGCGGGTTCATAAAGAAGCGCTGTTTTCCCTGGTGCGTCACCCGGATTTGAGCAGGATACAACAAAGCATAGTCAAGTTGTGCTGCGTGAAGTTTCTTTTTCACATCAATGAACTTGCATCTTTCCTCCTGTACTATAGGAGTAAAGTCCGGATATATTGAGAAGGACATTCCTTCGTATGTCAGAGTTTGTATGGTACGTGCTGCACTTAGAGCCGCATCTCGATCCCGATAATTTAACAATTGCGCAATAATGGGCCATGGCAGGTTCCCTGGCGTCGGCTTCGGTCCAAGAGACCGGTGGGCTTGCTCAATGATGAACTGCGTGGAAAAGGCATCAGTCCCAATGGTGGCCAGGAGCAGTTTTTCTATATAGTCCTTCATGCGCCCAGTGTTCGTGGACTCCGGCACACCTGTTACGCGAATATTATTGCGCCTACTACGGGATTCTTAATCCTCATTTTTGCTGCTATTACCCGTAGTAGCTTATCCATTCTTGTAAGTTGCACCGTGTGACTAGCTGTGGTGTCATCATTTTCCGAAATGCGCCTCTCTGTCTCCGTAATCCTTTCTTCATGCAGGTCCATTTTAGGCACAATTGCATCCATTCTTTATGACATCCGATCCACTTTATCTACCACCGTCGCGAACCCCTGACTCATTTCCTGTAATATCTGCTGTACATCAGTATCCGTAGGTGCCGTCCCGCTGCTTGCCATATCTGTCCTACTCAAATCACTATCCTCCGAGCTATGCTTCTGCCCTTTTTTCGCTGCGTCAAAGTTGAGTTTCGGCTGGCGGGTGTCCGGTTTCCCCATAGTGCCACGAGATCAGGGCACCGCGACCTTATGTCCGCTTCGGTCCGTCTGCCGTCCACAGGTAATACAAAGGCCAGTTACAGCCACTCTTCACTTCTGCAGCAGCTATATAATCAGTGAGCAGATGTCTGGCTCACTTCTGATACGCGCCTCTCTGGGCCCACCACACCGCCAGCGCCTATCAGCCTGGAATGTATATGTGTGCGCCCATGTGCAGCAAGGTCTTCTCTCTGATCACCCGCGTAGTTAATGTACAAACCGCCCGTGTTATAATGCTCAGGTGATAACCATGCTCTTTTCCCGCTATCCACTCAAAAACCTCCTTTTTGCAATGTACTACATCGCGGGCCTCTCGTCCTTCGTAGCTCTCTGGTAGGTACAGTTTCACATCCAGTGTCAGAGTCACACACGGGTCTCAGCCAGTCAGGTTTCGCCATTGCGGTGCTCTCTCCCCCAGGCGTCTGCGCTGCACGGCGTCCCCGCCTCAGGTATGAGCTCAGCCTTACGATAGTGTCCCCGGCGCCACCTCCGCCTATCTCTACTCGCTGTTATGGGGATCCGCCGCCGCGCCTTCACGCTCTGTCAGCACCACGTACACCTCTACTCAGGCCGCCGCCTGTGTTGTTCTCCGGCCCGGGTGCTATCTCGGGCTCACAGCGGTTCAGCCGCGTCACTGCCACACACCTCGCAGTCCCACCGGGTTGCTTATCGGGTTAAGCGCACAGTATTTCAGCACCCCGGGGGGAGTCTCCCCTTCCTGCAGTTACCGGTTCTTGCTAGTTTAGGGCCTGCCGCCAGTAATTGCGGCTTGCGCCCCTCGTGGGAAGCCTAGATCTTTCCTGCCTGCAGGCGCCGCTCATATCACACCGCAGTGCTCCAGCGCCGATCCCGGAGAGCATTTCCACGCATCAAAGCTCAGGCATGCAGCAGCCGATCATCTCCAAACTTTCACCGAAGCTGGGGACCTTAACAGTCTGTGGTTTAGCGCATTTCCAGCTAGTTAACGAGCCGGTTAGGTAGGATAACTAAAGTATTAGTGTTCCAGGCTACAGGAGCCTCACCCACAGGCGGCCCCTCTTGTGCCCCCCAACTCATCTTGTTACTTTATGTACTGCATCCTAAGGGTTAAGTTCATGCAATTCTAACATGAATAGGACAAGGTACACCATTTTAAACACATTCTCATGGGTAGACCTCGATTGCATCATCCACCAGGCTCGTTGAGGCAACTAACTGAGCAAGCAGACCACCAGATGGCATGTGTTGCATTGTACCTGGGCTACATAATGTTTCTGCAGTGGTTAGGGCATGTGCACGCTGCCATGAAAAGCCTTTTAGACGCGATGGAATAAATAAAGCAAGTGTGTCTGAAATCAATAGGTGGTACAAAAAGGGGTGGTGATGGACGGAGCATCTGGACCAATCAAACACTCACACAGAGTCAACCGATCTGGGTATAATCCATCACCGTTCTTTAGCCCACTCTGCCACCCCAGTTCAGATATGGCCATATGCAAATCAGTCTGACCCTGTGCCTCATGGGAACAGTCCAGCCCGAACTGCCAAGCCATGCCTTCCCTGGACCGGAAACAAGCTTCCTAGGACCGGTTTCAGGCATTACAGCCTTCTTCAGCCAGGCTTGCTTGAATCCAGTGGCAAAGTGAGCAAGGGACTCACGTCTGAGCATACCCTGCCAATTTATTGCGAACAAAGCGGTACAAAAGGGGGTGGTGATGGACGGAGCATCTGAACCAATCAAACACTCACACAGAATCAACAGGTCTGGGTTTAATCCATCTCCGTTCTTTAGCCCACTCTGCCACCCCAGTTCAGACATGGCCATATGCAAATCAGTCTGACCCTGTGCCTCGTGGGAACAGTCCAGCCCGAACTGCCTAGCCATGCCTTCCCTGGACCGGAAACAAGCTTCCTAGGACTGGTTTCAGGCATTACAGCCGTCTTCAGCCAGGTTTGCTTGAATCCAGTGGCAAAGGGAGCAAGGGACTCACGTCTGAGCATACCCTGCCAACTTATGGCCAACAAAGCGGTACAAAAGGGGGTGGTGATGGACGGAGCATCTGAACCAATCAAACACTCACACTGAGTCAACAGATCTGGGTTTAATCCATCACCGTTCTTTAGCCCACTCTGCCACCCCAGTTCAGACATGGCCATATGCAAATCAGTCTGACCCTGTGCCTCATGGGAACAATCCAGCCCGAACTGCCAAACCATGACTTCCCTGGACCGGAAACAATCTTCCTAGGACCGGTTTCAGGCATTACAGCCGTCTTCAGCCAGGCTTGCTTGAATCCAGTGGCAAAGTGAGCAAGGGACTCACGTCTGAGCATACTCTGCCAACTTATGGCGAACAAAGCGGTACAAAAGGGGGTGGTGATGGACGGAGCATCTGAACCAATCAAACACTCACACCGTCAACAGATATGGGTTTAATCCATCACCGTTCTTTAGCCCACTCTGCCACCCCAGTTCAGACATGGCCATATGCAAATCAGTCTGACCCTGTGCCTCATGGGAACAGTATAGCCAGAACTGCCAAGCCATGCCTTCTCTGGACCAGAAACAAGCTTCCTAGGACCGGTTTCAGGCATTACAGCCGTCTTCAGCCAGGCTTGCTTGAATCCAGTGGCAAAGTGAGCAAGGGACTCACGTCTGAGCATACCCTGCCAACTTATGGCGAAAAAAGCGGTACAAAAGGGGGTGGTGAAGGACGGAGCATCTGAACCAATCAAACACTCACACCGAGTCAACAGATCTGGGTTTAATCCATCACCGTTCTTTAGCCCACTCTGCCACCCCAGTTCAGACATGGCCATATGCAAATCAGTCTGACCCTGTGCCTCATGGGAACAGTCCAGCCGGAACTGCCAAGCCATGCCTTCCCTGGACTGGAAACAAGCTTCCTAGAATGGGTTTTCTAAGAAAGAAACCCCATTCCAAGATGGCCTCCGGCATCACGACGCACACACAAACACATGTTATGATGCATGTATCATGACACGTGCGTGTACCTACATGCTTTGTGTTGCTGGCACTATCTTTAATTTACCAATTTAACTTGTCAGAAGCCCATGTTACACTGGTAGTTTAAAATATTTTTTAAAAAGATGAAGAAAGTTGACAGGAATGTGCAAAAGTTATTTAAAAATCATTTCAACTGGAATGCTGTACTCCATATGTGACAGCCATACAAGAAATGCCTTATTTTAATGCAGTATTTTGTAAATTTGAGATGCCTCAGTAAGTTAAAGCTTGCCTATGGCAAGTGCTATGATGAGCTGTTTATGGGCGTTGAATCCCATGTGGGGTATAATTCTGAGGAAGGTAAATTGAGTACTATCAAATTAGATAATTGTTACAAGTCTTATTTACAGTGCTTACAAAAGTCAGACGTGTGGCAATAAAGTGTTGTAAAAAACTGGTCAATTGTAATTATTTTTATTAGTTTCATAGTTAAAGTACTATTCTTAGTTTTAGCTAGTGCTCAAGTAAATGCGGAATTTCCTTACACGTGTTTCCCGGTCATTCCTGCCTGTCACATAAAAATAATCTTTCAAGGCTGCAGTGCCTGCATGTTGCCTCATAAGTGGCTCTAGTATAATAATTTCATGGGTGTGGTGCACTTTACTGGCTTTAGCGCTATTCTTAATCAATTTAACAGGAGTAGCAGTATTTGGCAAAAGACTGCATTTAGCATATCGCTTTGCTGGAATGAGTGCTATCACATGTCTGAACTGTATGTATTTATGTATATGTATTACTATAGCACAAACCTAGCCAACAAGTGAAGCACTACACAAGGGTAAAAACAAGCATAAAGCCATGAGTAAGAGGAAAGGAAGCTAGGCCGTAGACAGTTAATGAATTTTGTAGAGGTGAGTATTCAACTCTTCCCTAAATTGGAGAAGCTTTGGGACAGTCTTAATGGGTATGGTGATCTAGTTTGAGATCCTGGGTACATCGACGGAATAGGACTGCTATCTTGTGTATTTTATTTGCACTCCTTAGTCTGCAGTCTGATGGTGTTCTGGCTGTGGGTGTGCTGGAGTAGGGCATTGTCACCATAAAACTGTGAGAGTATAAGGACTTGAACAGCAGTTATGAAGGTGCTTTCTGGAATGAAAGGTTTGACGCAGAATCCACTGATGATAGGGATTTGAATTTGAATAGGTATTTATAAAGAGTGACCTGTCACTCCGAAAGGAGCATCCTGGCGCTATGGAGGAGAAAGCCAAGGTAGACAGGAGAGGGCATTATATGAGTAATAGGCAAAGTTCATCTGAGGATCCAAAGAGCCAGGTCTTCAGGGCTTTCCTGAACTGGGTGTCTGTTTTGATCAGCCTTAGGTGACTCGGCATGAGATTCCAGACTTTAGTTCCTAATGCAGCAGCAGTTTTTCCTCCTTTGGATTTGCACCTTAAGCAATGGGGCTTGAGAAAGTTTGCAGATGATGATCTGAGAGTCCTGGCAGTGGTGTAGGGGGCAAATATGACTGAATGGTACGTTGGTCCTAGATTTAAGGATGCTCTGAAAGTAATTGAAAGTATCTTGAATAAGATACTCTTATGCAAATGTGGCCAGTGTGTCATATCGCTATGCCTGACCTCTGTCCAGGGACACGGCAGGCAAGTAGGAAGGGGCGGGGAAACCGGAAAAGGGAACAGGAAATGAGGGAATAAAGTTTATTAGAGAGTTGGTGTATAACGAATAAAGACGCACCATCCAGACGCTCCGACTCCTGTGTTTATTGTAAGAGGGCCCGCGACACTGGCGGCGAGGGTGGGATTGCCTTTACACCCACCGGAAACAGCGCAGCCCTAGCCGTACGTGCACGGCCTCCAACAGGCAAGTCTGCAGCCCATTCACCCGACAGCGCCTGTGGGCGCGAGAAAGAGAAACCGACGTCGGGAGCTGCAGAGAGCGCATCAACCAGCGAAAAGGTGCCACAAGCATAAACCTGCAACGGGGATCAAGCAGCTCCCCCCCCCCCCCCCCCCCCCCCCACCAAAGGTGTTTGTGGCGAATTCCAGAAAAAAACAAACGGCGCGAAGCAACTGAATGCACCAGGAAACGACCCCAATTCGGCGAGTGAGCACGAGAGTGCAGAAGACACTGGGGTGAGTCTCACCTTATGTATTTAGGACATTTTAAGTGGAACAGAGTAGGAAAGGAGGCAAAGGAGGAAAGCAAGGCCCAACAGTGCAGCATCCCGCGAGGTGGCCATTTTGAGGTCAGGCGCTGGCCATAGACTCCCCATGACTCTGGAAAGGTGGCCATCTTGAGGTCAGGCGCCACCAGAAAAATCAACCTACAAGCTACTAAAAGAAGCGGAGAACCTATAAAACACTGCTAATCAAATTCCAAGAGCTCAGGAGGTGACAAGAACAGGCCAGAATGTCTATTCCCAGCTCTACAAGTACCTCAGGAGGAGCGGCGGCACAGACCAATCCACCAGGCCCAGCAGCCCCAGGCAACCCAGCGCTGACACCCCAGGCGCACATGGGAGTACCTTTTACGGCCACCAGAACCCCTCGAATTAATGCCTGGCAATAGCATGGGACCCAAATGGAAGAGTTGGATTGAAGATTTCGAGGACTACATGTCTGGGTCACAAGTACAGGACCCCAAACAGAAACTCATAGCTTTACGCAACTTAATAGGTAAAGACATTGCGCTGATCATCAAAGAGTTGCCAAACGCAGCCACTGCCCCTAATGAGGATGTGAAAGGAACCCTCAATAGAAGATTTCTACACAAGCGTAACTTGGACTACGAACGTTACATGTTCAACCTAGCCACACAAGAAAAAGAAGAGCGCATGTGCGACTTCATTGTGCGCATCAGAAGACTGGCGCGCCACTGCAAATTTGATGATTTCAACACTGAAGATGCACTGCGACTCCGCATAATTGAAGGCTCTCAATCTGAGTTGCTACGCCGGCGGCTACTAAAAAAACACTACACCCTTGAAGAGATCGAGGAACTCACAAGGATCAACGACCAAGCGGAAGATCACAGGAAGAGAATGGAGACCCACAAGTCTGAGAGAAGAGAACAAGCCTTCCGAATGCAAGCGCACAAAGACACGCGGCACAAAACAGACTCTCACAGACCCAGCAAGCCAGCTCATTTTTCAACCTCCAGAAGGACGTCGTCCCGACACGAGTCACGCCATAGAAAATCTAGCAAACCGGCGTCAGCATGCTATCGATGCGGACAAGACTACCCCCACTCAGGACAATGCCCAGCTATCGGCCAGCGATGCCATCGCTGTGGGAGGGAAAATCATTTTGAGACAGTTTGTCAGGCCCAACGGTCGAGGCGAAGACCTTTAAAAACCCGGCATACCACGCGGCACCACGTTCGCGCAGTAAAAGGGAGGGAAGGACGTTCCTCCAGCTCATCGAGATCATGTGCTCGGTCAGCAAGCAGAATTAACTCACCGAGACATCCAACAAACCCTGAACGAAGTACTGCGGCCACACCGCATAACACCACCAATCAGTGCCCGGCCACTGTGATGCTGGGAAGGACTCCCCGTACTCGACTGCCCGTGTTGAACAGCACACTCCAGTCACGTACTGTGAACATTGACCATGACACCTTAGTCAAGATAGACTATGAAAAGAAATTGAAAATGAAAGCATATGCAGATCGGCGCAGATGAGCCAGAGACACTGACATCCAAGAAGGAGACTGGGTGATGGTCCGGAACGACCGAAGAACAAAAGCGGACAGTCGTTACCTCACTCACCCCCTCCAAGTCAGCAAACGGAAAGGAACTATGATCACAGCGGAAGCTGACCACAAACGAATCACCAGAAACATATCCCACTTCAAGAAGTGCAATTCCAACGGCCATCAGGAGGTCCAGCCACGTGAAACCTCTGCAGACTCCATGAGCCAAAGTGAGAACAGTGACCGAGGCCACTACAGCCCAGTGAGATCTGATAGCGCCACGGACCGTCATGCCAGGACACCAGAACAATCGAGTCGTCCGAGAAGACAAGTCAGAAAGCCAGCATGCCTCATCGAGGAAATATGAGAGACAGTAAGACTTTGTACAAAAGGGGGAGGTGTCATATCGCTATGCCTGACCTCTGTCCAGGGACAGGGCAGGCAAGTAGGAAGAGGCGGGGGAACCGGAAAAGGAACAGGAAATGAGGGAATAAAGTTTATTAGAGAGTTGGTGTATAACGAAAAAAGAAGCACCATCCAGACGCTCCGACTCCTGTGTTTATTGTAAGAGGGCCCGCGACACAGTGGAGGGTTTTAGGAGCTGCTGGGTGGAAGATCTATGTGGTAGTTTTAGAACTAATGGGTCTATTATAATGTCAGGCAAATCGGCACCGCCCACATGGCAGTGGCGATCCGCCCGACATTATCTCCCGCCCGCCTCCCATTTCCACCCACCATATTAGGATGGCGAGGTCCCGCGGCGGACGGGAAGACCGTCTCCCGCTATTTGCCCGGTCCACGAGTCGACCGGGCAGAAAAGGGTTGAATATGGTGGTGGTGTCTGTAAGACACTGCTATCCATATTACTATTTGGGCGGGAAGCAGTCTTTCTGTGGCAGCAACGCCGCCACGGAAAGGCATGCAGTGTTCACATTTGGGGGCTGTTGCGGGCCCCCAGGATGTTGGGGTGGGGGGTGCACATGGGGGGTACCTATGGTACCCCCCTGCATTTGCATGCACAACGTGAGAGGCACCGCACGGTGCCTGCCATGTTGTGCATGTAAGTGCACAAGGTCCCAACACCGCTAGGGTGGCGGGCGCAGGGAAGTCCGCCTGCCATCCTAATAGACCCCTGTGTGAGCAGCCGCGTGCTGTACCACTTGTAGTCTCTTCAGTACTTGTTTATTTGCTCCTGCTAGTAGGCTATTGCACAGTAGTTTAGTTGTGACAGGATAAGTGCCCCCTCAACTGTCTTCCTCGCAGGGAGAGAATAAAGTCAAATAATTTTTTAAGTGTTTTGAATATGTCCCTGCCACACTCAGGGCATGCGGTTGGAAGGATAGTGAAGTATTGAATTTCACTCCCAGGTTTCTTGCCACTTCAACAGTATTTGGGGTGCTGTTGTGTCTTCCAGCCACCACACAATTAGCTGAAAGGGGTTGTCCTTTCATATCAGGAGGACTTCAGTTTTATCTATATTACACCTGAGATGGTATATCTTCATCCACTGTATGACCTCTGTTAGGCATATTTTAAAATGTAGTTCTGCCTTCGTGGAATCTTTGTCCAGGGATTGGATCAATTGTGTGTCATCAGCATATGATGTAACTTCGATATTGAAAGAGGATATCAAGGAGATGAGAGGGGCCATGTATATGTTAAATAGTAGAGGGCTGAGAGAGCAGCCCTATGTTACTCCTGATGTAATAGGACATTCGGAGAAGAGGAACGTTCCTAGGGACACTGCTTGTCTACTGTTAGTAAGGAAGGATCTAATCCAGGCCAATGCTGTGTTTGAGATGGCGCTATTCTGTAACCATGCAAGGAGGATGCTATTTGAGATGGTGTCAACTGCGGCTGACAGATTGAGTGAAACCAGAACAGCCTTCCTGCCTTTGTCTGCAGTAAAGTTTAATGTGCCAGCTCTTTCCAAAAGCTGTTGAATGATTTGGGCGGAAGCCTGATTGCTGTGGATGAAGGATCTTGGCAGTTTCGAGAAAGTTGGACAATTCTCTATTAACCAGACCTTCTGTGATTTTACCCAGGAAAGGTAGCAGCGATATTGGTCGGAGGTTTGAGAGAACAAATGACTCAATATTATTTTTTTTTTCAGTGGTTTCAATATGGCCAATTTCTAGTTGTCTGGGACTGGGTCTGTGGCTAGCAAGGAGTTGACTATCTGGTTTATGATTTGGTGCAGGACCATGGGTGGGCAACCATCGAGAGGGGAGTCCGATTAGCAGGTGGCAATGCACCACATGTCTGCTAGAGCAAGACTATTCTATATGCTTGGAGTGGTGGACTGGTGTGAGCAGGGTCGAGCTCTAAGTCCGGCTCCAAGTCCAGGTTTTCCATAGGAATTGTGGTAAAGTCTTTTTGAATGTTCTGGATTTTTATGGTTCTTGTGTGAACTGGAGGGGTGGGAAGAATGTTTAATTCCGTGTGTGAAATTGTCAGAATTTGGGGACTACATGCTACCCTTGTAACGTAGAGTTCCATCCAAATTTTGCTGATCGCCGGTATTCGTCTTGGCTCAGTAAAACAGGCGAATGCTTTGAGTCCTAGCCACACCTGTCCCCTGCAGGGAATGGGTAGAGCTTGCTTTCAGATAATTTTTCACAGAGTTCTCAAATCTCAAGGTGGGATTTATCTCATAAGTAATAGCGTGAAAATGAATAGGGCTAAGTGTAATCAAGATTACTGAGTAATCAGTGCATTATCCTGCTGAGACTTGATCATAGAGTCCATGTTCCAAAGGCATCTTCTGACTCCCTCTAATGTCCTTGAATATTTTGCACAATGAATGCCCAAGAATGGTGGTCATAAGGTACAAGAAGTGCTTTTTCTTAAAACAACTTTTGTATTGCCAATTCTAGGGCTTGGGAGCCTAAGAATTTATTTATGTGGAGATTGTGGGCAAGATTCTTCACAATAAGACCCCTGGAGCTCTCTGAGGAAAGCAAACCCAGTAAAATAAAAATAGATTTAAGTCAAATTCATTCCAGACTATCATTAAAAGTGCTACCATTGTAAAAATGTATGTAGAGAAGAGTTCTATTCATTCATTGCTTTTTCTAATAATACTGGTAATGCATTCATACATAAAAGGCAAATCCCTAAAATAATCAAGGTTTTGAGTTTTTCCTTACCAATGTTTTTTGTTTCACACCTGAAGCTCTTAGAAAAAAAAGTCCCACTACATAACACATTTCAAAGTTTTAAAGTGGCAACATGCAAACATGCTGGCCTGCATTGTCTACATCCCAAAATCAACCATAGGCTTTTTCTATGTCATCTACAAATAATACATGTGATACTTTTGCCAATGCGTTCCTGCACAAAGTGAAAGCAGGCCATGATCTGTTCTCCTCCCAGCTCCCTCAATTAGGCAATCTCTCTGTACCCATGACCGAAAGTGAATTCAGGTCCAATTTTGGTGACTTCACCATGTCCATGTTAGATCAGTGTTCCAATTTATTGAATTCCACCTCCTCCGGTTCCCCCATAATCCCTGCCCACCTACTCTAGCCAAATTAGTGGCTGAGACTATTGCTCACCGCTATCTTCCAGCTTATGATCTCGACTAGTAGTTCTCCTTCCATCTGGAAGAAAGCTTCCATACTTCCATTTCTAAAAAAGGCAACGCTCGATCCCAAAGACCCTTGCAACTGTTGCCCAATTTCCTGCCTTCCCTTTCCATCTAAAATCATAGAAAAAAATCATGAACAACCATTTGATCGAACATAACAAGCTTAATAATCACCTAGACAACACTCAGTTTGGTTCACAAAGCGAATAAAGCACAGAAACAGCTCTGATCAAGGCCACTGAGGAGATCAGGCAGGCTCTGGACCAACAGAGAGTCTCTGGACCAAGGGAGAGGCTGCTGGATCTCTCAGCGGCTTTTGGCATGGTAGATCACGGATTGCTGCTGGAAAGCTTGCTAGAAATCAATGTTACCGGTCAGGTCTGGAATCAATTAAAATCGTTTTTGTCAAATAGAGAACAATCTGTCAGGCTGGATAACTGGACCTCTCATCCTTTTTCATTCCCATGCAGGGTCCCTCAGGGATCCTAGCTCAGGCCAACTTTATTTAATATATACATCGTACCCCTAGCTGAGGTAATCAAATGTTTCGGCTTCTCTTTGACATCCTACGCAGATTACACCCAGATCGTCATCTCACTGAGCAAGGACGACACAGATATATCTTCCACATTTTGCGTTTGCATGCAGGCAGTCAGCACATGGATGAGTAGACATTGTCTCAAACTGAACACAGAGAAAATGGAAGTAATACTGTCATATGTATATACATTGCCTATATGCTGTGTTAAGTTAGCATGAGTTTTTTAGGAGTTTAAACGCCATTTTACCTTTCTGCTGCTTCTGCACATGACACATAGCTGTTGCTTTAGCTTTGAGCCTAGTAGAATGTTTTGATTCATGCGAGAATAATATGTTGTTACTCTGATAATAGCCTTGCTTGGCGAGCTGTGTCTGTACAGTGAGTGCAGAAACATTCAAGGATATCTCAACCCAGTGGTGAAGTCTGATCTTCACACGTTCCTAGACATAACATACAAGCAGCTGCGGCCAAGTTCTGGCTTTAGGCGCGTTTTATATTGCTTTGCACAAGAGCATAGAAACACTTGATGGTGCTTCACATGCAGAGAGCTGGTGGAAGATGATGTGATCCCTTACCACTAGGATCTTGAGGTATGGGGCCGCCCTGTTAAAACCCAAAGAGACCTTCTTAGATATAATATAATATACTAGCTAGGGAGGGTGAGAATTAGGTGTTACTGAACCCTATTCGTTTTAGAATAATACGACGATTTCACCTTTTGTTTTCTACGGACTAGTGACTATGCTGATTACTTTGTTTCTTATAATATGTTTGCTTGTATTAGCTAAGATACTGCATTTGAGAACACTGCATTAGTGAATAAATATTTCAAATATGCACGTGTCCTCTTTTACTCCTTGTTCTGGATTGGAATGATTGTATAACGAAACAGTGTTCATGTGTTCCACTTTACCTGAGGTGTACTAAGTCCATGTTCTGGTTTGTCTAAGCATTGGGAGTTTGTGATAACCAATGAGACACTGTAGCTAGTCTGGTAGGGGATTTTGGGTACTAAGGTGAGTTTTGGCACACCCTAATTCACTCAGGTTCCAAGTCTCTATGCACAGTTCTGCATAAGAACGGAATCCCTGCGACATGGCGCACAACCGTTGGTGGTCTTATTACATAACGCTTGAGTGGTACAATGTTCCATCCTTAACCCCTACACCATTGTTTCTGGTTAACGGTGGTGTCGGACAAACCTACCTATATTTACATAGGTCTTTTCAAGCTTGAATCTTTCTAAATGGTTTCCTTGAATTACTACCCAGTTGTGTTACAAGGTTTACTTTGTACCTCTTTCTTTCGGTGTCACTATGGCCGCGGTGAGCATTGTGCAACATAGCCGCATTGCGGTGCCCAATCATTTGCAGAATTATAATGTTCCTGTGGATGGCATGGCAGTGATAATGGTGGTGAGTGCAGAGGTGGCTTACCCATATGATATTTTTTACTTGTGGGTGACCTTCCCGGCTGTGAACGCAGATACTAATGTGTTCGGCACGTACACTCCCACGGCTGTGCCACAGGAATATGCTCCATAAAGGGCAGAGGAAATTCCTATAGATGCTTGGCAGCATCGCATTTGGTTTGATGGTGCCTTACCCCATTCTTTAGCAGCTCCGAGGTTAGGTCCTTTGTCCATTCCGGGTGCAAATTGGCCTGGT
Organism: Lissotriton vulgaris; assembly: GCF_964263255.1. Classification (NCBI taxonomy): domain Eukaryota; kingdom Metazoa; phylum Chordata; class Amphibia; order Caudata; family Salamandridae; genus Lissotriton; species Lissotriton vulgaris. Next base: position 2,072,472,816 of record NC_141687.1, read on the forward strand.
TTTACACCTCATCCTCAACACGGGGCAAGTACCGTGGTTGAGTTAAGACGACAACAGGTTGTTAGTGCAATACATAACCCGTAATCTCCCGGGCGGGGCCCCGGGTGGTACGGCGCTTCCATCCGGACAGGGCAGAATGAAACTAAGTCCCATTATGGTCAACGCTGTGATGGGCAAGCGCCCCCAAGAAAAGGATGATTTTCCTTTCTGGCTTGCTAAAAAGTTTGACCAGCTGGAAGCAGTATTTCCTAACACGTCTCCTGGTGAAAAACACAGGATTCTGACAATTAGCTCACCAAAAGACTTGACCTCTGAAATAGGTGACTGTGAAACGTGGGGTAAGACGTTTGCGGCGGTCTACACGAGGTGTTACGGCACTCCGCCTATGACTGTCCTGCCGACGGTCCTTAAGCGTGTTCAAGATGAGCACGGACCTGAGGCTGCGGTTGAATTGGGTATGCGCCTCTGTGGCACCTTTGATGTGGTTTCCGATCTCATACTTGCGAATGTCAAGGGGGATGCGGTGAACTTTCAGGTTACCAATACTTTGCAGGTAATTCCCGATGCCGACAATCCCCTACAGTTGGCAAGGATTATTGTGCGGCTTATAAAACCGTGGGCCGCAATAGTAGGGGTCCCAAGCCTTTTTCTACTAAAGAGAAAAATCAACCCCAAGGGCATAAGTTGGAAACTGACGACCAGCCCAAGACCAAAAAACAAAATTGGCCGAAAAAACAAAAACAGGGAAAGCAACAACAACAACAGAAACAGGAGTCTAGTCTTGCGTCTCCATTGCCTGCGCCCACAGAACGTGCTTATGACTTGCGCGATCGCGCGATGATAACATCACCTGATCGTTTTCAGGTTTCTGATCAACGGTCTCGTTGTTCTTTTCAGGAGTCTTCGGCCTTTTTAGCCGGTGGTGTAGGAGGCGGCAGGGGTCGGGGTGGTCAGCAAGGATGCGACAAGCCCTGCCCGAAAGATGGTAAAGGCAAGCAGGACGATTCTACACCGAAGAGACCCCAGTTTCAGAAAAAGAAAGTCGCTGCTTTAACAGCACATAGATATGCTACAGATAGGGAGAGCGCAGCTTCGGAATCAGACATGGGCTCTGACCTTGCTGGACAGCGCGGCAGAGATTACCATAGTACGAGAGGCCCTGCGTCCACTACTGAAGGTGACAGCGACTGACCGTTATGTTGTTGTGGAGACAGCTGACACTAGAGTAGCTCCCCCTGACAGACTTCATGAAATAGTCCTATTCATTGAAGGTGACATTCAACGTACCATAGAAGGGTTATTTTGGGAGAATCTTACGACTACCTATGACATTTTGTTAGCGGAGGCTGACTGGCCCGACCTTTTGTGCTCGCGGCTCCAAGAGGGGAGGAGGTAATCCTGCCTAGTTTCGCGCACACTGTCTCGAAGGAGCATGCGCTGAATTTTGCAGAAGAGTGGGCTAAAGCCCTCGCGCTGGCTCTGTACCGTACACACTGTGGATGGGATACATTTTCCCCACACCACGAGATTCCTTTGCGGTCTATGCCACAGCCTCAACCTCAATATCCCATAAAGCGTGAAGCTAAGGCTTCCGTTGTGGAAATCCTTGAGCAATTGGAATATCAAGGAGTGATTGAAACTTGTGTGTCACCAATGAATAACCCTCTTTTTACTGTGACCAAGCCTGATGGTTCATATCGTTTGGTATTGGATTACCGGCATTTAAACTCCCATTGCCGTACCTGTGCAGTACAGAATACTCACGGCTCTGCTTTAGTGGATAGTCTTGTGCGTAAGCAGTTTAAAGCCACGCTTGACATTTCCAATGGTTTTTATGCCCACCATTTGGATGGTCTGAGTTCCCAATGGACCTCTTTTACTTGCGGCGGTGTCCGAAACATTTCGAATGTTTACCGATGGTCTACAAAATAGTTCTGGAGTGTTTGCTGCCCGCATAGTCTCTTTCTTAGAGAGAGTTGACCCAGATGCTTGTTCATATGTGGATGACATTTATCTCACAGATGACGAACTGTGGGAGCATCTGTGTCGAGTTGGCCGCTTAATTTGTAGATTTGCAGACTTCGGTTACATATTCAAATTTGTAAAATCGCACATTGCGGAGTACACAGTGTTGTTCCTGGGCTACGAGCTCAACAATGAAGGTCGAGGATTAGCTCCTCACTTCCTGGAGAAATGCGCACAATTGCGCGCTCCGACAACTCTGAAAAAATTACAGTCTTTGCTGGGGTTTTAAAATTTCGGGAGGACATACATACCTGAATATGCCCAGCGAATCAAGCCTTTGTATGCTTTGATACAACCAACTTTTACCAAATCGAACTGGCTGCCGGAGCACTCGGCTATACTGCAATCTTTGCAGGCTGATCTGCTTGCTTCTAAATACTTATTGACTCGTGATAACCACACCAACCTGGTGATAAGAATCATCCCTGGGACGGTGGGTTTCACATACCTTACTTTTAACTAAGGAGACACAGTACCTATTGCTTACAAGTCACACTTGTACACTTCGGCTGAAATGCGATTTTCCACTGTGGAGAAAGTTTCTGAAGGAACGCGCTCTGTCACAGGGAAAACGCATGTTGGTTGTTACCCCGTGTCCTGCTTTGAAAGCAGTTACGAAAGCCAGTGTACCTAATTCTAAAGCTTTGCACCCTTGGTGGATACAATTGGCTGCATAATTGACGTCTCCGGATGTCACGTTTATTTTTGATGCCTCCTTACGGTCGCAGGAGTTTTTGCAATATGAATTTGTTCATCCAGCACCTTTGGCTATGCGGCCTTTGGAGGATTTCCATTGCATCATATACACTGATGGTTCGGCGCAGTTTGCACATGGTTCTAAACACGCCTACGTTTCCGCATGCGCCATTGTGGTAGATGCCATGGTGAACGATGAGTTCAAGTCTAGAGTCGTGCACACGCAGACTCTAGGGGACTTCACCGCACAATTAGCAGAGCTTTGTGCTCTGATGCTTGCATTGGAGTACGCAGATCCTAGTGTGACGACATTAAGCATACGTGATTCTTACTACTGTGTCCCGTCTTACAATGAAAACTTGTTCTTTTGGATTCAGAATGATTTTCGTGATTCCAAGGGTAGCACAATAAAACATACAATGATCTGGGTCCGAGTGGCTGAGCTTAAAGAGCAGTTGCCACTTGTGTTTCTAATTCATACTCTCGGTCATCAGCTCGTGGGAGTTCACGCTGTTGGCAACTCGCTTGCTGATGAAGCAGCAAAATCAGCGGTATCGACATATTAAGTTGCAACAGTTACAATGTCCAAAAGTAAGATTGATGATGAAATCTTGGCAGCTGTTGCTGCCACTGAGAAGGGGGGTAAATATCCTACGGGGTTCCCTTCGAAGTACACATATCACTTAAGTCCCGATAAGGTTCCTTATGTGATACACTGATCGCAGCGGCCCATGAAGGTGTTGCGTCTGCGCATACGGGCGTTTCAGCCACTGTGATTCAGTTACAACAACGTTTTTGGTGGCGGGAACTGTACAAACAGACGCGTGACTATGTCCTTGAATGTGAAATTTTCCAGCAGATTAAGCCTTCAACTGCTACGCGTCCGCCCCAAACACAGTTGTTAATTTCTAATAAACCATTAGGTTGTGTTTATTTAGATCACTGCGGTCCTTTTTCTTCTGATACTGCATATAAGAACATCTTAGTAGCAGTTGATTCATGCACACGCTTTGTATGGGTGTGGCCTCATCGCAGCGCTGATTCACGGACTGTCATAAGGGATTTGCGTGTCGTTGTAGGGATTTTGCCTGTGGTACCGTCCATTCGGATCAGGGTCCTGCTTTCGCTTCTAAGGCCATGGTTTCGATGGGGGTCCAAGTCAAGTTTTCGTCTCCATACCGACCTGAGGGTAATAGTGTTGTGGAACGAATGAACCGTGCCTTAAAGCAATCAATGACAGCTCGAGTTATAGGCACTGGCAGAAACTGGCTGGCCCATCTTAATGGCGTGCAGCGTGCTCTTAATAATCTCCCTAGAAGGTCTCTGGGTGGGCGGACCCCATACGAAATGCTCTTTGGTATCAAGATGTATGTACCGGACCTTGACGGTCTGGACTCGATGGCTGCTTCGGATGATGCGTTGCAGATCCCGGTAGTTGGCTGGCTACCCCAAGTTGAAGAACTGGTTCGGGAGAAGATCGATAACAAGAAGGAATTTGGTCCCCCATACCGTGCTCCGGTTCCCGTGCTTGGTGTGAAGAGCACAAGAACATTCATTTTAACACCACATCAGGTCGTAAAGAAAACAGGTATATCTCCATTGACAATGTCAAGATACACAGAGTGGCCGATTCTTCTTAGCATGACACCGGCAGTCTCATGTCCTTCGATGGTAAGAAATTCTGTATATGCCACTACTTCGTATCATGCGCCGGAGGTGGCCCTTGAGATGCCTGCAGTTTCTAGTCCTTTACTGAGTGCATTGCATGGCACTCAACTTGATGAAACAGACTACACCTACCAACTGTCTTATCGATGCCTGATTTGCAAAATCGTTTAGCCACAGAATCCAGATTTTCATTTGACACTGTTTCACACACTTCAGGAAAGCCCACAAGGCTTAGGGCCTATGCACAATTGTTTAAAAAACATTTTTTGATTCCCCCTTGGACTTACATTTGGTTAGGGCTTTTTTCGCTTTACTTTTTATGTCAATTGGTTTTGTGTTTTATTTTTTCCGATTCAGCAATGGACACTATGTCGAGGAGAGAACATGCATTCAACATCTAAACAGAACATTGGCTCCCCATTCCTCGTCACATTCTGCCCACAGATTGAAGAGAGACTTGACTTTTGTTAACATCACTGCTTGGCCTGTCCTGGATGGGATAGTCTGTGATGCTGTTAAGTTTCAAATCCATGGCCCGACTGAAGTTATTAATTAACTGCGGGCGAATTTTGCGAATTTGCGGTTCGCGAATTTGCGCATTCACGAATTTGCAATCCGCAAAATCCACGAACTCTCGCAAATTTGCGGATTTTTTCATTTTTTTTGTGTTCGCAAGGGTTTCTGCCAGTTCGCAAGGGTTTTGTACCAGTTCTCAAACACGAACTAACTTGTCGGGTCGCAACGGTCGCAACTATGCTGTTTCTACGTCTGGTTCATCACAGCACCCTCGGTTTCACCACTTCCACCCTCTGGTTCACCCATGCCACCCTCTGGTACATCACTGCCACCCTCTGGTTCATCACTGTAGATTATGGGGGGAAAAGCACACCTGCCCTGCTTCAACTGACATGAATTAATTTGGGGTTGATTAATGTGTCACTGAATTTGAACTTCCAGTCTGGCACCTGCTTCCTTATCTGTAATTGCTTTCTGTTGCAGTGCAATTTTTTTTCACAGGACCATTGTGGCCTACTTGTAGCTATTCTCTGAGCCTGCTGTGAGGGTCCGAGCAGGGTCATAGAATAGTTGCAAGTAGGCAACTAAACTCTGGAGGGGGCCCTCAGGAAGCACTACAGGGAATGGTTACTAATGATGAGCTTGAACTTTTGCAACTGCTGAGTGCTTTCAGTTTTGCAAAAATTGTTTTTCTGCAATTTCGCGGGATTCGTGGGGCGCGAATTTGCGCGAGATTGAATTCGGAAGCCGCGATTCGAGCGAATATGCAATTCGTTTTTTTGCAGCGTGTTAGTTTGCATGTTTTTTTGCGTTTTCGCAAGCCGCTGGCAGCGCAACAAGGCAAAGTTACCATAGCGGACGTACATGGGCGCGGCCATCTTGTTTGCGTGGCGTATTTCCGTTTCCGGGCGCTATGTGTAATCTCGCAAAGTGTGCGGCTCGCTAGTACAAGTTTGCGTGTGATCGCGGGGGTAATCTCGTGCGAACTTACCCCAGCGGTCGTAAACAGGCGCTGCCATCTTGTTTTTCATTCATTGCTATGGTTCTGGGAATGCCTTCTGTATTCTCTGTCAATCTCTGCCATCCTTTGCTTGTTTGAAGTTTTTTTTGATCTATTTTACATATTATCTATCCCTCTATTATTCTAGCTCTATATTTTTGTGTTTTCTGCTACTTTTGGTTAATTTTAAACTACTTTTTTAAACTCTTTTCCTTTCTTCTTCCCTATTCTATTTCTTATTTATTATTTACCTTCCTTTCTGCCCAGACCATGGTAAAGGGAGCCGGGAAGCAGCCTGAGAAGGGGAAGGGTCCCGCACCCAGTGCCCGGCTCCCGTGCGGGTGTTTGAGGGGGGAGCAAGTCACAGCCCGGGAGATCTTTAGCGTTGAGGTGGTGGCCGCACTAGTGTTTTATGTCCAGCGCCTCCTCCCCAGGACCATCATAGCAGGCGGCAAGATCGCTAGCAGCTACGGGCTCCGGGAGCGCCGGAAGCGGTGGGAGAAGGTGTGCCGGGCCATGTATCAACACTCTCGGGTCCGGCGCACCTACAACCAGGCCACCCACCGTTGGACGGATCTCCTGGACCGGGAACGCGACTTGCTCGACCTGCTCGGCATCGAGATCCCCGGGCTCGGTGAGTAGTAGTAGCTATTTCATCACTACTCTGATTTCTCCTGCTCTGTGTGTTATTATATTGCAAATTTTTGTTTTTTACCAAGAGCAATAATGCTGCGATTACATTGTAGGTAAATTATATTTCAAAATCTTCTGTGCATTTCAGGTGCACTGCTCTCCTTCTCAGTAGCGTTGCTACTATGCTTATTGTTTTCGATTTTGTGTTCATTTCATTGGCCTGAGAAATTATGTATGAGTGTAGTTTAAAGAACTGCGTAATGCTAGACACTGAGGGGCAGATTTGCAATTACTGACGCATCCCTGCAAAGTAGCAGGGATGCGCCAGTAATTGTGCGCCACGCCACCACCACCCATGGTGCGCCGTATTTACAATGCGGCGCACCATGGGCCCAAAACGACACCGAAGCGTTACGCATCTGTGCCGTAAAGGCGGCGCATTGCTGGACTTGCGTCACAACGATGGCGCAGCTCCAGCAATGCTCTGGGGTGCCCTATCTCCCCAATGCTGCGTCAAACTGTACGTCTGCTTCAAGCAGGCGCAGGGTTTGAGCGACGCATCATTGTCCTAAAAACGACTGATTGAAATCTTGTAGATTTCCCTCAGCCAATTTTAGGATGCTTTCCTGCGCAGGAACACCCTCCGTTGCGCCGGAACGCCCCCTGATGGCGCAGGGCTTTACAACGTGATGCATCTCCCATATGCGTCACGTTGTTAATATACGCCGCACCATGGCGACCTCTTTTGTTCTGCTGCTGCGCCACAAAAGTCACGCAACAACGGAGCAAAAGAGCCGCAAGGGGCTTGTAAATCTGCCCCTACAGACTCAAGTCCAGTCCTTCCTTTGTACACCTGACAATAAGAAGAAACAGTGGTGGTGGATTGATAGTTTGAGTATTTTAATGACTGGTTAATGTAGTAGGAAACTTTTTAGTGTTGTCACTGATCTGCAATCAGGATGGAGTTTGTCTGTCACTTCGCGTGCTGCGGACTGCTGCCTGCCAGTCCTAGGCGAACCTTTTTAGTAGTTTGTTTAGTGAGTTACATAACTTTCCAAGTCGACGGTCCGCAAATCAAGCAATACTAATATCGTAGTAGACCACATGAGATATATCCCGTGGAATAGTTGTCTATTTGCTATTTCGCCAAAATATTTTGTTATTGTATTATCTGGAAGGAAAGGTCTCTTGGGCAGAGGCTATTCTATACTGACTGTTAGTGCGTGTATAAGCGTCTACGTGTCTGTATGAGATGCGAGGGGGCATGGGCCTACCATGGTAACAGGAGCTATGAATTACTTGCACGGAGACAGTGAGGCCGGGCCCTTTGCTCTGCAGCTGGAAGGATGTTTACCTAAACTACTAGACAGGAATGGAGCAGATAACTTGAAGGCTGAATACAGTCTTGGCAGGCAACAGGCCGAGCCAGGCACCGTTAGCCGCGCAGGGAGTAAGACAAAGGTCATGGATACAGATGCAGGTCCAGGCTGGAGCATTCAGAGGCAGAAGGCAGGAAAAGCTCGATGGCAGAATTCAGGGCCTAACTCGCCAGAGCTGAAAAACGTGTAAAGTACACCATATAAAGACGGTGGCAAGGCATACTTAGGAACGGCATATTCGACCCATTCATGGTGGATCTGAAAGAGGACATGTTAACGTTGGACGCAAATGTATTTGCGCCTTCATAGCTGGAAGTGGAGGGAACATACATGTACTTGTAGCACGTACATGGAGCCGTTGGGGTCTAAGATAGGGGACACAATTGATCACAAAAATTCATATTTCCTCACAATGCGGCGCACCATGGGCCCAAAACGACACCGAAGTGTTACGCATCTGTGCCGTAAAGGCGGCGCATTGCTGGACTTGCGTCACAACGATGGCGCAGCTCCAGCAATGCTCTGGGGTGCCCTATCTCCCCAATGCTGCGTCAAACTGTACGTCTGCTTCAAGCAGGCGCAGGGTTTGAGCGACGCATCATTGTCCTAAAAACGACTGATTGAAATCTTGTAGATTTCCCTCAGCCAATTTTAGGATGCTTTCCTGCGCAGGAACACCCTCCGTTGCGCCGGAACGCCCCCTGATGGCGCAGGGCTTTACAACGTGATGCATCTCCCATATTCGTCACGTTGTTAATATACGCCGCACCATGGCGCCTCTTTTGTTCTGCTGCTGCGCCACAAAAGTCACGCAACAACGGAGCAAAAGAGCCGCAAGGGGCTTGTAAATCTGCCCCTACAGACTCAAGTCCAGTCCTTCCTTTGTACACCTGACAATAAGAAGAAACAGTGGTGGTGGATTGATAGTTTGAGTATTTTAATGACTGGTTAATGTAGTAGGAAACTTTTTAGTGTTGTCACTGATCTGCAATCAGGATGGAGTTTGTCTGTCACTTCGCGTGCTGCGGACTGCTGCCTGCCAGTCCTAGGCGAACCTTTTTAGTAGTTTGTTTAGTGAGTTACATAACTTTCCAAGTCGACGGTCCGCAAATCAAGCAATACTAATATCGTAGTAGACCACATGAGATATATCCCGTGGAATAGTTGTCTATTTGCTATTTCGCCAAAATATTTTGTTATTGTATTATCTGGAAGGAAAGGTCTCTCGGGCAGAGGCTATTCTATACTGACTGTTAGTGCGTGTATAAGCGTCTACGTGTCTGTATGAGATGCGAGGGGGCATGGGCCTACCATGGTAACAGGAGCTATGAATTACTTGCACGGAGACAGTGAGGCCGGGCCCTTTGCTCTGCAGCTGGAAGGATGTTTACCTAAACTACTAGACAGGAATGGAGCAGATAACTTGAAGGCTGAATACAGTCTTGGCAGGCAACAGGCCGAGCCAGGCACCGTTAGCCGCGCAGGGAGTAAGACAAAGGTCATGGATACAGATGCAGGTCCAGGCTGGAGCATTCAGAGGCAGAAGGCAGGAAAAGCTCGATGGCAGAATTCAGGGCCTAACTCGCCAGAGCTGAAAAACGTGTAAAGTACACCATATAAAGACGGTGGCAAGGCATACTTAGGAACGGCATATTCGACCCATTCATGGTGGATCTGAAAGAGGACATGTTAACGTTGGACGCAAATGTATTTGCGCCTTCATAGCTGGAAGTGGAGGGAACATACATGTACTTGTAGCACGTACATGGAGCCGTTGGGGTCTAAGATAGGGGACACAATTGATCACAAAAATTCATATTTCCTCACAATGCGGCGCACCATGGGCCCAAAACGACACCGAAGTGTTACGCATCTGTGCCGTAAAGGCGGCGCATTGCTGGACTTGCGTCACAACGATGGCGCAGCTCCAGCAATGCTCTGGGGTGCCCTATCTCCCCAATGCTGCGTCAAACTGTACGTCTGCTTCAAGCAGGCGCAGGGTTTGAGCGACGCATCATTGTCCTAAAAACGACTGATTGAAATCTTGTAGATTTCCCTCAGCCAATTTTAGGATGCTTTCCTGCGCAGGAACACCCTCCGTTGCGCCGGAACGCCCCCTGATGGCGCAGGGCTTTACAACGTGATGCATCTCCCATATTCGTCACGTTGTTAATATACGCCGCACCATGGCGCCTCTTTTGTTCTGCTGCTGCGCCACAAAAGTCACGCAACAACGGAGCAAAAGAGCCGCAAGGGGCTTGTAAATCTGCCCCTACAGACTCAAGTCCAGTCCTTCCTTTGTACACCTGACAATAAGAAGAAACAGTGGTGGTGGATTGATAGTTTGAGTATTTTAATGACTGGTTAATGTAGTAGGAAACTTTTTAGTGTTGTCACTGATCTGCAATCAGGATGGAGTTTGTCTGTCACTTCGCGTGCTGCGGACTGCTGCCTGCCAGTCCTAGGCGAACCTTTTTAGTAGTTTGTTTAGTGAGTTACATAACTTTCCAAGTCGACGGTCCGCAAATCAAGCAATACTAATATCGTAGTAGACCACATGAGATAGGTCAATATATCCCGTGGAATAGTTGTCTATTTGCTATTTCGCCAAAATATTTTGTTATTGTTCTTTTGAAATATTTCATTTGGTTGACAACAATCATCCATGTTTTCGGGTCTTTGTTTCTTTCATGTTGTACATCAGCTCCCCCCAGGGGCAAGAGGACAGAGGAGGAGGCTGCTGCTGCTGTACATGGCCACGATCGGTGAGGCGAGGGCTTCTTTGCTGGCCCCGGTAAGTTTTAATTTTAATATAGAGTACCTATTTTTTCCTAGCGTTCCTCATTCGATTTTGTCTAAATCGTCTTTGATCTTCTTGTAGACTGTATTTAAATTCTTATCCTGCCTCTACTATGACTCCCTGTGGTATTACTAGAGTATTCTTATTAAGCTGTCTGTGTAGCAAACTAAGATTGCACATTTGGCAAAAGGTGTCAAACGAAACTCTCATTCTAGTCAGCAATAGATCTATGCACTGAGCGCAGTCCTCTGGGATTGTCCATAATGTCTTTTCAAGTCTTCTAAATGTCTATGCTTTGACAATTACCAACAATAAAAAGGTGAATGACCACCAAGAAAGAATAAGATACTACTTTACTTTTGGTTTGGATAGGAGGACAATCCATACTACTACTGTTGCAGGGACAAATCTGCACAAACAGAACTATGGACACTAAATAGTGCATTGTTTATCAGTTATAATAGGCGCAGGTAGACTTTCCACATACCTCAGTGATATCAGACTTTGAAGAACCCCCAATCTCCTTACTGACTAGATAGTGTGGCAGAGTCACTTAGCTCCCAAATTCATCGATGATTGATCCCCAATGATGATTATCCAACGCAGGACAAGTGTACGGAGTCAGAGTCCAGAAGTGTCAGAGGCACGGACTCATGCTTGCAAATTGCAAAACCTTTTGCTCATTCACTCTTGACCAAAAACCACAGAGTCTATTTAAGTTTTAAAGCTTTATTAAAAGTAAAAATATTTAATAAAATCAAGCTTGTCATAAAACAAACGGTTGATTAAAAATGGAAAAGTGCCTCGTGATTTATTTCACACATTTATTGTGGGCGAGCCGAGCCCTCACCTGGTTTGAACTTTAATTTTTCTTTTTGGTGCTGAATCGTTAGTCACTCCGTTCTAGTGATGATGATTTGTTCTTAGAAGTGAAGCTTCTGTCTGTTATGAGAAAAATGGTGCGTGTTAAAAAGCAAGCATTCATCAGTTGTGCCAAAAAGTGCAGCAAGACAACACCCTTCCCTGGAAAAAGGGACATTTTTGCTTTAGAGTAGACAGTCACAAATTATTAGATTGGTTTCTGTATTCACATTTCTTCATTCCTAGACAACATACTAGTGAGTGGTGTATGTCTATGACATCTAACATTCTTAAATTTACTTTGTAGGTGGAACATCTGGTGCTGGGCCCAGCTCGGAGGTGGAGGAGGACACTTCTGGGGAGGAGGCGGTGCAAGTGCCGGACGAAACTGCTGTGGGGGTTGCCACGGTAGTGGCGGGCAGTGCTAAGCTCTTATATTCCTTACTTATTGAGATTGCAGACTGCATAGTGTGCTCTCTGCACAGGTGTAGTATATATGTTCTACAGTTAAGTTACTATACTGCTAAGCAGACTTTCAAATTTAGAACAAAGTTTTTATCAAGCAGGTATTAGCCTCCTCTAAATTTACTTCAACTCAGCTGTCAATTTTTTTTCAAGAGTCCAAATCAGATCTGAGATGAACTTGATGGATGGGATGAACGAAAAGCAAAAGAAGGGTGTAAGTAAGTGTGGAAGGACGAGCAAGTTAAAAGTAATGATGACTGACAAAGAAGAATGATACGTGTTTGATTGGTGCCCGAGGTGGCTGGGAAGGAATATGATGCATGGCTGGGTGAAGGATGAAGCAAGGATGGGTGGAAGGAGAACAGCCTGGGTGGGTGAAACAGAAACTGTATGTGAGTGCAATATATGCTTTGGTTGAAATTCAAATGCAAGTCAAGCACGGATGTATGGCTTGCAGTTTCCAAAATAAAATTAAAAGGTTGTTTTCCCATGAGAAAACTTAAGGTTTGTCCAGATGAGAGACACGAAGAAGAATGATTGACACGTAGTTTGAATGGATGGATGCCTGGATCATGGTACTATCTGACTCTTAGATAGCATATGTGTATCTAGAGAGAGTAGACAGTCACTGGATGAACTAAGTGTTACTTTGAAGAGCATGTAACACCGCACCCGCACGTCTGTCCCAGTGTAGGAAAGGCAAGGAAAAGAAGTTTTAATTTTGTCCGATTACTACCATGAATAGTAGCAGTAGTTTGTATTGCAAGCACAGCATATATCCGGCTATTACGATGGCCACTCACTACCTCTGTTAATAAGTTTAGTAGAACTCGGTCATTCATGTGTGGATGTATCACTGTTCACTCAATAAAAAGCAAAGCACCTGAAGTCATCCCATATGTAAGCAAATACATACCATGTGCAGTGATAGATAATCAGATTATTTATCTTCTTCATTTTCCTCTTCTAGTATTCATTGGCACTGTAGGGTGAAAGTTAAATTAATTAAGCAGTATCTCTTGTAACAGTATTCTCAGTGCCACCCGTAATAGAAAGGTAAGAGCATCACCACCTGCATGTACTGGACTGGTACAGTAACGCAAGTCTGTCTCACTCATCATGGCGGGCGTCTGTTTTTCTCGGGTGCAAGTTGACTGCGCTGGCATTATGCTGGCTTGCAGAAGTTAACGTACCAATTTTGCTAAACAAGAGAGAAGAAGAAGAAGAAGACTGGTGTACTGTCATAGTCGACTCTAATGGAGTGAGTCCATTGTGCTCATAGAATTGATTCCTTAAACTCCCACTAATGTTAGAGCAAGGATGAAGAAGTGGGAGGTTAGATAGATACTGGCCACAATAGTTATGTACTGCGCTTGCAAGTTGCTAGTTCTACACCGCTTTCTGCTGAATCATGTTGTGCTAATCTTAAAGAGCATTGGTTACAGACTATGTCTTTCTTTCTTCATATAGATGCTCCTTCCAAACCAACACGGAAGGAGCTTGCTAAAAGGGCCCGGCAACGGAGGCTGGAGGCCACTGTCGCTGAATATCGGCGGCTGGTGGCCCAGGAGGAGGAGGACACGCAGAGTACGTCGACAACATCCACAGCGACACCTGCATCCTCCTCCGCGCTCCCTGGGTCATCCAGTCAGTGCAGCAGGTCTCCAGCGGTACGGAGCCGGGGTACCGCAGCCACCCGCCACCGCCGAGCAGCAAAGAAATCAGCTGCCCCCCACAGCAGGTGCAAGGCACGCGTGCACCGCCTTTCACTTAGGGTGTCCTACCTCGAGCAGGAGCTCCTCAACACCAAAACACTGCTGGAGACCCTCCGCAACGAGCATGCCGACCTGGCCCGAAAAGTCAACAGCAGCCAGCAGTAGGAGGAGACTGTCCCTTGCCCCTTTTTTAAAGACTTCTGGGGGGTAGGAATTGGGGGCCCGATTCACAGAATGAACTTGCTACTTTTGGCATTCACAGAATGCACTTACTACTTTTGGTATTCACAGAATGCACTTACTACTTTTGGTATTCACAGAATGAACTTACTCATTTCGGTATTCACAGAAGTTAGGACTACTAACTTTAGGACTCCTAAATGCCTTCTGTGAATACCGAAAGTCTTAAAATTAGAATTTTTCTAAATTTAGTAGTAGTAAAGTTAGGACTCCTAACTTTAGGACTCCTAAATGCCTTCTGTGAATACCCAAAGTCCTAAAATTACGATTTTTCTCAATTTAGTAGTAGTAAAGTTAGGACTACTAACTTTAGGATGCCTAAATGCCTTCTGTGAATACCGAAAGTCTTAAAATTATGATTTTTCTCAATTTAGTAGTAGTAAAGTTAGGACTACTAACTTTACTACTACTAAATTGAGAAAAATCCTAATTTTAAGACTTTCGGTATTCACAGAAGGCATTTAGGAGTCCTAAAGTTAGGAGTCCTAACTTTACTACTACTAAATTTAGAAAAATCGTAATTTTAAGACTTTCGGTATTCACAGAAGGCATTTAGGCGTCCTAAAGTTAGTAGTCCTAACTTTACTACTACTAAATTGTGAAAAATCCTAATTTTAAGACTTTCGGTATTCACAGAAGGCATTTAAGAGTCCTAAAGTTAGTAGTCCTAACTTCTGTGAATACCGAAATGAGTAAGTTCATTCTGTGAATACCAAAAGTAGTAAGGGCATTCTGTGAATGCCAAAAGTAGTAAGTTCATTCTGTGAATCGGGCCCTATGAGTTGGGTTTTCTACTTTTTTGGACTTCGTTTTCACGGACATTCGTTGGGGTTCGGGAGGTGGGTGGGTTGGGTCTTGCGGGAGATTATTTATGTTAGGGATATATAAATATACTTTAAACTTTATCTTAGCATACGTGTTTTTTACTGCTTTTGAGGCTAGTGGGCGGGGGTTTAACAGTAAGTTTGTTTTTCTGAAACTTAAGTGGCATCTTGATTCAAGTTGTGTAAGTACTAATTGCCCAAATGTTTTCAAAACTAAGTGCCTCTCACAGAGTAAGTGAATTCAATAGTCCTAGGACCGTCAGTCTCTCGTCTCTCCTAATACTCCATTATACTACCTCCACCAAACGCTTATCTTACCTGTAATTTGTGTTTTGGAAATAAGGCTAGGCACAGGGCTGGCTGCACGCGAAATGGTGATTAAGGTTGGCAATCCTGGGCGGATGAAATGTCATCATTGCGGTGGTACTTGTGGTGTTACACAGTGGCAGTTGCAGCATCTGAAAAAAAAGAAAATGAAACCTTGTTTGTCCTTACCGTAGCATTAGAACGGTACGATAGAGAATATAGCAGGTGACAGTACACTAGAACATTGCCACAATGTAGCCTAACAAATGGTAAAGTATTGAAAGTATAACTAGTGCTTGCGTTGAATTTCTTTCACATTGACTACTACTACAAGAAATAGTACTGAAGCTGAAGGACACAGCAGCGTAATAATTTGCCACGTCTAGGAGGAGGATGTTCTTGATGACCA
This sequence comes from Lissotriton vulgaris, assembly GCF_964263255.1. NCBI lineage: Eukaryota > Metazoa > Chordata > Amphibia > Caudata > Salamandridae > Lissotriton > Lissotriton vulgaris. The sequence goes on from NC_141687.1 coordinate 2,072,488,353, forward strand.
ATCAAGTTGATGACGCACATGAAAATCTGCTTTCATTTGCCAATTGTGACTCAGTGTCAAGCTGAGTAAGAATATATCCTCGGATTGCTTCACCAGCCTGTTGCTATGACCTTATCCTCCCCAGCAAGTGTGTGGAATTATTTCTGTCATTTAGTCACACATCAATCAAAACCACACAGCCCGGGGGAAGAGGGTTAGGGTTTGGAAAATGGATGAGAATGAGGGGTTTTGGGAAAGTTCTGCTGAGAGAAGAAAAAAAAAGGACAAGATGGACAAACAATAATTGAAGGTAAACAAATCTTTGTGTACAAAGCTAACCATAAATCTTTTAAGTGACATAAAGGAAGTGCATGTACTAATGCATGTATGGTTACTGAAAAGTAAGTAGTACTTTCGACAACCGTGAATGAAAGAATGCGACAGTACAGGGCTGCAGTAATAATTATGCGTTTTCACTTGCCTATCTCTGCACTCAGAGAAACACTTCTTACATTAAATTAGGTTTAAAAAATAGCAGAAGTAAAACCTATACAATGACTGTAGGGATGAATTTAGAAGCAGAGATCAAAGAAATGCAGAGTCACACTCATAGAAGTTCACAGCAATAACATTACTTAAAAGATAATTAGAAAAGAACGGATACTGTATCTGTATGTTGTTGTAGTTGTCCTGTTGAATTTGGGAAGTTGCATGCATCCAACCATTCCTCTTATTAGCGGGACTCCTCCATTCCATCTGACGCTCCGTCCATCAATGTTGGTGACCAGAAGACACCCTGTCCACTGCCTGCCTGGCAGATGCTGAATTGCGGCTCGCTAATGTGAAGCCTGACTTCATCTTTTTTTTCCCATTGCACAGGCTGAAACCCGGCCTGTAATTATTGATGGAAAAACAGGAAGTGATATTAGAACACCACTGACAAATAATTATAAGGTATGTACGCTGTGTAGTGCAAAAAGTCACACTTTGAGTTTCCTAATAGACAGTACAATATTTTTGAAAGTGCGTACTCTGTAAGTCTCCTTTTGAAGGATAAATACGTATGGGCGAATTAATTTAGCGGATCTTTCCCCTCAAGCTAGGTGTACTGTAAACTATGTTTTAGAACAAAATTAGACCTTCCCAGCAGTGCTCCCAGACCCTTACTAAACCCAGTCGCAAAAATGTAGAAGACCCCCAATCAGATCTCCAAAAACGAGACCTAGTAGAAAATGGTGACAAAATGTACTTTGAAAGTAAAGTAGGCACCAATCCCCCCTTACCCACCATGGATTGTATTCAAACCACTTGCAAGCAAGCAAGAGTATCCATACCCAGCATCGCTCCAAGACTTGCAACCCCCCCCCACAAACACCCCCCGCCCAAACACATGCAATACAATACTGCTAACCATAACGAGCCCTAAGTTAAGAATAGTGGCAAACGCTTTCTTTAACTAGGCCAAATCCCTCCTTTCCCACCATGGATTTTCTTCAAACCACTTGCAACCAAAATTACACATTCCCATGAGTGCTCCAAGACCCCAGAACTCAGTTGCAAAAATCTAGAACACCCCGAAACACATGCAATCCTGCTGCTAGTGCTAACCCTAACGAGCCCTAAGTTAATGTGACAAAACACTTTTCAGCATGGATTTTCTCCAAACCACTTTTATCCGGTATTAGACATTCCCAGCAATGGCACCAGACCCCTGCATCCACCCGCAAAGAAGCAGAACACCCCCAAACTGGCAAAAAGCAAAAATGGGCCTACTACCTGGAATTCAGTCCAAATACGCTGTGCAGCTAGGCCCTAACTCCCCTTTTCCACCATGGATTTCCTGAACAACAAATGCAATCAACATTAGACTGTGCCAGCAGTGCTCCCAGACCCCAAAACCCACCCACAACAACCTAAAAGCTCGCAAAACAGCACCCCAAAGACAGGCAAGTGATCAAAAGCGCAAAATCAACCCAGGCGGAAACAAGTAGAAGACCCCCAAACAGCCAAAAAGCAAAACTACAAAAATGGGAACTTTGAAATTTTCAGGCAAATTTCCAAAATCAGTCCGCGCGTGCTCTGCAGCTAGGCCCTAACTCCCCTTTGCCACCATGGATTTGCTTCCAACCTCTTACAATCAAAAGTATCCATACCCAGCAGTGCTCCGAGACCCCAAAACCCACCCACAAACACCCGGAACCCCCAAACAGCACCTCAAAGACAAGCAAGTCAGCAAAAACGCAAAAAAAAGTGACCACTGATTTTGTCTAACCCACTTTGATCCAGTATTAGACATTCCCAGCAATGGCCCCAGACCCCTGCAGCCACCCGCAAAAAAGCAGAACACCCATAAACTGGCAAAAATGGGCCTACTACCTGGAATTCAGTCCAAATACCCTGTGCAGCTAGGCCCTAACTCCCCTTTTCCACCATAGATTTCCGGAAAAACAAATGCAATCAACCTTAGACTGTACCAGCAGTGCTCCCAGACCCCAAAACCCACCCACAATAACCCAAAAGCCCGCCAAACAGCACACCAAATACAGGCACGGGATCAAAAGCGCAAACTCTTTTTCTGCTCCGATTTTCTCCAAACCAATTTTATCCAGTATTAGACCTTCCCAGCAATGGCCCCAGACCCGTCAACTCACCCGCAAAGAAGTAGAACACCCCCACAAGTGCAGAGTCTTTCTTCATTGGTCGTAATCCAGCCATCAGCTTTGAGGGAAATAGGAGTCTGGAGGAGGAGGATAGAGGAGCATGTTCTTGTGAACTTGTGAACCTGAGGAATGCAGACTGCAGCACCTTCAAATCAATAAGCAAATAAGTGAACACAGTTCTGCTGATGGGCTTGTTTTTGTGATTAGGTGATTAAAGTTTTTTTATATAGATTTTGCAAAACAAAGAAAGACAGACACACAGGAATAAAGGTGAATAAGGACGAAAAGAAAGTTAGTGATTCATTGACTCATTTTCAGGGCTCGGTGTCAGGGAAGAAGAGCTCGTCCTCATACTCTGCGAATTCAGGCAGGAGTAGGTCACCTAACAGAGAAGAACTTCCCTCATCTAAGTTGGTGTCCTCCTCGTCTTCTTCCTGCGTGTATTCTTGTATTTTGTAATCTGGTGGTATGAGGTGCTGATTCATCCTGATCATTGTTAACCTCTCCGCATTTTTGGGCGAGAGACGGGTCCTTTTGCAAGTTACAATGCCACCAGCAGCACTGAAAACACGTTCAGAAGACACACTTGCGAGTGGACAAGACAAGTAATTTATAGCCAGGTTGGTGATCTCTGGCCACAATTCTCTTTTCCCATGCCAATACGCCAATGGGTCATCATGAACATAGACCTCTGTTGAGTCATTCAGATAGTCCTGCACCATCGACTCAAGGTTCTCCAGGGTTCCTCCACTTTGCTTACTTTTTGCTGGGACCTTTTGAGAAGCAAACTCAAGCTGAGTTAGCCAATCCTCTTCTTCACACAATGTTACTGTTGTGTCTGGTGCAGATGATACGGTTGCTGGTGTCTTTAACGGCTGAGAGGGAAAATCACTCACTTCTGCCACAGCCACAGATGCAGAAGTGGATTCTTTTGACTCCGGATGGCCTGCTGATGATGATGTACTGCCTTTTCCTTCAATTTCCTGCCGTTCTCTTTCAAACCTCCTGGCTGCCACAGCTAGCCAATGTTTGTACTTTGTAACTTCTGCATCATCAAAAGGAAAGCATACTCTGCCTGCCAGTGCCTTTTTGTACCATGGATCCAGAATAGTAGCACAAATGTAATGCTGTTCTGTGTGGATCTTTTGAAGACGTTCGCAAAGTAGGCACTGTAATAACTTCTCCGCCAACTCAAATGCTTGTTCCTTTTCTTCATCATTTTGAAACATAGAAGATTTTGCCTTCAGTTGGTGCTCTAGCATGCGCAACAATGGGATAGCTTTTCCCAAATTACAGTCCTCCCTGCTGACTGCACGCGTGAAGACTTCAAAAGGACGAAGCATGTCTGTTAGGCTTTTAACTAGTTTCCATTGCTCCACCTGTATCCTCATGTCCTTCATAGCTGCACCCTGTGTAAAGAAATACTGATCGACTACCGCACACTGCTCAAACAGACGCTCAAGCATGTAGAAGGTTGAGTTCCAAAGTGTTACCACCTCCTGGATGAGTGCTTTCACTGGCAGTTTACGTTCATGTTGCAGGCACCTTAGCTGCTTCCGGGCCTTAAAAGAATGGTTGAAATGTGTGCACATTCTTTGGCAGGTGGTCAGTAACTGCACACTGGACTTTCTTCACTCAAGAATTTTTTAACAACCAGGTTTATATAGTGCGCCAAACACGGCGTTCTGAAATAGTTACCCATATCCATGGCCTTAACTACATTGGTGCCATTATCCGTGGAAACATAACCAATCATGCGTTTTCTTGGGGACAGCCATTGTAACACCTTTGTGTTAAACGCATGCAAAATGTTTTCTCCTGTATGAATTTTCTCCATGCCAAACATGGCTAGTGTTGCATGTTTCCGAGCAGCTTTAAAAACGTTGTCCGGGTCAACACCTACGGTTAGCTTTGCTTTAACCCCTGAAAAAGAGACCCTGTGTGCAGTGATGCACATGTAAACAACGGCTTGGCAACTGGTCCACATGTCTGTTGTCAGATGTACAGTGTGAACAGCACTCTTCTGCAAAGCTGCCCCAATCACCTCCAGCACATCTTCATGTAGTGCTGGAACCGCAACTCTGGCAAAATAGAACCGGCTAGGAACCTTCCATTTAGAGCAGAGCGTTGCCACTAGTTCAAGAAAACCAACCCCTTCCACAAAAGAAAAAGGGAGAATGTCCAGCGCTAGCATTTTAGCCAGCTTAGTGTTATACAGACGAGTTATTGGGTGGTTGCGTTCAAATGGCGCATCTGAAAACAACATGCTTCTAATGGTGGGCTGGACCATTTTACGGGATGATGATGACTTCTTCGACCCAGTTACGCTCGGTGATGATGAACTTTTTCGCATTATTGTCTCACTCTCTCCCACACTCTTAGTGTGGCTCATATATCTTGCAGGGGGTGTGCTGCTGACAGGGGTACTGGGTATAAGTGAAGAAATGTTTGACGCTTCTTCCTCTTCGTCATTATCAGATGAAACATCAACGGATTGTGTGTGTTGACTTGCAATACGGGCTTCCTTGATCTCCTTTAGGTGCGCATGCCATTTGACAGTGTTTTGTCTCTCAAGATGACCTCTCTGGCCTCCGGTACCATAGTTGGCACCAAACTTACCACGACTAACTCGAAGCTTACAAATGGTACAAATGGCTTTGTTTTCCCTTGTTGGGCTAACACCAAAGAAGTCCCAAACTGCGGACTTCAAATGTCTGTGGGGAGCGGAGGATGCGATACTGGGAATGCTAATGCCAAATGAAGTGGAGGATGTGTGTTGCCGAACTTTACTACGTTGTGCACTTGCAGCACCACTAATTGAGGAAATGGAGGTCGAGGTGGATGGAGGTCCCTTCTGGCGAGAAAATATGGAAGCGGTAGATGGTGGTGTACTAGTTAACTGCATTGGTGGTGGTCCCATTCCCACGTCACCAACATCACGCTCAGCAGCATTTCGGGCTAGGGTAAAAATGTCTGTTTGCTGCATGCCCGCTGAGCCTAGAGTGACGTTTATGATGACTGCGTCGTCGTCGTGAGAGTCTTCATCAGCAGGAGTATACGCGACTTCCTGTTCAGCGTCATCATCACACTCCATAACTATGAGACTTTCGGGGACCTTCCTTTTACGCTTAGCTACCTTTGTCAGATCATGGTGTGCCTCACTCTCAGACGGCTGTGGTGGTTCCCAATTTCCATCCATATCATCAGAAGGAAGTGTGCTTGAAGAAGATGTAGACACCATCCTTGATCTTTTCCTTGCTAGGAATCTGGAAGACAATGAATGAGCAGGAGGAGTGGCTTCCTCAAATGATACCTTGGTTTGAATGTCGATTTCCTGATGTGCCCCTACTTCGGAAGGAACAACTATTGTGGGCACTTGTGCCGCTCCATGCACCTCTGCTTGCGCATCTCCTTGCGCCGCCTCTCCTTCCACATGTACTTGGGCTTGTATTTGCACATGTGGTTGGTATTGCGGCTGTGGTTGTTGAACACTCGTCAGATGAGTTACAACAACCTGTGTTGATTGAGGGATGCTGCTACTTTCTTGCGATGAGCCAATATCACTGGTCGATGGTGATTGAACAACTAGACTGACTGCCTCTGCAGCACTCAAGTGCTTGGAGTTAAGTTGGCGTGGTGGTGGTGGCACTGAGCCCAATGGAGCGGGGGTGGTGCTCCCAGCTTGGTCCCCAGCAGACCCCGCTGCTGCTGAAGGCGTACTTTTTTTCCCCAAAAAAATACGGCGCTCAGCACACCAGTCTACTTGGTAAGTGGCGCCACTTGCTTCTTCTGCTCCTTACTGGCAACTTTCTTGCTAGAGGAGCTACGGGCAACTTTTTTTGGGGCCATCTTCTTCAGATGTTAGAACAGCAGGCCGCAGTTGCACAAGTTGCAGAGTTGTCTGTGGCCACACGTGACGTTGTGCTGCACACACCGCAGCAGGACTTGTTCCTGGCACTGATTAGGAACGATGAGGCTGATGATTCGTCTTTCTGCACCTAAAAGCAAACGAAGCCAGAGGAACATCAGTTAAATAAATGTTGCATATGAAGCGCTTCAATTAATAGTTTGCAAGTAAGCATTTTTATTATACCCACTCCCCAAAATGGAAAGACCAATAAAATGCACCACTGACAGAGTACCCCTGGGCATAATGGATGAAAGCATGGCAGACTGGGTGCAGGCCTATGGCACAACAAAGCACACTGCCTGCCTTCAAAATGGCCCCTACACCCCCACCACATGGCCAGGCCCTGCCTGTACCAGTCCTCAAAATGGCCCCCACCCAAATGGGCAAGCCCCATCAGCACCCTAAAAAATCAAAAAACATACAAAAATCACCACAATCCAATGCCATCCATGCCCTCAATCATGTTCAAATTCAAGACACCCCACAGAAAGACTAGGCCCATGCACCACTGAGTACCCCTGGGCATAATGGGTGAAAGCATGGCAGACTGGGTGCAGGCCTATGGCACAACAAAGCGCACTGCCTGGCTTCAAAATGGTCCCTAGACCCCCACCACATGGCCACGCCCTGCCTGTACCAGTCTTCAAAATGGCCCCCACCCACATGGACAGGCCCAATCAACACCCTAGAAAATGCAAAAACACACAAAAATCACCACAATCCAATGCATCCAAGCCCTCAATCATGTTCAAATTCTAGACACCCCACAGAAAGACTAGGCCCATGCACCACTAAGTACCCCTGGGCATAATGGGTGAAAGCATGGCAGACTGGGTGCAGGCCTATGGCACAACAAAGCACACTGCCTGGCTTCAAAATGGCCCCTAGACCCCCACCACATGGCCAGGCCCTGCCTTTACCAGTCCTCAAAATGGCCCCCACCCACATGGACAGGCCCCATCAACACCTCAAAAAATGGAAAAACACACAAAAATCACCACAATCCAATGCCATCCATGCCCTCCATGATGTTTACATTAAAGAGACCCCACAGAAAGACTCAGTCCATGCACCACTGAGTACCCCTGGGCAAAAGGCCCCAACAACAGCCCAAAAGTCGAAAAACACACAGAAATCACCACAATCCAATGCCATCCATGCCCTCCATGATGTTTACATTAAAGAGACCCCACAGAAAGACTCAGTCCATGCACCACTGAGTACCCCTGGGCAAAAGGCCCCAACAACAGCCCAAAAATTGAAAATTCCAAAATTGTAGTTGCAGCAACTGTAATGCCCCAAACAAACTTACTTGTGAAATTTCTAATCCAAAAGTGATCTAAAGAAAGTCAAAAAGGCCTCAAATCCAAATATTCAGCAGCATCCACAAAAAGTAATCCTTCCAGGTCAAGATCCAAATCAAAGTGACCAGGACATGAACAAAGCACTGGGAGGAGCCTGCTGGACAGGAAGAGGAAGTTAGAGACTGTGGGGCACTTCCTTACTCCCCCCCCCCCCAAAATGGACTCCTTGCAAAAAAAAGTGCTGGCAAATGTCAACCTGAGGAGTTATTCTGATAAAAATCATCATTTTCAGAAGGCTTATTCTGCTTGCTGGTGGATTTCTTGTGCAGAATTGCAAATTTTGCAATTTCGCGAGTGCAAGATTGTTGCTGCCCGCCGCATCTACGTGTTCGCAATTGCGAACTCCTGCGATGCATGATCACGGGCCTTTATGACGTACTCACATTGACAAACTCTAGCTGTGCAAGGTGGTAAGCCGCGATGACATAATCGCGGTCGACAAACTCCTGCGTGATCCCGCAGCAAGATCCAAAATGGCGCAGCACACGCAAAACATGGAGAAAAACAACTCTGCAAACGCTGAATGACGGTAAGTGAACGGCGCGCGCCGCAATATTGTATCACCAAGCAAAAAAATCCGCTGCATGCGAATTTGCGAATTTTCGGCAAATTTGCGAGAGTTCGCGGATTGCGAATTTGCCGAAAATCCGCAAATTCTGCGAGCGGAACGGATTTTACGCCCATGCTTATTAATAATGTTCCTAATGTGCTTAGAGTGAACATGGGGGATGTGGTTAAACAAAACATACGTTCTGATGATTGGGATGTTCAGGCCGTAGAGTCTTTGTTTGCTGATTCGAAATATTATGCTGCCTTTGATGCTGAAGATTTATATTTAGAATCTGCTAATTATGGTGATTTGTTTTGCTTCCAACATTTTGGCAATCACTACCTACATAAAACTAATTCCAGGAGGAGTACTGTAAACTATACACAGTGGGAGCATTGTCCAGCTCTTTTAAGAGGCAGCTCTAACACATTTTTTAAAAAGTACACTTATTTTACTGACTTTAACCAGTCCAATCCCGCTTCATTTTATTTTAGAATGACAGGAAAATCCATGTCCAAAGTTAGACTTATCGATACTAAGTTATTGTATTCAAAGTTCTTTCTAGACCAGCTAGCTGTTGGAGGCTACAAGTTGTGGAAGGAAACCATTGACCTTAAATCAGTTTGGGGTTCTAAAAGTTGACTGGTACAAGGCACTGAGGCTTTGCACCGTGCATGTCTCATCCCGAATCATATGTTGTTTTTGAATACTACCATCTCACAGACAACATGCTTTGGATTGGCTACTTTTAAAACATTAAATACTCCTTCCTTCCCTGATTTGGAAGAATATTCAGGTTGGGAAAATTCAACAAAATTTTCGATTAGAGAGTTGCAAACTCTATTGCTGAATTCCTCCTTTAACATATCCCGTTTGGATCCCAAGGGTTGGTTGATGTGGCACAGAAGTGCAGATTTGTGCCATCATCGTTTTTTGGGTCTGGCTGATGGTTTTACACAGGTCGGGGTAGATCCCCGTTTTGAGAGTGACCATTCTGTAACCACTTATTCAGTAGGCAAATTGTGTCAGAATTGGCTCAAACACTCTACATCGGCGTCAGTCAAACTGCATTTGTCTAAACTGACTGACGAGGTTGATTTGAATGACTTCATAAAAGGCCCGGCTAGAGGTAGGTCTAGAAGATGGATATATGCCGTTTATAATGAACTCTGGAAAACATCACATATTGAAGCGGCTACCCGCCTTAGGGCTATTGATCAAGCCAATTTGGTGAAAGTGCTTGCAGTAGTGGATAACAGCCTTAACACCCTTTCCTCCCGCATTTACACATTGGATAATATTGTGTCATCTGTCGTTGAAATTGTACAGGATGATGTGTCTGTTTTGTACCATGGTCAAAATCAATTGCGTTCTATTATGCAGTTTGCATGGACCCTGCAGACGCTGAAGGCCGGAAAAGTGCCTTGGAATTACATTAATGTCTCATCTCTATTTGCCCCTTTTAATTTGACTGAGGAGCAACGTTTGCTTTCAATGAGAGATGCGTCTTTTTCCATGTTACACATTGAACGACTGGAGTCTTTACCATTTTCAGTGGCAGAGGCCACTACTGCTACGTGGCTTATCCACGGGTTATTAACTTTACCATTTGCGCGTTTTCAGTTTACAAATTGCATGAAATATTTTGCCATTGGTAGGTACGAGCCTCTTGGTAGCTCCTATTTACATGAAGCCTGGTTGCTCCCTTTCACTTACAGATGCCTTAGGGACCAAAAAGAAGTTTATCTGAAAGGTGAGGAGTGCACGGAAACACCAGATCACTCATTAATGTGTAGACACATACAATTGCATGGCTCTTGTAATCAGGAGCGGCCTGATTTAGCATGTGTTTTAAAAGGTACACCCGTGCCCGCTATTGTCCCCACTTTTACTTTATTAGTAAACGGTAGTTATTTACATTTAAATAATGAAGATTGCTGTGGGTTATTAAAAGGCATAGCTTATGTAGTTACAGTCAGTGAGCGGGTGGTTTGCTGTAAAAATGTGTTGTATCCACCCACGCATGGGAGCTTGGATGTTTCCATCTGGCCTAGGATTCCGACCTTGAAAGCAGAGTTCAATAAGATGAGTCGAATAAGAGCCTTATTGTCACAAAAAGAAGTAGCCCTGACATCTGCTCGTGAAACATTTGTCCTTCAAGTAGCTAACACCCGCACAGAAGTGCATGCTTTATTAAATACTGACCTGCCTTTACATTTCGGTGAGCTGATTCATACTATTTTTAGCGCATCCTCCACATCGGGGCTGGCGCACTTTTTTAAAGTAGTGAGCAGTGGTCTAGTGACTTCTTTCCAAAAGATATTTGGAGTCATTCCAGTTTCTAACATTCAATCTTTTCCAGCATATTTGGTGGATTTCCCGTTTTACTGGCGCTGGCTGCAGGCTTTCTGGTGCTATTTTGTTTTATTCAAAATGGATGCCCGTCCTGTGTTCCAAGACGATAAGTTGCGGTTAGCAATGTTTCGCAACAGGATGCTTGAATACTATGGTACTCTGCCACTCGCCACCTTAAGTGCAGCATAGGGATTATCGTTTCGATTTTCCTATTTCACCTGTGTCCAGCCTGTCTTTCATTGTCTGAGCTGCGACTTCGACTGGGCCCTGGATTTGTGTCTCTGCAATATGGTGTCTCCTGAAGTAGATTTTAATCATCTCATGAGTCCCTTAGTTGCTCATGAATTGCTTTGTTCTGACGGAGGGATTATGGCCTTTGCAGCGATGAATGGAGTACTGGGTCGTTGGAATATATTCGCAGCGGCGCAAGATTTCTTGGCACACAGCTTCATTGAAAACCCGCCGAGTTGTCCTCTGATGGTACTAGAGGCTCCGGTAATTGAAGAGCATGTATGTTCTTTCTCACTATTGAATTGTATGGCTGAGTTATTTTCGGATGATAACATTGACGCTGTTGCTGCTTATTTTGCATACTCAGTGTTAGGCTGACTCCTATCCAGGCTTTTGATATCATGAAACTTTTTCCAAAATGTTTTTGGAAAATTATGATGAACAATTTTTGTATCGGACCTATTGGCTTTAATACCAGTGAACACTAAATTGTCATGTTGGTGAGATTTCGGATTTTTTGGCGGACTAAATTATTTTTCCTCACCTACTCGAATTTGAACTGACTACTTCATTGAACTCTGTATTTCAAAATTGAGTCCCTTATCTTATCTTATCTTATCCGTGCTCGGATCAAGGGAGGGTGTCATATGGATATACATTGCCTATATGCTGTGTTAAGTTAACATGAGTTTTTTAGGAGTTTAAACGCCACTTTACCCTTCGGCTGCTTCTGGACACGACACATAGCTGTTGCTTTAGCTTTGAGTCTAGTAGAATGTTTTGATTCATGCGAGAATAATATGTTGTTACTCTGATATCAGCCTTGCTTGGCGAGCTGTGTCTGTACAGTGTGTGCAGAAACCTTCAAGGATATCTCAACACAGTGGTTGTTGTGAGGTCTGATCTTCGCACATTCCTAGACATAACATACATGCAGCTGTGGACAAGTTCTGCCTTTAGGTGCGTTTAATATATTGCTTTGCACAAGAGCATAGAAACACTTGATGGTGCTTCGCATGCAGAGAGCTGGTGGAAGATGATGTTATCCCTTACCGCTCGGATCTTGAGTTATGGGGCCGCCCTGTTAAAACCCAAAGAGACCTTCTTGGATATAATATAATATACTCGCTAGGGAGGGTGAGAATTAGGTGTTACTGAACCCTATTCATTTTAGCATAATACGATGCTTTCACCTTTTGTGTTCTACGGACTAGTGACTATGCTGGTTACTTTGTTTCTTATAATAGCTTTGCTTGTATTAGCTAAGATACTGCGATTAAGAACACTGCATTAGTGAATAAATATTTCAAATATGCACGTGTCCTCCTTTACTCCTTGTTCTGGATTGGAATGATTGTATAACGAAAGAGTGTTCATGTGTTATGGGCCAAATTAGGACAATCCAGATGCACTAATTAAACGAGTTTTTGATGGGTTTATCCTTCTTGAATTTTCTGACAATATTATAAAGGCAGTTCAACAGCTATACTGTTTACCTAGATCAAGGGTTCTAGTAAATGGGGAGTTAACAGATTGGTTCAATATAATTATGTCTGTTGTTAAGTAATGCCCCCATGATATTTGGAGGGGATTTTAACATAGTACAAAGTAAAGATATAGATAGATCCTCCAAAGTCAAATATGTTAGTTCACCCAAAACAACTGAGGTACTTAAAACTCTGATCCAAGAATTAACTTAGTGGACATTTAGTAAGAAGTACGGCCACCACTCTCATATTGATTATTTTTTAATGGACCGAGAGCTGCTGACGGGGGTTGAAGGGATTAAACATCGGCCTGCTATCCTTTCGGACCATTCAGTTGTGATTTTTTCTTGATACTCCAGGATAAAAGGGCAATCTTGTTAAATGAGGGTGTGATATTTAATATGAGAGATGAGGTTTTAGTCTTCTGTAAAGCCAATATAGGGTCAGCAAAAATTCAAATGGTATGGGACTCTTTTAAGGCCTTGTTAAGAGCTAATGGCAGCTCTATAATGGTGGGGAAAAGGAGTAGTATGAGGCAGCAAGAGGAAGAACTTTAAAAAACAATCTAAAGTAAAGAGCAGGAGCTTCAAAAGGCATCACTTGAGGGCTCTAGTAAGGTTGCTTTGCTGACCAAAGAATTAGAACAGCTCTAAGCAGAATGTCAAGGGGCGCTTGACAAGAGGCTGTCTGATAGATGTAAGGTTAGCAAATTGCAACATTTTTCATACGGAGAGAAGAGCGGCTCACTTTTAGCTTGGAAAGCTAAAGTAGATACAGCCCTTAACACAATAGGTAGTCTAAGAGAGAGCATAAAAGGTGCCATAGAAGACACCCACATAAAATATGGTTTGGAAGTCTTCAGATATATGAGTTAACTGTACCAGGAGGATATCTCTCCCAGGAGAGAAAATATAGAGGGTTTTTTTAAAGAATATTGAACTCCTGAAATTAAGCGAAGATTAGAGGACGACTTTAACGTCTGAGATAGCGGAGGAGGCAGTCCGAGCTCAGCTGAGAAAGATGGCTAGAGGGAAGTCAGCCGGTCTGGATGGCCTTCCAGTTGAGATATATCTTAGCCTCCTAGACATCATAGTACCAGTTTTAAAAGAGCTTTTTAAGGATATATTGATGGAAGGGGAAGACCGCCTGTTGTCCTGGGCTGAAGCCACGGTAACCCTGATCTTGTAACCCAACAAAGATCCCCTGGTGGTAGATTCCTATATGCAAATATCGCTGTTGAATACAGACTACAAGGTATTCTCAAGGACATTGGCCACCAGGGTGGCTAAGATCATAAAAAGCATTATACATTGAGATCAGAGTGGTTTTATCACCGGGTAGCAGCTCAACGAGCTAACCTTTGGGATGCTCGGGGTAGTTGATTTGGCGGAACCTTATAATCTACCTGTAACAGATGTGGCAGTGGACACCGCTAAGGCCTTCAACCAAGTTCACTGGCCCTATCTCTGGGAGGCCCTAAAGACCTTTGGATTTCCTGACAATATTATAAAGGCAGTTCAACATCTATACCGTTTACCTAGAGCAAGGGTTCTAGTAAATAGGGAGTTAACAGTTTGGTTCAATATAATGCGGGGGAAGTAGACAGGGGTGCCCCGTGTCCCCGCTTTTATTCAATCTTTATATTGAACCTTTAGCGACTTGGATCAGAAAGGACGATTCCATTGTTCTGTTTAGATATGCAAGCTTGGAGGCAAAACTAGCCTTATACACAGATGATCTCATACTGTATACGCTCAATCCTAAGAGGGCTATCCCTAATTTAATGGCTAAGGCGGAAACCTTTGGGAAGATATCAGGGTACAAAGTAAATAGGGATAAGACAGAAATAATGGAATGGAATCAGCCTCAAAAACTTTGGGTGTAAATGTATACGTTACTTGGGTATCATAATTACCCAGAAATTAGCGGAAGTGACTACTGTTAATTGGAAAAAGATAAGTCAGCAGGTAGGGAGACTGCTGGTCAGATGGGCAAATCTTCCCCTAAATTTATATGGTAGGATAAATCTTATTAAAATGATTGTTCTTCCGAAGGTCACCTTCCTCTTTAATTCTATAACCCTATTAGTTGACAACGGAGAGATTGCTAAATTACAGGGAAAGATAGGCAGCCTCATTTGGGACGCGAAGGGCTCCAGTATATCCTGGAAAAAATGAAGGAGGAGGGTGGAGAAGGGTGGGTTGGCCCTTCCCGATTTGATGATATATGGGCATGCTTTTTACTTTAAGAATTGTCGGATGCTGTTAAATACAGTTGATGGCTCAGCAATAGGAACTCTTTTTGGGGCAATGCTAAGTGCGCTGAGGGAGGGGCAAGATCAGTTTCTATTCAAGTGTGGGGACCTGAAGTTTTTAAAAAAAAGTGAGATTGAAGATTTTGTTGGGGGCATTAGGATCATGGGTCTTTATTTGGAAAAAACTAGGAATTACGTACTACTCCTCTGGGCCCCATATGGGAATCACCAGGAACCCCGGAGCTTAAAGGACTAGCTCATCCTTCCACTGAAAAATGCGTGGATTTCCCAATGGGGAGATCTGAAGACGGGGACGGAGTTAGTTAGCTGGGAAACTTTGAGTTTATGTACAGGGGGTCAACTAGCTAGATTCAAGTATTATCAAGTATCCATGTGGTGGGCACAACAAGACTGGGATGAGGAGGAAGACAATACTTGGTTGGATCAAGCAACAAAAATCTGTACTGTAAAGAAGGAGGTTGCCTTTTGGTATCGTATTTTGGTAGAGGCGGAAGATGAACTGGATAAAGACATTCAAAAGCTCTGGGGAGATGACTTGGTAAACTTGAGCGAGGCTTGGTTGGGTTTATTTGCAATGCTTCGGGAGATATTTAAACCTGCCTATCTTAAACATAACCACCTTTTTGCTGTTTACAGGGAATATTGGTCCCCGGAAAAATTATCACAATTTTCAGGAACACACTATTAATGATGTAGGGATCCCTCAGCAGATGACCAGCATATGTTTTTAACGTGTCCTGAGATTTCACATTTTTGGACTGAAGTTTGTAAATTCTTAACGGAAGTAACAGGGATACATTTGAGGGTAAGTCCTTTACTTGTATTTTTTGGAATATGTCAAGATAGTATCACCCGTCCTAATAAAATGGTTTAGAGATTTTTCTTTTATGCAATCTTATTGGGTAGACAGGAGATTTGTAGACCATGGAAATTAGGTGCTCCACCTCCTTTCTAGAGTGCAAGAAGAATATTATATCTATAAGTCAACATGATATAGCATGCGATTCTAGTAGTCGAGAAAAAATATGGGCCATGCTGGTTGATTGGATTAAAAAACCTGGAGTCCAATGATCAATCCAATGAATTGCTGTTGGTCCTGGTCCCTTCTTTGCTATGGGCCCACCAATGAAGAGTCGAAGTGGAAGCAGCTATGTATTCTTGGGTGGAATGACCAGCAATGGGAAGGGAGTATTGCCAACAAGAGAACTGGCAGAATGAGGACATTTTTAAGAAAAAAATAAAATAAAAAATAAATAAAAACCTGATTCATTTCTTCATGTTTCTTGGATTTTGATCGATAATGTAAATCAGTAATAACACAGTCCACTATAAACATGTACTTGATCTGATTTCTTCTTTTTACTATTTTTTTCTATTTTTATGCTGAGGTAGATTATCAAACCCCCCCGCCGCACTTAAATTGTACGAACTTCAAACAGTAATATAATCTCCCAATTTTAATATGCATTCTGATCTAATAACATTAAAGTAAGTAATGTGTCGTTCTGCCTTTTGTGATCAATCACCCTAATAGTGTACAAATCCACCAACCTCCTCTTCAGTACTAAAATACAGAACATCTGAGAGCACATTGATAACAACAATCCTGCTTTACTCTTAAACCTACTCCTCCATGTGGCATCCTGTAAAGACCTTCTTTCATATCCCAGTTGACTGCTGATATTGCTGAATTATTCAACTTCATCAAAGCTATGTCCTATGACTCTGATTTCTTACCCTTGTGCATCATGAAAGCCAACTCCAAAACAAATGCATCAACGAGTTGTCCCACCATCACTCACCTACCCCCCCTGAGACACAATCTTGAAGATAAAACACCCCAGTGACTATCTCCCCATCCCACCTTCGCCCTAGCCATACATATTTGCCCACACCTTAGCCCCGCTACCTAGTCACAACCCATTGCTATTGCCTAAGCAACTTACCCCTCCCCGTTATTTTTTCTGCCTCATACCTCTCCCCAGTTCCATGTTTTTATTCCATACCCCATGAGAGGTTTCTCTTAACTCCTGCCATTTGATCTGTCCTGCCTGAACGGGATCCTCGAGCTACCCATAACCCTCATCGCTAAATCTGAATATGCATTCTAATAGAACTTGCAAAGACCGGAAGGGCCAATCTTCAAATTGTAATGTTTTAACTGCCATGCTTTAAGCCACATTTTTATGTTTGCTTCTCTTTTAATCATTCTTTTACTTCATAAAATTGTATACAATGTGATTTGTGCCACCTTTTAAAGATATGTTTTATATCTAAATAAAGGAATTATTATTATTATTATTATTATTATTATTATTATTATTATTATTATTATTATTATTATTATTATTATTATTATTATTATTATTACCCATAACCCACTGGGACATTGGGTCACAACAAATGCTGTTACCATTATACACATTCAGCTCGAGCAGAGTTAAAATATCGATTGTGCAGGAATACTGATCTTATATTGATACTTTACAGTCTGTTCCCCGTTTTACTTTTCCTTACCTCACGATTGCTTCTTGTTGTTTATTCATATAAACCGCACAACTATACAAAGACTGCTAAGCTCCAAGATCACCCCAGCATCAACTTTCTCCTGCACAGCTGCCAATCTGTCTATAGGTCACACTGCAACACAGACACATTAACTTACATACTGCAAATCCCCTCCTGGATAGTGGTGCTCACAATTCGCTCCTGTGTCACTGCACCTACTACACTGTTGATAGCTATGCCCCTCCGTGACAATGGCCTACACCTAATGTAGCAGATCGTGAAGAAAGCCATTATGGCCTGGTACCATCTCTGTCCACTAAATCAGTGAAACTGTTCCTCCTAGAAAGCGATTTCAGAACTACAGATCAATCCAGCAGATGTTTGCATCTGGATGCTTCGTTGCCTCCAGGACTATATACTGCCCCTTTTAAAGGCACCCTACATGCAACCGCAAGCCTCATCAAAGGTCTGAAGAAATATTACCACCCCACCCCATACCCTCCTGGAACTCCACTGGATACATACAATATGCTTGAGAAATGGCCAGTCTTTCATTTAATAGCAGCTTAGAACAGAATAGGGACATAAATTAATAGCATTAATCATGGCTTCTAAGGCAGTTTCTTGAGATAGAGGGTACATAGGTCCTCATGTTATGTTATGTTATGTTATATATATTTTTATATAGCGCACGGCTACTCAAAAAGAGTGTCCCGGCGCTTTTAAAGATGAGACCTACAGCAGGATAACACAACACAGTAATAGAAACAAAATAGAAAGCAGAAAACAGAAGAAGACAGAAAAAAAACCTGCAGGGCAAACAGCCAAGTTTTTAGGCCTTTCCTAAATGTGAGTAGACTAGTCGCTCCCCGGAGTGCCAACGGCAAGGTGTTCCACAGCTGTGGCGCCAGCAGTCCAAAGGAACGGCCTCCAATGCGAGCTCTCTTAACACGCGGCACAACCGCCAGAAACAGAGATTCTGATCTGAGGGAGCGAGCCGGTTGGTAGAAGGCGAGTCTCCTTTGGAGATATTGAGCTCCCACCGCATGAAGAGCTTTTTAGGCCAAAGTTAATGCCTTGAAAGCAATCCGTTTATGGATAGGCAGCCAATGTAAGGTCTGCAAAAGGCCACCAGCACTGGCTCGCCTGTTTAGGCCATAAATGGCCCTCGCGGCCGCATTCTGCACAACTTGGAGCCGCTGCAGCAGAAACTCTGGCAGGCCCAGATAGAGGACGTTGGAGTAGTCCAATCTAGAGCCTATCAGAGCCTGCACAGTCAGCTTCCTATGTTCCTCAGACAGAAGCGGCAGAAACCTCCGCAGCATCTTGAGGAGGCCAAAACATGTGCCTGTCACACCAAGGATCTGGGATCTCAACGTCAGACCCTTGTCCATCTTGACCCCCAAGTTCTTAGCTACTTGGGATGAACAATACGGAGGAAACATGTTAATGGGCCACCAAGCATGCCAGTCTGGCTCCGCATCGCACCCGAAGCGCACCCGAAGAAGAGTACCTCAGACTTATCAGAATTGCACTTGAGGCTGTTCAGCTGGAACCATTTAAAAACAGCCTCAAGGCAATCCAGGATACTCTCTCCATCGAAAACTCCTCCCTTCTTACAAGAAAAGAGGAGCTGGGTGTCGTCAGTGTAGGATACGATCTGGGCCCCGAACGACTCCGCCAGCACCGCCAAAGGGGTCCTAAAGATGTTAAAAAGGGTCGGGCTCAATATAGAGCCCTGTGGGACCCCGACTCCCAGTGGCGGCATCACGGCAGAGTCTGGGGAGGCCCAGACCGTTTGCCGGCGGCCAGCTAAGAAAGATGAAAACCAGCTGTGCACCGTCCCCCGTAGGCCAATCTCATAGAGTCTTGCGAGAAGGCCATCATGGGGGACGGTGTCAAAGGCCGCCGACAAGTCCAACATAACCAGCATGGCTTTGCCACCAGCGTCCAGAACCCCTTTAATGGTTTCTGAGACTTCTAGGAGCACGGTCTCTGTACTGAGATTTGGGCGGAAGCCGGATTGAGTGGCGTGCTGAATCTTATGTGCTTCCAGAAAATTGGAAAGCACCATATGTACATGCTTCTCCAAGATTTTCGTGAGAGCAGGCAACAGGGAGATAGGCCTGTAATTAACTGGAGCCTTAGGATCGAGGCCAGGCTTCTTCAGCAAAGGAATGACTCATTATAACTGAGCTGGGGAAATTCCATTGTATTCTTGCACCCAGAACTACACGTACCATGGGGATTAGCAATTCTGAGGTGCAGAGCGTTTTCCCCTTAGAAACGCTTGAATCAGTGTATGTGCACCAAATATGTCTGATAATTTCTTAATGCCATGTGATTAGCACTTATCCAGTCTGCTAGGTTGTTGCTAGTGAAATGTCCAGGAGGAGAAACCATCCAGACCCAGATTTGCAGGATGACCCAAGGCAATGCAAAGGCATAAGTTGTGCGGGGAATGAGATTTTGATACCCTTTTTGATCACTGTCATTGAGTAAAAGACAAACCCCGCATAGGTTAAATTAACCCTATAAACTGACGCAACTCTGAAGGACCACTTACGACTGATGAAGTTTTAAAAGTTTAATATAAAATCAGAATTAAGTGCATATACAATCCTCTCAGGATAAGATTCAATAAGTATACAGGAACTAGAAGGAACATATATTCCCTAAAGAACCTCAGTCTGCAAACGAATACAATTAAAGTCAATTCGAGAATCAACAGATTAAAAAGCATAGATACAATGTGGTTCCGTTGCGTCATCTAAAGAAAGAGAAAATAAACAAGTTAAATCTGTCCCTACTCTATGTTAGGTGACATCCCTACTTCGCAAGTTCCTTACCTAAAAAGGTGTCAGCAGTTTGACTTCCAAAGAAGTTCAAACTCTCTTAACCCCTAATGGTAATTTATATCGAGAAGCAGTACCCTCTCTGCCTACCCATCCGCTCTCTAAGGGTCCTCGGCCTACTGCTCTCTTGCGCTCTGCTCTTTCTCTCTGACTTCTCAGGCCATCTGCTCAAGTCATCTGCGCTATCTTCTCCCCGGGGTACTGTCCCTAAAATACACAATCACAGTATGGGCGGAACGCCCCTTGACGCCCACCACGTACTTTCCCCATGATGTCATTTCTAGCTCTTTCCATGGCTTCATCTCTTCGCGTCGTCCGTTAAGTTGACCCTTCTCCTTAGACGCCATCTTCGTCTTCTTGCTGGTGACTTCATTTGACATTTCATTTGACACTTTCGGAGCAAAAGTCTATCACCTCAGCAGACCTTTATTCTTTACGACTATATTCTTAACCTTCTTTGGTCCTGTGAACAGTCATTTCTAAACAAGACTCAAATTCCAAGCGTCTCTTATCACGTTTAGGCCATAAACTTCGTCCAGCATTGTCACCTTAAATCTAGCAAGACCTTTGACTCTTGTCTCGCACATTCAGATCAAGGCTCTTCACGACTCCTGTGAGCCCACTAAATTACATACAGCGGACTACACTCCTGCGAACTCTTGGTCAGTTAGGTTAAAATCACATATGACCTAACTCTTCTCTAACATTCCTACAAAAGCTCTCTACACAGTATAACCTTTAACACACATTTATATATAATCGAATTTAGCAAAGCAATGACTATAAGTGAATACATCTTACATATAACGCAACATTTATATTCTCGTGCTTACATCGTTCTATGTATGCTCTACACATTTCTTCGCTTTGCGTTTCGCCGTTTCTCCGTTTCATGATTACACATGTATATTCAGTTTTGCACGTTTAAGCATTTCGTAAGCATTACTATACTTTTCTATATTAGCCTACTACGTATACGGGCCTTCTAATTCTAATACTTTATAGAATAGATACAAATACATTTCCTATTACATTGGTTACATCGGCTAACTTTACGCTACAAGTGTTAACTTCACGTTATAGATTCCACGTTTATGCGATATGCTTGTGAATATGGTTCATACATATTTTTTATTCAAATTGCGCTCTCTCAGTTCCCCCCTTTGATGACTTCTAGGAGTCATCACTAAATGCAATTTGAATGACACCCTACACAGAACTAGTTACAAGATTCCCTCTTTTTATCGTTTCGAGAGCTCTTAAACTTTTGTACTGTTGATCTTGTAGAGCAGCTAATCTCCTCTCCTGCTCTCTCATGGACCTTTGTAACCGGTTCGACCTATACCATTTGTACAGTTTAACTAACCCTAACAATGTGATTATGCAAATCAATACTATTAATACAGGTTTTAATATATACCACACAATGCTTTTACCAAGATTGGCAAACCAACTTCCAACCTTTCCTACTCCATGACCTACTTTCTCCCAAACATTTGTTTTTGTTAAATCTTCGATTTCTTTATGTATCTGTGTAATGTTCTGTATGACTTTCTCAAGTGGTTTTGAATTATCTGGAATGTAAGTACAACATTCTTGGACCTTCAAAGCCTTGCAGACTCCGCCCTCTTTTGCTAGCAGTACATCTAAAGCAAGTCGGTTCTGAAGAACCATTGCCCTAATCGACTGCATCTCTCCTTCTACTAGCATTAATGACCTTGCAGTACTTGCAGATAATCTATCTACAACTGTAGCTAGTCTCCTGATCTTAACATCGTTAAGTATTAAACCTAACATAGGAAACATTGCTCCAAATATGTCTCCAACTACTTCTGCATCTCCTACTTCCCTTTTCGCTCTTGTCGAAGCCTTTCCTTCTATAATCGCTAAATCCTTTGCATGATATATTTTGGGGAAGACAATTGCCAAGTAACACGAACCATACCAATTGTCAGGCAGTTTTACATAGGCATTTCTTCCACATACAAAATATACATTAGGAATCGCTTGCATCCCTTTCATAAAATCTTTCGTATAGTACTCTAACCTAAAAGCATGTTCGCAATTTACTTCACCTACAAATACACTCTCATAATACGTCTTGCTTCGAGTTAAACATAACTTTCCCTTCTGCGTTCTATCCAAAGCTATTGCACCATTGCTACCTTTCTTCTTGTGTGCTTTTTCTTCCTCTGTCCAATCTGTTTTCCACTGTCCTGACATTTTCAGAATCTTCTGCCTTCTGTATCGGTCATCTACTTGTCCTATGAACTTTTTCTCTACCTCTGACACTTTGCAAGTCAGATTATTTCTGCGTGCATATGAAGTATCTAATGTATCCCAAGGAAGAAAGAATTTTGTCAATCTGTCTTCCTTTTTGTAATAGTCCCACTTATTCATTTGTTTATAATTCGGGACTTCAGGCAGTACCGAATCATAATTTGAAAAGTAGTACTCAAATCCTTCTCTACCATAAAATATACTGAGCAGTAAACTACATGTTATCCCATAAGTCAGTGGGAGATGATGATATCTGATGCCTTCGTCTACGGAAGCCGGCAATTGCATACAAACATAGCATTCTTTGGCCTCCATGGCATCAATGTACTCGTACAATAGCTTGGCATATGCATTTGACCTCAAATTTCCCTGTGACTCGTCTACGTGTAACCTACGAGCTTCATTTGCCAGTAACGTCTTTTCACGGATGACATTGCTCTCCTCCTTCTTCCCAACAAGAGCAGGTTCCAAAGTCGTTACAGGCTTTACATCTGTGGTCTCTTTTTCACATGCATGTCCTACCATGTACGATGTGGTAACTACTGTAATAATGAGAAAAATTACTACTGCTATTAGTGTACCTATTATGCATTTGGCTTTTCGGTTTGGGTTGCCATTCTCCATGTTACCAAAACAGCGTAACTCCTTCCTTTACGAAGAAAAGTTTTTCTTTTCAAGTCTTTGGTTTGCTTTATTTGCTTTCTCAGTCTGTAAAGTGCTCTTTATCAACAAAGTCTCTTTTCACAACAATGTCTTTTATCTTCAGCAATAGACAACCCTAACCCTTCTCCGTCCTCTAAATGTAATCCCTAATTTTATTCTTCTTTCCACTCGGCGCTAGGTTATCTTCTTCTTTATAGCTTAAACACAAAAGTCTTTATGCATCTACAATTATTCTCGTACCTGCAGCTTTAATAACATGTTCCAATAGTTCCAAACGAATGACTTTTTCTTCTTGTTCTGGTATTTGATGACCAAAAGTCAGAAACTGTAATCGATTTAGCACTAGATCTTTGATCCGACTTAGGTATGGGGGTATGGGAAGTGTGAAAGTCAGTAACCCCTCAGTCTCGAGCCCAGGCGTCAACATCCATATCTCCACTGCCACAAATGGATCGAGATCGATTACCTTCACTTCTTTCACTCTCCCAGATTTCTGTCCCCAAGACATCTGCTAGATAAGTCCACTCTGGGGTGGCGTACCTTCGGCAGGGCACACGTACCCTTCTCGATCTTCTCGGACTCTCAGAACCTGAATCTGTAGTTTCTTCTTCTTGATCCGACTCTTCAGAGATCGGGACAAGGGTTCTTTCTTGATTTGCTTTCGAGCTTGGCCTTCTCCTTCTCTCCGGCCAACTAGCTTCGTCACTCCTTGTCCTCCCGCTCCTTGTTCTTGGACTTGTCTCTTGGTCACTCACAGCTTGTTCGGTATCTGATTCGAACTCCCATGTACTCTCTTCTTCTGAGACGACTTCGGTCCCACTGGTGTCCTGACCATCGTCGGCCTGCTCCGACACAGGCTCAGCCTCTTCGATCACCTCTACAGCTTGGCTTTCCCCCTCTATGGCTTCTCCGCTTTCTGCTGGATTCTCATCCGAGAGAGGAGCTGTTTCTTCCAGAGGTGTTGGCACTCTTCGGGTGTGTGAGGCGTGTATCCAGTTGGGCAAACCTCCACACTTTACTGCAGTGTTCGTAACTAGTATGACTTGGAACGGTCCTCTCCAGTGCACGTCTAGACAGTTCTTCCTGACGTGCTTCTTCACCAAGACCCAGTCCCCTGGACACAAGTCATGGCACAAGTCTTGTGCTGATGGAACCTCTGCAGCCTGGACCTGGAGGGACACAGAATTAATGGCATCAGATAGTCCCTTGCAGTAGTCCAAGATCAAATCGTCTGTGATGTTCAACAACGCTGCAGTCGGAACCGATGGCAATCTCATAGCTCTTCCCATTAGCACCTCGTGTGGAGACAGACCTGTTTTCCTATCTGGTGTGCTACGTATACTCATAAGAACCAATGGAAGTGCATCAGGCCAATTCAGGGATGTCGATGAACAAACTTTGGCAAGTCTGGACTTGATTGTACTGTTGATTTGTTCTACAATCCCTGAAGCTTCTGGTCGATAACTGCAATGGAGCTTCTGATCGATACTCAAGGCTGAACATAGCATCTTCACTATTTCGCTATTGAAATGAGTTCCTCTGTCCGATTCCAAAGAGGATGGCACCCCGAACCTCGGTATCAACTCTCTAAGCAACAATTTTGCTACTGTAAGTGTATCGCACCTACGTGTCGGGTAAGCTTCAACCCATCTAGAAAATATACAGACAATCACTAAAACGTATCTGAGTCTATTGCATTGAGGCATTTCGATGAAATCAAGCTGCATTCTATTGAAAGGCCCCCCAGACCTCCCAATGTGACTCAGTGTGACTGGTGTTCTCTTTCCTACGTTTAGTTGCTGACAGATCGCACAACGCTGACATACTGCTTCTGCCGCTACTCTAAACTTCGGATTAAACCACGTTTGTCTGAATACTCTCACCATAGCATCTCTACCTATGTGTGCTGATCCATGCAATTTCCTTGCCATTGGACTAACAAGTTCGTTTGGTAAAACTGCTCTCCCATCTGCAGAAATCCAAAAGTTCATTTCACTTTTTGTACATCCAGCTGTCTCCCAGCCCTTTTTCTCATCATCTGGTGCATTTTCCTGAACACATTTCAACTCATCCCACGTATCTACAGTGTCTAACAACATTGTCAATTCAGTTCTTTCCTGTATTCCTCCCACTTCTACATTGGTGTGAGAATAACTTTGTTCTGCGCAGTAACGTGCTACCTCATCAGCATACCGGTTGCCTTGCGACACAAAGTCTACATTCTTCGTGTGCGCGGCACATTTGACAACTGCTATGGCTGACGGACCTTGCAATGCCTCTAACAATAATCTCACGAATTCTCCATTCCTAATAGGAGAACCCGAGGAGGTCATGTAACCTCTTTGAGACCATAACTGCCCATAGTCGTGAACTACCCCGAAACCATACTGGCTATCGGTGTATATGGTGACTCGAATTTTGTTACCTGCTAAACAGGCACGCGTCAAAGCAATAATTTCAGCTACCTGAGCGGAATGTACTCCTTCCAGGCAAGCGGCTTCTACAACTCTGGTAATTGTACAAACTGCATATGCTGCTCTCAGCTGACCAATATCGTCCCTTACGCATGAACCATCAACAAAGAATATTTCATCGGGGTCAGT
The DNA here is from genome assembly GCF_964263255.1 of Lissotriton vulgaris. NCBI lineage: Eukaryota > Metazoa > Chordata > Amphibia > Caudata > Salamandridae > Lissotriton > Lissotriton vulgaris. The sequence continues at coordinate 2,072,514,073 of NC_141687.1, forward strand.
CAATGGCTCATCTACGATATCTGGTCTCGTTTTGGTGCATAGTTCAGTCACATCAAGGCAGTCATGATCTGTACAAATTTCATCATCAATATCATTTGGAAGTGGCATCAAAGTTGCAGGATTCAAGACGGAGCATCTTTTTAGGGTCACATTCTCGGCAGCCAATATGACTTGCTCGTAGCGTGTGAGCCTGCTATTCGTCAAATGCTGAGTCTTAGTCCTGGTCATTAACAATTCCACAGAATGCGGTACGTACACCACTAACTGATGTCACATTACCACACTTTCACATCGTTCAATGCTGACACCCGTTGCAGCTACGGATTTGAGACATCCGGGCAACGCTGCGGCTACTGGATCTAATGTAGCCGAAAAATAAGCAACTGGCCTACGCGCATCTCCGTGTATCTGGGCCAAAACTGCTAAAGCGCAACCCTCTCTTTCGCAGCAGTAAAGCAAGAATGGTTTTGTGTAATCCGGCATTCCTAAAGCCGGGGCACGACATAAGTCCTCCCTCAGCTGCAAAAACGCCATCAAACAATCCTTGTCCCATGGTACCGGATCACTCACTCCTTTGTGCGTCAGTTGTAGTAAAGGTTTTGCCTTCAGGGAAAAGTTGGCTATCCACTGTCGACAGTAACCGACCATGCCTAAAAACATCCTGACTTCTCTTTGTGTTTTAGGCGCGTTCATTTTCATGATCGCCTCTATTCTGTCTGGAGACACCTTCCGTTTTCCCTTTTCAATCCTGTGGCCCAAGTATTGCACTTCAGTCAGACAATACTGCAATTTACTTGGAGACACCTTGTGTCCGTTCTCGGCCAAGTGATTTAACAAGGTGATGGTGTCTACTTTGCAAGCTTCCTCAGTTTCTGACGCAACTAGGAGGTCGTCTATGTACTGGACTAGAACTGAGTTCTTGGGCAGTACTAGACTTTCAAGATTTTTCTTCAGCAGCTGGTTAAAAATCGATGGGCTTTCTGTATACCCCTGAGGGATACGACACCATGTTAAAACGCGATCTTCCAGCTTAAAAGCGAACAAATACTGGCTCTCCTCATCTAAAGGAATCGAAAAGAAAGCCTGGCATAAGTCTATCACGGTGAACCATTCAGCTTGGAACGGTATCTGAAACAATATTACTGATGGATTCGGTACCACTGGACAACATGAAACAACGATATTATTAATCTTCCGAAGATCCTGCACTATTCTGTATTTCCCACTAGGCTTCTGCAAACCCATAATCGGGGAGTTACATGGACTTCCCACGATCTCTTTCAGTATTCCCTGTTTAATCATGGATTCGATCACAGGCTTTATTCCTGCAATCGTCTCCGGTGTCAACTTATATTGTGGTGTTCTTGGATACTCGGCATTGCGTCTTACCATGATCTTTACTGGCTCTACCCCTTTGATCAATCCTATTTCTTCTCCAGTAAAATCCCACACCTCAGCTGACACTGCCTCCTTCAAGTCCTGTGGAAGCTCCTCCACCGTTAGGGTAGGATATAGTTCCACGCATTCCTGCGAGTTTACAACTTTAAAATCGGCATCCTCGTCGTTCGTCTGCACTTCTACTCCTTCAGGTGTGCAATGTATTGTGCAATTCAGTTTACACAACAGATCTCTTCCTAACAGACACACAGGGCTAGAATCACAGATCACAAACTGATGTTCATCACTGTAATTCCCTATCTTCACTGACACTGGTTCAGTTAGAGGATTCGTCATCCTCCTGTTTGCGACTCCTACCACCTGAATCGTCTCTCCCGACATTGGCAGACCCGGGACTACCGCTGATCTCAAAGTGGATCGAGTGGCCCCCGTATCCACCAAAAAGGTCGTAGGACATCCAGCCACCTCAGCCTCTATGTATGGTCCTCTCTGGTCTACCTCCAGGGCTGCTCCTAGAGTACAGTCTTCCTCCCTATTCACTCGTTGCCCTGTAAGAGGATCAACGTAGTAGCATTCTTCTCCTCCTACGAACAATGGCATTTGTCTATAGGTTTTTCCTCCATTTGTAATGCGAGGCGGTTGAGGGAACGGCGCTCGAGGAGTCTGATTCCCCCCTTTGATAAACTTTCCCTTCGGGACTGCTGTTCCCTTTACCATGCTGGTTTGAACCTCATCCTCCTCCTGTTCTAACTCTCCCGTCTCGACATTATAAGGACATTCGCGTCTCCAATGTCCCACCTCGTTACACTGATGGCACCTCGTTGTCTTTTTCAGTGTTGCGATATCTACCCTCGGTCTCGGTCTTTCTTCCTCATCTCTGCTCTGATTATTCTGTTTCTTTACTGGTGTTCCTGTTCCCTGTTGTCTCTGTCCACCCTTTCCAGCTGATTGCATCTGCACCAACATCAGCTTTTCTTTAAGTTTCTTTGCTTTTGAGTCTATTTCGTCGCTACAGTACCTCGCATACCTCAGAATCTCATCTAACGGTTTGTTCTGCCAACAAATCAAATGCTGTTGAATCATCAGGCTTATGTCTGGTCTCAATCCTAGAACAAACTTCGACACAAACTGTCCTATGTCTTTAGGATCCATGACATCCAACCCGCTATACTGTTTGAATGCTTTCAGCAATCTCTCATAGAACTCGTGAACAGTCTCTTTAGGTTCCTGAGTTGTTCGATCTATCTTAACCCAGTCTATGTCTTGCACTGGCACTTTCTCCTTTAACCATGCTATTACTCTCTCGTACTTTTCCATGACTCTATCTGATGGACCATTCGTCCTGGCATCTCTCGGAGGCTCACAAGCGGGCCATTCGACACTAAGCTTGCATGCCGTCCACAAATCTCCGGGTACTACGATATCAAACAAGGTGTTCAAATCGATCCACAGTACCTTAGAGATCTTTACGAACCTCTCTACCTGCTTGTACCACTCCACGGGGTTCTCTCTTAACTTGGGGAAAGAATTAGTAAATGCCGCTAAATCCCCCCTACTCCAGGGCACATGGACGTAGTTTCCATTCGCGATTTCTCGCAAAGGGAAAGCTTCCATTCGCATTAGCTCTCCATCTTGGGACTTCGCAAGTGTACTCCTTCCGACGGACCCCCTCTTGGACCATCTTTCCTCCCATCTATCCAGATCTCTCCATATTCTGATACACATGATTAGTTCCCTTATGTGTACTCTTAGCCCAATCGTCCTACGCTCATCTAGATCCTGATCCGTGCAATTTAGCCTATGGTTGGCCTGTAAAGCTTTAGTCCGTGACATGTCTATCATATACCTGTCTGCCAATTCAGATAGTTTTTCATGAGCTGCCCTTGCTTTCCGAGTAACATCCTTAGATAAAAACAGTATTTCATCCGGTTCGTACAGCTCTAACCTTTCTATCGCCACTGTGCCGTCAATTATCTCATCCAAGTCTGATTTTAAACTCATTACATCAAGCCGTCTTGCTTTTATGTCAGCTCTCAATACGTCAGTCCTAGGTTGTTCACTTACACCCCTCTCTCCCCCACTACGAGCCCTACGTCTCGGTGCAGGTGAGTTAGGAGGCGTCCTTCTTGTTTCTCTTTGTTCCCACCTCTCTAGATCCCAAGCTTTTCCATCTTCCCTTGGGGTATGGTGGAACGTTAATCCATTCCCCATCACTACATTCCGTCTTTTCGGCTTGGTTTCTCTAGATACAATATAGGATCCTCCGTGCTGTTCTGTATCACTGCAAATCCCTTGCTGTCTGGTGTCGCTCAATAGAATGAAGGGTCCTCCACGGTCCTCCATGTTCCCGCGATCTCGTTCGTGATCACCGGATGCATGGCGAGACGTTTCGCGACTCTCCATATTCCCCTGACTTTGTCCATGATCACCGGATGCATGGCGAGACGCTTCGCGACTCTCCATGTTCCCGTGATTCCAATGTCGCACATTATTGTCCGGGGCATGGTGAGTGCACTTGAAACTATTTCGGTACTCCTGCGTCCTTCGTTCTCCCTCACTAAGGATGACGCGAGGCACTCCCCCACACCCTGCATTCCTGTCGTCGCACATTTGCCTATTGCCACTGGTAGTATGGCAAGTATCTCCTCTGCTTCCTTGACTCCCTCTCTCCCACTCCGGGCTGCTTTCGCCAGCTCCACAGTGAGAGAGGATCCTGTTATCCTGGTCACTCCATTCTGCTCCTGTTTCTAATCTTTTATTCTGAGTCTCTTCGGCAGCATCCCATTCTCTCAAATATTCCCTTAATTCCTTATAGGATTTCGGTTTCGGTCCCCTCAAATCCATCTGTCCTCTTTGACCCCCCTGTTCTATCCAGGGACCCGTTGCGGAATCTAGTGGGGTACTCCGACTCCTTGGTCCTAACAACTGCCTCTGGGAATTGGTCGTGTTATTCCTATTCTCCATCTCTGCCCTTTCCCTGTCCCATCGTGCCTGTTCCTCCTGCTGGACCCCCTCTGGGTTGTAGATTGATACTATAGGGCCTATGGTAACAGGTACTTGTAAGGCGTCGGGCATTTGATACGACCTTGCATGCTGTGTTTCTGGCACCTTCTGGACCACGAATCTTCCCACTACTCTCTGTTCGGGACTAGATTGAGGTACCTCCTCACCTTTCTTGGCATCCCACTCTGTTACTGGGAGCGATTTATATTCCCCCCATCTAGCTCCGTCCCCTTGCTGTAGTACGGGACTTTCGGCTTCTCTGTTGTACGGAGGTGGTCTATCTGTTAATAGTCTCTCTATCAGATCCTCATCTGGCTCGCTATCCTCATCTTCTTCTAGAGGTTTCTTTTCTCCCGTCGCTTCTAACATTGTGAACAGTTTGTCTGCTTCTATCTTTTGCACCCTCCACTTTTTAGCTTCATCGTCCCATTTAGCATCCTGCACTGCTTTTACCGATCGCCTCACTCTTTCCTGGCGTCTCTTTAAGCTCTTTTCGTGTGCTGCTCTAAACCATGCACTAAGGGCTTCGAATTGTGTTGGCCTCGGTAGAGGTCTTGTCGCTAGCATTACTGCTTTCAGTTGGTTCAATACTTCTAGCTTAAACGTCCCGTATCTCGGAAACGTCAGTTCCTTATTCCCTTCTGTTAGCTTATTCCACTCGGAGATCCATAATATCGAGTGTAAGCCTACATTCACTGCCATATGATAAGCTGGTGTGCCTTCTGGTGGAGCTTCTTCTCCAGCATACAAGTTTCTTCTATCTCTCCTAAAGATCGCCCTTAAACGTTTAAAACACTTCATTTTCGATAATCTACAATTTTCTTCTTACTCTTCCTTGTTTACGTCCTGATGACAAACCAACCAATCCCTACGCGGCTCTCGCTAATTGGCCTATCCCAGCGCGGTTCTACACTGACCGACTAATCTCAGCGCGGCTCTACGCTGACGTCACTCGTTCCCTCTGCAGCAGTTCCCCTTCTTTCTCAGCTCGTCTCACGATCTTGCATGCGTTTTCATTCATACGCTGAAAAATGACTACTTCCGTCCAAGCGATCACTTTTCTCTAACTGTACGGCCACAGTCTAACTGTAATTGTCACCTCAACTGACGAGACGCCTTTCCTCTCACGTTAGACACTCGCCTTAACTGATAGGTTACTTACACACAGTAAACGTACGACCAGCGTCCGTTACTCATACACTCACTCTTACGCTCCCCCTATCATCGGTCCTTCGGGCGATCAATGGTACCTCATGACCCCCTTTCAATGGTGAACAATTACTCTGGGTGTTCGATACACCCGAACCACTTAAGCTCTCCTTGAACTTAAGATTTTATCCGGTTGCGCGCGCTCACAACCTTCCCTCAATCACACTACAGGCATTCAACTCCACTTGACATTACAACACAGGTACAACATAAAATACCGCAATCTTACAACGCATGACCCTTATACTCACTCTCGACCGACTCTGCTGCTTTTCTCTCGACGCACCGTCAGCACTTTCTTCGGCAGGGATTCTTCTTCTGGTCGTCGATGACTAGGGACCTTGGGGTAATCTAGACCTGACCTAGGTTGTCTTCCTCAAGAAGAAAACCATCTTTCTTTGCTACCAACTGCGGGGAATGAGATTTTGATACCCTTTTTGATCACTTAGATATTAATCTCATTCATCAATTTGGATCGATTGTTTTCTGTCATTGAGTAAAAGACAAACCCCGCATAGGTTAAATTAACCCTATAAACTGACGCAACTCTGAAGGACCACTTACGACTGATGAAGTTTTAAAAGTTTAATATAAAATCAGAATTAAGTGCATATACAATCCTCTCAGGATAAGATTCAATAAGTATACAGGAACTAGAAGGAACATATATTCCCTAGAGAACCTCAGTCTGCAAACGAATACAATTAAAGTCAATTCGAGAATCAACAGATTAAAAAGCATAGATACAATGTGGTTCCGTTGCGTCATCTAAAGAAAGAGAAAATAAACAAGTTAAATCTGTCCCTACTCTATGTTCGGTGACATCCCTACTTCGCAAGTTCCTTACCTAAAAAGGTGTCAGCAGTTTGACTTCCAAAGAAGTTCAAACTCTCTTAACCCCTAATGGTAATTTATATCCAGAAGCAGTACCCTCTCTGCCTACCCATCCGCTCTCTAAGGGTCCTCGGCCTACTGCTCTCTTGCGCTCTGCTCTTTCTCTCTGACTTCTCAGGCCATCTGCTCAAGTCATCTGCGCTATCTTCTCCCCGGGGTACTGTCCCTAAAATACACAATCACAGTATGGGCGGAACGCCCCTTGACGCCCACCACGTACTTTCCCCATGATGTCATTTCTAGCTCTTTCCATGGCTTCATCTCTTCGCGTCGTCCGTTAAGTTGACCCTTCTCCTTAGACGCCATCTTCGTCTTCTTGCTGGTGACTTCATTTGACATTTCATTTGACACTTTCGGAGCAAAAGTCTATCACCTCACCACTAAATTACATACAGCGGACTACACTCCTGCGAACTCTTGGTCAGTTAGGTTAAAATCACATATGACCTAACTCTTCTCTAACATTCCTACAAAAGCTCTCTACACAGTATAACCTTTAACACACATTTATATATAATCGAATTTAGCAAAGCAATGACTATAAGTGAATACATCTTACATATAACGCGACATTTATATTCTCGTGCTTACATCGTTCTATGTATGCTCTACACATTTCTTCGCTTTGCGTTTCGCCGTTTCTCCGTTTCATGATTACACATGTATATTCAGTTTTGCACGTTTAAGCATTTCGTAAGCATTACTATACTTTTCTATATTAGCCTACTACGTATACGGGCCTTCTAATTCTAATACTTTATAGAATAGATACAAATACATTTCCTATTACATTGGTTACATCGGCTAACTTTACGCTACAAGTGTTAACTTCACGTTATAGATTCCACGTTTATGCGATATGCTTGTGAATATGGTTCATACATATTTTTTATTCAAATTGCGCTCTCTCAGTTGTATTTCCAAAGTACATAGTACATAGGCTCCTAGGAGTTTGGTTTTACTACTGAACTTGTCTTGCTAATTTAACTGGTAACTGGTTGAATCTGCATTAAAGAGGCACTCCTAACGGGGCCTATTGTAGTTGTTTGCTCAATACCCATTACTTGACGCACACACAAACCCTATGTTATGACGCATGCATTGTGACACGTGCATGCACATGCCTTGCTGGCTCTGTCTTTAATTTGCCAATTTAACTTGGCAGATGTCAATGTTACACTAGTAGTTTAAAATATTTTTTTTAAAGATTAAAAAAGTTGAGAGAAGTGAGCAAAAACTGACAGCAGTCTAGCCAGGGGTTGCTCCTCCAATAGGGCGGAGGAGCATCACCCCACTGCTTTCGCAAGAAAGCAGAAGGGTTTGGTTGCGGATGGGCGGGCGTTATGGTCTGCGAGAGCTAGGCAGGGGAGGAGTGGTGTGTCCACTGATGAGGATGCAATGACTGTTCGGTCGGCCCACTGGGGCTGCCCAAACCAGTCATACACACTCTGCCCTTTCCCCATGCGGGCTGCAATGCAGCCTACATGGAGAAAATGGCCTCCCCATAAGCCCCTGGCTGGGTGGCATCCCCACCAATCAGAACGCTGTTGTGATTGGCATAGGGGAGGGGAGGGAGACAGCCTGCTTCCTGTTCCTGCCAGAGGCAGGAAAGCAGGAGCATGATCCAAGAAAACGCGGGACCCGGCCGTCGGACAGGTACGTTTTTAAAATGTATCATTTCCTCCCACTCCCTGCGTGAGCCTATGTCTATGAAAGCCTGGAACAGATAAAAGAGAGCAGTGCTGAAATCGAAAGGAGCAAACCGATTTGTAAGGTTTCAGTATGTGTTCCAAAAAAGTAGGACAAGCCTGGTCTTTTGGCCATGCAGTGGGTATTACATTTAACTTTTCTGAAAAAAGGGAAGGCAATGTAGAGAGTCGAGTAAAGCAGGTGTCAACTCATGCTTCCTGGCACCACACCTTGGGTAAATTACTTCAGTCTAGATAATTTATTTCTCCGCACGGTGAAAAGATAATGTTGCAGGTGACAAATCATTGCCATTTTGTTGAGAAAAAAATGCACTGAACTCTCACTCCCTATATAAATTCAAACATTATGGGCCTCATTAAGAGTATTCAGTGTACCGCCGGTAATCCTGGGGGAGCAATTACTGGAGTAACAGGCCCATTGGGATTACAAGATGTTATGTTTCTCCTGAAATCTTGACTGCTAAATCAGAAATTACCGGGAACACTGACGCACAAATGTTATTCCCCAAAATCTCCTTATGGGTAGTCCCCCCAATCTAATGGTGGGGAAGGTATATTGCACTAAAATACACTCCACCCAGAATCTCGCCATTGGATTTTGATATTTATATTCACTGTATTCGTGAAATTCTAAAGCGGAGTACAGGATGCTGGTGCTTAATGATTAATAGTCTACATGCATTACAGTCTGAATGCATGACATAACATTTTTCATAACTGAATGCAAACTGGAAAAGGAAACGAAGGAAAATTCACGTTTTGGGCTGTATCAATCCTTAAAAAACGAAGAATGCCTCTTTTGTTTGAAGTCTTGCTTCTTCTCAGAACGCAACAAAAAAAACTATGCAATTAGTACAATCTTCTGCAACAACAAACAAACCACAGAGCAACCCTGAAACATTAGCCAGTAATGCCCCAATTAATAAACAGTCAGGCATTTTTGTACGCCAACTCTTATCCTTGGGCTGAGGGCAAGCAATTGTATTCTCGCTGTATCTCATTATCCAACAGAGGCCTGATGATTCAAGGATGCTTATGCAACGTTCTAAGCTGAATACTGGCAGTTGGCCCGGTCTATGGGCAGGTCACTAGACTGCCTGCAAAATCGTGCCAGTGTACGCCATGACGCAGGCACTTTTGTGAGCTAAATGTTTAAACCAAAAGCAGTCCTGGCAAAAATGCTCACACTAGCCCTGCTCCCTTCATTTTCTTGTGCAATCACTATCTGTCTATCTATTTCCTCTCCTCCTCCTCCCCTCTCTCCCATCTCTATCCTAACTCACTTTGGGCCTCATTTACAATATTTTGAAGCACGGCATTGCAGCAAACCTTCCTACTGCGCCCCCATCTGCCAAAAGAAAAGGGCAGGAATGTGCTTTATCTACAAGATAGTTGCATTCCTGTCCTTTTCCCCTGCGCTGTCACACAATGGGCTGGCATAATTTAGGCACCCTTGCGCCGTGGTGCAAGCATGGGCGGTTCCCCGTCTAGGAAGTCGGGGATCCGCCCCTTCATTTTCTACCTCAAAATTCAAGATTAATTAGAGTTTTTGTATACCTTTAGCAAAGAACGATGCACAAACACAGAGGCTGAGGATGGCACTTTATTAATTAATTATTAATTAAGCTGAAATACACACAACAAGCAACTATCTAGTTTTAGTGGCTGCCATTAAAGTATAATTCGGTTTAGACTTTTTGCCTGTCACAGTGTGCATAGTCAGAGGTAGAATTTCCCAAATTCCATTAAGAAGAACCCAAACATTAAATTTAATTATTTATTAATTAATCTTGTAATCCTGGTGCACACGTGCAGACAACTAAACTCAGGATGACCGCCATCAAATATGCTGGTCTGATAATCTCCCAGCCCTGAGGTCTGTGACCTCATCTGCCCAGTAAAACCATGACCTCCAGAGCTAAGCTCCTCCCCCGATGACGTTGTAGTAAAGTTAGCCTGGGCGCTTCAGGCTGAAGCACTTCAACACCAGAGGCTCATGTCATTCAGGGACTTGAGCCTTTCACCACTCGTCATAGGGTGGGGAAGAATATGCAGGAGAGAAGTTAAGCACTTGAATGTACGTATTGTGGCAGGACAAGGTTGAGTTTACTCTGCAGATTCTAGCACTCTGAGACGGATTCCCTCATCGACACACACTTAAGAAGTGTACCTCTGGGGGGGCGTTGCTTGGCACCCAAAGGATAGGGTGGCAGGCGAGTGAGGATCCGCGTCTCACCTCGTGGACGCAGCTTCATATGTGACCTATTACTGCGCTAAGGACCCACACGGACGTCGGATCATGCCACTACCACCTTGGGACACCTAATTGCCGTTTTGGTGCATTCTTGACACCTTAACTCGGGTAGAAATATACTTTTGATTAATTTCTACAATAATATATTTGATGGCACCAGGCACATAGCAATTAATGATTTAGATAATGCACCGAGTAACTTTGTGAAAAATGTTAATGCCGTTTATGAATTTATTTTTGTGGGGGATTTTAATATTCCAGTTTGTCCCTTATCATCTCAGAAGTTATGTGGTGTCTATAATCGCTCAGGGTATGCTGATGTTCATTTTCCCCATCATTTGTATGGAGAAACCCTGAATAACTTTCTGATAGATTATGACATGGAAATCATGGAAAATGCAAAGAACGACCTGGGAGAAAGTATACAGACTTTCAAAGGGAGGGGAGCTAATACTGTCATTGATTTTATGTGCATGTCCTCTAACCTAATGAAATGAAATGAAATTTGATTTGTAGAGCGCATGGCTGCCCGAAAGCGTCCCAGCGCTTGCTTAGGGAACCCGTCCTGGTATTTCCCTGCGAGATAACCCATTACTGGGCATCCCCAAGGTGAAAGCCAGGCTTCCCGCTGCGAGGGGCCGTTGTGGAGATTAAGCAAGCTATTGCCCAGAGTTACAGAGTGGGACTCCATGATTGGAATAGGCACCGAGACGGGAATTGTCAGGTCCGGGGAAATTTTGAGCCCAAGACCCGCCGAGGCGGGGAATTGAACCCTGGTCCGGGCCAGACCTCTGCATCAGGGTCTGCCGCTCCAACCACTTGAGCCACACTTCTCCAGCCCAGAGCCCAAGGTGGTTGATGTTATGCTAAGTGACCATAACTGCTTAACTACTGAAGCCATGATTTGGAAACCTGTCCCCACACTCGATCTGGGTATTATTGTCAATATCGAACCCCATAGACCAAATGGTTTCAGGTTGAGGTGGAAAGGAGAAAAAGCCGATATAACATCTGATTCCATCATCAATAGCTGTTTGATGGAAATTACGGCAATCCTCGAACAGGATGAAACTGTGGCTGCCAGTATTGATCACTTCGATAGAATTAATTCAACCATCAATAAGAAGTTCACTAAAGAAGTAGGGCACAAGAGTAGACAAAAAAGGGGGTGGTTTGACCATGCCTGTTCTACCGCCCGGAGTGACCTTAAAGAGGCCTTAGCAGCTAAACCAAGAGATAAGAGTCTGGTGATTCAACTTAGACAGGATTATAATCTGATCCTTAAACGCAGAAAGGCTGAACTCCAGCAGGAAGCGTGGGACAACCACAGCCAAGCAGCAGAACTGAAGAATTGTACTTTGTTTTGGACCACGGTGAACAGCCCATTCCTTAAGGACGAGAAGGTGCCAGAGCTCACATCAAATGTGAGCATGGAATCATGGATTCTCAACATTTTTCCATTATTTTTACTCTGGTAATAGACCGGCCTCCTATGGAGAAGGCTGGCCCATCGTTGCCTTAAATATCACCATAGATGAGGTCATGGTTAGTATAAGAGCCAGTAAGGGAAGGAAGGCCCAGGGACCTGATGGAGTACCCATAGATGTGTATAAGACCGCCCCGGAGATTTGGGGCCCATTGCTGGTCAAGATCTTCAATGCAGCAGTTAGCTGCATATACCGTCTACTTGGGCAGAATCAATAATCGTCCCCATCTATAAGAAAGGTGACCGGGGCGATGCCAAAAATTATCGGCCAATATCCTTACTGGACTCATCTGTTAAAGTTATGAGTCGGGTCCTTTTAGTCAGATTAGAGGAATGGGCAGAAACCAATGAGATTTTAACTAACAGTCAGTTTGGGTTCAGAAAAGGTCGTGGCACCGTTGAGCAGTGCTTGAATTTAGAACTTTTGGTAGGGAAATATACCCAGGCCAAAAAAGGGTCACTTTATCTATGCTTTGCTGACCTAAGCAGCGCTTTCGATATGGTAGACCACGCTATATTATGGGCTAAACTGATTGAAATGGGAGCTCCCAAAGGTATAGTTTACTTTTTGGCCCGCCTGTACGAAAAACTTAGCACCAGTGTACGGTATGGACCTAATGGGGAGTGTACGAGCAAGTTCAGGATCGGGAGGGGAATAAGGCAGGGGTGTGTTTTAGCACCCTTACTTTTTACACTCTTCATAAATGAGGTGGATTCTGTTCTGCAGACGTCCCTAGAGTTAACAACCTTAACATCCCTGTGTTACTCTATGCGGACGACGCTGTGCTGCTGTCCAGGACCCCCCTGGGTCTCCAACGCTTGATGGACAGGTTTGTGCAGTTCATCAAAAGTAGGAAACTGGTGATTAATAGGTCGAAAACTTATGTGATGGAGTGCGGGCCCGGACGAGCTAAAACGAAAGTTAATTCCCATTATTTTATAGAAGGTGAACCGGTTCAAAAAGTTGACAACTTCTGATATTTGGGGATCACTTTTTCTAAAAATGGTAGCTGGGATACCGAACATAAAGCTGTTAAAACAAAGATGATCAGGAGTGCTAATGGGGTTTTTGTATTTGCCAAGAAGCTGGGGAATAGACGCATTAAGGACATGTTAAACATTTTTCAATCTAGATGTCTCTCTGCGGCTCTTTACGGGGCTGGAGTTTGGGGTGTGTCACCAGCCGGGAGTCTACAGGTGGAGGAGAATAATTTCCTGAAAAGGCTCCTGTGCTTACCCAAATCTACCTCCAACAACTTGGTTCATAAGGAAACAGGGACTCAATTCCTGAATGATATGATCATGTTAAGACCCTTGTTACTGTGGCGCTCTGTTTGGCTGAATGATGGCACCTCATTGAATAGAGCCATTATCGAGGATTGCCTCTCTTTGGACCAGCACTTAAAGATCCCTTGGATCAAATATATTATCGATTGTTTTCAAAACGTTTTTGGGTTTAATGTGACCAATGATCGATACTGTGCCTCTGATATCTCCAAGTCAAATTTGAAAATTACTTTTTTGAATTATTGCATAGAGAGGCGTGCTTTGGAGGAATCTAAACTATCTACATGTAAGCTGTACAATAGCATGAATGATTTTACTGGATTTCATCCATACTTGACACAGGTGACCAGAGTTTCGCACCAGTTTGTACTGACCAGAATGAGGATGGTAACAGTACATTATCTGGTTGCGTGCCCTAATGTAAAAATGCGCCCTACTGGACCCTGTGCTTGTGATAATAATGCGGAACAGAGCACTACGCACTTTCTTTTATCATGCCAATTGTATAGTGAATTACGGAAAATCTTCTTAAAGCCCATTTTGACAAGATTTGGAGTAAGAACAATTACTGACTCTATGAAACTGCTTTTTAATCTGCACCATCCGGACATTTGCTTCTTTACGGCTATTTTCCTGCTTAAGGCAATTGGTGCCAGGAAAAGTATGTGCTTTTAATCATTTTAACTATTTATTCCATCCCCCTCTGGATAACAAATGTATTATGTGTTTCCTTTTTAACCAATGAAATGTTTGTATTTGTAATTGTATGTGCTTTTATGGACATGTTTTTTATGCTCCGAATAAAGCTTTATGAATTGAATTGACACCTTAACTCAATGCTGTGAGTTTATAGCGGTCCCGGTCAAACGGCGGCCGCCATTTTGTTTTCTTTCTCAAGCTGCAATGCTTTCCTCACCGAATGCCTCTCTTCATGATTTTTAACATATGGAGTGACTTTCATGTTTCGTGGACCCCCTTTCTATGGTGAGCAGCATATTTGGCAGCATTATTGTGGCTTTCTGATGCTGAGTTCAATCATTGCAGTCCTTTTATCGCCATCATATCTTAAATTAACGGCGGCCATTTCAGGAGCACCGGTTTCACCTCAGAGGCTTCTTCTAAGAATAATACTATGGTACTACCTCAGTGATGCTGCATTTTGTTTATGGAATGTCATGGACTGGTTTCATCCATTTTTATCACTATGTTGAATTACATTTGTCATTGCAACCTTGACTGGATGTTGTTTTAGGGAGATACTATGGTAGTTATTTTTATTTTTGTTTTTGGCTCTTCATATTGTGGCTTTTTTGGTGGTGTCTGGCCTGTTTCACAGACTGCTTTTTCAAGTGTATTGCTTCTTTTTCAGGAGCTCATTTGCCACATTTATATTGAGCTTTCTTTCACGAGTTCTTTTTCCAATACAAAGCTTATATTGTATGCCATTTTTTCAACCCTACGAAGCCTTACGCTCTGTGAATTTTATGGGCAGAATAAAAGCATTAATATCCTTCTCCTACTAAACAAAAACACATTTCTATTCAAAATTCAAAGGTTTTTTCTGAATTCTCCAAATTTGAAAGCTCTCTTACTTCGTCTTCGCAAAGTTTGGACACTATAATGGAATCCTCTCAAGCCACCTCTGGTAAATCTAACACTAAACGCTTAAAGAAGGAGTCTCCTTCGCCTCCTAAGTCATCGTCGTTAGTGTCCATGGAGCTTCTACTAGAGGAGATTAGAGCCCTCAGACCTTTTATGGAGGAGACCAATGCCAAATTGCAAGTTTTAACTGACAACTGGTTTCAACTTGAGGCAAGAGTTTCTTCAGTCGAGCAAAATGTTACCTCTTTTAAGGAAACTTGTACCCAGGTCTCCACTCTTCGCTCACAAGTTACTGTGCTCCAACAACAAGTTGAGGATTTGGAAAATCGCAACAGGCGGAATAATCTACATATCTACGGTCTGGCAGAGGGAATTGAAGGGTCTGACTCTCTTACTTTCTTCAAATCATTTCTTCCAAAGATTCTTCATGTGCCAGTAGGAACGATTCTTAACATCCAACGAGCACACAGGCTTGGTTGTCTACCCTCTCAGGCAGCAGCATCACAAAAGCCCAGAAGTCATATTGTATTTTTTATGTTTACATTTATTTTATTGGTTTTAATGAAAATCACAGGCATTACCAAGTAATATGGAAGCCACCAAAATGAGTGATAAGCGTTCTGGGCGATCTTTTCTGACAGGTTAAACATAAAACTCTCGGAGTTCATAGGCCCCTGAATGGCAGTGGGAAGCGAAAAGCCCTCATACAGCCTGTTTAACAGAAACAACCATAAGAAGGAAAACCAAACGTGCCCCCCACCCCCAAACCTCCCCCCTCCCCAACCAGTATGTCGGATTCTCAGAGTATAGATCCTAGCATGCACATCGCTCTCATCGTGTTCCCTCTGCGTGCCCAGGAGGGTCATTCTTGGCATCTGTCAGGCGTACAAACGGAGGTATCTGGGGCATGTGATTTCGTTGAATTCTTTAGAAAGGAGTGCAAGCAATGGCTGCCAGACTGTTTGGAATGATGCCGCTGATTGTGTGAGTGTGGCTTGGATACGTTCCATTCCCAGTGTGAACCAAAGTTTATGCAGCCACCCCGTGTGAGTAGGTCGGGTGTTCGTCCCCCAGAGGGATAAGATGTGTTGGGATGCAGCCTGCATCGCAATGCCCATCTGGCGTCCTCAACTGATTTCAAAGGGAAGGTGAGCGTGTTTGGAAGACCAAGAAGGGTGTAAGCTGGAAATCTTGGGATCTCAGTGTCAAATGAACTATCTATGTCGTTGAGTACTGCTGTCCACTACTCCCTAACTTCTGTGCAGTCCCAGAGTAGGTGAGTCAGGGTGCCTTTTTCCCCACAACAGGATGTGCTGCGGGTCGGGTTGCCTCTGTTAAGCCTCACAGGGTTGAGGTACCAGTATGTAGCTAGTTTCACCGCCATTTCCATGCCCGCGGCATTCCGCGCTATGTGGTTGGCCCTGTAGTAGACCGAACGCCATTCACGATGCGACAGTGTCCTCCCCAGCTCCTCTTCCCAGCATCTCTGCCCCGCTGCGTGGTGTGTCTTGAGGGGGTGTGAGCATCTTATATAACTCTGTGATAAGACCCTTATCTGATTCTTTTGTAACCAGCCATTTTTCAAAACCAGTCATGTACCTACCAACTAATGGGGCTTGTTCGGGTTGTGTGAGTCAATGCCTGAGCTGGAAGTACTGAAAGAGCTGTGGCGAGATTATATCATATCCCAGAGTCAGCTCCGAAAGGGGAAGAAAGCCTTGTAAATCGGAGAGATGAACAGCCGATCTACAGCTAGACCTCCGCCACTGTGGCAATGCTTGAGGGTCAGTGCCAAGCGGGAACTCAGGGTTGTCCCAGAGAGGGGTGAGCGGGGAAGGGAAAGTTGTAAGGGCCCGTTTAACAGCAACCGTGTCTCATACTCTCAGGATGGTGCGGGTAATAGGTGAATTCTGGAGGTAACGTGGCCTGTGAGATCGGTGGAGGAACGGTATCTTCCACAGAGACGTCTGGGCCATGGCCCTGTCTTGGAAGAGCCACTACTTCTCCGATTCTGGCCTGTACCACTCTAACAAATAGCGCAGTTGTGCTGCTTGAAAGTATTGTTGGAGATTAGGGATCCCCAGGCCTCCTGCGTCCATCCCTCTGTATGCCAGTTGCTTATGTAAGCGTAGTCTCTTCCCCTCCATATAAAATGCTGGAGAGCGGTTTGTAGGTTCACGATAGTCCCGGCCGGTGGGGACACTGGAATAGTTTGAAAAATATATAAAATCCTGGGAAGGGCCGACATTTTCACCGCTGCAATCCTTCCTCACAAGAAGAGCGGTTGTTTGGTCCAGCGCGCCAGGTCTTTATGGATCTGTGACGTGAGGTTGGTGTAATTGAGGGCAACCGTCCTCTCTGTTGATGTTGTAAGGGTGACACCCAAATACAGAAGTTGTGGCTGCGTCAATAAACCCCCCATTCCCTGGTGTGTCATGGGTAGAGCGTGCATTCTTGCCCAACGGCAGAATCAGTGATTTCCCTCTATTCATCCGGTAGCCAGACACCCTTCCAAAGGATTCCACTTCTTCCAGAAACGCTGGTACAGAGCTCTCTGGATGATCAAGAGCTGCCAGGATGTCGTCAGCATATAGGCCTATAGAATGTGGTTCCCCGCCGAACGTTATGCCCCGTATGTTCGGATTACCACGTACCTTCTGTTCCAGTGGTTCGACATAAAGCGCGAACAAGAAAGGGGAAAGGGGGCATCCGTGTCGTGTAGCGCGCTAGATTTCAAAAGGGCTGGACCGTAGGCCACCTAGGCGAATCCGCGCCTGGGGGAGATGATAGCAACTTGCAACCCATGCTTGGAAGCGTTCACCCACTCTAAAATGCGTCAGAACCTTCTGCAGGAAACCACAATCGACACGGTCAAACGCTTTTTCAGCGTCGATAGCTAGTAAGACTGAGTCTGATTGCTGGAAGTGGGTTTTATCGACCAGATGTAGGAATCGCTTAGTATTGTCACTACATTGCCGACCCGGGACGAAGCCGGAATGGTCTGGCTCAATAATCCCGGTTAAACAAGATCCAAGCCGCGCCGCCAGCCCACCTGTAAACAGCTTGAGATCTAAGTTAAGCAAGGAAATGGGTCGAAATGCTGAACATTGTGTAGCGCCGTTGCCCGGTTTGGGTAGCACTACGATCTCCGCTTCCAGCATGTCCGATGGGATGGAACTCAGGCCTTGGAATGAATTAAAAAGTCTAGTGAGTATCGGGGCGAGCAGCGGGCAGAAAGTTTTATAAAAACCGGCGGAGAAGCCGTCCGGGCCAGGCGATTTTATGGGTTTGAGGCGGGATATTGCCACTACTACCTCGTCAAGTCGGATGGGAGTGTCTAGTGTGTTCGCGTTCGCTGAGGTTAGCGCCGTAGTGGCGGTACCTCTCAGATAGGCATCAGCGTCCGCTCCCGGGACTGTTTCCTCACGGTATAATGAGGTGTAATAATTGCGAAATGCCTCCGCGATCTGCGCCTATTCCCGAATTTCGTCCCTAATCCCGGCAAGCAAGGCCAGGATTTTCGAGCACTGAACATTTGCCTTCAGTGCACTGGCAAGGAGGTGACCAGTCTTGTTCCCTCCTACGTAATAAGTATGTCGCAGGCGGAGGGCTGCATATTCGGCCCAATCGATGTCTAGTCCCGCCAATTGGGCTCTAGCCGCCTTTAATTGCTTCCAGACCCTGGGAGCCTCAGTGCGACTGTGGACCCGCTCCAGCTCTACGACTTGGGCTGTTAGGGCCTCACATTTCACTTTACGGTCCTTGGACTCCGCCGCTGCCACCGCAATAAGTTCACCGTGCACCACCGCCTTCAGGGTCCCCCACAGTGTTGACACTGGTGTCTCGGGACTATAGTTGATTGCTAAATACTCAGTGATGCACTTATGGAGTTGCCGAGCTACGTCTGCACGCTGCAGGAGAGGTTCTCTTAATCTCCATCCACCGGGGGCCTCCTAACCTTGGGGACTTTGTGTGTAAGCTCCACTGCATCAGGATCAGAAATAGCCGCCGGAGTGATGCACACATCTACCATCCGGGCCTTCAGCTCCGAAGAACCTATAAAGTGGTCCAATCTAGCATAGGTGCGGTGTACATGAGAGTAGAAAGTGTATTGCGACGTTCCTGGGTGTTTAGCACTCCACAAGTCCACTAACCCTCTTTGCTGCAACCATTATTTGCCTGCCCCGGAGATAGCGCCAGCACTGCCATACCTGTGCCCTGACCTATCTTTATCAGTGTCCATTACTAAATTAAGGTCCCCCCCTAGAAGCAGAAGGGAGTCTGAGGAGCGCAGCGCTTCCGAAAGGACGTTCCGTAGGAATGGCTCTTGCCCCGTGTTCGGTGTATACAGAGACCCCACCGTTATCTGCTGACCTCCCACCAATATGCTGTGAGCTAACTGTCTACCTTTGATCTCTCCCACTTTATCCTTGACCTGCCCTCGAAATTGTTTAGATACCAGAATCGCAACCCCTGCTTTTTTCTCCGGTGTGGAGGAGAAGAATTGGTGGGGAAATGCGCGGGACCTCATCCTATGCCAGTCTTTCGAAAGCAGATGAGTTTCTTGGATCAAACAAATCTCGGCCCCTGAATTTTCCAGATAAGAAAGCACTGCCCTCCGCTTAATGGGATTGTTCAGGCCTTTCACATTTAGAGTCAAAACTCTTAAGGTAGTATCTGTCATCCTGAAATCAATGGGTAGTATGTGCTAGGTGAATCTAGTGACATTCCGTCCTATCGCATGTTTGAGCCCTGTCCCTTCTGACACACTGGTTTCCACCCCCCCTGCCCCATCCCACCCCCCGGCCCAACCCCTGATCCACACCCCACCCCAACCCCAACACCCCACCTCTTCCTTCCCACCCCTCCCCTTCCTCCCTAACCCCAACAAGAAGTCTCCGATGTTTCGTCATAGTCCCAGGCCAGATACCCCAACAGTCAGGCCCGTGGTGAAGGTAAATGAGGGAATGTGTGACAATGGCGACCTTCACACCCCCCCACCCGTCATTCCCCCCAACTTGCTTGATCGTGGTGCAACAAGAACCCCGTACTCCGCTAGCTCATTCCGCTGAGTCTGTGTCCTTGGACACCCCCTGGACCGCCAGAGCCCGCTCCCAGGCCACCGTGGCAGGATCCAGTTTAATGACCACCTTAGGCGACCGTTTGCGGGTAACCCTTTGCCACCCACTTTGTGATGTGCGTTGGAGCTGCGTAGGGGATGGGTGCTGTGAAGCGGCGAGGGAGGCAGTCTCTTCGTCGAGCTCGATACCCAGCAAGGAACACGTTTCCTGATTCAAGGCCCCATTCCATTTAAAGATCAGCCTAAAAGGGTGACCCCACGAATAAGGAACCTCCTTTTCTCTCAGAAATGCGGTAACCACCTTGATGGCTTTCCGTTTGTGTAACGTAATGGCTGATAAGTCCTGGTAGAGCACCACCGGCCTCCCTTGATAAGTTAGAGGCTGCTTTTGATGCGCCTCCCGCAAGATTCTCTCTTTCAATGGGTAGTCCGGAAGGAAGGCCAAGATGTCCGGTGGAGGAGCGGGCGCTCGACGAGTCAGGCCAACTCTATGTGTCCTGTCTATGCGAATATTCAAAGTCCTGGGCCTCTCCCAGAATGTCTCGAAACATGCCTTGCAGAAAACCCGCAACGCTCTCCCCTTCTGCTTTAAGTGGCACACCCCGGACCCTAATGTTGTTTCTTCTGGGCCGGTTTTCAAGGTCCTCCGCGTGGGCCTGTAGATCTACCTGCTGGTCGCGAAGGCGAATAAGCTCTTGCTGCAGCTGTTCCACTTCTACGCCCCTGGATTGCTCCGTCTCTTCGATAGCCGCCACTCTTTCGCTCAAACCGTCCACAACGCGGCAAAGTTCCCGGTATTTCACAGCCATATCCTGTTTCAACGCCTGGAAATCTTCTCGCAGGAAATTAAATAGTGTCTCAAGAAAAGATTTGGTAATTGGGACCTCACCGTCTCCCTGATCTGCAGATGGCTTGGCCTGGGGGGAAGGCGGGTTCTTGTAGCCCTTGGGGGGGCACTTAATAAGCATGTCTGTGAGTGTCCTCTCACCTTGTCTCCTGGTATTGGCCATGCTCTGAGATGCCCCTGCCGGTCCTCTCCGTGCAAGGCTGGGAGTCTCTTCTGCGCTCTTGTCGCACTTATCTGGAGATGAGTCAGGCCGCGATCTGTCACCAGCCCCCCGACAGTGGCGGCAGAGACGTGAACCAACTCCAACTGCAAACCCAGACCCACCGGTCAGCACCGGGCGCTGCCGCCTCTCCCAGGTTAGGGGTGACCACCACCAGCTCCACACCAGGACTGGGCACTTCCTGTTCCCTTCGCTTTACCTCGGTCTATGGGCCTTAGGTCCCTTCTTCCACGTGTCTCAGTCGTGCCCCTTCTGGTGCCGGGCCTTCTCCAGATGCCAGATGAATAACAGTCAGATTAGCCCTGACTCCGCCAGGCCCCAGGGGTATCGCTCCCAAAGGCACTGCCTGTGTCCGATGGAGTCCCCCTAGGCCACAAGGAGAGTCAACATGCAGGCCCCGGAGCCCCGGTCTGGATTTGCGCTGCAGCCACCCGTCCTTCAGCCTGCTTTGATCCGTGTGTTGTGGGCCTCCGCACCCCACTATGCCACGGCTTGCAAACTCTGTAGGGGGGCCATGAGGCATGTAGCAACCTGTCCAAGACCTCCGATCCGCGGCCCCGAGCTGCAGCACCCGAAGCGCCGAGTGCGATGTCACTTTTCCCCTGTCGCCCACAGCTGTCTCCACTCTCGCCACTAGAATGCACTCCTCACACTGCAGACACCTGATGCCGCACAACCTCCCCCTCTCCTCGGTCTTCCGTCCTGCACTGTGTGTAGGGTAGGGGTCGTAGTCAAAGCCAGGCCGCAGCGTCCGTCTCAAGGCCGCCCAGCCCCGGCCTGAAGTTGTCCTGTTTCCCGGGCTCCGAGGGCAATCTCCGGTGTCACCCGCAGCCGGCAGCCCCCACCGTCTCTTTCACCGGGGTCGCCTCTCGCCAGCCAATACCCGGGAGCGCCCCCGCCACAGAGGCACCGCAGGTATCTCGCGGCCTGCCTCCACTCTGTAGGCCTGGGTGCCCGGAACACGATTTTCGCGGTGGCCCCGGGAGCGTCTGCAGCCACCACCAGATGTCCACCAGGGGTCCCGGTGCCCTCCGACTTGGCTCCGTGCAGGCAACCTCCCTGCCCCCTGGAAGGGGTCAGCAGCCTCACCAACGCGCCACGCAGCTTGGGCGCGTCTGTGCTTCCAAACCCTCCTTCTTCCTGCTCTTAGCTCACTCAGCCGCCATTTCGTGCCCTCCGACCGAGGGGCACTATAACCGCCTTCTAGCACCTCCCCAGGCCAAGAGCGGGTCCGAGGACGAGCACTTCTTCCCCGGAGCTGTTTCGGCCCTTATTCTCACCAATTTGAGGTAAGAAGCTTATTTAAAAGTTGGGAGAGGGGATCAGGAATGGGGAGCCTAGGATATCTGCTGCCGCTCAGGTTGCCATCTTGGCCACGCCCCCATATTGTATTTTTTAGAATACACAGACTTATTGAAGGTACTCGTGGCAGTAAAATCATCTCCGTAGATCACATGTTCAGGGTCGACTCTGTTTTTCGCTCAGGATTATGTCAAAGCTACTGCTAATCGACGTAAGGCCTTTCTAAATATGAGAGCTGACCTCCGCTCCTTGGGAGCCAGATATAGTCTCTTTTATACCTGCTTATTCAAAGTCACCTACAATAACAAAACAACTACATATGAAGATCCAATCCGTCTGCAAAGTTTCATAAACTCACGCACAGTATCCACCATGGACTCTTCTGGCTCTTCTTCCTCGTTTCATGTTTGAATTTTGGATACTAGTATGGATCAAAATGTTGCTTGAGTTTCTTATTTTTTTCCTTTTCAACAGTTTGAAAGTTTACCTTCTTTGTTGCATTATCCTTTATACGATATGCTTACAGTTTTTGATTTTCATAATTGGTGATTGTCATCATTTGTTCTAGTTTAATTTCCTAACCTGGTCTTACTTTCTTTGTCCTCACAGGTCTCCTATTCCATTCCTGTGACATCTCTCTGGTCTCCGTCCAGCAGGTCTCGGATGTGTCGTCTATCCTATGTGGTTCCACCCCTTCCCCGTCTTTTCATGTTTCCCTTCCCGTTTAGGTATGTCCTTTTTGCGTATTTCACATTTTTACTTTTTGAAGGTATGTTCCTTTTACTCCTGTCTACTCGTCCTTCGCCACTGTTTTTCCTATTTTTTTCCCTGTACTTATTCTTTTTCATTCCTATTTTTGTGTCATTGACATCCTTTCTCTATTTGTTTCTCTTCAATTTATTACTAACATAATCTTTTCCCAAATCTTCTTATTCAGTATTCTCTACTCTTCTTATGCTTCTTCATGTGCTCCATTTGTTCTAGCAGTTTTTGTTATGTTTTCAATTCCCTTCATATGTCACAACCTGTGGTGTTGTTAAAGTTAGTTTCTTGGACTGTTAGAGGTCTTAACTCTCCTATAAAAAGGCATAGAGTATTAACTCATTTGGCTAAACTAAATCCTGACATAGTATTCTTGCAAGAGACTCATCTTACAGAAAAAGAGTCATTAAAATTAAAAAAAGGTTGGGTGGGGGAATTATTTTATTCCAATGGAGATGGTAAATGTAATGGAGCTCTGATGTTGTGTCGTAAATCCCTTACTTTCTCGTTTATTTCACAAGACTCTGATACAGATGGTTGTTGGCTTAATGTTAAATTGATTTTTAAATATGTTCCAGTCTCTGTTTTCAATGATTATGCTCTAACAGGCGGTGACGCTTCTTTTTGGCACACAGTGGCCAAACAGATAAACATTTTTTTAATGAATACTTTCTCCTTTTTTTTTTTTTAATTTCAGTACTTTTTTATTGAAAATAAAGAGCATATTTACATGGTACAGAGTGAAACACATGGGGGAAGGGAAAAAAAAACAGGGACAAAGAAAAATGCACCCGGGGGGTGGGGAGGGACAAGTATTGTCTCGATTGGCTTGTGTCAGTCCATTCTCATGCTTGCTTCTTCTTCTTCTCGTCCAGCTTGCAAGTTTTCAAGTTTCCCCCGTGCCCCCTTACAGCCTGTCTGATTATCTTTTCGCTCCCCTGGTGGCGTGAAGAGAAAAGAAAAAAAGAAGAGGTGTGGGGATATAGGGGCATATTAACAAGGAACGGCGTTAAAATTATCGCCGTTTTAGAGGCAGGAAACTACTGCTAAAATGGCGATATTGGGTTTGATAATGTGCCATAGAGAATTCCAATAGAAGCCCATGTTAATACCACAACATGGGCTTCTATTGGAATTCCCAAGAGCATATTATCAAGCCCATTATCGCCACATTAGCGGCAGTTTCCTGCCGCTAAAGCAGCAATAATTTTAACGCTCTTCCTTGATAATAGGCCCACCAGAGAGTAGAGAGAGAGAAGCACATTGTGTTGTAGAGTAGGCTGTGTGTGTTGTTTGTGCAGTATTGCCTAGTCCGGGCGTTCAGGGTGGCTTATGAGAGGACAGGTAGTTGTCTAGCGACAGCCATACCTCGCTTTTTTTCTCTGAGTTCGGTTGGCTGTTGGTTGTTATGGTGTCGGCTCCTCTTAGGAATATGACCCAGTTGAACCAAGCTTTAAAGGTGGCCTTTGCTGTGTCTTTCCAATTGTTCAACACCGTTTTGACCGCCGCTGTGAGCAGGAGGTCAATCAGGTCTCTGTCATTTTCGGATGTTATGGATGGGTCGGTGTATCCCAGTGTTAGGTGGTGAAAGTCCAGTGATAGTGTGGCGCCTGTTACGTCATTGATTAGAGTGTTTATGGAGTCCCAGAACTTCCTGATTTTGGTGCATTGGAAGAGAAGCTGTGCCAGGTCCCCCTTCTGCTTATTGCAGTTCCAGCAGGAGTCGTTCTCTCTGATTCCCATGGTGGCTAGGCGTGCTGGGGTCCAGTAGGCCCTGTGTACTAGCCAGAATTTTGTCTGGTCTAGAGTTGTTGTCACCTTCCTTCTTGATGTGGAGGACCATAGATCTGCCCTTTCCTTCTCACTTAGCTCTCTCCCTGCTACTGCTTCCCAGTGGGTTATAGTTTTGTTATTTAGTTTAGAGGTTTTGGGGCTCATGGCTCTATATATGTGCGCTACTTGGTGTCCTATTATGTTCAGGCTGGTGGCGTATTGTATTATTGATGGGGTGAGCGTGTTTATGCCTGCTTTGGCTATTGCCACCCTTATTTTAAGGAAGTTATAGAGCTCTACGCTGTCGAACTTGTACTGTTCTTTGAGTGTGTCAAAAGCTGTTTGAATCCCTTTGTCCTGTAGCTGGCTCACCGTTGTTATGCCGTGTCGGTACCAAGTGTGCATGTCCAGTTATTTATTTCTATACTTTATTCTAGGGTTGTGCCAGAGGGACTCTAGCTGAGTTTGTCTGACGCCAGTGTCTAGTAGTTTATCTAATCTTAGTAGGGTCAGTCTTGTGTTCCTAAGGATTGCGTTCTGTTTGATTGCGGGGTGTTTCGTTGCTGTGAGTAGTGCCACGGGTTCCATCCCCCCTAGTAGTCTCCGTTCTAAGGAGAGCCAGGCCGGGGTGTAATCACTCTTTGGTGATATCCAGTACAGGCCTTGTTTTGCCAAGCAGGCTGTTTGAAAGGTTCTGAAATTTGTTATGTTCAGACCTCCTAGCGCCTTGGGGAGTCTGAGTTTCTGAAGGCTGATTCTAGGTTTCTTTCCTCTCCATAGAAATGTGTTCAGTAGTTTGTCCAATTTTTTGTGAAAGTCAGGTGTGTTGGTTAGTGGTAGCATGTTGAGCATGTAATTGACTATAGGGGTGACCATCATTTTGATGGTCTGAACCCTTCCCCACCATGTAGTGAATTTTGGTGACCATCCCTCTAGTTTCTCCTTGATTTTGTGTAAAATTGCTTGTTCGTTCTGGTCTAATGTGGTCCGCAGGTCCCTCTCGAAAAGGAGGCCCAGGTACTTAATGGCTTTCTTTTGCCAGGTTAGACCTGAGGACCCCAGTGCCATCTTGTTGGTGTGGATGTTCAGTGGTTTACATTCAGATTTCTCTCTGTTAAGTTTGTACCCAGACACCTGTGCAAACTGATCTATGGTGTCCATTAGAGCTTTACTAGACCTATCCGGGTCTTCTGTTACGATGAGGACATCGTCCCCGTACGCTGCTAACTTGAAAGATTCTCCCTCTACAGGTCTGCCTCTAATGTCTAGGTTGGATCGTATCATGTTGAGTAAGGGTTCTATAGCTAGTAGGAAGAGGCCCGGAGATAGCGGACAGCCCTGTCTCGTCCCCCGTTTAAGGTCTAGTAGATCTGACGTGCCTCCATTCACTACCACTCGGGCTTTGGGTTCTTTGTACAGTGCCATTACCATCTTCCTGTAGTGTTGGCCTAGGCCGAATTTTTGCATACATTGGTCTAGGTAAGGCCACGACACTCTGTCAAATGCTTTTTCTGCATCAAGGGCGATCATGACCGCCGCGTTGTTGCTTTTGGTCGCGTGGTTGATTACGTGGCATAGTAATCTTGTATTGTCATGGGACATCCTGTTCTTCAGGTAGCCCACTTGTGCGCAGTGTATGAGGGATGGAAGGTATGTGTTGAGTCTGGTAGCGAGGATCTTGGCATATATTTTGCAGTCAACATTAATGAGTGAGATGGGTCTGTAGTTTTTCGGATGTTGTGTATCTTTGCCTTCCTCCGGGATCACTATAATGTTAGCTTCAGCCATCGATGGCGTCATGCGACCTTTGTGTACACAGCTTGTGAACACTGATGTCATCGTTGGCCTGAGTGTTGTAATGTAGTGTTTGTAGAACTTGGCTGTGAACCCGTCTGGCCCTGGAGCTTTTTTATCCTTCAGACTTTTGACCGCTCTCTCTATCTCATCTCCGGTTATTTCTGAGTCTAGTCTTTCGCTTTCCCTCTGTTCTTCTGTCAGTTCTGGTGTTGTGATGTTTTTCAGAAGCTCATTCCCCCCATCTGCACTTAGCGTCTCGTCTTTTTTGTAAAGCTGCGCGTAAAAGTCTCTGAAGGTGTCGAGTATTCCTTTGTTCGTTGTGTGTGATTTGTTCGTGCTGTCCCTGACGGCTGCTATTACGGGCTGTCTCTGCTTGCCCTTGAGGTATGATGCAAGTGCTTTACCTGCTCTATTGGCCGAGCATAAGTTTATTGCTTTGTATTTGTTAATCCAGGTCCCTGCCCTTTCACTAAGGATCTTGTTCAGTTCGTATTTTTTCTTTGTTAGGGTCGTGAGGGTGTTTCTGTCCTCTAGGTTGGCTATGTGTCCTGATTCTAGTTTTTTGATTTCGCTCTCTAGGCCAGTTATCTTTTTGCTTCTTTCTTTGTTCTGTCTTCCCTTGATACTGATTATGGTCCCTCTTATCGTGGCTTTCAGTGCGTCCCATAGTGTCTCTCTTTCTATGTCTGTGCTGTCATTATTTGTGAGGTAGTCTTTTAGGGCTAGTTCTATTTCAGCACTGCTGTTTGTGTTTTTAAGAAGGTCATCGTCGAACCTCCATCTCCGTGTTGGGCGCTCGTTGTGTTTGCCCGTTAGTGTTAAGCAGATGTGAGAGTGGTCTGAGATCGTTATTGGGCCGATCTCCGTGTGTTCTATGAGGTGTGTGTGCGTGTCCGAAATGAGTATATAGTCGATCCTGCTGTAGGAGTTGTGTGGGGTTGAGTAAAAGGTATATTCCCTCTCATCTAGGTTCTGTAGTCTCCATGGGTCTGCTAGCCTAAGTTTTGAGCAGAGGTTCCGTAACGGGTTGCCCTTTTGTGTATTCTGGCTCTGTCTTTGTGGGTGCCTGTCTATGGCTGGGTCCAGTACTTGGTTCATATCTCCAGCTACTATTTGGAGCTCTCCTAAAGGTAGTGCCTCTAATTCCTTGCCTATCTGTTCCCAGAATGTCTTATCCTCCGTGTTGGGTCCGTATATGTTTGCCACATGTATAGGTTCCTCCCCACTGAGCAGGCTAGTGATTAGTAATCTTCTCTCTGTGTCTTTCTTTGATTTGGCCGGTGTAAGTTTTGACTTTTTACTGAGTATTGTGATGACCCCGTTTTTTTTGTTCTTTGCTGGTGATCCTATTACGTGACCTATCCAGCTGGCCTTTAGGCGGTCTATGTCTTCTTCCCCTAGCCTTGTCTCCTGCAGGACATAGATATCACTTTTTAGTTTGGACAGATGTTCTAGGACTTTCCTCCTTTTAACTGGGTGATTGAGACCCTTAACGTTCATTGACACTACTCTGATGTCCGTCTTAAGATTGTGGTGCGTGTTGTGTGTCATTTTCCGTTCTTGCCTAGCTGGCTGTCTGTTGGGTTCCTACTTGTCTTAGTTCTGTGTTTTGGTTCCCTGTCTGCTCTCTCTAGGAAAAGAAAAAGGGTGTAGAAAGATAGGAAAAGAAAAGAAAATGGTATCAGCCCATGTGTGTGTACCCCGCACCCCCCCCCTTTCTTCCCCCCCCACCCTCCCCTCCTTACTTGCATAGTGGGTGTGCGACAACAAAGTTCCTTTGCTCCGCGTCTCCCTGAGGTAGATTGGTTGCTGATTCCGTAGTCCTTCATCGTTCTGTTATTACGTTCTGTTCATGCTCTCTGGGTTGGCGTTCCCCCCTGCCCAGAGGCAATGCCTTTTAGAGTTCCTTCATTCGAGCTATGAGGTAGATGTCAGTATAGTGTTGTTTGACTTGGTCTCTTGAGATTAAGGCTGGGCGTCTTAAGGTGGATCAAAGTTCTTGGTCTTGAGGTAGATTCTTGCGGTTTGATTCCATCTGTAGGGCTCAGTCCGATTTTTCCTCCCCGCCTGGTGAGGCACTTCTTTTCGGGGCGCTTTGGCTTTGGCTACTCGCTTCCATCTCCTCGGTCGGTGGTCCTCTCATGTAGCGTCTGAGTTCCTCCGGATCCTCGAAAGTAACATATCTCCAGTTGTCTGTGACTTTGAATCGGGCCGGACCAGTGAAAGAGTAGGTGAGGTTCCTTTTCCGCAGTGCTTCTCTCATGGCTAGGAAGCCTTTGCTGGCTTCTACCGTGGCTTTCGAGTAGTCTTGTATGAGCACGATCTTGTTGCTCGCCCAAGTGAGGTTTTGGTTATTTCTTGCACAGGCGAAGATCGCGTCAGTGTGATCCGCTCTTAATGGGGAGCATATTATTGCTCTTGGAGGCCTCCCCGTGGCTGGTTTTCCTGCCGGTACTCTATATGCTTTGTTGACTTCAAACTGCCTCTCAAAGTTCAGGCCAGTGAGTTTGGGGAGCATGTCTTCGAGTATTGCTGCGCAGGATTTCTCCTTTTCCTCCAGGCCTTCTGGGACCCCTAGGATTCTGATGTTGCCCCTTCTTGCTCTGTCGTCCTGCTCCGCCAGCTGCTTGTGTATTGTCTTGGCTAACTTTGCGTGCCCCTCAGTGACCTTGATGTTATTGTTTGTTGCGTCTTCAACCTCCCTTATCCTGCTCTCCACTTTCTCCAGTCTGGTATTTGTGTTGTGCTGGTCCTCCCGGATCGCAGCTAGCTCTAGTTGCATGTTATCTATCGTCTTTTTGGTTTCTCTTGCAACATCTTTAACTTCGTTGATTCTTTTCAACACTGTTTCTAGTGTTGCAGTCTCTGTTTTGAGCTTCCCCGGGGACTCCATGTTGTCTTTCCTTGGCTTCTTCAGGTTGTTTGTGTTCTTTCCCTCGGCCATCTTTCTTAGTTGTGATCTGCTCCGACTGCCGAAGGTGCCTTTTGCCCCCGCACTTGCCCGTTGTATGGCTTGTGTGGCTTGTGCTTGTTCTGTTGCTTGCACTGCACAATTATAGCGGAAGCGACTTGGTACTTTGATGTGCCGGGTCTTTGTTTTTGTTCTTGCCCCCTCCAGCGCTTGCTTTGTCTCGCCCGCCTCTGTTGGGGTGCTTTAACTGTTGCCCCCTTTGTCTTGTCACTTCGCTGGCAGTGTGGCACAGTGCCTATTGATCTCCGGTTCTAGGTTGTTTCCTTGGCTTGTTTCTGTACCCTTGCCTTGTTGTTGTTGATTGGTGCCGTCGGCTCTGCCTAGCCCGTTGCTGCACGTTGCTGTGCGAATTGTGCACTTCCTTATGCTTGTTTGCCAGAGTGATTGCTAAGTTGTTCCTTTAGCGCGTTGTCTTGCGCAGTGTCTTGATACTAGTTTCGGCGTTTTGGGAAGCTGCTGCGTGTTGGCGCTGCTTTGTATATTTGTGTGAATGCTTTTGTGTCTCTTCCTTGCTGGGAGGTGTGGCACTGTTTGTCTTTCCTCCTTCTTCCTTATCAAGCCGCTTGCTGGCAGTGTGCTCGGTGTTGGCTCTGTTCACCAGGTCAAACAACCCTCGACCTGGTTGATTGCACTCTATTGTATGTTGAGAGAGCCTATCCCGTTCCTCCTTGAGCCCGCTGTTGTTGTTTATGCACGCTGCTGACTGTGGCGTTTTTGGAAGCTGCTGCTATTCGCTATTTGGTGCTTCTGAGTATGCTCGAGTCTCTGCTTACAGATCGCAGTGCGGCGGTCTCCTCCTCTATTCGGGATCCTCGGGTTGGGGCGTATGAGGCGTGTGCGCTTCGCGCCTACTGTAGGGGGGGGGGGTGTTGCACGCTCTTCTGCCTCTCTCTCGGTCGCGTTGCAGTTTTTAGCCTCCGGACCTCTTAACTCCGGATTGTATGCCTCGGCGGAGGGGCAGTGGGTCGCCTGGGGTGTCTTTTCTTCGTGCCTGACCCCGCACCGTCGTTTCCATTTCCGCTTCCTTCCTCCCTCTCAGGCTACGTACTTCAGTTTCCGCTTTGTCCCTCTGCTTCCGCCTTGTAATGGCTGCCTCCGTCCAGCGCTTTCGGTTTCGGTTATTGACCGAGCTTCCCCCGGTGGGTGGTTACAGCGTGCCTTCTCGGGTGAGTACCTTGTAGATGGGCTTCCACTTTCCGCCTCTGCCCTTTCAGCTTTTTTAGCGCTCTTTGATTACGCTCCAGCTCGTTGTAGCTCGTTTGCGTTTCTTTTCCTTCCACCCGTTACACCTCTCCACTCCGCTTGAGCTCTCACACTCCGGCTATTTTGCCGGTTGCAGCGCGTGACTTCCAGGCTTGTCGCTTGGTGGGGAATACCGCCTCTTCGCCTGCCCCGACTCGGCTTCTCTTCTTCTTAACACCGCCCTCTCGCCATCTTGCTTCTCTTCTCGCTTCTCTGCTGTGACGCCAAAAGTTCGCTTTGGCTGTTTGGGTTTATTCCTAGACCGCCGGCTCCTACCTCCTTGCAGCCCTAATCTTCATATCTCGTTGGCTTATTTTCCAAGGTTAATACCTCGTGTTTGGCTGCTTAAAATCGCCGTAGTTTCTCAGGGTTCGCGGAGCCCTCGGACCTAGACGACCATCTTCTTTGTGATTCCCTACCTTTTTCAACTATTGGGATGCTTTCAAAGCTTCCGCTAGAGATTTTATTATTTCCTATGTTTCAAAGAAGTGTGCCATTTCTCGCAATCGTACCCATTCTTTGTTTCAAGACATTAAGAGACTGGAGCGTTCTTATTACACTTCCAATTCTAGTGATGTCCTTATTAATGCAAAACTACAGTTTATTAGGGAATCAACAGATAACGCTTCATTATATTTAGAAAAATCTAGCGCAAAATTTTATGGTGGTAGGAATAAAGCAGGGACACTTTTAGCAAATTGTTTCAAAACAAAACAGAACAAAGTGAATATTGATGCTATTTTTGATGATGATTCTACTTTGAAGTTTAAGGACTTGGAAATTTTAGATGAGTTTGCTTTGTTTTATAAAAGACTCTATTCGTCCGAAACAAACTCCACAGACCACTCACTGCCACAGTTCTTTTCATTCATTCATCGACCCCAACGGCCTTTTGCTGATTTCTCACTCCTGGAATCCCCGCTAACGCTACCAGAACTTTTAATTGCACTCCAGCATTTGGAAAAAGACAAAGCTCCTGGTCCAGATGGATTTACTGTTGAGTTTTTTCTTAATTTCTCCAATTTATTAATGCCGAAATTACACCTTTTACTTGAGTCCTTTCAATCCTTGGGAAAGTTTGGCGGTACTTTTTCCGATGCCCATATATGTGTCATCCCTAAGGATGGGAAAGATCCGCAGTACTGCAAGAATTTTAGACCCATTTCACTTGTTAATATTGACTATAAGTTTTTTTCCAAATCACTAGCCCTTCGTTTAGATTCCTATCTCCCTAAGATATTAGGCAAGGAACAGTCTGGCTTTGTGAAAGATCGTGTTATTCAAGACAACACTAGACTTTTCTTTAATATCCTATCCAAGGCTTCGCATTTTAAGCATTCCCTTGTGGCAATAGCACTTGATGCTGAAAAAGCATTTGATAAGGTAGAATGGCATTCTTTATTTTACACCCTTAAATGGTTTGGATTTGGTCCTAATTTCATTTCCTTAGTCTCTCTACTATATTCAAGCCCACTTGCTGCTGTCTGTGCTAATGGGTTAGTATCTTCTTTCTTTGACCTTGGTAGAGAGTGCGTCAGAGATGTCCTTTATCCCCTTTTCTTCTTAATTTGGCCCTCGAACCCTTCCTCTCAAGAATTTGTCAAAACGTGCACATACAAGGTTTTCAAACCCCCACAACTAATGTCAAACTTGCAGCATATGCTGATGACATTTTGCTCTTTATTTCTAATCCCTCTGAGTCAGTTCCAACCTTTTTAGATGTAGTTCACTCATTTTCATTAGTATCAGGATATACATTGAATAGTGATAAATGTGAAATATTGCCCTTAGCTAAATATACCGTTAAAGCCGATTTTACCTCAACTAATTTTACATG
Source organism: Lissotriton vulgaris (assembly GCF_964263255.1). Taxonomy (NCBI): domain Eukaryota; kingdom Metazoa; phylum Chordata; class Amphibia; order Caudata; family Salamandridae; genus Lissotriton; species Lissotriton vulgaris. Next base: position 2,072,546,746 of record NC_141687.1, read on the forward strand.
GAAATCGTCCTCTATCAAATATCTTGGCTTAAATTTTACACCGACAATAAAAGAAACAGTCATGTTGTGCTTAAACAATTGTATCCAAAAACTCATGTAGCTCACTAATAAATTGCATCCTCTTTATTTATCCTGGCGGGGTCGCCTGGACACTATTAAGATGATGCTTTCCCCCAAAGTTCTATATACCATCTCTAACATCCCAGTTTCCATATCTACTAAATTATTTAAATCCATTAATTCAGTGTTTTTCTCCTTTTTATGGAACAAGAAGAGATCACGTATGTCCCTCTCAAAGTTATCATGTCCTAAATATGAAGGTGGAGTTAATTTTTAATTAGGGCCACTCGCAGACCCGCATTGCTGCCACCTTACCCCCACTCTAATTTGGTGAAATCACTGCGTTTTAGCGGGTCCCTGCCCACTGTCTCGTTTGGTGGCCATCTTGGGAGGGGGGACATTGCAGGCGGCGCGGTTAGCGCTTTAGTGTCCACGCGCTCGGCAAACATAAAGCCAGCCATGCTGACGCGCAGCGCCATCACGCAGCGTCATCGCCGGACTGTCGCCGGAGTTTCGCCAGAGTTAAGCCCGTCTGTGCCCGTCCGAGCCCAGACGGGCTCAGGGCATGATACTCTGCCCAACTCTGCCGCACTAAATGCTCACCCTCTGAGATACTCCAGGGAGTTTCTGCTGTCGGCACGTGTGCCCAAACATCCCAGCTGCAGCTATTGCTGGGTGGAAGGTACCCTGCTTGCACATTGCAATGTGTGTTGTCCCACCAGTACCGTTAGCGGCCGTACTGTGTTCTCTATGGCTCTGCTTAATTGCAGGTCACTACCCCGCCATGCCACGGAAATTAACTCCCTCCTTTTGGACCACTGCTTGGATGCCTTATTCCTTACGGAAACCTGGCTGACGTCTTGTTCTGGTCCTGACATTGCTCAAGCCCTCCCTTCAGGATACCTTATATTTCATCGGGATAGGCCGGACGGGAGGGGGGGAGGAGTGGCCATTGTATATAGAGACACATATATATGCAAAGCGGTAGACTGCGGCATTAGCAATGCTGAAGGCTGTCATTTCTCCCTATGCATATCTTCTACTGTTTCCATTTCTGGCCTTCTTGTGTACCGGCCTCCGGCAACGCTGGGCAATTTTGTAGATTCCCTTATCGAGGCAGTGATTCCACTGGCGGCCGCAGCCTCTAATTTTGTAATCCTCGGGGATCTCAACCTACATTTTGACGACCCCGATGATGCAGTAGCGAGAGATCTTCTAGCCGCGCTTGGTGCACTCGATTTACATCTTGCGAACGCTGGCGTCACCCATAATAGGGGCCATCGGCTTGATGTCGCTTTCGCTAATTCAAAGAATTTGCAAGCGCTCCAGCCATTGGCTCTCCCCTGGACGGACCACTACCTAGTCCCGCTTAGATGGCTGTTAGTTAAGTGGAGAGATCCTGCACCCAAACAGTACACTATAGAGCGACTTTGGTCGAAGCTGTCACTGGACAGTTGGGCGGCAGAGTTAGCAAGTACCTGTCCTCCCCTGGCTGCTGATCCCACTATTGCTGACCAACATATGGGAATCTGGCTGACTAATGCTTTGGACTCGTTGATTCCAAAAAAAAGAAGACCTGTCAGAGAAAGGAGAATTGGCTCCGCTCCCTGGTATACCCCCGAACTTAGGGGCCTTAGAACCTCATGCAAAAGATTGGAACCTGCATGGAGGAGAGAACGGTCGAAAGATAGCCTGGAAGTCTACAAGAGAGAGATGAGGAAGTATAAAAACGCGCTGAAGGATACTAAAAGGAACTTCTTTAATGATAGGATCGAGAGTGCCAACAATTCACCAGGTGAATCCTTTAGAATTTTTAAGGAACTGTTAAAGCCCCCGGTCCCGCCGGTTGTATATGACAATCCTAAAGAAAAATGTGAAGAACTGGCTTATTTCTTCCATTCTAAAATAGAGAAGATCCTGTCCTCACTGCCTGAGACCCCCCTGATTCCGGAACCAGATGCCAGCCCTGCAATTTGCCCTGTGGAGCTCTCCTCCTTCAGCCCTTTCTCTGAGGAAGAGGTCACTAAAGCTCTGAAAGAGATGAAAAGTGGTTCTCCCAGTGACCTTGCCCCCATGAAATACCTTAAACTAGTTGCAGACACTCTGGCCACTCCGCTCACTGACCTTATCAATCTTTCACTCTCTCAGGGCATAGTTCCCCAGAGATGGAAAAAAGCAGTGGTGAAAGCACTTCTGAAAAAGCCAGGATTGGATTCTTCAAATCTGGCCAACTTTAGGCCAATCTCTCTATTACCCGGCTTTTCAAAAGTTGCAGAGAAGTTGGTTAACCGTCAGCTCTCTTGCCATCTAGAGTCACATCATCTGTTGGGAGACTCCCAGACTGGCTTTCGTCCCGGTCAGGGGACGGACACAGCCCTGCTAACAGTAGTGGAGGAAGCTAGGAGCATTCTTGATTCAGGAGGATCAGTGGCAGTGATCCTCCTGGACTTGAGTGCTGCCTTCGATACCGTAAGTCATCAGGTACTCCTCCACCGCCTGTCAGAGGCGGGTGTGTCAGGGACGGCCCTTAAATGGCTGGAATCCTTTCTCTCCAATCGGTTCTACCAAATCTGGGACGCCGCAGAGCAGTCGACTCCGTTCCCCCTTCAATGTGGAGTCCCGCAGGGCTCATCTTTGAGCCCTACTTTATTTAATATATACATGACTCCGCTTGAAGGAGTGGTCGCCCCATCGGGGGTGAAGATTATCAGCTATGCTGATGATACTCAGCTGGTGGTTGGTCTCACCCAGCTGGTGGAACAACCTGAAGTTCTGCACGACTGCCTTGCAAACGTCCATCGTTGGATGTCCCATTCTGCTTTAAAGCTCAATGGGGAAAAAACTGAGCTGATGCTCCTGGGCAAATCCAGTCCTTCTAGTATGGCTAGCTGTTGGCCCCGGTCCCTGGGTGATCCACCATATCCCAAGAAGGAGATCAAGACCTTGGGAGTTTGGTTGGTGGAAGATCTGTCCTTTAGGACCCACGCCAGGAAGACCGCTGGGACTTGTTTTGGTCTGCTGCGGTCAGCCCGCAAGGTGCTGCCATTGCTTCCTGATCCAGCAAGGAAGCTCCTGATCCGCGGCTTAATCTTGTCGAGGCTCGACTACGGGAACGCGCTGTTTCTTGGTGCTCCCGAAGCGACTTTCAAAACTCTTCAACAAGTCCAAAATGCAGCCGCCAGACTGTTGTTGGATGTCCCCAGAAGGCAGTCAGCTGCCCCAGCTCTGAAAACGCTGCACTGGCTCCCGGTTAAGGAGCGGGTGAAATTTAAGGCGTTATGCACCGCCCACAAAATTCTGCATGGTAAGGGCCCTCCCATCCTCTCCACTATGGTACGTCCTTATAAGCCTACACGTCCTCTGCGCTCGGATCAAGGACATCGTCTGCAGTCAACCAGAGTAAGTAAGGCTCGCTCTGGGGGCAGGCGTTTTTCAGTGCAAGTGGCGACTCTATGGAATTCCCTGCCCCTTAAGATCCGTTCAGAGCCCAGTATCTTACTCTTTAGGAAACTTTTGAAGACTTACCTGTTTCCAGTGTAATATGTGAATCCCAGCTTTCCTTCTTGGTCTGACTCGCGCCGGGATGCTCATGGGTAACTGAGCGCGTTATAAATTTTGTATAAATAAATAAATAAATAAATAAATTTCCCGAACTTTATTGATTACCATAAGGCCTTTCTTCTGCGACAGGCTTCATACTGGTTGCTTGACTCTGCGGAGGACTGTCCTCTTTGGACGTCAGTAGAACTCTCGTTCCTTTCCCCCTTCTCATTTCAAGAATACCTTTTTTTCTCCTGCTAACCTCAAAAAATCTCTACTTCATTAATAAAGTTCACCTCAAAATTATTGAACCCTGTATTTCCTCTACTTTATGATACTCCGGAATCCTTTATGAATTCACCCATATGGCATAATAAAATGTTGTTAATACGTAATAAACCTTTTTACTGGAATTCATGGAGACAATGTGGTATATTTGGGATACATCAGTTGTTCTCAAATAAAGAATTTGTCCCGTTATTTTCGCTCAAACAGTTTTATGCTTTACCTAACTCCTTTTCCAAATTTCAACTTCTTTGTAAAGCTGTTCTTGATGTTTATACATCGCTATCCAATAACATTTTTGCCGACCATACCACTCATATATATAGACCTTTTTGACCTTTTACACACCCGACCCAAGGCATCAAAATTATACCTTTTCTTGCAAAATACCAACTCATTGAGACAGAAAACGAGTATTGAGCTGGCGTGGGAAAAAGATTTCAATATAGAATGGTCTCTTATTTTGTGGAATAATTTATGGACTAAACTACGTAAGTCCTCCAGATCAGCTAGTTTAACGCAAACACTGTTTTATGTGTATAACAGACTCTTATTATCTCCACAACTTCTACATTAAAGATTCCCTACTACTCCGAATATATGCTGGATATGTTCTTCTCCAAATGCAGATCTATTTAATCTTTTATTCTCATGTACTCCAGTTTATACCTTTTGGAAACAGGTCTGGCTTCAAATTAATTTAATTTTTGGCACACATCTCCCGTTCTCTGTGACACATATATTTTTAGGCAGCCTTTCTTCAGTTTGGAATAACAATGTAATTAATTTTAAAATAATCGATTTATTAATAGCTGTTGCCTTCCAACAAATAACAAGGAATTGGGAAAAGGTCACGAACATGTCATACAAAGCCTGGTGGTATGATGTTATCATAGACTGGATACATTTTCCAATTTACCTTCACCCATTGCTCTTAAAAGACTTCAGTTGTGATTACCAGTTACATCATTTTTTGATACCAGTGCCAGGAAACACTCTTTGCTGAAACCCTCTCTACAAGAAGTACTCAAACCTCCATAATTTCTCTAACTTCCTCCTCTTTCTTTTACGATTCATTTATTAGATATATATTTTTTATTTTTTATCTAATGTGGATATTATTACTCCTTGTTTTTATTCAAATGTGCTTGCTGGAATATTTTTGTTTTGCAATATCTGTTGCTCAATGTTGGATACTTATTTGCATTTATTGTTCAATGACACACCTGTATGTTTAAATAAAATTATTTTTGCACCTTAAAAAGAAGTGTACCACTCTTTCACCTCCATATTATGAGCGGCCACAAACTGACTGGGCATGGGTTTCAGGTTCATCCAATACCCCCAAGAGCTCAGTCAATACTCAGGAGAACAGCCGCATGAGTTAGGTGCACAAACATGTATTGGTTGGGCCCAGTTTAAGGGTTTAAATGGCTGAGAATTGCCACAAGAGCGAAGTCAGTTCCTCTAACTCTGTATAGTGCTTCACTTGCTGATTGAATGGAACGCGTGGTGGATTCTGTGATTACATAATTTTTAATTTCTTTCCATAGGTTCTGTTTACGATCCAGTGTGAATTTAAAAAATACCCAGCTAGACAATTGAATCCCAGGGAAAAATGAGGCTCAGGGTCCCTGCAATAACTACTAATGTAGACTCCTCTGGCAGGTGTGTGCACGGTTATCAGTTTGTGTCTGTTATTTTGTTTAATGGCTGCCAGGAAGAGTGCATACTGCCCATAGTTACTGGGACTTTTTAGGTTTTACAAATGGCCAGAAAAGCAGGCACATTGAGTCACTTCTCGTACAGCACATGCACCAGATATACACATATGCATAACACACCCCACACAAAATACCTGTCAGACACACCAAAAACACATTCTAAACGCACCGAAAATACTAGCATGCATCTGGCAGTAATTATTTGTTAATTCAAAGCAACCCAGCAAACCCTTTTCCATTCGAGACCCCTGACTAGACCATATCTGGCGCCGTCCCAAAGATCAAGGTTCATGATTCTAGATTGAAAAATATTGCTTTTCTACTTCTGTAATGGCTTGTGGAGCTTAGTGAATGCCAGCCAGTCATACAAGCAACACTGCACATGAGTTGCCAAATGCAAATACAAGTGCAATTGTCCTATATCGTGCACCCCAAACCCAGATTACACTTTTAACACTGTGTGAACACTTTTGTTCTCTCTCACTATGGATTTATGTGCCTGAACACATTATCTTCCTGTGTGATCCCCACGTTTCACTCCCCTTTACTCGCCAATAGTATTTAGATTTAAAAAAAATGAGGTCCAGTAAGTAAAAGTGGCCATGAATGATTAGTCAAGAGGCACCTACCGGAGCTGTGCTCTATAAATCTCACCAATGTCTTAAAAAGTATAGCAGCTTCTACAACATAGCATAGATACGGCCTGCTATTAAGTATGCAGCCTTATTTAAAAGTAATTGAGATTTCACCACAATGGTCACCAGCTGAACTACAAGACCAGAGTTCTAAATTAGGTTTCTCGACTTGTTACAGAACCTCCTTTCCCCTCTCCTAAGCCCTCTATATGATAGTCACGCTCGCCCACTGTGCTCCCTCCCTCTAGCAAATTCATGGTTTCATTTTTACGCCCTACCACTTATAGACTTCACCAGCTGCCACCAGGTGTAAGGGTGTCTGTGTTGTAGGGGTAATTTGTTTTTAGCAGGAAGGAGAACCTTCCTGCACAGAAACAATTACAAGATGTGTTTTCCTCTTTCTATGTGTTTATAAAGAATGCAGCGCACATAGAAAAAGAAAAACAAGTAGAACATTTTTTTATTTCCTTGTTGCAACTCATTTACGCCTCTCCTGGGAAGGCGTGAGAATCTGACATATTCCTGGGTTTTCAAAACATTGGAACACCCACAGCAATACCCATGGAACGCCCCTTTCACACAGAGTAATGCATGAAAGGAGGCCATATTTACAAAAGCCACGCAGGGTGGCTTTACTTGGCTGTGTAAATATGGCCAAGCACACTACACCACCGGTGCGTCGAAAAAGTGATGCACCAGCTGCGCAATGCACTTGTAAATGAGCCCCTTTCTCTCCACCTTGCCCCTCCCTCCCTCTCTATCTCTCTCTCTCTTGAAGCCTCCCCACGCCCGCTGCTATTAACCTTGGAGAGTTGGGGAAAGCGAGAGTGGCACCAGGAGTTGCTCTGGGCTTTCAAAACAAACCGCCTCCAGGTGTTCCAGCCCACCGGGGAAATGGCTGGTGGAAGTGAATGCCTATCCTGCTCTGGTCCAAGTGTTCATTAAGTATTACTTAGGGAATATACAGCCTGATTCATGTAGGTAAATTGCACTCGCAAAGGGCCAGATTCTCAGAATCTGGCCCTTAGCGAGTGCGATTTTTGCATTTGGTATTCATGATACCAAATGCAAAAATCGCTATGTAAGAATTCGCATATTTGCGTGGAATGGCATTTACGGATTCTCTAATAGAGATTCCTCAAATGCTATTCATGACACACAACAAAATTGCGATTTTGGACTTTTGGGGCCGCTATTTACCGACAGGTCAGACCTGTCGGTAAATAGCAAAAACTCAGAAAAATGCTTTTAAAAGCATCATTCAAAGTTGCATGTAGCACACACACATGTCCTTTGGACATGTGTGTGCGCAACACCTGTCCAAAAGTGCATTTTAGGGGTGCTACAGGGCGTCCTTTGGACACCCCTGGCACCCTTAAAATCGCTATCTCAGTTGCGAGTAGCAAATTGCTACTCGCAAATCCCCATTCATTCCAATGGGCCTCTTGGCCCATAGGAATGATTGGGGAGTATTTGCGAGTAGCAAATTGCTACTCGCAAATAAAGAACATGTAGGAATCGCTATTTAAGTAGCAATTCCTACATGAATGCCGTTTTGCGTGTCCTCAATAGCGATTCGCTATGATTCGCTATTAGGGACACGCAAAACGGCATGTACATGAATCAGGCTGTTAATTTATTAACCATACATGTGTTAGATTACATCACTCTAGGAGACTGTGAAGTTTTACTAGAGAACCATTGATTAGTAGCCGATTATTGGTCTGTTTTTAGTTTGTGGATTTTCCCATTTCCTTCATTGCATAGTTTCCAGTTGCATGTGGGGAATATTCCAATACCGGTACTAGTTGATGCTGAATACAGTTCTATTGTCTATCGACTTTAACACCATTTCTCGCTATTAATTATGAGGGATATGACTACCCAAATTAGCGTGAAAATCCGAGTTCAGAAAATTACACGTTTTAATCAAAGTGATCACGAGAATTACAGAAGGTATTCTAAAGCAAGACGTCTCACTCACGCCTACATCGGATACGATTTTCCAGCTGTTCGCACAAGCTCGGTAAAGTTAGCTATTTGAAAAAAAAAATCAACGTGCAAGATTTAAATGCCGATATAATTAATTTTTTGCCTAAATTCATACCAATCCACCCAAACTAAATGCATTTGGGCATATACAGATGGTCAACGTCTGCCCAGCAAGTATTTTACATCACAGGAGAATGAACTAGTGGAGAGGTGAATACATTTCCCATGAGAGCTTGGTGTTGGGTCACTCAATATACATTTATGGGATGCAGTACAGAAGTTTTGATAGGTACTTCTGATATTCAAGAGTCACAGGCATAATTTACAAGGAGAGCTCTGAACAGACTCCAACTATGAAAGGCAGCGGTATGGGGGGGGGGGAGATATGGTGATTCCATGGTATGATGCCTGCTGCAGCACAAACAGACCATCGAAACAGAATAAAATGTACATCTATTGCCACAAACAAAGCTTGCCAGACAGAAAAGAGAGTAAACAACAGGAATACAGATATGTTTGGGATTTCATGGCAAGAAGAGCAGAGGCCTGAAGTACCAAGGTTTTGTGGGATTTAGAGGCGAAACGTTTGGACAGTGCTAGACCTAGGGATGGGGAGGCCAGGGACTGTTATTTCACTGTATGAACTTATTTACAAGCACTCAGCCTTGTAACTTGGTACCACGATCTACACTCCTAACATTCCCATGTTTGCAATAACTCTTACCTGCTCTTAAATGGTGGAAAGTCTGCAGACCCGGGTTAGCTAAAGCCAGGACACTTCCTTGTCAACACTGACTGGCTGGCCAGTAATAGGGTTCTTGTTGTGTGCTGCCAACGTGAAAGAAGTGGCTTACAAAGCACGTGGAAACAAGCATTGACAAAGGCAATAGGTCTGGTTTAAGTGCTACCTCAAGGAAACAGCATTTGTGTGTGACTGTCCTTGCAGTCATTAACACATTACAACCAGACCTACTGGCTGTAATGCACATACTTACAATGAGAGGCAGACAGTGCCAGAGCTCACACTGCCCCCTCCCCTTGATATTGGGTGTCTTACGTTCTCCACTGATACTTGCTGTGGACTGGGTTTGATACATGGGCAGTTTTTCACCTCGTTTGGCGGTGGACTGGTGCCTTCAGGTGCAAAATGGGGAAAGAGAGGCGGGAGCCGGGCAGACAAAGAGGCTAGAGGAGACAGACTGCAGGGCTGCCCTGGGCCCACGAAGGGAGTCCTCCTAAGAGGGCAGCCCACCTTAGTGCCACAGGATGGCACACAACAAGTCAGCCTCCCAGTGTTTGGGAACCAGGAGGGTCCCCCATGCCCACATCACTTACGGGCAGGAGGGGGCTGGTGGAGGGGTACATATACCTCTCTCGCCCACTGATCAACCTCTGTGTTATGCTGCCTTGACGCCGTTTCTCTCCCCACCGCTTACCCGGCATACAGGGAGGGGGGGGGGTGTCTTAATCTAACTTATTATTTTGTGTTGTAGGCGGAGTTACAGGGCAAACCAGAGGCTGTAAGATACAGAGGGGTACCCTCTGCAAGAACACAGTAAGGGTGCTAAAGCCAAATATCCCCAGGTAGGCCCTCGCGTTGGACCCTGGAGGAGCGACAGCACCCCGTTAGTCCTACGGGCAGTTGTGGACTTGAGCAACCTGTAGTTGCCTGCAATGCTACGCCTCCCTTAGCTGGGGGGGCATGAGTAAGGGGGTGGAATGGTGGTCCACCGGTGGGAGGGGCTATCCCCTCCCCCAAATCTAACAAACACTGGTTGGCTAGGGTCACAGTGTATTTTGGCTCATCAGGTGGGCAGGCGGCGAGGGGCTGCCTGCCCTGGGATCGCCCGTAAAATAGCCCACCATGTTGACATATTTGGTATGCAAATGAACCTGCAGCAATTTTCTCCACTAAGAATGTGTCTTATCTGATTATTTCTCTAAATTATTGCTGTGGGAGGGATAGGAAGTGTTGCTGATATTGGCACTAAACCGGGGGATTGACGGAAACTAGGCGAAAGCAGGTACAGAAATGTGAGCGAGACCAGAAATAAAAGATGCACACCACAAAAGGTGCACATTTTAAAAACAACACACGTTCTACATTAACATGTTTGCTACAAATATTGATCTTAGAACAACAGAATTCAAGGCAATAGAGAGTTGGATACATGTTTGCCAAACTCCGCGTTTGTTTGTTGTGACGCATTGCCTCGTTTTGTGTTGAAAGTGATTCACTTTCTCTCTGCAAGAAAACCCAAGGAGCTCCTGCAGATCCTGGGAGATTGCTAACCTGAGTTCCTGCAAGAAAACCCAAGGAGCTCCTTCAAAATTTAGGAGATTACTAACCTGAGTTCCTGCAAGAAAATCCCAAGGAGCTACTGCAGATTTTATGAGATTACTAACCTGAGTTCCTGCAAGAAAACCCAATGAGCTCCTGAAGATTTTAGGAGATTACTAACCTGAGTTTTTGCAAGAAACTCCAAGGAGCTACTGCAGATTTTTGGAGATTACTAACCTGAGTTCCTGCAAGAAACCCAAAGGAGCTACTGCAGATTTTGAGAGATTACTAACCTGAGTTCCTGCAAGAAAACCCAAGGAGCTCCTGCAGATTTAAGGAGATTACTAAACTGAGTTCCTGCAAGAAACCCCAAGGAGCTACTGCAGATTTCGAGAGATTACTAACCTGAGTTCCTGCAAGAAACCCCAAGGAGCTCCTACAGATTTTGGGAGATTACTAACCTGAGTTCCTGCAAAAAAACAAGGAGCTCCTGCAGATTTAAGGAGATTACTAACCTGAGTTCCTGCAAGAAACCCCAAGGAGCTCCTACAGATCTTGGGAGATTACTAACCTGAGTTCCTGCAAGAAACACCAAAGAGCTCCTGCAGATTTTAGGAGATTACTAATCTGAGTTCCTGCAAGATAACCCAAGGAGCTCCTGCGGATGTTGGGAGATTACTAACCTGAGTTCCTGCAAGAAACCTCAAGGAGCTACTGCAGATTTTGAGAGATTACTAACCTGGGTTCCTGCAAGAACCCCCAAGGAGCTCCTGCAGATGTCAGGAGATTACTAACCTGAGTTCCTGCAAGAAAACCCAAGGAGGTCCTGCAGGTTTTAAGAGATTACTAACCTGAATTCCTGCAAAAAAACAAAGGAGCTCCTGCAGATCTTGGGACATTACTAACCTGAGTTCCTGCAAGAAAACCCAAGGAGCTCCTGCAGATTTTAGGAGATTACTAACCTGAGTTCCTGCAAGAAAACCCAAGGAGCTCCTGCAGATCTTGGAAGATTACTAATCTGAGCTCCTGCTAGAAAACGCAAGAAGTTCCTGCAGATTTTAGGAGATTACTTCTCGAAGCCTCATTTATGAGGTTTTGCCATAGGACAGCGCATGTGGCCTTCTGTTGTGGTGCCCTACAGCAAAAGAAAAGGGCAGGATTGAGCTGTATCGGTCAGATACAGCGCATTCCTGTCCTTTTCCCCTGCGCCAGCGCACAATGAGTTGCCCTGTGCCAATCCAGGCACTTTTGCACTATGGTGCAGGGGTGCCTGTGTTGTGGGATGATTCTTTTTGTGCAGGAAGGGAAACTAACTGCGGGATTTATTACATGCTGGGCAATCCATTTGAAGATGTAAAGATATTTTGTGCTTCAAGAACATGCTAGAAAGGACTAGAACCAAGACCTGTGCATTATTTTTAATTACGCAAGTATATTCTCAAGTGGATTGTTCAAGGTACTTGCAGAGTGTATAATAATATTCTCTTTCTTACACTGATTGTGTAGCTTTCTCTTATTGGAGGGTTGGTCCAGGTAGACATGTTTTGCAGTAATCATTGATTCTCGAGAATCATGACAGATGGCCACAATAGGATGTGGCATAACGACCAGAGCTGCCGACTACAGAGCTGGGAAACCGGATTCGAGTCTCAGCATCAGCTCAACATCCTCTGATTCTGGGCAAATCACTTAATCTCTCTGTGCCTACAAAAATGAATGTGCTCCTTTGTAAGGTAACTGAAAGTGCTCCAGTGATTAATGTCTTTGTATGAAGTGAAAGCTCTCCAATAATATCTTTGGGTGGCATTCGTATATAAATCTGCATGAAAAATAAGGGGGAGATGCAAAAGGTCTCACATTTGATTGAGTTAGAGCCATTGGTAGTTGTAAATGTCAATGTATTTTACCCATGTGTTATGGAGTGTATGTATTTTGTGTGTGGTGGAGGTATGTGGGTTGGACTGGAACTGCTAGTTGTGGAATTTGTGGCGTGGAATTATGTGGTGTGGAGTGGATTTGTGTAGTGGAATTATGTGGCATGGTGTGCAGTGGAATATTGTGGATAGTATTTATGTGGTATTTAGTGTACCAGAATTATGTGGATTGGGAACATGCGTAATGGAGTCGAATTATGTGGAATAATATTTGCATTATGGAGTTTAATTATGTGGTGTTCTGTCGAATTTTGTGTCATGATGTGGACTTCTCTGGTTTGGATTGGATGTATTTGCTGTGTAATTATGTTGTTGAGTTGAATTAAGTGATGTGGTGTTGAATTATCAGGTGTGGAATTGAAATGTGTGGAGTTGAAATGTATGGCGCGGATCTGTGTGGCGTTGAGAGAAATTATGCTGATTGGAATTATGTGGCATGGTGGCGAGTGTATTTATGTGGATTGTTGCAATGTGAAAGAGTAGTTTTATTCAGGGTGTATTTATGTGGTACTGAGTAGAGTGTAATTATGTGAAGTTAAATCATGTTATGATACTTTATGACACTTTGGGCTAGATGTCGGTAATTGTAAATTACCGATTCGAAAATACTGAATTTTACCGATTCAGTATTTTCGAATCGGTAATTGCAATGTAGATAATAATTCGGTAAAAAATACCGAATCGGTAAGATTCGGTATTTACAGAGTCGGTATTTACCGATTCGGTATTTGCAATTGATTCCTATGGGCCTAGAGGCCCATAGGAATGAATATCAATTACCGAATCGGTAATTACTGATTCAGTAAAATTGGGAAAAAATCAAGGGTGGCAGGGTGTCACTTTGACACCCTGTTGCACCCCTGATTAGTGCTGGTGTGCACATGTGGCATACATACATGCCCTAAGGGCATGTATGTCTGTCACATTGCACAGATGTAAATGCACATTTATGCATTTACATAGGAATTCCTTATTTACCACCAACTAGCAGTTGGTGGTAAATAACGAATTTTTAAAGCCCAGAAGCACTCTTTTAAGTGCTTCCTACATCTCATTTACAAATGATGATTCGGTAAATACCGAATCAGTAAATACCGATTCGTTATTTACAGAATCGGTAAAATAGCCTCCTACATAGAAAAAGGCTTTTACCATTCGGTAAAGGCCGATTTCGGCCGTTACCAACCGGTAAAAGCCTACCTACATCTGGCTCTTTGTGTTATGTTATGTAACAGTGTTTCTGTATCTTACTTTGTGTTATCCTTCAGTTATGTTAGTCTGTTAGCATTTTATGTAATGCTATGCTTTTAATGTGATTTTATTGTATCCTTTGTTACATTGTCGTATTCTAGTTGTTACTTTTTATGTTGCAAATACTTGTTGATCCTTTTAAAGTTATGCCGTGTTATCCTGTTTTTTGATGTGTTATTTTGTCATATCGTTTAGTGTTTTGTGCTGTTATCTTACCTAAGTTTATTCTATTAAATCCCATCTTATCTTATGCTCTTTTATGCTGCTATTGTACCTTATCTGCCCTATTTTATGTTATGTCATAGTATGCTATGCTGGTTCATGCAATGTTATTTAATGTTATCTGATTCTACCATGTGTTGTATTAATGTTGAAGATGTTACTTATGGTCCATACCGCACTAGTATTGCGTTTAGATAACTGTAAAGACCAGGACATTAAATGTATTTTGTACCAAGAGGAGGATCTAAATGATAGAAAAGGTAGCTTCTTAAGTGTTTTGGTGTAGGGAGAAGGATTGGTAGTGGTGATGGCTGGCATAACAGCTCTTAAGAGGAAAGGTGTGGCGCAGCGGCCAGGGCGGCTGACTCCAGAGCGCAGGTCTCACGTTCGATACCCAGCGCCGGAGACAGATCAGCTCAGCATCAGGTGACTCTGGGCAATAGCTCACGAAGGGCCTCATTTATGAAAAGTGACGCATCGCTGCGTGAAAACAGCGATGCGTCACTTTTCATTGCGCCCTCCTTGCGATACCAATGATGCGTCGTATTTTAGTATGACGCATCATTGCGCAAGGAGTTACAGATACGTCAGTATTTCTGACGTATCTGTATGGCGCAAAAGTGATGCATTGCTGGAGTGTGTCACAAAAGTGACGCAACTCCAGCAATGCGTCCTTTCACATGGGGCAAGCCCCATGTGAAAGGGCCTACGTCAGTCTTACGCCTGCTGTGAGGCAGACATAAGATATTGACGCATTTGCATCCTAGAAGTGGCGCAGTGAAATCTTATAGATTTCACTGCGTCACTTCTACGACCCTTTCTGGCGTCAATACGCCCCCCCTTGTATACATTATACCTGGTGCAGGTGTAATGTGGCGCAGGGGTTTACAAAGTGACGCATCTACCTAGATGCGTCACTTTGTAAATATGGCGCAACAAGGCGCATTTTTACGCCACTGGTGTGTCACAAAAAGTGACGCACTAGCGGCGTAAAAGTGACGCACAGCCTCATAAATGAGGCCCTAATGAGGCCCTAAATCTCCCTGACGACCCCCAGCACCTTGAGATTCTCTTCCCTTTCAGAATATTTGTAAATCGCTGCTAGAGAAGCACTATGAATCCTTGGAAGGTCACTGGAGCACGAGGTGATTTCTTTCAGTTCTATAACTAGCAGGGACGCACCTATAGCTAAAACTTGTATGTTTGATGCTATTTCTTTTTGTTATGTCTGCACATCCTCTTGAATATAATGCATAGCACATGCATACTGCATTGCAGCACAGCAGGCACAAAAAACGTGTGAAGTACTCTACTAAGTGAGCCAAGTCGGTCCTGAGAAAGACGCAGCATCCTTCAGCACGCGGGAGAAGAGGTGCTGTGTCAGTACTTGCTGTGATTGGCTGGCGTCTGTCCCCGCCAACCCTCACAGTGCAGATGAGTGACAGGGGAGCAGGGGAGTGTAGTATTTCCTTTCAAAGAAGACATCCAGCAGAAGAATTAAGTTGAAGGTTTATTCCATAAGAAAGAGCACATCCAAGTACTTCAGTAGCATATAACAGAATGAACACTGTGGTACATAACAGAATCATAACAGTGTCTTGTAGAACATAGAGCATCGGTATGCACAAGGATACACAAGGCTTAAAGGGAAACAAACATATAAAAGCGAGACACTTAAAGAGATACTACACGATACTACAGGGAGCAGGGAGTTGAAGCAAGGAGGTGCAGGGAAACATCTGTCCATGTGCTGCTGGCGGGGGCAGATCTGTGCTACCAGGTGGATACTCAGAGACCCTCACATCTGGACAAACAGCGTGAGAGGGGGTGGATAATAATCACAGGGTCGGAGGGACGGGGGAGCAAGAAAGAGGGACACCAGTGCCTCAGATGTAAGCCAGTGATGCCAGAGAGGTACAGGGGGAATAGTGAAGATATCGGCAACCCCTTGCTTATCAGTAATTAGTCGCGCTACGCAAAAAAAACAGTCCACACAAGTTTTTGTTGGAAAACAGTTTGCTGCAGGTTTATTACATACAAGGAGTATGCCAACTTGGTGGGTTACTTTACGGGCGGTCCAGCGGGGGACAATGAGGGTGGCCAGTGGGTGAGGGCAGGTATGAATACCTGTCCGCAGCCCACCACGCACCGGAATTGAGGCCTCAGAGGTGCCAGACCCGAGAGGGGACTCCCAGCGGAGGGGGTCCCAGTAACAAGGAGAAGAGAGGTGCCTGAAGGGGCACTAAGGGGGCCACCCTCTTACGGGTTCTGCTGCGTGCGCCGTGGGCAGCCACATGAACAGGAGAGATAAGCTGCACAGCATGGGAATAGAGAAACTGGCGACCCACGCCTTGCAGCTTTAACCCCTTCGATGCTCATGACGGAACAGTTCCGTCATGAGCATCGGTCGAGCTGTGCTCATGATGGAACCGTTCCGTCATGACCACGCCCGTTTTTATTAGGGCCTAGCACCGGGGGGGAAATCTGCACCGCATGGATGTGGTTAACCTTGTGCTGTCAGGGCAAGGGGAGAGAGGCTGGGGTGAAGGGCATGGAGGGAATAGACTGAGGTGTGATAACCTCATATGAGGGAAAGGGGACGTCAGATGAGTGTAGAGATATAGGAAATGCAAAGGGAGTCAGGAGGGGTGACAACTGGATAAATAGAAAGGAAAGGAAAGGTGATTCAGAGGGATTAAATGGGTGTGCAGAACAGTTACTGAAAATATACCCGGGCAAAACAGGGAGAGTGAATCGGGTGAGGAGAAAGGAAAGGAATCGGGAGAAGAGTTAGAGGGGGCAATGAATAAGGTGACCCTTTTCCAGCTATTTACACAACAATCAGTGAATACAGCATACAGCGTAACGTCCGTCATTCCTTGTTGAACATTTAACGAATGCCATTTGTCCATCTTTGCTTAGGGGATAAGAGCCAATTGGTGAAAGGGAAGCACAATAAGAAACTGCAATGCCAATTGACAAAGAGTGGAAAAAAAATCAGTTTCTTTTTATAATGGAAAAAACATACGTTCAATACTAGCTTCCCTTCTTTCCGCGACCAGCCAATCATGCAGCACGATTTAGGTTTCCTTGCTTATAAAATTAATACACGGCAGGAAACATTTTGGATCATATTTCTCAAATGAATCCCACCCACTCCTCTGCAAACTACATGGTCTCGTCCCATTGAGTTTGCTGAAAATGGGACTAGGTTCGTTCAAGTTTACGGGAGTTGTTTGTCTCACGGAGAGGTGGGCGGGCAACTTTTACTTTTGGTATTGCTTTCCTGGGTAGCCAGCTAATGGTGGTCACTAGTTGTAAGGCCTCACCCATAGTGTCATTATCAGCAACTTCCCACACCCTCAGTCTGAGCATACAAGAGTAAATAAATACACAAGACAACTTTGTTTTGGGAAAATATTGCTGCAGGTTTATTCCATACAAAAGAATTCAATATGGTGAGTTATCTTACAGACGATCCAAGGGTGGGCAGCTGTACCAACCTATGCTGCCCCCGCCCACCTGATGAGCCAGCACTGTGGGACACCCGGACAGTGCTACACCCCCAATTGCCCGAAGGACTAACGGGCGCCATTGCGGTTTTCCAGGAACCTGCCCTAAGGCTCCTGGTCTTTGGCTCTGGCACCCCTACTTTGCCCCGCAGAGGTACCCTTACTGTACCGCCTGCTTCCAGATCATCCTGTAACTCTGACACAGCTCTGGAGGAGCCACCCCCACCAAAACAGCTAATTTCTGACTTGCAACCTGCTCTCTATGGCCTCGTGCATGTCCAGGGGCAAGTTTCCATGCCTACCTGTGACAAATGCACCCCAAGTTTGTCAACCTAACCTAGGCGTATGCCTGGATGGCATTGGTGACCATTGACCCCATCTTTAGCAAAGTAGCCTTTAAACATTAGCCCGAATCAGCAGGTGTCTGATGAAACCCAGTCCCCTCTGGTCTGCGAACTTAGGCCATGAACAGTTCCTTTTTACAGGGATGTTCAACGGCCTCCTCTGACTTAGCTCAGACCTCTGTGGGGGATCATCTCAGACCACTAGAGCTCACATTGACCATGTAGTTGCTAATCTCACCAAAACAAAGCATTTCTCACCTGCAACCACTCATTTCCAGGCCTCCTGCAAATCTAAAGGAAGAGATCCCTCCCTACTGGTTATGGGTGAACCCATCTATATCACAATAGCCCCCTGACGTTAGTCTGGACAGCTTGTGTCTGATGAAACCAGAGACCCGTCTGGCCTGTGAACCTGTGCCAAGAACTATTCACCCTCCTGCGGGAAAGTACCACTGCCTCACATGGCCTAGCCCCGTGCCAACTTTGGTCGAGACGATTTTAGACACCAAGGCACACATCGCTCCATCTATTTGCTGATCTCACCTAGTTGCCGTCCTTTTTCCATTGTGTGTGCCTGAACACCTGTCTCCCTCATCTATGGGACAGCAGCCCACTTGTTAGGTAACCACTCCCAACCCCGCCTGCCTACTTTGGCTATTCGGGTGAGGAGAATTGTGCTGAACATTTGCACCGTCCCTTTGCTTTCTAAATCATGATGCATGGGAATGGTCATAACTAGAAGTATGTGCCAATGATCAAGAGTGCCCCCCTGCCCTTGCGAGGCATCCCTTATTTCTTAGGGAAATTTCACCAGCTCAACTCCCTCTGGTGAAACCCCGTAGGCACACCAGCTAAGAGAATCTGTCTGATTTCATACAGTGTGCACTGTTTGCGATATGGTGCCTAACATTAAGGGTTGACTAAGTCCTACTATACCCTCATCCTCGAATATTGCCGAATAGGGGGCAGGGGAGTTCACACGGCCCACCCCTGGGCAACCCCAGCGGAGGAAAATTAACTGCTCAGTTAAATTTGACTTTTTGTTGATCACTGGACATGCCAAATGTTCTTTTACATAGTAGCCTTTTGTGCTTGACACCTTGTTTCCCCATTTCTTGGGACGGCAGCACACTGTTGGCTGACAGCGTCACCACCCAGCGTGGCAACTATTACTAACCGGGCGGGCATTTGCGCCTAACTGCAGGATCATATCACCTGCCCTTGGTTCTGGGGTGCACTTATTTTGCCCTGTTGACCAGACGGATGCACAAATCTTTTGGATTGCTATACCTTGGGGAACACCTCAATGGTATCAAAGCTGGTTTGAAGCAATATATGTCTTGCAACCACTATTGGAGACACTTCACCCTTTCGTGCAATTACAACTTACGCAGTGCACCCCACTTGCCTAACTGCCGTCGGATCACGGATGCACAGTTCCTACTGTCCATCTCCGACCCTGGCTGCTTTAGACCTGCCAAAGTGACGTAAACCAAGATTCCCAGTTCCCTATTTAGCTGCAGTACACTTTCAGTGGGTCCGCTAGGTGAAACCACAAACCGCATTGATCATGCAATCCTTAAATACACAATTTCCACCTGGGCGTACCTCTAAATGAGACAGGCTCCAGACAGTTGTAAGGCCAGAGACACCCACATATGTATTCTGCCCAATATTGGAGACGACTCACTCCTTTGTGGCGTGACAACTACACTGGTGCCTACACAAGTCACCCAACAGACAAATTGGCCCTGACTACCTTGTGTTCTGGTGCTAGATTTAGAAAGAGCCTAGCCTTCAGTGGCTGTCTCCTTGGGAAACACACAATGCCCGTGCTCTGGCCACAATGCGGTGATGCCCTCATGCAGCATTGAACCCCTGGTCAAATAAGATTGACTACTCCAACTACTTAAAACTACACCTTGACCATGAGTGGAATTTAGCTCTTCCCCAACCTGACCCACAAGGGCCTAATGCTGGACTGTGTAAACGCAGCCCAGTGTGACCATAAACAATCTGCTTGGTGTAGGTGGGTGCTAACATTACCGGGCTGATGTGCAATCCATTTGAAAATCACTCCTAACAAGATGTGCCAATGCAGGTGGAAGAAGGTTATCTAGCCCGCCTTACTTCCTGTCCCAGGTATCTGAGGAAATTAGTCAAAGATGCACGTTTGAACTGGTAGCTGATACTGTTACTAACGCCTGCAAATGCTCTGCTCAGAGCAGCCCGCTAGACAATGGCACCCATTGAAAGGTGGTGCCAACAGACCTCCACGCACTTAAGGTGGTCCCTCTGAGTAGGGCTCTAATCTAACAGATGCCCCTTGCACCGGATACCGCATCTGACTGTAAGCTGATCCACGCACTCAAGGCGGTACCTCTGAGTAGGGCTCTAATCTAACAGATGCCCCTTGCATCGGATACCGCATCTGGCTGTAAGCCGCTCAGTGCTCCTGATGCCTTGGCGCTTCTTGATCCACAGCCACCTCACCCTGATACAATCTGCTCATGACTGGGACTCAACACTGTGGCAAAAGCACAAGACATCCTAGCCTGACCTTAGCTCTTCGCTAGGCTCCCACACCAAAGCCCTCCACAAACCTTGTGGCCTAAACATTCGCCCTGTGGGGCGGTTGCAAATGGACTGCAAACAGCTTCTGGGCATTCTCTACCAATGTTGCAAATGGAGTTTCTGGTTGGCTAGGGTATGAACCAAAGCCTGGCCGAACCAACCTCTCTAGTCAGGAGAAGCGAGTACACACTGAAGCTGACACCTGCCCACCCCCTAGGTGACTAGGCAGAGACTTTGGCTTATCCCAGAGGCAGTGTAAATTTAATGTGCCAACGGCACTCCCACAGTGGCACACTATGCACACTACAGAAGAGACTCCATACCAGGTTATTTTAAATTACCCTTCGTCCATACTAGGGAAACTTAGGTCCTTCTGCCCCTATTACCCTGTGCTACCGAACCTCATCATGACCTCACCGGAATTACATAACTCACTCCGTCACATTTCAGTGCATCTGTGAGTGATATCAAGACGATGCTTGACATTTTCTAGCACTACACCTACAACAAGCCCATACATTGGCTTAGTCAATGCTTATTATTTGCATACGATAAATAAGCCACAATTATAGCTTTGTTGCATAGCCAACAAAGAGCTAGCCACCCCCATCCATAGCTGCCATGGTCTCAAATTGCTATGTGTGACATTTTCATTGTTTCAGTGCAACTTTGAGTGGCATTCAAAAGACAATGAATTATACTTTCTTGCGAGCAAAAGCAAACAATGAAGATGAGGGAGACATATCAGTAATTATGGAAAGGGGCGACCATTCGGTCCCCCCGAACGTATGGCGGAGTACCACGATCCCCCCGGGAAGCCATCTTGGGCGGGAGGCGAGTCTCGGCTGGTATGCCCGAAGCGGCGTAGCCGGGGCGCGCTTTTTCCCGCCCTGGAGTGGGCTGGCCTAGACACTGACGCGGCCGGCCACGCCCTTTGGGGCAGGCAGGGGCGGGTTTACGCCCGCCCTGAAGACGGATAAAAGGAGCAACAAGCCAAGAAAGCATCCTCTTGTTCCTGTGCTCTGAAGCTGCACCTCCTCGCTGCACGTGAGCTCGAGACGGAACGAAGAGCCAATTTTGAGCGTGGTAATCTTTCTTTTTTTTTTGTCTTACAGATACTCTGTCTGAGAATGCCTAACAAAGTCGGAAAGCGAGTTACTACCGATCAGATGCTCCGTATGCTCATGAAAGAAGTAACCGATCTGAAGAAGCAGATGGCGGCTAAAGACGGGGAAGGGGGACCGAAACGACCTTTGGCGGGAGCAGCTCCTGGAGGAAAAGGCAAGAGGCCCAGAAGGGGGGCATCTGGGGGGGACATCCCGGTTCCCGATACCCCACTCGAGGAGCCAACTCCGGTGCCGAGGGAGGGGAATCTGATTCCCGTGGTGGTCACTCCCGTGTCCGGAGAGGACATGCCGCCTGAGTTAGCAGCACAATTGGCAGCGTGGTTGGGGAAAGATAGCGAGGGCGCCACGGCTGACGACGCACGGGTGTTGATGAAGCAACTGCATGAAACTAGGGAGGCGGCGAAGGCACCATCGCCAGTTACCCCGCTGTCTCCGGCGGTGGATAAAGCAACAGGAGCAGGTCCAGCGGCGGATGCAGCTTCTGGTTCAGGTAAGCGGCCATTGCCGATTGCGAGGGAGGAGTCTGCACCTTCACGAAGGGAAAAGTTGGGTCAGCATGTCCCTCTGGCAATTAAGGAAAAGATGTGGGCGGATGAGTATGTAAACATTTTTTCGTTGCTTACCGACCATTATGAGATGGAGCATGTTAAGAGCCAAAAGGAGCTCATGCATCCGAGTGTTTGGCGCGCAAAGATGGCCGCCTTTAAGGTTGACGAAAACATTGGCACTTGGGGCAGGGCATGGGGAATCTTTACCTCCATCATGGGCGAACGTAGGCCCGAGTTGCTGACCGAATTGCCTATTTATCAGTCACGGATCATGGAATATTATGGATCATATGGGGGCAATCAGTGGTTCTGTTACGATAATATTTTTAGAAAAGCGAAAGAACACGACAAAAACTTGACTTGGGATTGTTACGACTCTGTTTCATGGTCAAAAATGGAGAGTACTGGTATGTTGAAGTTACCATTGGTAGGGAGTAGCGGGGTGAATCCTCCCGCCAATATGCTGGGACACCCTTTCGATCAAGTACAGGTAATGACTACCACTCGAAGCCGAACGGCAACGCAGGTAAAAGGGGGATTTGTTGGAATTTTAACAGGGGTAAATGTACGAGGCCCCAGGGGTCATGCAAGTTTAGACATGAATGTGGAGGGTGTGGGCAGCCATCCCATCCTGAGTCCATGTGCAGAGCCAAAACGGGTGATAACGGCGGTAGGGGAGGCGCCAAACAGGTCTGAAATAGTCCGAGGGGCGCCTTTACCTACTCCGATTGATACCATGGCAATGATTCCTTGGCTCAGCGAATACCCAGATCAGGTTTCCGCTGGGGTGTTGCGGAACGGGTTTTCATATGGTTTCCGCATCCCAGTGGGGGATTTTCAGGGTGTAGCAAAATGTAAAAACCAACTGTCGGTCTTGCAACATACGACCGTGATACAGGAGAAGGTTGGGAAGGAGGTTACTCGAGGTCGAGTCGCCGGTCCATTTGATGAGCCACCATGTGCTAACTTTGTTTGTTCCCCTTTGGGGGTGGTCCCTAAGAAGGACCCGGGTGAGTTCCGACTGATACATAATTTATCAGCCCCACGTGGTCTTTCCGTGAATGATGCGATAGACCCGGAAGTGTGTTCGGTGCGGTACGCATCTTTCGATGAGGCCGTCGCCATGTTGAATCGCCTAGGGCCCGGTGCGCTGATGGCAAAATCAGATATTGAGTCAGCGTTCCGGTTGCTCCCGGTACACCCAGACGATCAGCGTCTCCTTGGTTTCATGTTTCAGGGTCACTATTACATGGATAGATGTATGCCGATGGGATGCTCTATATCTTGTGCCTATTTTGAAAAGTTCCGTTGTTTTCTGCAATGGGTCTTCACAAAGAGGACGGGTTTTCAACATGTCATGCATTATCTCGATGACTTTTTGTTTCTGGGGGCGGCCGGGGATCCGGAATGTGGACAGGCTTTGAATGAATTTTGTGTCTTAATGAAGCATTTTGGTGTGCCACTGGCACCAGGTAAGACTGTGGGTCCCTCGACCTGCCTCGAGTTCCTGGGGATCGAGCTCGATTCAGGGGAAGGTTGTTTTCGATTTCCAAGAGAAAAGGTGTTAAGATTCAGGGCTTCCCTGAAAACGTGTATTAGTGAGTCTAAAGTCAGACTGCATCAGTTACAACAATTGGTGGGCCAGCTGAATTTTGCCCTGAGAGTAATGCCGATGGCCCGCCCCTTTTCCCGCTCGATCGCTCAAGCCATGGTCGGACTGAAGGAGGGTCATCATCGCACGAGGCTATCGGCAGAGGTTCGCCAGGACATGCACATTTGGTTGGCATTTCTGGCGGAGTTCAATGGTCGAATTGTCTGGAATAAACCGGCGGTGTCCTCCGAAGAGCTGGGGCTGTGGACAGATTCGGCTGGGAGCATTGGTTTTGGTGCCATATTCGGCACACAATGGTCGGCTCAAAAATGGCCGTTATGGTGGCATGAGTGAGGGCTGACAAGTAACATTGCCTTTCTTGAACTTTTTCCCATTCTGGTGGCCCTGAAAACTTGGCCTGAGGGATTCAGAGATCACTCTGTGGTGTTTTGGTCTGATAACATGACCGTGGTTGAGTGTATCAATAGCCAGGCAGCACGATGCAGATGGATTCTGAGATTGCTCAAAGAAATTGTGTTATTGTGTATGCAATTGAACGTGCTATTTAGGGCAAGACATGTGCCGGGGGTAATGAATCAAGCGGCTGATGCGCTTTCTCGTTTTCGTATGCAGGCCTTCTGGGGTTTTCTGCCCACAGCGGACCCGGTGGCGGCACCCTTTCCCGAAGCTCTCTGGTCTCTCGGTGCCCCGAACTACAGAACCTCGTGGGAGAGAGTTTAGCACCCAGGACAAGGAAGGCATATGAAGGGGCGTTCCGAGCCTATTGGGCCTTTTTGGGGACTGCTAGGGGAGAGCTTTGGGGCCAGGAAGAGCTAGTAGTAAAATTTCTGCTGTCTTTACATCAGGCAGGCAAATCAGTGGCTACGGCCCAGAGGCATCGGGCCGCCATTTCCTTTATGGCAAGGGCTCATGGGATCCAGGACCCGACTGCGTCTTTTGTTGTGCAAAAAGCGCTACGTGGGTGGCAACGCCTTGAGGGTCGCAGAGTAGATGAGAGGCGCCCGATAGGTTTAGATAGGTTGGCTCTTTTGTTATCTGTACTTCCTGCAACATGTTCATCCCGGTACGAAACGGGGTTATTCCGAGCCGCTTTTGTGCTAGCATTCCATGGGGCTATGCGGGTAAGCGAACTAGTGGCAAAGAACAAGCAGGATACCATGGGGGGACTGTGCCGAGAGCACGTTCAGGTCAGGGGGGAGACAATGACTGTCTCGTTTGTCAGGTCCAAGACCGATCAGGGTGCGATTGGGGACTGCATAATCATACAAAGGATTCCCGGGTCTCCCATGTGCCCTGTGGTGTGCGTGGAGGAATATTTAGCACAAAGGGTGGCATCATGGGGGGGGGCCTTGTTGAGACACGCTGACGCCACCCCACTGACGAGGTTTCAGTTTCAGCGGGTGCTTGCGATGTCAATTTCGGCCGCGGGCTTGAACCCCGGCGAGTTTGGGACCCATTCCTTTCGGATAGGGGCTGCTACAGAGGCTACAGCCAGGGGTCTGAATGTTGAACAAGTAAAACGTGTGGGGCGTTGGTCCTCGAACTGTTATAAGAGGTATGTGCGGTTGCACATGTTGTGAAGCTGTAATGATGTACTCACGCTTCTTGTTTTTGTTTGGTTTTCAGTTGCGCAAGCCTACGAGGCGGGGCGGACTGTGCAGTCGACCCGACACCGGGGGGCCAGCGGTCAGACATCACCGGCTGTGAAAAAGGAGGTGTGGGTCGTGGGCCACTCATATGTGAGGCGTGCCGCGGACGTATTCAAAGCAGGTGACATGATTCACATGGCTGGGGAATACGGGTACAGTGTGTCCTTCTACGGAAAGGGCGGGCTCTGTACTGACCAGTTTCGATCAATTTTTGAGGGTTTGTTAGGGCGGACGAGGTCACCGCCGTCTGTAGTCATAGTACATCTTGGGGGCAATGATTTGGTGACCACTGGTAGACGACTTCTTCTTGAGGCAATGCTTTCCACGGTAAGTTGGTTGGCAAGAAGAGTTCCAGGGTGCACAATTGCATGGTCCCATATGATCCCACGGAAAGTGTGGCGGGGGGCTATTTCGGTTTCTGCTCTGAATCATTCAGTAAGGAAAATTAATAATAAAATGAGTAGATTGTTCCGTTCAAGTACACTGCATTCTATTTCGCATGGTTGTATTAAAGGGGACAGTATGTATTTGGGGGATGGTGTTCATTTGTCCCGGATGGGGAACGAATTACTCATAGGAGACCTGATAGCTTGGCTAAAGACTTTATGACATGACCTTTAGGCAGGAGTGTTGTGGGGGGTCCGGATAGCCGGTCAACTATCCGGCCTGTGGCGGTAAGGTCATGATCGGTGAGCAGTAATTGAAAGATCCCTATGGGTGGGCGTCACCCATTACGGATGGGAGCGCTCGAGGGAGGTGGCCATTGGCCCCTCAACGGGGAGGCGGTCCCGTCTAAGGATGGGCCGCCGAAAGGAAAGGAAAGGCGGTCAAGGCCCCTTCCTGGGTAGGAGGGGCTACAGCCCCCTCCTGGGGAATTTCCCGGGGCCTGGACAACTGCGACGGCAGATGTGGTTAGTTGTGTGGGGTTTGGGAGGGGGTCTACGCTACCTTCTAGATACCTCACACGAGTCCTCGGACGACCTTTAAATGGTGTCGAGTTTATTGGGGCCCCCGTCAAGTCAAGGGAAATTGGTAAATGCACTTGAGGTACACCTCTGTGCGGTCGCCCCTCACAAGTGAGGGGGATATGTCTGGTTTAGGGATCTTGACACCGGTTACGACCTTGCCGTTGGCCCTTAAACGTTAGGATGTACAATTTCAAGTTAAACGTTTTGTAGGATGTTAGTTCGGCTAGGAGAACCTTTGTATTAGAGAATATGTTAAGGTTAGCCAAACATCGCAATGTGGAAATGAAATTGTACATTAATATGAAACTGTTATTTTAATGTTTTAATTTTGTTTCATATTTTAATAAATACGGCCGGGAGGGTCACTCCCTCCCGTCTTCCAAAAGTTCAGAACCGTTTCCGGTTTCCCATTCTTGGGGATTGTGTTGAGAGGGGGTGGCGGGTATCTCAGCCATATGGAAAGGGGCGACCATTCGGTCCCCCCGAACGTATGGCGGAGTACCACGATCCCCCCGGGAAGCCATCTTGGGCGGGAGGCGAGTCTCGGCTGGTATGCCCGAAGCGGCGTAGCCGGGGCGCGCTTTTTCCCGCCCTGGAGTGGGCTGGCCTAGACACTGACGCGGCCGGCCATGCCCTTTGGGGCAGGCAGGGGCGGGTTTACGCCCGCCCTGAAGACGGATAAAAGGAGCAACAAGCCAAGAAAGCATCCTCTTGTTCCTGTGCTCTGAAGCTGCACCTCCTCGCTGCACGTGAGCTCGAGACGGAACGAAGAGCCAATTTTGACCCACCCACCAGCCCCTGAGGACAGCAAGTGGTTTTGAATAAAGTTTGATGTGGTAACACTAATTTTTGCAGGTTGTGATGACTATCGTGATAACTTTGAATATGTAATAAAGAATGGTCGAATCGTAATATGTTTTGCAAATAAAGTATTTATGCACTAGTGTTGATCAGTAATCATGCCTTTCAATAAAGTTGTAATTGTTACTGTCTTTTAGTAATTTAGTCATTTAGTAATTTAGTTAGAATTGTCGTATTTATTTTGGTCGGGCGGTAAGGTCATGATCGGTGAGCAGTAATTGGAAGATCCCTATGGGTGGGCGTCACCCATTACGGATGGGAGCGCTCGAGGGAGGTGGCCATTGGCCCCTCAACGGGGAGGCGGTCCCTTCTAAGGATGGGCCGCCGAAAGGAAAGGAAAGGCGGTCAAGGCCCCTTCCTGGGTAGGAGGGGCTACAGCCCCCTCCTGGGGAATTTCCCGGGGCCTGGACAACTGCGACGGCAGATGTGGTAAGTTGTGTGGGGTTTGGGAGGGGGTCTACGCTACCTTCTAGATACCTCACACGAGTCCTCGTACGACCTTTAAATGGCGTCGAGTTTATTGGGGCCCCCGTCAAGTCAAGGGAAATTGGTAAATGCACTTGAGGTACACCTCTGTGCGGTCGCCCCTCACAAGTGAGGGGGATATGTCTGGTTTAGGGATCTTGACACCGGTTACGACCTTGCCGTTGGCCCTTAAACGTTAGGATGTACAATTTCAAGTTAAACGTTTTGTAGGATGTTAGTTCGGCTAGGAGAACCTTTGTATTAGAGAATATGTTAAGGTTAGCCAAACATCGCAATGTGGAAATGAAATTGTACATTAATATGAAACTGTTATTTTAATGTTTTAATTTTGTTTCATATTTTAATAAATACGGCCGGGAGGGTCACTCCCTCCCGTCTTCCAAAAGTTCAGAACCGTTTCCGGTTTCCCATTCTTGGGGATTGTGTTGAGAGGGGGTGGCGGGTATCTCAGCCATATACTCCTTTTACCAACGAGAAACGCTTAGAAGACCAAGGTTTAAGGCTGCTTTTAAGAGACATTTCTGAGCTGGGAGTGTACATTTGTGACATTAACATACATGTGATACTTTGGGAGGCAAAGTGCCTGGCATGGTGTGAGCTTTATGTAGCTCAGATGGAGCAGAGTATCACAAATATACACAGTCAGTCTGAACAGCCTGGCACTGTTAAGTACAGGAAGGCATGTGCAAACTACAAGCCTTGCGCCATGTACACACATTTGCGCTGAGAGGGGAAACCGGCCCGTGCCTGCTTCGCCTCACACTGAGCACGCCACTTACTGACCCATGGTGCCTTCAGCGAGCTGCACCCCAAAGGTCCCCCAAGCCACAGCTGCACCTAAAGAGCAATGTCCGCCCCTCCCTGGGGACGGGAGGCCCGAATCTGCCTCTCTCGCCCGCAGGACACCAACCAGGTGAACAGCCCAATATGGCTTCAGTGTAGTAGTATACTAAAAAATAATTTCCAGAAACCGAGCATGACACTGCTCCCTACTTACAGTACAACACATCCCTCACCCGACCCGGTCAACAAAATGGTTGATGGGTCCATTAAACAGGGGCCACCCATCCTTTGGAGTTGTTTATCATCTACCCGTTCCGATGAATCCAGTTTCTCCGTGCTAAGGTTTGCAGCTGAGGCCGAGTCTGCATCCTCTCTCTACCGCCATTGTGACCGCACTTAAAAGCCGACGCTGTCCCAACCGCACAAAACCCGGTGCCGGCACCCCCTCCTCACTGCAATGTCGCACCAGCTCAAAGCGTGGCAGCTGCAGCCAAGCCGCAGTTGCAAGTCTACCCCTTGGGCCTGCTGCGTAGCTATGCGCCTACAAACGCGGCGCCCGGAGAGCAGATCAGTAGTAATGGATTACTTTCAGTGTTGGCAATTACATTGCAGTGGAGGACACAAAAAACGCCACCTGGATCTACTCACGCGCCAGACAGTCCAGTCGGTGCACCCAGATGCGAGCAAGCGGCCCGACCCCTTGGAGTCGAACCCAAGACGGGAAAGGAACGTGGCGAACCACCCCCCAAAGAAACAAAATTCCAAGCTAGATTCTCCCAGTTTGTAATTTTTGAGTCTCCGACCATCCACTTCATAGCTAGAGAGGTGGGGGGAGGTATAAGTACCCTCCCCCGACTTCTGTTCGCTGGAAACAACGCGCCTAGCATGCCAAGGCAAAGGAGTGCTTCCCGAGTCCAACACTAGCCAGTAGGGTTGCTTTTGTGCCCCAATGGCACTAAAGGGGCCTCCTGTTGAAATGGCCCCCTGCGGGGCCGCGGACAGCCGCATTTCCTGCCTACCAAACATGAAGAAAGAGGACGTGAAACTGGCAATTTGCAGGCTGTGAGCCTGCCAAGAAGACGTATTTCAAGGAAAAAACACCAACATTCAAGGGAAGGAATTTTGCATAGTGACATTTAGGCTGTTCAGTGAAAGAAAGAGTAACAATTTCGAGACTGTGATTTCTTTGATGCAAACATACAAACATGTTTAAACACATGTGTTTATACTGACAATGCAGTTCTTACTAGCGTAGTTCACAAAACAATATTTTAGGTTTGCTGAATCGCTCCCCATTGTATTTTTCTTATCCCTGGGTGGAAAACATATTCCTCTGTCTTAAATGGCGCCGGTAAGGTCCCATACAGGAGACAGTTACAGATAAATAAACAAATAAGGAACTTACTGAAGTAGGTCCCTGCTAGTGCCCCAGGGACATTAGGTAGTTTGTGCATCATCCGGAGCATGTAGAAGGAACAAAAGGCATAGTGGAGGATCTCCATGACGATCATAACAGTGTGCTGAGCCCTCGACACTGTAGAGGTAAAAGGAAGTCATTTAAAAGCAGAATAAGAAAATGTAAACAGTAAACTGTATGCAGCCTTAACCAAAAGAAAAAAAGTTCTTCCACCTAATCGGATGGGAACTTTATTTTGGTGACAGGAAACTGATAAGAAAAGCAGGCGAGTAACAAGCATTGGTAAATGCATGAAAATAAGCTATAGCCAATAGAGATGGAGGAAAAGTAAGTAGCACACACAGGAATTAATGAGAAGCCAGGAAAGAGAGGAGGCTGGATCTAAGTCCCTTCTCAAGCACAGCTCAAGCACTATGCAGGCAATACCTAAAAACAGTATTGGGACAGAAAAGTCCTCTGTATGGTAAAATACGTGTACTCCTTTGTGCCCAACTGTACTGTTGTTTGGATCCCAAATGCTGATTTTTGTTATCATAGGCAAACATGGGTCATGCGTGTGCGCCACGATATAAGCCTGTCTCACAGATTATGGTCTTGTTGGACTGGCAGAAGCACCCAAAGCGCTACCCTCATAACGTTGGATGTCTACCACCTTCTCCAAGAATTCAGCAGCATACGCTTGGTGGTGCCAGCATATCCGTGTAGTGATCAGTAGACATGACCAGGTCCTTTTGATCCTGTTTCACTGCAGTGAGGCCTACAGGCCTACTCACCTTTAGAAATTCTGCTCTTGTGAACTTAACTCACCTTTGACCTACTTCAGGTAGATGTAGGAGTGATGCCCACTGCAGGGGTAGTGGCTCTGAGCTTGATATCTGTGTGCCTGGTAGAGTACAGGGATGGAGCAGTGTTGTGCAGTACATGTATGGTGAGTGCATGTACTTGGTGTTTGTATGCCTGTGAGGAGAACGTTACATGAGAGATGTAGTGAGTGAATGTACTGGGTGTGTGTGTGCTTGCGAGAAGTTCAATACATGAAGAGTGAAGTGTTTTGCAGCACGCACATTAGGAGTATATGCACTGGCAGTGTGTGTGTTTGCAAATTCCACACCCTGGTACAATACAGAAAGGCTACAGTACTGAACAGAGCACACAGATTGAAAGTGTGTGCTGAATGTCTTAATATATATATATATATATATATATATATATATATATATATATATATATATATCCTCGCTCCTTAACACCAAACAGCCCAGCGCACTCGCAGGCAGGTGCGACTCGATTGCGGGGGTGCACCCGCATCAACACAACAGCTCCATTTCCTTTTCGCCTCGGCTTCCGCCAGAAAGGAACCGCACTCGTAGGGACTTGTTACCATAAGTTTATTTCAGTAACAGAGCAGCAAGTAAACAGACGCGTTTCCGATTAAACCTTTCTCTAGGTTTACCGGAACGCAATGCCACCAAAGTATTTAAACATCATCACTTTCGATGTGAACATCAAAAAAGGACTAACCTCTATATCAGTAGCCTCTTAATCAGAGCCATCTTTAAATAGCAAACTGCTCGACTTTCGAACATTTATATATACGAAAATCACATTCATATGCAAATACTTAATCAAACCCTATATGGGCTAACTATCGTCATGTTCACATGGTACAATCAGGCCCTGGATGGGCATAGTTCCATGATGTACTAAATACTCAGTGATTCAAGCCTCCATTATAACAATACATCAATCGTCCCAAAATATGCTAGCATGGAACACATATTCACAATGCTACCTTCAAGACGGCATTAAATTGAAGATTATAGAAGATACAAAAGGATGATATAAAGAGTGGAGAAGAGTGGAGAATTTAGAAAATCATGTAGAAGTGTGATTTATAGCATAGGCAGATTAAAACATCAATATCAACCATTCATCAGTTCATTTCGGTTGAGTATACATTTAAAACCACATGTATAATTGAAAGAAAGCAGATCCATAGTTATACAAAGCAATTGTTCTTAATCACCTAGATGTATAGCAAGTTCTTCATGACTATTGAGCCCACGTGGTGTTTTAGTACATAAATCAATTATGTAGCGGGACTCTAATCGTCTGAGTCTTACAATCCTATCACCCCCTCTGGGGTTATCCATCACATGGTCTAGACAGAAGTATGATAAGACATCCCTGTCCCGTTGATGTTCCTTATCAAAATGTCTGGCGACAGGATAAGACTCATCGCCCTTAGCTATCGCCCTCATATGCTCAAGGACTCTGACATTGGCAGGATGAACCGTGTTGTACATAGCATAAGCCGCACGGGCACACGAGACAATAAACCACATACTGTGTTCCACACGTCATGAATTTGGTTATATGCTTACGTATGCCTGCACTGGGGATGTCATACAATAGAGTACGTTTACTGGCTCTGCACGCTTTGCATTTTCCACACTGGAAAAAGCCTCGCATTGTTCCAAGTCCTGTAGATAATTTGGGTGTAGGGTAAGTGTGTATCAATTCGCTCTTCAGTGATCTAGCCTTATTGAACGTGATGAGGGGATTGGGGGAAGATCTCCTCCTATCACCTCATACGTCTTCAATATATGCCAACTCTTCTTCATGATCCTTTTAAGACTACCTGCATCACTCGAAAAGGTGGTGATGAGACGAAATTTGCCCTCACTGTTATTCGAGTCACTCGAGACCACCACTTTGTCTTTAAGCAAATCCTTTATTTTTAACACATTGACCTTTTCAAATGCTGCATTCAGGGTTTCTTGGCTATATCCTCTAACCAGAAAGCGATGTATGCTTTCTCTGGCAGCCCTATGAAACTCCCTCTCATCAGAGCAAATCCTCTTGATTCTGAAGAGTTCCCCTGGGACATCAGGAGAAAAAAGGCCTCATACACCACAGTTGGAACCAGTAGACACTACTTGCCCCATGACCCTCTAAAAGGGGGTCTGAAACAGTGTCTGCAGAAAACAACTTTTTCATAGTGGTGAATCTGCACTGTATCAGGATTCAAATGTTCAGACATTTTGTGTACTCCGATTCCTGTGCCCATACTTGCAGAGTTAAAAAGTAAAACTACTAGCCCCAGAATGCAAGGAGCTGTTGGCATGAAACCCAGGACTAGCTGAAGGTTTCCGAATGGCTGAAGACATCACTCATTACACGATAATTTGGACAGTAGGCTATCTTCATACCCAAAAATAGCCTTGCCATGCTAAGTTTCCTTCTGGCATCTTCCTCCAGAGCCACATAGAAACAGCAAAAGAAAAGTAGGGAATCATTCAAAGAACATGCAAACAATCTTCCCTCTGCCCAATTCCATATTGTTTTTTTTACATTAAAACAGTGTGTTTGCCCTGCATATGTGCGCTGCCTAGGTGAGACCTAAAAAGCCCTAAAAGAGGTATGTAACTGTCTTGAAGAGGCTAGATTGACACTTTATGAGGACAACCATGAGCTTGAAAAAGACAAACTCCTTTATTTGGGTGCATATTTTCTATAAAAGGAATGCAACTACACTCAATAAAATACAAGCAGAAGTGGATGTAGTTAAAATGAGATTGTTCCTGGGTCTGGCTATCTACTGCTCTCGCTACATCAAGGACTTTGCCACAGTAAACACACTACTCAGAGAGCTTGCCAAACAAGACAAAAAAATCTGCGTGGACCACAAAATGTGAATAAGCATTCAAGAACATAAAAGAAGCAGTAGTATCTGTGGATCACTTAGCCAACTTGTATGCCTCCCTTTGCACAGAACTAACAGTCAAAGCCAGCCCAGCGGGACCAAAAGCCACCCTGACTCAGCACAAGCCTAGCCAAGATCCTCCAAGGTGAATCATTGCATATGCAAGCACAATCCTAACAGAGGTGAAAAGAGTGCATTTGCAAATAGAGAAGGAAAGTCTTCCCATCCACTGGCCATGTGAACATCACTACATGGAAAGCCATTCTCAATCATAACAGACCATCAAGCACTGGTAACCATCTACAACAGCCCAAAGGCAAAGGTTTCCATTAATACAACGGTGGGTGAATACAATTAATGGTGTATGGCTTCAAAATTGTACACAAATCTCGGAAAGTACATAACCCTGTGTACTATGGGCCTGATTTATTTCTTGATGCTAAGGATACTCTGTCACAACAATGTGGTCGGCCTGCTGAATTTAGATGCAGGTCGACCTTAGTTTAATCCCGGTGGAGACAACTTCATCTACATTGCCTTTAAACCCTCCAACGACCCAGTGGAGTAAAGGCCGTCAGAAGCAGACCTGTATTTTAGCCCACCTAATTTAAATGGACAGAATTAGAGGTCAGTTTTCTCTGCACGTTACTGCCAAGAAAACGCTGGGGGTAAGGGGCAGTAAAAACTGCTTAATGCTCTCCTCACCTTGGAAATAGACTTTCATGGCGAGCAGAGGATTTTCTTTATTAATTTCAAAATGAAAATCCGACTTCAGGGTTTTCTTTTTGAACAGAAAAAGAAAACAGTTTGTGCAAGGCTCCGTCATGTTGACGGAGCTCTGAACCAAACTGCGAAAAGTGTTGACATACCACCAACTTAGAAGTAATTTCTAAATTAGACGGACAACCCCTCCATCAGCACGACAGAGTAATTTACTCAGTCTCCCTGATGGAGAAACGAGGCACCTGCCAATAACTAAATCGGGCCCTATGTCTCATGACACCCTTCTCTGAGTGCCTGCCACACACCCTCGCTAGAAGAGGAGCATATCAATGTTGTGATGTGGCAGAGCCCCTGGCACAGATCACACTGGAGGAGCTGGAGCAGAAATCACACAACAATTTATTTATTTATTTATTTACTTGTTAAGCGCGACTGCCACCCAAAGGGTATCCTGGCGCTGAGACTGCGTCTATCCTGCAGGCATACTACCATTACATTGCTCTGGGGAACAAAAAGGTCTTGAGGTCCTTTTTAAAAGGGATGAAATCTTGTCTACACCTCAGCGCCAGCGGGAGGGTGTTCCAGAGAGTGGCAGCTGTGAAACTAAAAGCACGGCCACCCATCCTCACTCTATTGATCCTGGGGACCGTCACCAGAAACGCAGAGAAGGATCTTAGGGGTCTGGCAGCGCAGTACCAAGAAAAAAGGTTTTGGAGCGGTATCGGCCCCTGTCCGTGCAAGGCCTTAAAGACGAGACAAAGCGCCTTGAAGGAAATTCTCTCTTGGATGGGTAACCAATGGAGGTCTGCTAATGCGCCAGAGGAAGAGGCAGATCGAGGACGGGATAGAGCCAATTTAGCTGCCATATTTTGGATCCTCTGCAGCTTTAGAATCAAAGTTTTTGGGGCTCCCAGAAGTAGTGCATTGCAGTAGTCTAATCGACTAAGAATAGAACTGCGCACTACCTCTGCCCTTGCCTCCTTGGGAAGAAGCGGTAAGATCTTACGTAGGGCACGAAGCAAGCCCATACAGCCCGCTGTAGTTCTGTTCACAGAGGCATCAAGCTGCAGATTGGATTCAAACAGAACTCCCAAATTACGGGCCGACTCAGCAGCCTCTACCGTACCTGGAATAGATGTAGGCCAAAAATCGTCCGGAAGCGGACGAGGGGTACGGTCTAGGGAGCAATGGAGAACCTCCGTTTTGGATCCATTAAATTGAAGCGAGTTGGCTCGCAGCCACTCTGCTGTAGCCGCCATGCAGCAGTGGAAGGTGTCTCTCGATATTGCCCTGGTACCCTTAAATGAAAAAATCAATTGAGTGTCATCGGCATAATTGATGACAGATATGCCGAATGACTTTATCAGGGCGACCAGAGGTCGCAAGTACAGATTAAACAGGATCGGGCTGATCGCCGACCCCTGGGGGACACTCTGATCCACTTGCTGCATGGCAGAGCGAAAAGGTGGTAGTGCCACTGCCTGCTGTCTGTCACTGAGATAAGATGTTATCCATCTCAAGGCCAGGCCAGTTACTCCTGTACTCCGGAGACGGTCCAGTAGTACTGCATGGTCCACCGTGTCGAACGCGGCCGACATGTCAAGCAGCACTAAGAATGCTGACTTGCCCATGTCGACACGCGCTCGTAGATCGTCCAACACGGTGACCAAAGCAGCCTCCGTGCCGTGAGCCGGCCTAAAGCCGAACTGTGATGTATCCAGGCAGGAGTTATTTTCCAGAAAGCTGGTTAGTATTTTCGTGACCCACTTCTCCACAACCTTTATTATAAAAGGCAGAAGCGAAATAGGCCTGTAATTGGCCGGGCTTGAAGGGTCCAAGGAGGCCTTCTTCAGCAATGGTGTAACAATTGCCCTCTTCCAACTGTCTGGAACTACTGCTGTACTCAGTGACTGGCAGCAAATGGCGTGGAGCGGAGGAAACAGCTCAGTTTGAAATGCCTTCCAGATCTTATGGGGCATAGGATCAAGTGGTGATCCCGAAGACACACCATTCGCCAGAAGGCAGAATTCCTCCAGAGAAGGACTAGGAAAGCAGGACAACTGGGTCTCCGCGGGAGGAGGTTCTGCGAGGGGGGGCAAAGAAGATGTAGGCTGGCCTGAGATCTGAAGTCCGCTCAGAATTTTCTTAATCTTCTCCTCAAACGCAGAGGCCACAGCGTCGCACAATTTCTGGGAGACCGGGATAGCCGGAGCAGTACAAGGCGGATTGGCTAGATTGTCGACTGTTTTAAACAATGCCTGCGATTTGTTAGGGGCCTTGGCCAACATGTCTGCCAAAAATTGAGCCTTGGCCTTCTTCAGCTGAATCTTGTATTCCTGCAAGGTCGCTTTATATGCTACCTTATCTGCCTCCCTGTAGTCTCTCCTCCAAAGTCGTTCCGCCTGTTTGCAGCGGAGTTTGTGCTGTCCAAGATCATCAGTGAACCAGGCATTAGTTCTTCTGAGTCTGTCCCTCACTTTCCTTAAAGGGGCCAATTCGTCCAGATATGTCACAATCTGCTGGCAAAAGACCTGATAACTTTTATCCACACTATCCTTCACCGTAAATGGTCTGGGCAGCAAGGTAGGTCTGGTTGGATGTTTCAGAAGACGAGACCATTGCCTACTGATCTTAGTGGCACCTGGATCACCTGTCCTTAGTGAACCAGGCAAGGAGATAGACAGTGGGACTAGTGCATGATCAGTCCAGCATTGATCCACGACCTCTCCCACTACGACTAGATCTTTGTTGGCAAATACAAGGTCTAAAGTATGCCCTTTGACGTGAGTAGGTGCTGAAACCAACTGTGCAAGTTGTATATTGCTACATGCACAACATACACAACAATGCCACCTTGGACGAAGTGGGTCAATTATTATTAATATTATAAAACATTTATAAAGCGCACTGTAACCCTGCGGGCATCCTGGCGCTAAGAGAACAATCCAGCACAGGAGCTGTCGGCTACATAATAAAAAGAGGGCCTATCATCCAGTAAATCTACTTCTACCCTCAAGTGGAGACATATTATACCCTGGGGAAGAGCCAGGTCTTAATTTTCTTATGGAACAGCAGCAGGCCTTGTGTTCTCCTGATTTCTAGAGGGAGATCATTCCAAAGGCGAGCCGCTGCCACACTGAAGGCTCTTCCTCCCTGGGTCACCCTCCTTATGTAGGGCACTCTTGCACAATTTGCAGTGGAAGAGCGAAGATTCCGGGTAGGCTTGTACCACTGAAACTTATCCTGAAGTGGCTTAGGGCCTTGTTCATGGATTGCTCTAAACACAATGCACAATGATTTAAACCGGATCCATTGAGCTAGTGGGAGCCAATGTAGACCCGCCAGTGCTTGTGTTGTTGAGGAACAACGAGGTCGGGAGAGTGCAAACTTCACTGCTGCCGTCTGGGTACTTTGTAATCTGGTAATCAGGTATTGCAGAGATTCCAAAAGCAAAGCATTGCAATAGTCCAGGCGGCTAAGGATTGTACTCCTGACTACCGTTGTTCTCACCTGAGCAGGTAGCAGTGGCAGCACCTTCCGAAGACCTCGAATTAGGAAGAATCAGATTCCCACCAGTTTTTAACATGAGTCTCCAGATTGAGATTCTCATTAAAACTGACCCCCAGATTGCGTACCGAGTTCACTGGAGTCAGTGTGCCATCTGATGTTAGAGGCCAGAAATCTATTGGCAAGCTTCGGGTGACCCTCACCCCACCCTGCACTGTAGAACCTACGTTTTCCCACTGTTAAACCGGAGAGAGTTTGCCTTCAGCCATTTTGTCATTTCATGCATACAGGCATGAAAGCAGTCCAGTGATTCCGCCTGGTCCCATCCAAGGATATCAGAAGCTGCGTGTCATCAGCATAATTAATCACGCTGATATTATGCGCCTTGATGATACCCAACAAGGGTTGCATATAAGCATTGAACAAAACGAGAAGACAACGATGGAGGCACGCCAACAACAACAGTCAGTGCAAGAGAGGTGACAACCAAGATGAGATGCTTGCACTTCAGAACATACAGGAATAGAGCAAGGGATACCCCCATGGCACCACAATACTAATACCTTGGGCACTACATTGGTTATGCATCAACCTCGCATTTGTCAGTTACAGAAAAATGGTAGCCACCAAGAAGACACTAAGAGAAAATATATGGTTCCCAGGATTAAATGCCTGGTAGAAGAAATGGCACAAACAGGCCACCTATGTCAAAGTATAGGAAGTCCCTCAAAACTGGAGCATTTTCAAATGTCTGGAAGCCCAAGCCTCTGACCAAAGAATACAGGCCTGAAAACCATAGTGGTTTAGTCAGTCATCTCTTTCCTTTCCTCCCTCTCCTTTCCTTATCTTTGACTTTTTGAAAAAAAGGACGGAGATGTGGAGGATGCACAATGATTTAAACCGGATCCGTTGAGCTACTGGGAGCCAATGTAGACCCACCAGTGCTTGTGTTGTTGAGGAACAACGAGGTCGGGAGAGTGCTAACTTCACTGCTGCCGTCTGGATACTTTGTAATCTGGTAATCAGGTATTCCGGAGATTCCAAAAGCAAAGCATTGCAATAGTCCAGGTGGCTAAGGATTGTACTCCTGACTACCGTTGTTCTCACCTGAGCAGGTAGCAGTGACAGGGCGCAAGTACCCTGCAGACACTTAAAAGCTCGAAAGCTGGACAGCACATCTGGGCATCTGTTAGTTGGAACAGGAAGCTGGTGAAACACACATACACTTTGAGCGAGGACTACAGACCATGGGCAGGGCCAAAGTTGAGCTCTGCCAGCGCCACCTTGTATGCTGCCATCTGAATAAAGGACGCCCATGCCATACCCCACTGATCTGTGTTAATTCCTTATTACTGTGCCAGGAATGATGATACAACACACACGTTGGGAAGAGCGTCTGCCTGTTTGGCATAAGATCACGCTATGGGCATGTATTTATTTGCATTTGTAATGACTAGTGAAAAGGCATGGAAGGCTAAACATTGTCTTTCTTGGGTAGAATGGAGCATAATGCTGCAGTGCGACACTGCTTCAGAAGAGACTAGAGTTTAGATAAAGGTGCTGTAGAGACGAGGAAAACATGGCTTGTTTTCTGTGGAAGCACACAACTTCTGTTCAGTCAAACACGTACCCTTGGCTCCCAGCATGAGGACGGAGCCAAACCATTCTCTAGAGCACTCCTGAAAACTCTTTTTAAGGTTGATCAATCACATTACATTCTGCGAAAGCACTCCTTTCAAATCAGACTTAAAAAGGAGCAGAGAAGTGAAAAGCAGGGAGATAAATAAAACTGTACAAAAGGAAAAACTGTCACAGAAAAAAGTGAACAATAGTAGAAAATTCAGAAATAGGAAGCAGTAATGGAGGAAAAAAATCAGCAAAGAATAAACAAGTGCAAAGAGGTGAAAGAAAAAGGCAGAACTCAAAAATTGGAATAGACAAGTACTGGAATAGCTTGGAAGCCTAATTCTGTAAAAACTTGAAAACCTTGACATCTTTTTTGTTCGAAATAAATGCTATACATCATTTTTGCCATACTCAATGTCGTTTTAAATGGATTTGAGAACATGGATCTAACAGACATAACAAACCTGAAAAGGCTGATTTGTGTCTGTGGTATTACAATATGTTTGCGCTGAAAGGTGTTGGTAGTATTTTAATCTGTCACCCATAAAATGTCCTGTGCTTGATGTTATCACCATATTTCCCAAATTTTTACATTATTGGAAGTGGTATTATAAAAAATAACATTTTACAAGAAAAATCTAAATAACAATACTAGCTTTCACTGCCAACAAACTGAAATACAAAAAAATCGCTGACGTAAATGCATATATATCTTGCTGCCAACACCGCTGACATGAACCCGTTTCTGGGATGTGGCCAATACTTGTATTCAATCCAACTGTTTATCTAGGTCACAGTGTCGCTTTTTATTGGAAGTATGTAAAAAAGGTAAACAGTATGTCGACTCCGATCCAGACACCCCACCTTTCAAGAGAGAGAGAGAGTCCCTCACAGTAGAACCACCAACGGGGTTGCTGGCTGACAATTGCCAGTATACCCACTTCTCATCATAGGCACTCTCTCTCTTTTAGTGGAAAAGAAAATAGGAGAAGAAAGGAAAGAAAAAGACAAGACAACATAGAACAGTGCTTTTTCTTCACGAAAACCAAATATCGTGGCGGTAACTCGTGTAATAGTAAGCCAAGACAGACAACACTTACTATTGTGTATACACATATACCTAAAGAACCCCAATGAGAAATAATAAATGTGATTCTCACCATTAAAATTAAAGAGCTAGCTGGCCGCTCACACTTTATTCTGGGCTGCAAGCTCTCCAAATTAAAAAATGGTTCAAACTAAACCAATTCTAGTGTTTTATTACTGTCGCCAACATGTTTCGTTGCTGTATTTTGCTCAACTTCTTCAGGGCTAACAGGGGTTCATCTTCTCATTCTTCCACTTTTATATTTACAACACCTGTGATGGTAGAAAATGACATAAAAACATTGCTGAGCCAATGTATCTAAGCCATCCTATGCCAACAGCACAGGCTAATTGAATGGTAAGGCAATATAGTGGCACTTAGATCGTTTAAGGCATAATTACCTAGGGGTTGTGACGTTACAGCGTACCTGCACCCCTCTTCCTTGGGACACATGTGTCAATCGATCACGTGTCCCTATGAAAACCAACTGCAGTCTGGTCTTCTGTGGATGTACACGGAGACAGTGTATGACTATTACATATACAATGCATCTTTCACAACTATGCGTAAAACTGCCCCGGGTGTTATACTGACACATCACAATATCGTGTCTATTCTCATTCTCATCAATAGATTAATGCCATAACGTGAATTCCAGATGTCAAAATGCCAATGGCGCAATCTTCAAACCTCGTATTCTACCAGTAGACAGGGGCTAGCGTTCCTTCAGAACCACCCCACAGGCCCACTTTACCACACATCCAGTCCTCCACGACTCTTACCAACAGTCTAGAGCCGCTTACCACTACAGAGTCCCACCGGCGTTGTATAGTAAACTCCGACTAGGAGCACCCGGGGGCTCGTGAACTTAATTCTCCGTGTCGTACCGCCCACCGCAACCGAACGCCAGGTCACATGGTTTTCGTCGTGTGGGGCTGCAAGCAAGTACGGTGGCCATCTTAAAGCGGAGCCACACAATACGACTTCCATCTTTTAGGCATATATACTCAGTGTATTGAACAAAAAGAAACACGGAACGCAGTCATGGCCATGCACCACTACTTATTACTGAGTCTAGGCTAAGGCTTCTTCCTCCTTTGCTCCTATTGTATTGACGTGATTAGTACGGCGGCGCAGCCATGAGAGTTAGACTGCTCTTTGAGCAAGCTTTTACCCAATAAGGTTTTTTTAAAAGCACGAGCCAGCTGCAATTGTTTTGGCCTTAGTGACGTTGAGCATAATCAATAAATACATTAACTGAATCCCCTTTGCCGTCTTTGTAGTAATGAACTGTTTGGCTTTTTCAGACGAGCAGATAGCGCTGATACTTTCTGGTCCTTCACTCTTGCCTGATGCCCCATTAGTGTCTAGTTCCACAGCCAGGGAGGAATGGGATAAATTGTCAAACCTTAGGAAACGTCAAATTCGAGTTGCTCTACATGGGGCGCTTATGACGGAATATTTGAGAGCAGGAGCTGCCCCCCGATTCTAATAGTGAGGTTAGAGCCCAAAATCTTCTTGGATGATGAGCAATTCCGTGTAGATTGGAGCTTCATAGCCGAAAATTAGACCAGGGATTGGCTTATTTTGATTATAAATACCGCCAAGAGATTGAGTGAAGATTTACTCAAAGAAATCCTCGAGTTGGAGGAAACTTTGAAAAACGATACAGCATTGACAGATGCAAAAGACCATTTAGAAAGGATCCAGGGTGAACTAGCATACTATAAAACTTATATGGTCAATCAGAAGATCAGAGGCCTTAAGAAGAATTTGCTTTTGGATTGGATAAAACCGTAGAATTGGTTTAGTTTGAACCATTTTTTTTTTTTTTTTTTTTTGGTAATCCTCATATATCACGAATGGAACTCTTGATGGGAAGCTGGCACCTCCATGCACCATTGGTCGTTCTATACCGGCCCTCGTTGTTTACGGCCAAAAGCAAAGTGGTAAGCCTGCACCCTCAAGTAGCCACTACCTTCCCCTCCATACTCCTTTTTTTTTCGCCGATCTTTGGGCACCCATGCTACTTAGGAGTCCAGGGAACCAGCAGGGCTCCAGACAAATCATTGGAATACCAATCACCGAAGTTGCCATGCCACCAAGGCCTCCCAAACATTGGTCTCACTCATGGGATCACATGCCATATCTGATTTACTTATTATCATGATCTGCCGTAGGCAATTAGCAAAATTAGGGGGAGTTGGATCCTTCCACGCCCTACAGATCTCTCGCCTTGCCAGCAAGATGATGTAAAAAACTAATTTCGTGGGGAGATCGTTTACCTGATAGGTCGTGATAAGCCCTGATGTTATAGTAAATGTTGAAACTGATATGGGCATTGAAAGGACATCTTCCAAGAATTCCCTTATCTTACTCCAATATTCCTCTAATTCGGGACAATCAGCGAACATATGTACATCATCTGCTTTCAGATAACCACACCTCGAATAGTGGTAATCTATGTTGGAGCATTTAGCCAGTTTCTTAGGTGTTATATAGACCCTGTACATTGTAAACAGATGGTTTCTTTTCAGAGCTGCTGGCTTAATTACAGCGTTTAACACTCTGAAAGAGTCGTGCCAAAGCACCATAAAGGACCCACTAGCCGGGTTTATAGCGTTGCTCCATACTTTGCTAATTTCAGCCTCTGTCACCTCCTCACCCTCTAACAGTGCTGAATACCAAAAAGATATTTGACTCTTCCACTTGCCCCCTCTCGTTACCGCATCAAATTTGGGATTAGGGGGATTATTATCCACAGGTCTTACGGGTCTCATTGCCCACCAACCTGATAGTTGATAATATTTAAACCTGGTCAAGGTCCCCCTTGTTAGGTTGGAGAGCATGTCCCAGCTTAAGAGCTGTCCATCTTCCTGCAGATCCCCCCAGCATTCCAACCCAGCCTGCACCCTCAACTACCTTCCCCTCCATACTCCTTTTTTTTCGCCGATCTTTGGGCACCCATGCTACTTAGGAGTCCAGGGAACCAGCAGGGCTCCAGACAAATCATTGGAATACCAATCACCGAAGTTGCCATGCCACCAAGGCCTCCCAAACATTGGTCTCATTCATGGGATCACATGCCATATCTGATTTACCTATTATCATGATCTGCCGTAGGCAATTGGCAAAATTAGGGGGAGTTGGATCCTTCCACGCCCTACAGATCTCTCGCCTTGCCAGCAAGATGATGTAAAAAACAAATTTCGTGGGGAGATCGTTTACCTGATAGGTCGTGATAAGCCCTGATGTTATAGTAAATGTTGAAACTGATATGGGCATTGAAAGGACATCTTCCAAGAATTCCCTTATCTTACTCCAATATTCCTCTAATTCAGGACAATCAGCGAACATATGTACATC
Source organism: Lissotriton vulgaris (assembly GCF_964263255.1). NCBI lineage: Eukaryota > Metazoa > Chordata > Amphibia > Caudata > Salamandridae > Lissotriton > Lissotriton vulgaris. The sequence goes on from NC_141687.1 coordinate 2,072,590,566, forward strand.
ATCTGCTTTCAGATAACCACACCTCGAATAGTGGTAATCTATGTTGGAGTTTTTAGCCAGTTTCTTAGGTGTTATATAGACCCCGTACATTGTAAACAGATGGTTTCTTTTCAGAGCTGCTGGCTTAATTACAGCGTTTAATACGCTGAAAGAGTCGTGCCAAAGCACCATAAAGGACCCACTAGCCGGGTTTATAGCGTTGCTCCATACTTTGCTAATTTCAGCCTCTGTCACCTCCTCACCCTCTAACAGTGCTGAATACCAAAAAGATATTTGACTCTTCCACTTGCCCCCTCTCGTTACCGCATCAAATTTGGGATTAGGGGGATTATTATCCGCGGGTCGTACGGGTCTCATTGCCCACCAACCTGATAGTTGATAATATTTAAACCTGGTCAAGGTCCCCCTTGTTAGGTTGGAGAGCATGTCCCAGCTTAAGAGCTGTCCATCTTCCTGCAGATCCCCCCAGCATTCCAACCCAGCCTGTTTTAGTGGTAGCGATAAAAGGTCATTTAGGCATGCTGGAAGTCCGGGAGAATCCCATATCGGGGCGTGTGACGCATAATAAGTAGGGCTCCCGGTTTTATGGTATTTATTTTTTTGCCATTTCCGTCTGTATTTATCCATATTTATTTTTTGGGCATTTTTTCTGTATTTATCCACATTTATTTTTGTCACAAGCAAAAGACGACGCTACAGCTAGTATTTTTCCACATTTATTTAAATTGTGAATGCACACATGCGCTCGGTTGTTATTGGTCAACGCTATGCTATACATTCATCTGAAAACATTGCCATTCGCAGCATGTCCCAAAAATGCTTAAAAGTGCTATCACAAGCCATTGTCTCAGAGCCTTGCAGTTTTTGCCATCAGCAGGGTGCTACATCCTCTTCCCCCACTGCACACCTTACTGCCACACTGAGAGGCTAGTAGTAATGGCATGTAAAGACGTGACTGAATGCCAATTTAGGCCTACATTTCAAACGTTTAATTTTTGAGTGAAAATCAGACGAGGATTTTAATTACTCAATATGATTGTTAATTATGTTAATTTACCCCACTTTCGCTTTCACTGAACCTAATCTGTTAAGCCATTTAAATGGTACTTGCTTATCTTTGTGGCACTATAAAAGTTTTCAAATGTCTGCAAACTGACAGGACCTAAGTGTAGTGGCACTACAAAGCAGGGGCGCAATGCAAACCCCTGCATTCACTGTGGTGCAAGAAGGCGCCCACCCTTCCTGGGGCCCCCAGTCCACCAGAAGGATACGATTATTTGTGACGTAGAAGTGTCTCAGGGCCCCTCAACATATTCTGTGGGGAAGGGGCATTATTTTGTATCATGTCAGGGCTACCAATTGATACACATTGAATCATGCAAAAATTATGTTATTATTTACATATTCACAAAAAATAAAGCGACAAAAATTATGACAGACTTCTGCATATGAGGGTTTGATTCCCCTCCCCCACCCACTCCTACTTATGAGTGCGCAGGAACCATGGCTGCCCCCAAATCATTGTGAATGGGAAACGTTCTTTCCAGCAGGCATATTAACCCTCTGTGCTAAAATGAGTCAGAACCTGCTCTAGACAAAGCTTTGGTCTCTCTCCGGGAAAAACATTAATCACAGGAATGGTCTTTTTTATTGATGCCTGAAATTGCAGACTATTTTGGATCCACAGCCAGGGGGGCTCAAGGGCGGTGATACGGGGGCCCCTACATTGGGTGCTGACTTCAGGGTGCGTCCTGTTTGCAAGTTCATTTTAGTTTTAAAAGCACCCGCTGGCCAGTGCTTTGTCTCCAGGACTTTCCGAGGTTGGCCTGGAGAGTTTTCTTCCCTGGTTGCTATACTTGGAGCAATCGGCAGAGTGAAGAGGCAGGGGCTGAGGGGTGAACAATAAAGCCTCATTAACATGGAAATGGTCTTTCAAAGACCTGTGAAGTACTCGGGTGCGGCTGTGTGCGCGCAGGGAATCTGTCTCAGCCGGGCTAACACCTCTTAACCCTCTAAGGAGGGGGAGACATCAGATGGTTGGGGGTTTGATTCTATTGAAGTGAATGACTAAATATACTTGTATTTTCCCGTTTTTATATATAAATACAGACCAAGGAAAACTTGTTTCCCGTCTGTATTTATATGTAAAAATCCGTTTCAGTTTATTTCCCTCAAATACCCAATTTTTCAAAGCTGTCCCCAAAATCTTCAGCCTTACTTTTTTGAAGAATTTTGGGTCCCCGAACTTATAAAGGAAGAAACTCGATCCCTGAGGGACATCTTTTAACAAGGCAGAAAATAGCAAACCCATCCATGATTGGTCCAATTGACCAGCCATGGTTCTAAAATGCTTGAAGTGGAAGGCTTGGCAATACAAAAGTAAATCAGGAAAAGCAAGCCCTCCTGTCTTTAGACCTCTCCTTAATTTTTTCCAAGCTATTCGAGGGCCTTAGGCATTCCAAATGAATGATCCTAATTTTCCTTGTAGTTTTTTAATTAAAGCTAACGGAAAAGATAAAGGGATAGCATTAAATAAAAAAGTGATTTTTGGAAGGATTATCATTTTCAAGAGGTTCACTCTTCCATAAATATTTAAAGGGAGAGAGGACCAACGTTGTAGTGAAGCAATTATGTCTTTAGTGACTCTATCTAAATTAATTTTGGTATATCTTCTATCTTATTCACTAGATGGACTCCCAAATACCTCATGTTATTTTTTTTCCCTACCGAGTCTATCTGCTGGTTCCATTCCATTATTTCAGTTTTTTCTACATTGATAGAATACCCAGAGATTTTACCAAACCCTTTGGCGAGATCTAATAATCTGGGTATTGCTTCTTCTGGATTTGACGTATACATCAGCAGGTCATCTGCATACAATGCAAACTTCAATTCCATGTCGGCGATCTTAAAGGGTTTGATTAATGGTTCTGCTCTTAACATACAAACAAAAGGCTCGATATATAAATCAAACAAAAGGGGGGGATAAGGGACAGCCCTGACGCGCGCCTCGGGTAATGCATATCTGCTCCGTCAGGGAGCCATTTACTAAGACTTTTGCTGTTGGGGCCGAATATAGTAGCTTTATGGCTGTTATAAAACTTTTAGAGAAGCCAAATTTTTCCATCGTCATCCAAAGGTAGTCCCAGTCTACCTGGTCAAAGGCCTTGGCGGCGGCGACTGCCACAATGGTCAGGGGCAACTTCTTCTCTTGAGCGACATCTATTGCGGCAACTACTTGAAAGGTCAACTCGTTGAGTTGCCTATCCGGAATAAATCCCCTTTGGTCGCAATGTACCAACGCTTTTACTACCTTTGCTAGTCTAGTTGCCAACACCCCTGTGAATACCTTATAATCTACGTTTAATAAGGAGATGGACCTATAAGACTCTATCCTACTCGGATCCTTATTTGGCTTCAATAATAGTGTAACTATAGCCTCAGCCCATGATCTTGGAGCCTGCCCCCCTTGAAGTAATATTTCGTTAAACAATAAAGTCAAAACACCTATTACCTGCTCTTGTACGATCTTGTACAATTCCACTGGAAGCCCATCTGGACTTGCGGCCTTGCCCTTGACCATCTTCAACAACTGAGTCCTCACTTCTCCTTCTCTTATTTCTGAACTGAGAAAAGACCTGTCTGAATCTGCCAACTCAGAGAGCTGTGCATTAACCAGCCATGTTTCTGTCTGCTGCCTACTCAGAGAAGGGTTGGTTCCGTATAGAGAGTGCATGTACCTCATTGCCTCTTCCCTAATGAGGTCGTCATCCTTAGTTTTTTCCCTCGTGCTTGTTAGTACTAAACTGTCTATTTGATTCCTTGTTCTGTCTGCTCGTGCTTTCCACGCTAAAAGTCGCCCACACTTCTCGCCATAGGCGAAATGTTGCAAATTGCTTGTGTCCCACTTTTCCTTCAAAGCTTTATCTATCACCGCTTGATATTCTGCCAGCAGACAATCCAATTCCCTCTGAAGGGATAGTCTATTATCGGACTCATCCGCTGATGCCCTTTGTAACTCTGATTCTTTGAATTTGATTCTCAAAATCCTTGCTTCCCTTCTTTCTCTCCCCAATCTGTTCCTCCTTATCATCAGGGTTGTTAAAAGGCCTCGGGAGAAGGCTTTATATGTATCCCAGACAGTTTGTTTACTTTCTGTCCCAATGTTGACCCTAAAGTACTCCTCCGACTGGGTCACTAAGTCCTGTCTGACCCCCTCTTCCAATAGCAGCGTCCGATCCAATGTCCATCTCCTTTGCTGCATTTTTTGCTTCAAACTGATCACCATCTCCACTATTGAGTGGTCTGACAGAATTGCTGGAATATATGATATAGAGTCAACTGCTGATGTAAGAGTTTTATCCAATAAAAATGATGTTTATACCTTCTGCTGTAGAAGGAATAATCCCTTTTCCCCGGATTTCTGAACCTCCAAATATCTATCAAGTTAAAGTCCCATATTATGTTCTTCAGCTCCAGTCTAGTTTTTTTGGGGGGTGTAAATTTCACTCTTGAGGTTCGATCCAGTTCTCTATCAAAGAGTAAATTGAAATTGCCCCCCAGAATTATGGGACCCTCCGTCTCTATTAGACTGATTTTGAGTTTTAACAGAGTCCCAGGTGCATCCAGATTCGGACCATAATAGACTGCACACATAAAAGGGGTACTCCCAGCAATCAAAGATGTCACCAACCACCTACCGGAATTATCTGTCTCATGTTTAATAAGCCTGATCCCTGTGCCTGCTCTGATAATGATTGCCACCCCTCGGGTACTGCCACCTTGTTCCGAGCAAACAACATCCTGGATCCACCTACCTCTACCAATAATAGATTACACTCTTCCCTCTCCAAATGCGTCTCCTCGTGTAGACAGATATGAGTCCCTGAATTAAACAGAAAATCAATAATCCTTCTCGCTTTCTTCCTATCCCTTAACCCGTTAACATTCCAGCTTATTAGTTTTATTCTACATATCATGTTGACCATGCTACTCTATGCCCACTTTGGGGATTCTAGACCAGCTCCCCGCGTGAGTACAATTTAATTTCATACATATGAGAGGATTAATTTTTTTCATGTTTTCCCCTACTCCCCACCCTCCTACCCCCCTCCCCTGAGGAACCCCCCCCTTAATTCTTCTGGCAAACATGTCGCCAATTGAGAGCTCTTCAGACCCCTGGATGGTGATCCCCTAAGGTAAATTAGACTTCGAGAGTACGCCAACTTTTTGAAATTCAGATATATATATAAAAAAGAAAATGTGCAAAAATGCCTAGGTGCCCCCTTTTATTCCCCCTTTTTTCCCCCTTTTCTCCTTCTCTTATTTCTTTTAATTTTTTTCCTTCCTCCCCCCCCCCCCAGAAAATAAATTTGAAAAAATTCTGCTTAAAGCTACTTATGCCTCCCAGTCCCCACTTATTCACCCTAATACATGTGTTGCTTTATTTCTGACAGTACCCTTGGTTGTAATCTTCACTTTTATAGCTGCCTTAAAGACCTATGCTATAGCTTCTGTTACCCAAGGGCACCCGCCTCCAGATTTGTTGAAACTTTTTCGGATTTATATTTCTCTTTCTTAAAGTGCACTTTCTCGCATTAGGGTGAGAAAGGAATCGACTTCTTGTGTTGAAGTGAAATTATGCGTCTTATTCTTCCAGACCACTCTCAAAAAAGCTGGGAACTTCATCTGCACCTGCGCCCTCAAACTCCTCTTGAACCATTTTTTAATTTGGAGAGCTTGCAGCGCAGAATAAAGTGTGAGCGGCCAGCTAGCTCTTTAATTTTAATGGTGAGAATCACATTTATTATTTCTCACTGGGGTTCTTTAGGTATATGTGTATACACAATAGTAAGTGTTGTCTGTCCTCGCTTACTATTACACGAGTGACCACCACGATTTTTGGTTTTCGTGAAGAAAAAGCACTGTTCTATGTTGTCTTGTCTTTTTATTTCCTTTCTTCTCCTATTTTCTTTTCCACTAAAAGAGAGAGAGTTCCAATGATGAGAAGTGGGTATACTGGCAATTGTCAGCCAGCAACCGCATTGGCGGTTCTACCGTGAGGGACTCTCTCTCTTCTCCCACATATTTTCATTGAATGAAAGGTGGGGTGTCTGGATGGTAGTCGACATACTTTTTACCTTTTTTATATACTTCCAATAGACTGTGACCTAGATAAACAGTTGAATTGAATACATGTAGGGTATTGTGAAAGCTTGAGCAAACCCATTTATATAGTTTTTGGTCACAGAAAATAAAGATTCAGTGTCTTGAAGGTGAGGCCACATTTTGTATACTTTGGTTTGAGTGGGGGGCGGCCTCTTTCCCCTTTTCTTCCCCCTTTGCTCCTATTATATTGACATGTGGCCAATACTGTCAAGAAATCAAATACAAAATGGCAGAACCAGCATGAATACTAAAAGTCTCACTCCTACAAGTGTGAGAATTCAAACTATCACAGGCCACCCAATGCTATAATAGTGGTGTGAGCCACTGGCGTTATTAGTTGTTTATGTATATTAACTTGTTAATAAACACTGTAATTGTGCTTATCTCACAATATGACAGACAGCGCCACCATGTGGTGGCAGTGGCGTAATGAAAGTTGAGGGTGCCCCCCTGCAAGGTACATGGAGGGGCCCGCTCCGGATTTAATCCCGAGCTCTAAGGCCTGGGTACTGTGCTGTGCTGTGCAAGGCCTGTGACGAGGGCCCCCCGCACCGCGGGGGCTGTGGGGGCCTGTGTTACGCCCCTGTGTGGTGGACTGTCACTAGAGCCAGAGCTGACAATTCAGTGTTGATGCTGAGCAATGGAAACCACCAGCTCAAATTTAGCACTGCTCTGGATTTACTGCCGTGCCTACTCGGCATTAACAAGCTGCGCCGACGTCGAGCCTTGGTGGCATCAGGAGCCCATCGGCGTCTCTAAAACTGATCAGTCTGGTTCAATATGAAGGGGAGCCAGAAGTAAGTGCTAAGGGGAACCTCCTGGCACACTGAAGGAAGGTGAGCCCGGGGAGGGCCAGGAGGATAGAGGAGCGGTGGGGTCCCTCAAGAAGCGATTGCAAGCAGGTGTACCCCCGCCGGTGTTAAATAACCTCCGGGGTGGGGCCACCGCTTCAGAACACACACATTGTTCAGTTCCTCAGTTCGAAGGTCGACCGGTGTCAAATCTACGCGACCCCACCTAGGAGCTGTGCAAGTTTTAGCAAAGCACAACAACACTCAAGGTCATTGCCTCCTCAGTTTATCTAGCAGACTTCAAGAAGTAACTCTACCTCAAAGGAATGAGTGTTGAGATCAGACCCCCGATAAGAGGCTTCTCCAGTAAGAGGAGTCCAGGAAGGGGCGACATTGACGTGGTTAGTAAGGGATCGTCCACCTCCATGTACTCGGTACGTGTAGGATTGGGAACTGCAAGGTAACAACTAGTCGAGCGGTCAGCTCTGCCAGTGGGGTGAGTACTAAGACCCAACCCATGTACAGTACAGAGCCACTCTCAGATGTCCCAGCTGATTCATCATCTGAACTGTGTTAAGAGGATCCTCATGAGGACTGAGACATCTGTAACTCAGGCTCAAGATGACGCAGTGATTAGTCCTCCTACTCGGTGAGAGGTCATAGGTTACTGAAGTGAGGTCATCTGCCAAAGGAGGTCACAAGATGGGTTTAACAGCAACTTGTGGAACAAAAAAGAGTAAACTGACGAAAGAGACCAGAGTCAGAAATGTAAAGAAGCTGACACCATGGAAGGTGTACCTGTTGATAACAAGCATTGGCATGGCAAGTAGGTCTGGACTTTGGGGCCTTATAAGTATTTAGTTATGCAGCACAATGTCCTTGGTGCAACAACACCAACTGTTGCATGGCTAAGCACTTATAAGGTCCCAGAGGCGAGACCTATTGGCTATGCCAATGCTTGTTTCCATAGGGGTTCATCATGTGCCTTTTTGCCAGCCAGCATGTGTTTTGCCCAATCATGGAATGCAGGCCCAGGACTTTCTCAAGGCTTAAGTCTAGCATGGCTTTAAAATCTCAATACAAGACACAATCATGTGCAGGAACCACATAGATCTGACCTTGTTGCAACATCAACATTTGTTGTTAATATTTAAATAATGTATCTTATGTAATCTTAACAGCCCTGGGTGCTGGTTGATGTCTAGGCGTGTTTCTTCCATATATAATACCACTTACAGCAACATCATCGATGACGGTTTTGTTAAAGCAAAAGCAAAGTTTAAATCATTCCATTCATTGAAACAGAGAAGTTTGAAGCCAAGAAAAAGAAAAGCAAACTGCCCTGGTTCAATATGTATGCAGCTTTTGTAAAAAAACAAAAAACTCATTGTTGAAGTGAGCAAAGCAAATGAGGAACAAACAGTGGAACAGCGTGTGTGCGAGGGAAGCGATCAAACTCAGTCTAACTTTCATTGATGACGCCATGCGTGTCTTTGTTTTTCTCTCTGCAATCAGCACAGCAAAAATGCATTGGTAATGTGCAGCTCTCGAAATCACACATACACTTTCTACCACTTGAAGCTTATCTCCCACACATCCCTTCGCACCTGTGTGCTCCTTTCACGTTGCCTTGCCTCTCCCTTGGCCTGTGCAACATCTGATCTCACCCACCAAAATTCTCAATGTCCACGAAACATACTAGAGTTCGGCGGATGTTAGAACTCTACATCAAAGAGGATAAGCTGACAGACCGGAACAGGGCCATATAAAGAGAGCGATAAAGAGACGCACTCTGTGGTGGGGGAGGGGTGCTCTGTGAGGAGCGGTGCGATAAAAAAAAAACCAGCAGCACGATCCCATCTAGGTGGGGGATGCCATGGTGGCAACACTTTGAAAAGACGATACACTGTACCAGCAGCAGTTTCATGTTCCAGCTGACTGTCTCCGACTGCACGGTGTGGAAATGATAACCGCCATAACTTCAATGACTGGGAAATAAACGATTTCATTAAACACGGAGATTAGAGCATGATTCTGCCCCAGCGTGTGTGCGCAAGTGTGATGATGTAAGCATGCATGAACTCAAGTGTTTCCAAAATTAAATAAAGAAGCGCAAATACTTTTTTTAAAAGAATTAATTAAAACTATACATATAGGGCTGCGGGAAAGTGCAACGGAAGAACGATTGAGGGAGGGATGCAACGGGGTGTCTGGAGAGATGGAAAGCAGCACACGAGGGGATAGGAAGAAGCATGCACTTAATGACCCGTGACAGGAGGAGACAGATGGCGGCTGACATGGCAGAAGCCACAAGACGTGCAGGCGAGTGGTACTAATGACCCATGAAAGACGATGGCTGCGCACTTGCACGCTCAAGTGAACGCAAGTGCTAGGCCAGCCAGCAGCACTTTGGAAACTCACCTACTAAAGTCTCTCTGAGCTACGCATGCGCGCTGACTCTGCGAGACCTAAAAAGGCCAGCAGCAGCAAGCAGTGGGAGGCAAGGAGGCGGGGCAAGAGGGAGGAGCAGAAGCAAGGGCAACCAGACACTATTGGAGACTAGGGAGGGCTGAGAGCTGCCAAACAGATTGGTGAAAGAGGGAGGGTGAGAGCAAAAAGCAGCAAGAGTGAGCCTCGCAGCAAGGAGCTGATGTAGGGGGTGCCAGGCGGCCATTATTTGTATAATAAACCCTCGTTCTTTGCATTTCAAGCAGTTGCATGGAAGTGAGAGGATGAAGTCACACGTCAGTGGTCACAAGAGGCTGTTCTAAAAGAGTTTATGGTTGAAGAGGGTGGGCCCAAAGCCCCCAGTAAACATCCTGGTAACAACAGGTCTATTTGCCTGCATTTCCGTCATTGCCCATACCAAAGAAGGAATGTTATTTATCTAAAAAGAGAATCAAACAAGATCACCAGTGCCATTACCCTTTTTAGATATACTGGGTAAAACCCAGGCATGCCGGAGTGCTTAGTGCGGAATGAAAAAAGATATTGTATATTCTTTAGAGCTTTGTCATCCTACAGATAAGACTGAGAGGTATTCCAGGATGGAAGGTGGAATGAAAATGGGCATTTAAATATTACGTTCCTGGGGTTAGCACAGAGGTTTTTGGGTACATGGGAATAGTAACTTTCACCCATACACTATCCAACACTTACCCTACTGTTGCACTCACTGGAGTGGGAATAGTCATTTTTACCCCTACAGTATCCAACACTTACCCCACTGTTACCCTAAAAGTATTATGCGTTGTAATGGTATGCGTTGTTATAGTATGTATTGTCATGGAATGTGTTGTAAAGGTAGTTTCTTAAAATGCGTTGCAATGGCATGCGTTGTAAAACCATGCGTTGTAGACGTAGCTTCGATGTAAAACCCGCTTTGGAGAGGCATGTATTGTATTTATTTGCATTGTAATGTCATATATTCGACAGTGTAGGGACTGGAGCTTATGGCGCAAACAGGCCATTGTTCATGGAAGACATGGGTACGGCAAGGGTTATATAGATTACTCATTAGTTCATATTTTACGTGATTGACCTTGATGAGGACACCATTTGGATAAACATGTATCTCCCCTGCCCTTGAAACGTAATACCACAATGTATACTTCCCTTCTTTAAGTGGTTGATAAATGAAATATAGAACAAACTCTGAAAGATTTACAAATAAAGATTTGGTTCAATTGGCAAATATTTAAAGCCCAGATGTCTCAGGCTATATATGGATGATACCAAAATTGGACATTTTGTATAGGGGCTCCCGAATTAGGGTGAGTGTGAGCAAGGGAGCATCCTACACTACAATGAGTATCTCATTTTCTGCAGCTGCCATAAACAAAGGGTGGTGGGGCGAGTGGCGATGCGCGAAGTCCCCGCGCGGAAGTCAATGCGGGGGTGGGTGGCGGGGTTGATGACAATATAAAAAAATTAAAAACTTACCCTTTGCTGCTGCGGCCGGCTGTCTCCAGCTTTGCGTCATATTCACAGCCTCTACACTTCCTTGGTCCTAGCAGCCCCAGCAGGGATTGGTCTGAACAGACAGGAAAGACACCCTGCTCAGACCAGGGAGTCTGTGGGATTTCTCCAGCAAGGCTGCTCAAGAAAACCTGAGTGCCTGTGTGTTTTGGTCAGCTTGAGATGGCCGACCAAAACACATCTGCTCACGTAGGAAGTGGAGTGCATGTAGCACTTCTCCTCCCCCCTCCTTTGCCTAAGCCCCGCCTCTCTCAACTCAGCTGGCTAAGAACCGGCAAATGTAAAAAATGCAAGAGCATTGTTTTATTTTACATTTGCTGGCTCTGAGCATGACAGTGGAGTGACGCGCCTCCGCCATTGCGCAGGAGACGCCACTGATTTTCTGGTGCTGGCAGCTGCAATCGTAGAGCCCGATTCACAAAGGTAAACTTAGACCTGAAGTCTAAGTGTAAACATGAAGTCTAATAACCTAATTCACAAAAGTAAACTTAGACCTGAAGTCTAATTTTACCTTTGTAAATTGGGCCTTAGAAAAGCCATTTTAGCTTATCTGTGTCTGGCTGCGGTGTAGAGGCAAACCACGACAGCCTGGAATGTGGCCTGAGTGATTGACAGTGGCTTAGATTTTTGCAAACATTCCATTTACATTCTTTATCTTTAACATAGCAGGCTACATAGGCCTGGGTGAAATTGCCATTGCACCAGAGTAATCTTGCACAATTTTTGTTAATTTCATGTTACACTTATTACAAGAATTTCCTGAAATGATGTCATTATGCCACATGGCATATGTTCACAGCCCAATTTTAGCATGAGAGCATGAGAACAATGCAAAGGTGTGCATACTAAATATCGAAGTCAGATTATCTAGGGCACTAAATATCGATGACACAATATTGAAAACAATATTGACCGGTAAGTCTTGATTTTCAATACCTAACTCCTACATATATGTACCTATGCGGTACATATATCTTAATAGTATGTAGATGTTTTGTCCTCAATATTCTGCCTTTAATATTCTTGTACATCGATATTCATCATGTCGATATTCAGTAGAACATTCCAATGCGAATAACCTGAACACGAGCGACTTTTATTTGTGGCACTTGTGTTTTTAGGACTATTTTTTCATTTTTTTTAGAACTAAATGTGTTCTGGTGTCCAAAATTGCCACAAGGATGCATTACGTGCTAAAATATATTGCTAAATGCAGATTATACATTTCATGTAATGTCATTTTGGATAATTTCACGTTTTTTTGCAGACTTCAACATAATTACGCAAATGCAAATCACTTGAATTTCACGCACCCTAGATAGTAGTTATCCATGTATTATAAGCAGGAGTAAGGAATCATACTCACTGTAGAAAGAAGAATACCGTGGGCGCACGGACAAGCTTCTCATATACCATGCTAGGACAGTCAGGTTTTACGCCAACCCGCGCACTGAGATTATAAAAGGGAATTTTAATAATTGTGGTGTGAGAAAGAGTAGTACTTACTCTGTACCGTCATGTGAAGCTATTACAGTATGCACAGAATATGCTGCATGTTTTCACATAGAGAAGGAACTGCCTGCCAGCTCATAAATTTACATGGAATAGACATGTTACAGCCCCAGCCACACAGAATGGGTGGACAAGACTCTGGCAGCTGCCTGCAGCGGAAGCATGTAGGGGTAACATCCAGAATTTTTGGAGAACTTTGCTAGATATACTACCTATCCAATATTTTGATGACAGCAAGCCCCACTGAAATACAACACTGACATGCATTGCCTGCAACATTTCCTCTTTGAGACCATATTTTGACACTCATTTGGGGGTGGGGGCTCGTCATGTAACGAGGGAGATTGTGCATTCGGGGAGACTGTCAGTTCAGGCGTCCTCAACCCATCCCGGTCGTCTGCTATTAAGTGTGTGTAAAGGCCTTCACTCTCTTCCCAGCCTAAGGCCTTACTTCCCGCCTGGGTCCAACATAAAATCAAAGTGCGATTCAAAAGAGGGAGCACGGGGTGGCTTCCATTCACAGGCATTTGCTGTCTGAGCCAAAAGTAGGCCGAGGTCCAGCAAACAAGTCAGTGCCCCGTGTTTCTTCAGACACTTGACAATCCCCCACGTACAAGCTTCTCAAGTGGGTTGTAATGCTCATCTGGTATCAGCAGACAGTGCACCTAAGATTTGGGCCCAGTAAGACGAGAGAGATGGGCAGCTCCAGAGCATGTGCTGGAAGCCAGCATCAGTGGAAAATAATAATAATAATAATAGCACTTATAAAGCGCAGGGTTACACCAACTGATGTGTCCCCGCACTAAGGCAAAACTCTACAGGGAAAGAGGACAGAGTAAAGGACCTATACCTGGAAAAGACATGATTTCAGTTTTTTTCCGGAAGAGAACCTCCGAAGATTCCATGCGGAGAGAGATAATAAGAGCATTCCAATTTTTGGCTGCCAAATAGCTGAATGAATGTGCCCCCAATCTAGCTTTTTGTACTTTATCCTCCTCCATGTGTCGGACGGCCCCTGGCCGTCCGACGTCACGGTGGGCTTGTGCGAAGAATGGCCAGGGGCCGTCTGTTCTGCACAAGCGTGGAATTCTCCTGCACAGCGGGGGAATTCCAGCCGCGTCAAAGCGGTTAGGGACTTGGACCAGATGGGTCACGTTTGATCTGAGACAGCTTGTAGGATTATACTGAGTGAGTAAGCTATGCAGTTACCTCAGACCTTTGTCCTGTAAGCTACTGCGACTAATGCATAAAGCTTTAAAAAGGACTCTTTCGAAACCGGCAGCCAGTGCAGGTCGTTGAGAGCCTTCACTGTAGAAGCTCTCCTGGGCAGATTCAGAACTAGACGGCTGCTGTGTTCTCGATACATTGTAGCCTATGAAGGCATTTTTTAGCTCCTCTTAAATCAAGAGCGTTTCCATAGTCCAGTTGAGGCATGGACCAGGGTTTTCCTAGCTGGGGTAGGAAGAACGTCTAGAGTTTTTTGTAACATTCTCATAGTTCCTAAGCACTTCCCTGTCACCTATGGGTCTGCACCTCAAAAGACAGATTGGAGTCCAACCACATTCCTAGGTTTTTAACCTGTTTACTTGGAGTAGGAGTATGGCCCAATATCTGTGGCCACCATGCCGATGACCAAAGGGAGTGGGATTTCCCCACCACCAAAATCTCTGTTTTACTGTCATTCATTCTAAGGCAGTTGTTTGTCATCCAGGAGGCCATAGCCTTCAGGCACGAGGAGAACTTTGTGGTTGCACTGTCAGATGTGTGTGATAGTGACACCACCAATTTTGTGTCATCTGCATATGACACAATGGTGACGCCCTGTCATGCCTCGATCTCTGCCAGGGGTGCGACATACAGATTAAAAAAAGTAGGGCTCAAAATGGAGCCCTGAGGGACCCCTGGAGGCAGAGCTATACTTTTGGAAATATGTGGACGTTGTGCCACCTGGAAGCTCCTATCCTGCAGAAAGGAAGCCATCCATTTGAGTGCGACATTATCCAGCCCTCCTAATCTGAGACGTTGTAAAAGTAGTTTGTGGGCCACTGTATCAAAGGCAGTGCTTGGGTCCAATAGGATCAAGGGCACGGTCTGCCCTTCATCCATGCGTCTTCATATTGTCTTAGTTGCATGGAGCAACGGATGTATGACGTTACAACGCAGGCTATTACAACGCCTGCCTTTACAACGCTGTCTTTACATCGCATACCTTTACAACGCATAGCGCTTAGAGGTGCTGGATAGTGAAAAGTTTAATTTTCTATTCCAACTCCAGTCCCCGTGGACACTAGGGAAGGTGTTGGATAGAAAATTAAACTTATTCCCTATCCTAGAGCGCCCCTCAGCTCAATGCGGTGTAATGGTTTGCGTTGTAATGACCGCGTTGTAATGGTAGTGCGTTGTAAAAGTTTTGTTGTAAAGGTTGTTCACCGGAGCAACGCTGACTCCGTAGAGTATGTAGCTCTAAAGCCTGATTGTGAGGGGTGGAGTCAATTTTGCTGGTTAATGTATGTGACTGTGTATTCACCACCTTTTCTGTTATTTTGGAGAAATAGGGCAGAAGTGAAATCGGGCGCAGGTTCTCCAGCTGAGTTGAGTCAGAGCCAGACTTTTTCTGTCAGGGTCCAAAAATCTCCTAGTCATACCACGCATAAAATATACCAGATTAGGAAGCACATCCTTCACGTAGCTAGCAGCCCAATTTAGGAATCAATTACCCAGGGACATTTGTCTCTGTATCAACTACCTGTCATTCAGAAAAATGCAAAAAACTTCACTGTTCTGATCCACCTTTTCTGAATGTTCCCAAGGGCTGCCACAGCGCAGAGATACCCTGCTTGGGTGATTCATGCGCTCTATAAATGATATAAATACATAGATAAATAAATAAATAAAGAGGTGGTTGGTTGGTTTATTCAAGTTATGCAAAGTTGTATATAGAGGTGTGTCTGTGCTATGAGTGCTGCTGAACTGAGTGGAAACCTGGGAACAGACACTGCTAACCCCACGGGAGGCCCCTGGACCCAAAAACACACATCAGAATGAATTTATCAGGTAGGTGTCACACCCCAAACACACCCTAACCCCGCACTCCCCGCATCCCAAAGCTACTTCCCTGCCAGTTGGCGGTTCCTTTTCCCACCCCGTCACTTGGATCCCCCTCTCTAATCGCTATCCTTCTACCCTTTCTGTTCTCTTTATTCTACTCCTGCTTTTCTGGTTATTGGTTTCTTCTTTCACATTTACTGCAGAGTATGTCTATTAACTGGCTGCTTCATGATAATTCTTTGCAGCTAGTCTCTTTATTTATATGTATGTAGAGTATCTGTATTGAGCCCTTCTATGTACGGTTACCATGTCTTGATCGCTGCTATATAAACGTATGCCATTATATGCTAATCACAACATTATTTTATTATCTCTCATCAGTTCTGGTTTCTGTCTGCTATGTGGAATCTTCAATAAAACTTATTGACTAAAAAATAATTTGAGTAGACTTGTTAATAGTAGATCAGAAGCTGTTCTTTCTTTATTTATCATAATTAGCCAAAACTTTTGGTTTTCCAAACAGAATTCTTAAGAAAATGCTCACATATAGATACTTACATAGAGGGGCTGTCAGCCAGCACTGTGCATGTATTGATTTGTGTAGTGTCAACCATACTTTGCTTCTGCCCATCACAATACACAGCATAAAGCTATGGATCAGCCTGCTTCAGCCACTGGCACGCTATCGTGTGAGTGACAGCCTTAACCCTGTGTACTATGTGGTGGTCATCTCCGCAATAAGTAGTGTACTTCAGTGGCCGGGCATACGGGAGAAAATGCCCTTTTGTTCATATATATGTATATGTATATATATATATTTTTTTTTTTGGCAAGGGTCCAGCAGCTCTACGTAGACATTTATTGGGCCTTTTGCTCATCCTAATGTGCATAGCATCCTGCTCATCCATATACTTATTATGTTGTTCTTCCAAAATGGTTGAACACCTTCCTGGAATGGTAAAATATTAATAACGTATGAGAAAAATTGCATAATGGCCTCCTGTGTATTGACACACATGTGCATGCATAGGCGGCCACCTCGCGCTGCTTTTTGTTATACTTTAGTTTCATTTTCCTTTTCCAAAATGCCTACCGTATTGCTTTTCTGAAACGGTAAAGTAATATTAACGTTTAGTAACGGAAGCAAGTATTAGTAAAGGCAAACGCCCAGCAGCCAAAACCAGATTTATTGGCTTAACCAATTCTTGTTTGTTATATATTGTACTATAAACACAATGAGCCCATTTCTCATTAAATACATTCTTATCAATCGCACGCTCGATTTTGATGGCAGCACAACATTTCACATGGTTTATAGTGACACCCTGCCTGTGCCCTCTTCCGCAAAGACTGTGTGGGATAAATAAGCAGAACACAGATCCATCCACAATTGTAAAACAATTGTTGTGTCCCTGGGCACTGTAAAAAATGGAAAGAATGTTTGTGATGTATTTCAATAGCTTTCGTAGGCGAGCAATGCCAACCAAAGACATATACGATCATAATAACTTTTTAATGAGGGATATTCCCCATGAAAGCATTGTTACTGCCACTGCTCACAGAGATCTAATCAGATCACGGCTTCAAACTACTGCTTCTGTTTCCCAACCTAGCAACAGAGAACCTGAGGCGTCTCCTATCCTCCCACTAGTCCATCATCGATTTCCATTACAGGGGTGCACCTAAGTATAATCAAGATATAAGCTGCTCAGAAGGGGTCTTTTAACCTCTGGAAAAATCAGTAGCAAGTAAACAACCAGCATGACTCACACAAACATGGGACAGAAATCACGAACCGAGAAACGAAAATAAGAAACAGCCACTTCAGATTGCCGTTAAGGCATTTTAATGACTTTTAAAGAGGCTTTTAGACGTATGAGAGCGCAGTGTGTCCTATGCTTGCATTTCCAATAATCAGTCTCTTATTAGCTGAGCACAGTGGTTAATTTGTGTAGGTGCCTGCAGATGGTGGCCATGGGGACCAGGACGTATTTTTTTTATCATCGGACTTTGACCCAGTTAAAGTCCGAAAAGGGGGAATAAAGGAGGAAAACAAAGGTAGGAAAGTAAACGAAGGGCGAAGCTAGAGATGAAAAAGAACCTGCAATAATGGGCTAACCGCACAGGAAGTGCAGGGTGGTGGAAGAACGGCATGGTGTCGAGTCAAGGCTAGGCCAGAATTCGGCAACGCCAGCAGGATACGGCAGAGCCAGCATCTAAAAACCTTTTTTTGCCTTAGCACTTCTGTTTTCACATACTAAGCACTGTCTAAAAGCCTCTTTGTGAAAAGATACACTTTTGCTACCTTACTTGCCTTTTTCATTATTGTGAAGTTACACCTTTCAACGTGGACCATCGATAAAGCAAATGAGACCCTCCTGCATACATGGCAATATTTCCAAACTGGAAGGGGGGAGGTTTTGAAAAGTAAATCAATTTTCAAATACGTTTTTTTCTTGCCAAATAGTGCCATCTCATTCTTTTCCCAAATTAATCTAGAATTTT
Organism: Lissotriton vulgaris; assembly: GCF_964263255.1. Lineage (NCBI taxonomy): Eukaryota > Metazoa > Chordata > Amphibia > Caudata > Salamandridae > Lissotriton > Lissotriton vulgaris. The sequence goes on from NC_141687.1 coordinate 2,072,608,568, forward strand.
AGGCAGCATCATGTCTACCTATTTTTGTAAACTTTATTTACTAATGCAACCCTCGGTATACAGGTTTGGTTGGAATTTTCAACTGTTTCTTATGATCCAACTCCTTCAAAAAGAAGAGGTTTTTTAACAAAGCCTTTTCTTGGAAGGCCCAAATATTCTGAAATGCCATACCACTCTCCTGATTGGAATTATTCAAAAGACAATTAAAACTCTTTGTGTACCAACACCATTTTCACTTTTGTTCCTCGACAACTGACAACTGCAGCTCTTCTTTCTGGATGTCCATCACCTACCTGAGATAATCGACCTTTCTTAGTCTATCACCTATATAACTCACAGGAATCTATCAACCCACCACTCAATCAACTGTAAATATGTGTGAGAAATTGGGTTGTTGGTTGGGTGATGGGTTGGCCCCCGTTCAAGAAACAATTCCTGTCAGGTTGATACATAAAAGTTACTAACTTAACCTGTAACACCTTGGCACAAAAAGCAGCCAGGTTTAAATTAGAGGCAATGTGTAAAGTATTTATATGGCACACAAACTGTAAAAAAATGAAAACACAACTGATAAAAAATCCCACACCAATTTAGAAAAATAGAATAAAATGTAATACATTATTTGACTACATTACTTGACACCAAATGACAAAAAATCTAATTGTAGAACTGAAGTTATGAATTTTCAAATTTAAAGTAACAACTAGTGCCTAAAATATCAAAGGGCCAACTGCAAAATATGACTGACGGCAATGGAGTGCGAGTCAGAGACAAAAAGTGAATTTGGCGTGGTCGGTGCTTACCTTCATACTTAGAAGAAATTTTGAAGAAAAATACTGAGAAGGTAAAGTTCAGCGGCGCAAGGCTGAAGGCGTTATCTGAGGAAGTAGCATGGTAGTCAGGGACGCGCTACACCAAGTCAGGGTGAAGATTTCTACTGTTCGGACTTGGTCACTTATTTTAAAGTCTAAAATCTCGAGCGGGATGAGGCAGGAGGCTGTAGCCGACGAGACTTCGATGATACTGAATACCCATTCCGGACCACCGAACAAGATTTACTTCTGCAGAGAAGAATGCAGCTGGAGTACCACTAACTCAGGCCAACAGAGACAGTTTGGTTAAAGTTTTCCTCCAGAAAAACAAACCTTTGAGTTTTTTTTCCACTTTCTAAGTGTGCTGAATTTTGCAGCACACGTACAATGAGGAAAAAACAAGGAGAATTAAAGATATTTCTACTTGTTACACTCTGCCTTGGAAGGGGTAGCATTTTGATACATTACAAGGTCTGTAATCAAAGGGAGAATGGTACACTTGTACCTGTATTACCAGGGTCAAGTGTGTTGACCTGCTTAAAAACCCTCATTCATGTACAGGACTGTTAAAGCGGTATATCTTGGTTCTCCACTTCTCCTAGAACATGAAAGCATCATCATTGAGTCTTTTTGACAATGTGCTTTCCTTCACCTGGAAGTAGACCAACTGGTGATAGCAGGAGTGATCACTTATAGTAGAAAAATAGTGAATTAAAATCGCTTCCCGGTCCTTACCTAAGAAACTTTATTCGATAGAGGAGGCAAGGTAAAAAAATTAGGGCAGTGCACTCATCGAAATGTTACTGTTCTATAGCACCTCTTAGTCCATGTGAAAGGTTGACATGTTTCAGCCTAGTGCTTGCCCAATAGGGTCGGGGAGCTTTCTTCAGGACCTATGTAGATTAGAGATGGCTAATTTTAAGCACTCTGTAGGGGCAGGTAAGTAACTCACACTTCTTCTTATTCATAACAGGTAAATAGTACCTATAACTGGGATGAAAAAGCATAGAGATAATTGCAATTACATACAACAATCAATCCCTCAACGCAGATACTTTGTTGTTGGTGCTGTAATCTCTATAGTCAGTATGACCCAGTTATCAATTCATGAAGTGGTTCCAGTTGAGACATTAAAAACATAAAGACTTCCCCGGATGGTAATGGCAAAATTAGGTGACAAAATGAGGTTGTAGTAAAATACTTTATTTTATTCAGAATTTGGTATTAATTGTATGTTTGGAATAATCCTTGTCTTACACTAGCAGCTCTATTGTCACCGTCATTTAAAATTGAGGCACTTATTGACCTTATTTGACTAATTATGAATAGTGAGCTTACAGCCTGATTCATCATAGTGCCGTTTTGCGAGTTTGAAATAGCGATTCATAAGGAATCGCTAGTCCAGACTCGCAAAACGGCATTCATGTAGGAATCGCAAAAACAAATGTGATTCCTACATATTCCTTATTTGCGATTAGCAAATTGCTAATCGCAAATAAGGAATAGCTCCCCATTCATTCCTATGGGCCAAAAGGCCCATAGGAATGAATGGGGAGTATTCCTTATTTGCGATTAGCAATTTGCTAATCGCAAATAAGATAGCGATTTAAAGGGTGCCAGGGGTGTCCAAAGGACACCCTGTAGCACCCCTTAAAAGTAAATACGAACAGGTGTTGCGCACACACATGTCCAAAGGACATGTGTGTGTGCAACATGCAACTTAGAAAAATGCTTTTAAAAGTGAATTCGCAATTTTAAAATGGATGATGAATTGCATTTAAGGAATCTCAAATAGAGATTCCTTAAATGTAATTCATCGCAAAATAGCGAAATCGCTATTACCGATTTTTGCATTTGGGATGATGAATCCCAAATGCAAAAATAGCGCTCGCAAAGGGCCAGATTCTCAGAATCTGGCCCTTTGCGAGCCCATTTCGGCTTGATGAATCAGGCTGTTAGCAACTTGTAGGGATATTCTTTAGAAACATTAGGATCTCTGTCTGTATAGATAAAATCTGCCTTAATTTTCACAAGCCACATAGACTAAATTAGTGACAAGGTTTACCCTGTGACTTGTACAAAACTGTGCTGCTTGCCTGCTTATGGATGTGCCTAAACGTAGTTCGGCCAAATCTGCATTACATCATTTGCACTGGCTTCCAGTGCAGCAAAGGATTTGGTTCAAAGCTATGTGCACTGTCCATAAATCCATTTCTGACTCTGAGCCTGCCTTGCTCCAACCTATGTTCCAGCCCCATCATATTCCACAGACCCTCAGATCTAACCATAAGAAGCTGCTAACAATCCCCAGGATTAAAAGGACTAGGATGGGAGGCCGTCGTTTCTCCCTTCACGCTGCAAAATTTTGGAACCAGCTTCCCGATGCCATCCAACGGGAATCTAATTATCTCACATTCAGGAAACAGCTTAAAACCTTCTTGTTTCCTTGAGCTGGAGGAATGACTAGGTACTTAATGCGCTGGGATGCTTAAGGGTAGTCATGCGCTATACAAATGCATAATCATTCATTCATTCAATGAGTGTGCGCGCGGGGGTTGGTTTTAAAATATTAACTGAAGTACTCTCGACATAGGTTGGCGGGTGTGTCCTCAACAGCATGCTTGCCGTCTCACATTATCATGTTGATACGCTTCCCTGCAGTAAAAACGGACAGGTTGTGCCCTGTTAATTGTGCAAAGTGTCAACACGAGGCGCGGTGGGTTGGCACTTGAATATATCCTAAAGTACTACCAATAAACGTGGTGCGAGCGTGTTATTGATAAAATGCTCATGGTCTCGTATTTACTATGTATGCGCGCTTCATTGTATTTTATTGTAAATAACGTCACTGTTTCGTGTCAACAAAAAGGCACGCTAATCTACTGTGTAACTCTATGCGGCTATGGTATACATTGTAAAAAGCAGTCCTGAAAATAATTGGAAAGTTACACGGAAGGCGTGTTGAGGGTGTTCAGCGATATTTATACAAAAGCTCTAGCATACTTTATTACTCCTGAACTCGGGCTTCCTCGGGTGACCGGCGGGCTTGTGAACCTGCTCGTTGGGGGGGTGAAAATATTAAGTACCGATGCAAACTAAAATGCCCTGGCTGCTGCACAGTTAAAATCCGAGGTTACCTGAATTTGCAGGTTACTTGGCTTGTGCTCGCTCCTGTGGCGGTGCCCTGGTGATGTGGGCCCGTTGTGAGCTGCTTCTATGTCAATTACTAGTAAGCATGATAGAGAGACTGCGCTCTGTTTTGGAGTTAAGTAAAGAAAATTACTTTATCCATGAATAATTGAGAGTTATGTTTAATTTACAGAGGCTCACTGTCGTGCAGAGTATGCAATTACAGGAGCTCGAAGTCGTGCCATCTATGGATAGTCATGGTGGAGAGACTACGTGTCTCTTTGTCAGTTAGAAAAAAATATATAAACAAAGTTACAGAGTTCATGGATGTGGTACAAAAGGGGGTGGTGATGGACGGAGCATCTGAACCAATCAAACACTCACACCCAGTCAACAGATCTGGGTTTAATCCATCACCGTTCTTTAGCCCGCTCTGCCACCCCAGTTCAGACATGGCCATATGCAAATCAGTCTGACCCTGTGCCTCATGGGAACAGTCCAGCCCGAACTGCCAAGCCATGCCTTCCCTGGACCAAAACAAGCTTCCGAGGATCGGTTTCTGGCATTTCAGCCGTCTTCAGCCCGGCTTGCTTGAATCAAGTGGATCCTGTGCTCACTAGGCCACTGGAGTCAAGCTATCCTGGCAGAAGACGGCTGAGAGCCAGAAACCGGTCCTAGGATGCTTGATTCTGGTTCAGGAAAGACATGGCTGGCAGTTCGGGCTGGACTTTTCCCATGAGGCACAGGGTAAAGACTGATTTGCATATGGTCATGTCTGAACTGGGGTGGCCTGGTGAGCAAAATAACGATGGATTAAACCCAGATCTGTGACTGGGGTGAATGTTTTGCCATTGTGCAACATTCCGTCCATCATCTTGTGTGTTTTACAGTTCATGGATGGCAGGTTGTTAAAAGTAATCTGTACAAATGCAGGGGATTAATGTCGTGCTAGATAAACAACCAATGTAAGTGTAAACATCTATCAGTTCTGTTAAGTGATGATGTCGAGTTCAAGTGATGTGCGCTCTCTGGAGGAGACTTATTTAAGATCCATGGCATTTATTGAGCAATTACAGTCTCGCATATTTTCAGATGGGGTATCTGTGTCATTCATTCTGTGATCGACCATTATGTATGCATATGTCTGATTGATAAGATGTTGCTTATGCATACTAGTGTTATTGTGAGAAGGTGTGCCATGGAATGTTATCGTTCAGTCCTGTTTCATGTGTTTCGAGACGATATACCCATTGTTGTTCTTTCTCGTATAAGACTCGTTCTGCATTGTGATTCTTATTAGCCAGTGTTTCAAGGATTACCCACCTGAGTTCATCGCTAGTATGATTTGACTCGATGAAGTGGTTGCTCATTTTCGTAGTTGCTTTCTTACAGTTAATGTTGCTTCTGGCGACAGAACTTCTACAGGATATCACCTCCACTGGCCTCGGCCTAAAAAACCCACAGGCCACTCATGACAGAGGGCAACTACTCGACCCCATATTTACCAACATCCAAGACCTGAACACCCTTGCTCACGTCCCCCTCCCTTGGACCGACCACTTTCTGGTCCCCTTTGAATGGTCTATCAACATTCCCCCCCTCAACTCCCCAAAATCAGAACCCTTATTAGACGCTGGCATAAACTGGTCCCAGACGAATGGGCAGCCAAATTAAATGAAAACACCCCCCTCCCCTCTCAAGACACCATCGCCGCTGACAACGAATTCAATACTTGGGTCACCCAATCTCTGCACGACATCCTTCCGAAATCTAGCACCCTTAAACGTACCAAGAGAGTCAACCCGTCCCCTTGGTACACCCCCAAACTAAACCTATTACGAAAGGAATGCAAGAGGAACGAACGCCTTTGGAGGAAGGACAAAACGGCAGACAAGAAAGACACTCTTCCTATAAAAGGGAACTACGCAATACCAAAAGCGCCTTCTACGAAGACAGAATCAAAAACGCCTCCTGTTCGGCCCACGAAACCTTCGCCATTCTCAAGGAACTCCTTCACGCCCCAGACCCCCCTGTCAAACCACTGGACCGCATAGCAGCGGAAAGCAAATGCATTAAACTCGCCACCTTCTTTGATGAGAAAATACAAAAAATTCTCTCTGCCCTTCCCCCTATCGAATCTAGCCACATGGACAGGGATCCTGCCAACCATCCCATCCACCTCTCCCATCTTCCTGATGGCCCCGCACCCTCCCTGGACACCTTTGGCCCAGTCTCCACAGAAGAGGTAGCCGCAACACTGGCCTCAATCAAAAGTGGGTCCCCCCTCGATCCCGCCCCTCTCCGTTTTCTGAAAAAAGTGTCCAGCACCATCACCCCCCCCCTCACGTCACTTATCAACTCCTCCCTCTCGCAGGGCCTAGTCACCCCTAGCTGGAAAGCGGCAGCGGTCAAAGGCCTACTAAAGAAACCTTCTTTAGACCCCCAGGACCTCTCCAACTACAGACCTATCTCCCTTCTCCCAGGAAATAGTAAGATCACGGAGAAGCTAGTGAACAAACAACTTTCACTATTCCTGGAGAGCAACAACTTACTCGGGGTCTCCCAGACAGGGTTCCGTCCAGGCCAGGGCACCGACATCGCCCTCCTGGCAGCAGTGGAGAAGGCCAGAAGCATTCTGGACACGGGAGGATCAGTGGCAGTGATCCTCCTGGATCTCAGTGCGGCCTTCGACACTGTGGACCATCATACCCTAATCCAACGACTGGGAGAAATCGGAATAAGGGGCACGGCCCTGAAGTGGCTAAAATCCTTCCTAGATGGTCGCTCCTTCCAAGTCTGGGAGAACGACAGCCACTCACCTGCTATCCCCCTCCGTTGTGGAGTACCGCAGGGCTCATCTCTCAGCCCGACGTTATTCAACATGTATATGTCCCCGCTGGAGAAACTGGTCAGTCCGTTCGGCGTATCTATCATCAACTACGCCGACGATACCCAGCTGGTGGTCACCCTTTCACACCTGCACCAATCCCCCTCTGATCTTCACAGCTGTCTAACTGAAGTCCACAGCTGGATGAACGCCTCATCACTAAAATTGAACGGTTCCAAGACCGAGATCTTGCTGCTAGGACACAAAGGGCCCTCCCTGCCGCCGCACCTCTGGCCCAACTGCTTGGGTGACCCCCTGCACCCAAGGAAGAGGTCAAGAGCTTGGGCGTATGGATCGAAAACGACCTGAGCTTCAGAACACAGGCAAAAAAGACGGCAGGAATCTGCTTCGGACTTCTTAGGGCCTGCAGAAAGATCTTCCCCTTGCTCCCCGCGACCGCCAAGAAACTCCTGATTCAGGGCCTCATCCTGGCAAGGCTTGACTACTGCAACGCAATCTATCTGGGAGCTCCCGAGCCACTCTCAACACCTTGCAGAAAGTCCAAAACGCCGCAGCCCGCCTACTCACTGACACACCCGCCAGATCATCGGCAAAGCCAGCTCTTAAGCTTCTCCACTGGCTCCCAGTCAGAGAAAGGGTTGCCTTCAAGGCCCTCTGTCTGGCCCACAAAACTCTCTATAACAACGGCCCTCCCCTCCTCAAGGAATTCATCATCCCCTACAAAGCGGAAAGGGCTCTCCGGTCCAGCGGAGAGAACCTCATCACAGTCCTCAGAGTTAAAAAAGCCAGGTCCGGAGGCCGCCGCTTCTCGGTCCACACGGCCAAACACTGGAACAACCTCCCACTGAGACTGAGAACTGAACCCAATCTCCTTCAGTTCAGGAAAGCACTAAAGACCCTTCTCTTCCCTGACCCCTAACCCCCTCCATTGCTGACCCCCCTTGAGTCTCAGGTTCTAGCGCTGGGATGCTCTAGGGTTACTACGCGCTCTACAAAACCTTTAAATAAAATAAATAAAATAAATTCTGTGTTGTCATGTCAGATCCGCTGTTTGATCATGCACACGTTATCCCGATGTTAATCATGTAGATTACGTGAGTCGTGTTACAATTGGTATGGTACAGTATTGTCCAATCTAAAGTTGGTGTTAGTTGTAGGGTCTTCGTGGGCCATGTCAACTAACATGCAGAGCATGATCCACACGTATAGTGGCCAATTATCGGGGTCATGTTCCAGAAGTTGGTAGAAGTTTCTCTCTTTGGCTAGGGTGTGAGCGGTTTGGTATGTACCAGGACATCTCTAAAGTTCTTGGTCCTTCGGTTAGCGAATCTTGGTTTGGGCCTGTTTAGAGATCCTGAGGCCAGGATTCTCCAAATCTTATTGACAATTGTTTTCATAGTGTTTGACGCGACACTGTAGGTTGTGACACAAATGAGAATGTCAGATGTTGTCTTCGGGTAGTTTCTAGGAAGCTATCTCCAGGTTGATGTCTTACTCTTCTCTGGCATTTTTGTATCGTTCCTGGAGGATAGTTTCTGGCTTTCAGTTTTTTACATAGTTCACTTGCCTGTGATTTGTAGTCCTCTACTTTGCTGGAGTTCCTTCTAATGCGCAGAAATTGACTGTATGGTAAGTTCTCTCCGAGGGGTCATGGGTGGAAGTTTTTATAGGAGAGAAGACTATTCTTTGATGTTAGTTTGTAGAACGTCTTGGTGTTGAGAGTGCTGTCCTATGTGTAGATCGTGATGTCTAAAAAAATCCAGTTTCTTGTTGTCTGCTACATATGTAAACTTTAGGGACTCATCCCTGCTGGTGATCCACTCATGAAAGTCTGGTAAGCTATCTTTTGTGTCATTCCATATCATGATGATGTCATCTCTGTAGCGTTTCCAGTTATCAATTCATGAAGTGGTTCCAGGTGAGACATTAAAAACACAAAGACTTCCCGGGATGGTAATGGCCAAATTAGGTGACACAATTAGGTTGTAGGAATGGCAGAAGACGCCTTTGGTGTAACAGAAGACGCCTTCGGTGTAACCTTCCCTTTACTTTTGGGACTGCTTCTAAGAATGTAAACGTAGCAGCTTAGAGTTACACAGTAGGCTAGCGCGCCTTTTTGTTGACACAAAGTAGTGATGATATTTACAATGAAATACAAAGAAGCGCGCACACAAAGTAAATACAAGACCTCGGGCATATTATCAATAACACGCCCGCACCACGTTTATTGGAACATATCGTTCAAGTGCCAATCCACCCCGCCTTGTGTTGACACTTTGCACAATTAACAAAGCACACCCTGTCAGTTTTTACTGCAGGGAAGCGCATCAACATGGTAATGTGAGACGCCCATCATGCTGTTGAGGACACGCTCGCCCCATCTGTGTCGAGAGTACTTCGGTTAATACATTGCCCAAGTCACAGGGTACACTGTGCCAATAATTTAGTCTATGTGGCTCTTGAACAGTAAAGCAGAGTTTATCTATACGCACAGCTATCCTAATGTTTCTAAAGAATATCCCTACAAGTTGCTAAGCTCAATATTCATAAATAGTCGAATGAGGTCACTAGGAGCCTCAATTTTAAATTATGATGACAATAGAGCTGCTTTTGTAAGCCAACGGAGATGTCCAACCATACACTGAATAGCAAATTATGAATAACACAATGTCTTTTGCCATTCCTACAACCTCATTTTGTGACCTAATTTTGCCATTACCATCCCGGGGAGTCTTTTTATTTTTAATGTCTCACCTGGAACCACTTAATGACTTGATAACTGGGTCATACTGAATATAGAGATTACAGCACTCATAACAAAGTATCTGCATTGAAAGATTGATTGTTGTATGTCATTGAAATTATCTGAATGCTTGTTCATCCCAGTTATAGGTACTATTGGCCTGTTACAAATAAGAAGGGTGAGTTACTTACCTGCCCCTATAGAGTGCTTAAAATTAGCCATCTCTAATCTACATAGGTCCTTAAGAAAGCCCCAACCCTTTTGGACGAGCACTAGGCTGAAACATGTCGGCCTTTCACACGGACGAAGAAGTGCTATAGAACAGTAACATTTCTATAATTGCACCACCCTAATTTTTTAACCTTACCTTCTCTCCTATCGAATAAAGTTTCTTTGGTAAGGACTGGGAAGCAATTTTAACTCACTATTTTTCTACTATCACTCATCACTACTGCTATCACCAGTTGGTCTACCTCCAGGTGAAGGAAAGCACATTGTCAAGAAGACCCAATGATGATGCTTTCACGTTCTAAGAGAAGCAGAGAATCAAGATTTACCGCTTTACCACTCCATGCGTGAATGAGGGTTTTTAAGCTGGTCAACACACCCGACCCTGGTAATACAGGTACAAGTGATCCATTTTCCTTTTGATTACTTACCTTTGATGAGAAGCCAAATGGATCTCTGCTTCTTCCTCCCTCTTTTGATTATATACTACATTCCAAGGTCTACCACTCATGGTAGATCTGAGACTGCATCTAAATCCATAGGTGGATGCATGGGAACACCCATGCTCCACCCATGGGCCGCCTTCATGGGGCAGAGAAGCACCACAGGGTCACTCAAGGTGGCCTTGGGTGGCTTGCTAAACGTCATCTAGGTTTTACATTGGCCTTGTGTTACCTTTCGTGGTGCAAGAGCGCTGCAAAACTTTGATGAATATCGACCCATATGTATTAAATCATTATTCTGAGGCAGTGAAGTTAAATTATTGAATAAGTATAGTTTTACTAAATAACTCTAAATTAATTTGTCATATATTTCATTGAAACTTTTCCTTTCTGCTTTGTAATAGCGCTCTTTCGGTTTAACACTCGAAAATTGCTCTTTTCATGGTTAATTGCATTTAATGTATGTAGTAAATTATGCAAATAAAAATAGTTGCTGTTTTTTAGAATTAAATATGTCTAACGGCTTTCTAAAATATATTTTATATTTCTTATTGGGTATATATTTTTGGGCTTAATCGTGGTGTTCACTCTGACATGATTTTCCCACGAATACTTATATATTAGAGTCACTCCTGCTCACCTTGTGGGTGTCTCCTTTGGAAGAGTCGTTCATCTTGAGCCAAGCTCAAACTGTGTGTAGCTGACATTGACTTTTTCACGTTATCACTCATACATTGTTATTTAATTGCCTGTAGTAAAGGGTCATAAAAATCTCTGTTGCCAATATGTTTAATCTACAATACACAACTATAGTGAGCGCTAATTTACCAACTGAAAACCTGCGTCATAGTTGTTTTTTATTGCCAAAACATGTATTTGCCTTTCCCATTTTCCTACATAATTATTGTTTTATGGTATGATATCATGCTAAATAAATTGTGCAATCTAGCATAATAGTGAATTCTTTCAATCGATATCTTCAAGGTTCTTGGACTGAGCATGTGGGGAGCTGATTGTGTTGAAAACATTGCACAGTATGGGTTGCTCGGAGCGCTGCAAGTTGGAGAAAGACTGCACTTCTGTTGTGCTGTTAATGGAATTTCAGTGTTGCCAGTGAAGTGGTCACAACGCAAATTGGGTGGGGGAATTTTTTAAGGGCGACCTCTTTATTATATATGCAGATGTGATAAGAGACTACAGGTGTACTAAACTTTTAGTGGCTGCAAGGCCTGTGATTCGCTATATTTGTGGGTGTGCGACCACTAAAAAGTGTTTCACTTTTTGCTAAACCCATTATAGGAGTATATAAAGTTTTACCGACTTCTAAAATAGTTTTAGAAATAGATTATGAATGGATCATGGTCCCAAAGAGGTATATTTATGAGAATGTGGCTCATCGCAGCCAGCAAGTCACTGTGCTGCGCTGCGCCACAGAGAAAAGGCAAGAATGCACATAATGTAATGGAATATGGCACATTCTTGTCTTTTTTCATGCAGCGGCACACAATGGGCTGCCTAGCGCCAACATAGGCCCCCTTGCACTATAGTGCAAGGGTGCCTGCGAGCATGAAGAATTGTTTTTGTGCTGGAAGGCAACCTTCCTGCACAAAAACAATCCTGGGAGGCATATTCCTCTTTGTATGTGTGCTGCACAATGCATAATAGAAATATTTCACCTTGTTGCGTCTCCCCTGAGAAGGCATAACTTTGTGCACATTCCCTGGTTTTCCAGTTCTAGTAAATCTGGAAATGCATCAAAAACATGGGAGGTGCGTGTGAACACCCACGCAATGCCCATGGACTGACTTCCCATGGCAGAGTTACGTAACACAGCAATATTTACGCTGGGTTTTGTTACTCCAGATTTATGAAGCCACTCAGGGTCAGGCAAAGTGGGTTTGCTTGGCATCATAAATCTTCTGCACATATACCATGTTGTGTGGTGCTAGCACACGGCAAACCACTTCGTAAATATACCCCTAAATTTGGAAGAGGCATCCTGTGGGCATCCCTCACAAATGGCGAATCTTTTACCATATATACCAATGGTTTACGACTGCAATAGTGGTTTCAAACCAGAAAAAAGTTATAAACCCCTGGACTAGGGTGATAACTAATTCACAATGGAGAATGGGTCTCCTTTGGACCCATTGGGAACATGGGTAGCAATTTGTGGGCAGAGGCAAGGAAACCACTTGCTCTCAGTGAAGTTTTCCAAATTGATAGACTTTAAAAACAAATACACAAAGCTAGCTCTAGTTCCTTTAAGGATTTGGGGATTGTTTGAAAATAAACGGTGTCTATTTAAGAGTGCAATTCAAAGGGATGATAGGCTGCTATCCCTTGCATGCCACCATTCCTGCAATTTCAGCCTGGAGGCACATGAGAGCACAATTTGTGACCTGCGCAATGAATATTAATGTGGCAGGTCGTTCTGCGACCCCCTGTGATTTCTTATTTTGTAAACCGTTCTTTACACAATCGTGTCCGTCAGATTTGATGGAGGCATAGAGGTTTCAGTCATATGAAAACTAATACTCAGAGCCTATGACATATTGCTTCCTTGTTTTCTTTTAAAGAAATGCATTCCTTTATTAGGTCGAGGCTACCGTCCCACTGCGAAGCAGGGGGGGGGGCGGAGCCGAAGATTTAATGACTTCAACAATGTGGGGCTTTAACCCGCCTCTCTCTTCCATTGGCTAGCTTTGTAAATGGAGGCTAGCCATTGGAAGAGATGTGTGTCAATTACTCTTTTCCCCTGCTTGATGCGATCCGTGGGCGTTTCTGTCTCTTTTTTTAAGTCCCGCCCCTTTTTTCGTCATGCCATTCACCTGCTGTTGCTCACGCGCTCCTCGCGCTTATGTTGTGAATGGCCGCCGTGCCGAGAACTCGTTTTACTTTTTACGCTGTCCCTGTGTGCTGCCAGCCATGTGCTCTGTTGTTCCTGCGCTCGGCTCTCACAGGAGGGGGCAGTGCTGCTGCAGCCGCCGACCGAACACATGAGGTGAGAAAACACGCAGATGCCAGAAACCTTTCCTCCCCTCCTCCAGCTCGCTGGCACAAAGGCTTGCGTTTCCCCCCTTGTTTTATTTTTTATTCGGGGATGGATGTTTGACTCTCTGGAGCCTCTTAGCGTGGGGCCCGATCGAGTGCCATTACGTCAAGAAAGCCAGTGCCCACCCGGCATTTGCTACTTTGTCCCCCCGCCGGGCGCCGCGCTGCCTGCGACGACCCGGAAGTACTTGGCAGGCTGGCCAATCGCTGCGCGGCCCCGGGAGAAGGACTCGAAAACCCACCCCGCAGCCGCGCAGCAGAGGAAAGACGGCGGAAGGTGCAGGCGGAGCTCCGTTGCCCAAGAGAGAGAGGAGCCGCCTGCCGGACCAGCCGCGGGGCCTCCATGTGCTGAGGAGGGTCCCGCATCCAGCCGGTGAGTGCAGGAGGGTAGGGGCCTCCCAATTGGAAGCAGAGCGGCCCCCGTTGATAGCGGGCCGCTCCACCAACCCTGGGGCATTGTTGGTTAGAGAGCCCCGAGAGGCTCCAATCCCGGGGGCATCATCTGGTACTCGAGCCCCGAGAGGCTCAGCACGCCCCTTTGTAGTTACGAGCCTGCGAGGCTCTGAGGGGCATTTCTTTGCTTCAGAGTCCCCAGCAGAGGGACTCCAACAACACAATAACAAAACCTACAGGTTTAGGACTTCCAATAACACATGGATAAGGTTACCAGATAAAAATACAAAGCGCCGGTTCATGATCTTTCTTTTAGATACTTTTATAGTCTTCTAGTTTAGTCCAGTTCGTTTTAAATATGAGCAGAATGAGTTTGGCTGTAACATTTGCAGTAGTTACACCTCTAAACGTATTAGCATATCATAGGCTAGCAAAACTGTACCAGCGTGTGTGTGTGCGTTATGGTTTCATATTTGAATAGTGCTTTTCTTTACATTAGAATAGACTACCTTTGGGCAAACCTGGGAGTTGTGACATATCACTGCAGAAACCAGGTTAATTTGAATTTCGTCTGTTACCCCACTTGGCTTTGACCAGCTGAATGCTGCAATAGTACACATTTGGAGTGAAACTTTGGAGAGCAACAACTTTTTGATTAGTAAAACGCAACTAGAGGGATAGTTTTGGAAAGGTGAAAGTGCGAATAGTGCTGTGCTGCTCTGTCCCTTTCTAACCCAAAACATGTATTTTTTTATGACAACGTGACTGTCTTGCTGTCCAAATAAGACTCTTTTCCCAACCCCCTTGTGTGACTGCGTGTTACTCTGCGCCATGACTTGTGTATGTTCCTTTTGCATGTGTGGGATAGGGGTAGTGTTGTTCTTCGGTGCCTGTGATACATGGCTAAATAACACACACAGCCACTAGCTAAAGGTGGTCCTCATTGGTCGTTTTTTCTTGTTCTTTAAACGTTTCATTTTCACACTTTCTCAGGGTGCTCCTGACGTCCTTTAGCAGCTCCTCTGCCGGTTGCGCACACTTCGAAACTACCTCTCTGATCAGGTAATCGAGGGATGAAATTTCCTGAAGTCATTTAATTGTATTTGTTTTTTATGTCCTGGTGATTATTTTTTGAATCTCCTGCAGTCTCGCGAGAGTGGCGTCTTCCTCTTCTCGCAGAAGCTGGCTCAGTTGTTGAAATTCCGCCTGAGTTTTCGTCTTCTTAGCTTCCACACCCTTTGTGTGGTCACACTATAGTCCTGCATAAGTCACACTACACCAGGCACAACCTACACCAGTGATATTGGGCATAGTCTTTAAACCTGCCCTACCTGCAGTAAATGAAGTGCAGCAGGTATTGGCCTACACTTTCTGCGTTACCTGGAAGGTGAAGTCAGAGCTGCTATAATATTGTGACCTGCTAGGATTCAAAACAGGTTTGCAATTTAAAAGACTTTCACTTCAGAAAATAAGTGTGGGGCACATTATGCACAACTGTCCTTATGTGTCGATGGTGCTAACTGGAGGCACATCTTTGCTATTCTCATAGGGATTATTATTCAGCAGGCCTACAAGGAGGTTAAGCCTGAACTCAGAGTTACTTGAGCTAATGGATGACAAAATCAATAGTCTCGTCCAAAAATCCTCCAGTACCCCACTTCACGGTACAGGAGCATTTCAACGCTCCGATTTTTGTGTTGCTCCCCTGCCCCCTCGTTGGTTGTGCTTGCTGTCTTGCCCCCCGCCCTCGTTGGTTGTGCTTGCTGTCCTGCCCCCCCTCGTGTGCTTACTTGTGATCCTGCTTGCGCCTATGTTCCCTGCTTGTGATCCGGTTTTTGTGTTGCTCCCCTGCCCCCTCGTTGGTTGTGCTTGCTGTGTTGCTCCCCTGCCCCCTCGTTGGTTGTGCTTGCTGTGTTGCTCCCCCCCTCGTTGGTTGTGCTTGCTGTCCTGCCCCCCCCCCTTGTTGGTTGCGCTTGCTTGTGATCCGGTTTTTGTGCCTTTGTGCCTCTGTGCCCTGCTTGTGATCCTGTTTTTCGTGCCTCTGTTCCCTAGGGCGTTACTGGGCAGAGAGTTGTGTGTGGCTGTGTGTATGTGTGGCTCTGTGTGTGTGTGGCTCTGTGTGTGTGTGTGGGTGGCTTTGTGTGTGTGTGGCTCTATGTGGGTGCAAATGCTTCCATTTCTAACGATAATGGCATTACTCCTAGTCCTACTCCCTCGCCTTCCTTCAGTACAATTGAGGCCCCGCCTCCCACCCAGACCCACCCCCAGCATAAAAACTCTGCCCGCCCCCACCTCCACCTGTACATAAACAAGCCGAGCTAGCACTCAGTTGAACCGCACCGGGAGGGAGGGAGGGTCCTTGAAGGAAGGCGAGGGAGTAGGACTAGGAGTAATGCCATTATCGTTAGAAATGGAAGCATTACCTCCCGTCCCTCCCTCGCCTTCCTTCAGTACAATTGAGGACATAGCAAGCAGAAGAAAACAGGGACGGACAACTGAGTGACAAAGAACACAAAACAGTGCCCAAAACACAGCAGAACAACATCCCCGGCCTCGCAAAGAGGACAAGACCCTGAGGCCCGAACCCCCAAAGGAGGAACCACCCCCACAAGAGGAAGAGCCATCAAGAACGCGGACCGAAACCCCCAACCAGAGTTGGACCACAGCGAATAGACAAAGAGACCCCCACCCGGAAGGACTCCACAACCAGCAGGCCCCACAGCAAAAGATGCCGGACAGCCAAACCGAGCAAACGAGACCCCACAGCCAAGAAAGGATCAGGACAGAACACAGGCAAAAGCAACCTGTGACAGAGCCAAAACGCCGAGCCACCGGAAGGGACAAAGAAAGGAACCGGACCCAAAAGCAACAGAGTCGAACAGCCCAGACAGAAAGGAAACATCCAAAAACAGGGCCCAGAACAACCCCAAGCGCCCTGCAGGGGCCATGGCAACCAAAAAACAAGGCCCAAAGGCAAAAGCCGCAACCCAAGACCCCCAAGGGGCCCAAAGGGAGGACCGGACAGGACATCCAACACCAGCAGCAAAGACCCCGAAGGGAAGGACCCGACAGGCCAGGGAACAAACACCCAGACCCGGAAAAAAAGAACTAGGCAACAGACCCCAGGCAACACGCAAGGAAGCCAGGAGCACCAAGAAGCTGGAAAGCCGCCCCCTGCACCCGCAGAGGAGCCACCGACAATCCCAGAAGAGCCCCAGAAGGAGCGAACCGCCACACAAAAAGGAGGCCAGCACCAAGGGAACAACACCAGAGCAGAACCCCGGGCCGAAAGGGCCAGCAAACACCAAGCATAGGACAGCCGAGAGGAGGACCGACGGGAAGCCCGCAAGCCACCGCCAGCCGGCCGAGAACCCCCAACCCAGCCAAGGCCAGCCGCACAACCGCCAGGCAGCAGGGGCAAGCCCCGCACAGAACCCAGGGGAAGGGCACGGAACATCAAAGGGCACGGAACCCCAGGAAGGAACCCACACTGAGCCCAACACAACCCGGACAGGAGAGGAAAAACAAGGAGTTCAAGGCCAACAGGGAGCAACCAACCCCCGAGAACAGACCCACAGGGCCCGCACCAGAAACGCCCAGAGCAGCAGAAAAGCAGCGAGGGGGAAGGGGAAGGCACACAGAAAAACCTAGAGGCCAAGGAGAGGGCCAGCCGCCGACCACCCCAAGACCCGGGCCCCTGGCCCAGAGACCAGAATCGGGCCACCCAGGTGCCGCAACAGGACCACCACAGGGAGGCCCCAACGACCCACCAACAGGCAGGACACAGGGAAGGAGTGAGAAACCCCAAGAGGAAGGAGGGACCCAGCACAACAGAACAGCCAGCACACAGGCCACCCGCCAAAGGCAGAGAGCAGACAGCCCCAGCACCCAGACCAGAGTCCACATACACAGGACATAGGAAACCAAGGATCAAGGACCAGAACCTGGACCAAAGCCAGCAAGAGGACCCCCGGGAGATCAGCAGGAACCAGAACCGGAACCCAAACAGAACCCAGCAAAGCCAAGGACAGGCTGGCGACCGAAGCCACCAAAAGCGGAGACGGAGGAGCCAGTGAACAACCGGCCAGAAGGCAACAGCGGCCGAGCCACCAGGAGAGCACCCCCGGGGACGGACCGACAAGGGCAGCAGGGACAACAGACCCCGGAGACCAACCCAACAGGAGCCAGATGGACAGGCAGAGAAGAAGAAAACGAGCCCAGGCAACCAGAAACACCACAGAAGCCAGGCGCCCCAGCACCCGCAGCCACAGGACCGCCCAAGGAGCCCTGGGACAAAAAGGCCCAAACCCACGAAGGAAGAGAGACCAGGCACCCGGACAAGGGAACGGGGCCGAGCACAGCCCGAAGACGGCACCCCGACAAACCCCAGGCCCAGAGATGGGATCAGCGAAAACACACCCCGGGCCACCAAAAGCCCGATCACCAGAAGAACCACAAAGGACCTCCCGAACAGACCGAGCAAAAAGACACTGCAGCCGTAAGGCGCAAGAGGCCGACCAGAGAAGGAAGAGGGAACACCCCTGCCGAAAGATGGAGAGCCACGAGAGCAACCGGACATGCCGGAAGACCCAGGCCGAAGGCCCGAGGCCGAAGGGGAAGGACGCAACCCAGAAACGTGCGTACCACACGCAGAGCCCGCGGAAAAGCCGCCCGAAAGGCCAACACACGGAAGAGAACCGGCCGAAGCCAGGAGCAGACCCTCAGGAGAACCGGAACAGGCACAAAGCCGCCGGACACCCTAGCCCCAGCAAAAAATCGGGCCGAAGCCAGGAGCAGACCCCCAGGAGAACCGGAACAGGCACAAAGCCTCCGGACACCACAGCCCCAGCAATAAAACGGAGCGGGCCCCAAACCCTAGCCCCACCGACAGGAACCCAGCAGAGGGAACAAAAGGCAAGCAGACAGGACACCAGTCCAGGAGAGCCACCCAGCAGGAACCGGAGACGGGCACCGGCAGAGGAACCCCAACGAACCGGAGGAACCGGCACCAAGCTGACCCAGCCCCCATGAACCACCGCACACAGGACCCCGTCAACAGAAACGTCCCGCAGACACAGAGGAGGAAATGCCAAAGACGACCACCCACTGACAGGGAACGGACCAGACAGCAGTGACAGGAACCCAACAGGGCACGGCACCCAGAAAAGGAGGCAGCAAGCTAGGGTGAACAAAAGGCCAAAACCATGAGCACCCGAAAGCCAGAGGAGACACCCACAGCGGGGAGAACGGAAAGGCCCCAGTGCAAGGCACGTGGGAAAGGCAGAACTCCCCATCCCAGGCAAGGCAAACAGAGGGCCAAGGTGGCGACACCCAGCCACCACGAGCCGCCGACGCCAACTCCATGAAACCCAACATCAAGGAGGGCACAGAAGAAGCAGAGAACAAGCCAACCAGCGCAACAGCAGCAGTCAAGCAGAACATCAGACCCACCAAGCAGCACGGCCAGGACAGAGTCCGGCAGCACAACGGGAGGAAAAGGGCGACCACCACCAAGAGGCAAAGCCACTGGAGGAAGAGAGGGATGAGTAGCACAGAAGCTAAACCCCAGACATCACCCGAGCGCGCAAAGAAACCCGAAAACTTTCCAGGATCAACACAGCGCAGAAGGAACACAGAGGACAGAGGAGAGACCGCCCTACGGCACGACACACAGGCAATCGCCAGCCGGGCAGGCCACAGTGGACAGAGCAGCGCACAACAGCGGGAACAGCATGGAAAACACCACGCACGGGCAACGCATGCCACACACCACACCGGGCACGAAGGTCAAGCCCTAACCAGAAGGGCCAGGAACAGCAAAGAAAGAACCCCACAGTACCAGCCCGGCAGGAAAAGAGCAAAGCCCCCCCAACCCCCGACCAGTGCAGGAGGTCAGCGAAAAAGTCATGACAAGAACCCAGCGCCCTACGCAACGCCAAAGGCGGCAGAAGGACCCCCCAAAACCCAGGAAACAGCCCCGAACAGGAGCCCCAGGATGAAGATGGGAGGGCACAGAAGCCACCCGCCGAACCCCAGAACACTGGACAGAGCAGCCTCATCCAAGTCAAGCAACAGAAGCAGACACGAGAGGCAGAACCCCCCCATACGGAGCCCATGCGGTCAGGGCACCCCAGGGGGACCGGAGAACCAGCAGCAGGGAAGAGGCAGCAAGCCCCAACAACCCCCAGCGACCCAGGGGCAGACAAGCGCCAAGAGCACCACCCTTGTCGAGCGCAAGCATCGCATGAATGAGGCCCCGGGTACAATCCCCGGCATCTCCAGGAGTCACCGCACTGAATCTAGGCTTTTTCCAGAAGGCTAGACTGCCATCACAAGGAAACATGGAGCAGCGGCCGGAGACGCACCCCAGGCAGCCAGAGCCCGAGCCACCAAAGGCACGAGAACCGCCGCCAAGCCACAGCACCAAGGGCCGCACTGCAGGGCAAGAGAACCACCTAAGCAGGAACAACATAGGAAAAACGGGCCGAAACCCGCCCTACCTGGCCTCCGAGAATACAGCATACCGGGAGGAGGCAGCCACACAGCCCGACCCGGAAACGCAGCCCCAGCCACAGGAGGACCGCCGGACACCGCCGAGGATTCCTGAGCCACCGCTCCGCCCCCACACCACGAGGGAGACGAGGAGAGGAGGCACCGCCAGGAGAACGCTGCAGAGGGCACCGCCGTAGCAGAGAACCAGACCGAAGACTCCCCGGCACCGCCACAGGGAGGAGCTGAAAGGTAAGTCCCACTAGGGAGACAGAAAAAAACAGGTGGAGGTGGGGGCGGGCAGAGTTTTTATGCTGGGGGTGGGTCTGGGTGGGAGGCGGGGCCTCAATTGTACTGAAGGAAGGCGAGGGAGGGACGGGAGGTAATGCAATATGTCTTGCATTTGCGAGAGATTAAGCTATTGACATTGTAAATGACAATGCCATTTATTTATGTTTTAAAAACAAAAACATAAATAATGTCAGGAGCAATGCCAATAGCTCTAACTTTAACAATGCCGAGACCATTGCATTGTAAATGCTTGTTTTATTTTTCTTCTTCTTTTAGGTATACAACATGCCCGGTAACGACACAGGTAAGGTGCCTGTACAAGGAGCTTTGTTTTTGCACAGCGCACATGGGTTGACAAAAATGTTTTTAGGGATTTTACCTACTGAGCTACGTGTGTGGTGGAATGCCCAGAGTCCGCTGTTAAGTTCAAAATGTTAATAAAAAATTATAACACAAAAAAAAATAATGTTATGTTAAAGCATGCTTTGTGTTGTAGGTTATTGCTCGTGTATTTCCCTTTTCATTATATTGTTCAACTATCCAATAACTATGTCCAGGCAGAGTTTCAGAAGTAAGATGCCTGAACAATGAGCTTTGTTTTTGCACAGCGCACATGGGTTGACAAAAATGTTTTTAGGGATTTTACCTACTGAGCTACGTGTGTGGTGGAATGCCCAGAGTCCGCTGTTAAGTTCAAAATGTTAATAAAAAACTATAACACAAAAAAAAATAATGTTATGTTAAAGCATGCTTTGTGTTGTAGGTTATTGCTCGTGTATTTCCCTTTCCATTATGTTGTTCAACTATCCAATAACTATGTCCAGGCAGAGTTTCAGAAGTAAGATGCCTGAACAATGAGCTTTGTTTTTGCACAGCGCACATGGGTTGACAAAAATGTTTTTAGGGATTTTACCTACTGAGCTACGTGTGTGGTGGAATGCCCAGAGTCCGCTGTTAGACTGAAGTTCTTTCAGACTTTGTGCTGCAAGAAGAATGTTATGTTCAAAATGTGAATAAAAAATTATAACACAAAAAAAAGAATGTTATGTTAAAGGAAAGCATGCTTTGTGTTGTAGGTTATTGCTCGTGTATTTCCCGTTTCATTATATTGTTATTTTACTAAACAATTTGTTTATAGAGAGATTTTTGGAAGTTTCTCTCAGTAATATCACATAACTTACAGTTTTCTCCTCTTCTTCTCTGTCTCTTCTTTTTTTCACCTCTTTACTTTACTTTCCTCATTTTACACTCTCGTTACAAATTTTCCTTAAATAACACTCCGTTCAATCCAGTTCTAAGCTCAATATGGCTATCTGTACTCCTGATGTTGGCATGAGTCTCATTACTCAGTTTCTTTAATGTATGTCCTTTTACTGGTTTGCTCAAATTCATGTATAGCTTCTATTACTTCAATAAAAATACTAAACTTTAAAAAAAAAAGAAAAAGCATGTTTTGTGTTAGTATGCATTCAAATAAAATTTGCTGCAAAGTAGTAAATGGTGCAAACCCCTAAGGCACCTCTATACCAGTTCTGCACCACCATACAAATTGTAGTTTTGCTTCTAATTCTTGAGGTTTGTAGTTGAGCCTTTTACAAATCGACAGATGTCCAATCCAGAACCTCCGCACCATTGGCCTAAGACACTAGTTTCTTATTTTCAATATGAAACAACGAATACACAGACTCAAAGTTGTTATGGTGCTTGTAATCAACTGCCTGATCTGGAGTTTCTCAAATCCTGAAGACAGATTTGGAGCAATTAAAAGAAAATACACGGAAGCAGAGAGACTGGGGACCAAACTGCAGACTCTGGAAATGTAGCAGAGGAGCAAGCTGTGATCTTTCTGGATTTGTCTTCAGGCTCTGGTGGCTTAACATACTAATGTGGCCACTGTAGAAGCCTGTGTTCAACCTCATGGTCTCAGGTTCAAATCCCAGTGGGTCCACTCAGCCTTTGATCCTTCTGAGGTCTATAAAATGAGACTTATTGAGTTGGGTAACAATAAACATCTGTTATTCAGCGCCAAGATAGTTTTGGGTGAACATGCCCTTTACATATACACGTTATGTTGTCTCTTTTCTTTGCTCTTCATTTTTGCCTCCTATTTGATTTTTGTTCTTAAACCTTTATTGAATTTTGCAAGGAAAAAATCACAAACCAGGTACAAAACATGTGGAAACAAAAGGCTACAATTGAAATTCAGTTAGGGGCAATACTTGTGTCAGGTTTTGAGGTATTCAGTTAAAACAAACTCGGGATTAGTCAGGCAACTTCAAAGTAACAAAAAAGGACCAAAGTAAATAATAGAATAAATAGTTCAATTAAAAAGAAAAAATAGTTTCTGGAACAAGGAGTGATTGAGGTAAGAGCAATGCCACCGGTAGGTTTGTCACTCCTCCTATTTTAATCTTTCATCTAAATGATATTTTTTACATTTTCCAATAACCTATTTTTCATCTATTGTCAGATTCTTACCCCATTCTTACAACAGCAGGACAACTAAGCACCATTAATCCCGAGAGTGCTATATTACTCATAATCAGTGTAATCAGTCTGTGCTAGAATGATTGCCACCCTCACAAAGGCAGAAACATCAGCAGGTCAGCCAAGAGAGACTCAGCAGGGCAAGCTTCTGGTCAGGAGGAAATAGGTAGCACTAGGATCAACGGTTTGGAATCACCAGCAGAGGGACCCAGAGAAGTTTTCTGATTTAGAAGGTGTTTAGTAGGCTTTATTTTTTTAAGTCTACCCAGTTGGCGAGCAGCCTACGTACAATGATAGTTGCACATCATATCCTTAAAGTTCAACTATCCAATAACTATGTCCAGGCAGAGTTTCAGAGAGGCTTGTGAGAACAGACTGTCCTGCTATCCTCTCTAAATACTCTGCAGTCTGCACTTCCTGTATGCGACTGACCATGTAAACCTTCAGTGGCTACTCCGTAGCGAAACCTTGAGTATTCTTCTGTGTCTGGTCCTGTAGCTAAATAAAACAGGAGAGGAAGAAGAAATGGAGGATGGGCTGGTCATGTTGCTCTATTTCTGTCTGTAGTCATGGCACAGTTAGCTGAGCCTAGTAGCTCAAAGCAATAGATGCACTCTTAAGGAATAGTATATCTTTCTTTGTTGCCTTTCCTTTTTCTTTCCTTCTTTCTTTTTCTCTCCTTTTTTCTTTCCTTCATTCTTTCTTTCCCTGTTCCGTTCTTTCTCTTTTGCCTTCTTTCAATTTTTCTTTTTTGTCTTCTCTCCTTCTCTACTTTTTTTGTTGCCTTCTGTAGGAAAGTAGGATCTACTTCTTCTGGTTACCCCCACTTTTTGATTCATGTGATGCTGTTTTGACTAGTCTGACTGGGATCCTGCTAATCAGGACCCCAGTCTATCTGCTTTCTTCTTAAACTGTTATGTTATGTTATGTTATACAGGTATTTTGTATAGCGTGCGGCTACTCGAAAGAGTGTCCCGACGCTTTGAATTGCACACTAATCTCATAACACAACAGGGAAAATGAAAATAAGCAGAAAAAAAGGGGAACCTAATAGGACCTGAAACTAAGAAGTGAAAAGCCAAGTTTTAAGCCCCTTCCTAAAGGCCAACAAGTTAGGAGTGCTGCGCAGGGACACAGGCAGTTTGTTCCACAGCTGAGGCGCTAAAAGTTTGAAGGAGCGGCCACCAATGCGCGCTCTCTTCACGCGGGGCACTGCAGCAAGAAACAAGACTTCAGACCTAAGCGACCTGGCCGGAAGGTAAAAGGACAGCCTTTTCTGAAGATATTTGGCTCCGGAGGTGTGCAAGGCTTTGTGTGCCAGGGTGAGAGTTTTAAAGACTATCCGCTTCCGGACAGGAAGCCAGTGCAGAGCCTCCAAGAGGCCCGAGGCTCTGGCACGGCGAGATAGTCCAAAGATAGCACGTGCTGCCGAATTCTGAACAACCTGTAATCGTTGAAGCAGGTATTCTGGCAGGCCGAGATAGAGGACGTTGGAATAGTCTATTCTCGAGCCTATGATCGCCTGCACCGTGATCTTCCTGTGTTCCTCCGATAACAAGGGAAGGAACTTGCGAAGCATCCGGAGTAAGCCAAAGCAGGTGCCAGTGAGACCGATTACCTGCGAGCGTAGTGTGAGGCCATTGTCGATCTTAATCCCAAGGTTTTTAGCTACCTGGGATGAACTTGCTGGTGGAAACATGTTTTCAGGCCACCACACTTTCCAATCCGGGTCCGAGCTGCACCCAAAAAAGAGGACATCGGATTTATCCGAGTTGCACTTGAGGCTGTTATGATGGAACCACAGAAACACAGCCTCAAGGCAACCCTGGATCCTACCTCCATCGAAGTCCGCACCTCTCTCACAGGTGAAGAGGAGCTGGGTGTCATCGGCGTAAGAAACGATCTGGGCCCCAAAGGACTCCGCCAGAGCCGCCAGAGGGGTCATGAAGATATTAAATAGAGTTGGACTCAGGACAGAGCCCTGAGGAACTCCGACACCCAATGGCGACATCTCGGCGGAGCAAGCAGAAGCCCAGACCGTTTGTCGACGGCCTGCCAGGAAAGATCGAAACCACTGGAGCACCGTCCCTCGGAGACCAATCTCTGAGAGTCTAGCAAGCAGACCCTCATGAGGGACGGTGTCAAAGGCCGCCGACAGGTCTAACATCACCAGCATCGCTCTCCCACCCGAATCCAGCACCTCCTTTATCGCCTCCGAGACTTCCAGGAGGGCTGTTTCGGTGCTAAGATTGGCGCGGAAACCCGACTGGGTAGGGTGCAGTAGGTCGTGGGACTCCAGGTAATCGGCAAGCACCTTATGCACGTGCTTTTCAATGACCTTCGCAAAAGCCGGCAGGAGCGAAATAGGTCTATAATTCGCTAACACCTCCACATCCAGACCTGCTCCTTAGGTACACTCCAGATTGGCCACTGAGGTACCCTTGTCAGTCCCTAGTATATGGTACCCATGTACCCAGGGCATAGGTACCCCAGATGCCTCCCATGGGCTGGAGCAGGTATTATGCCACCCATGAGAGGTCATGCAAAATGGAACTACAGGCCTGCCATTGCAGCCTGTGTAAGATGATGCATGCACCACTTACTTTAGATATAGGTTTACTACATCCAAGGGTCACTACAGTTAAAACTTATAAGTCACTGCTATAGCAGCCCTAAATAATCCTGAAGGCAGGGTGCTTGGTTGTAAGTGAGAGGGTGCCACTGCATGAGCAGGTCACCCCTGCAGCCTATGGAGTCCATTCTCCTGGGCTGTTAGTACTGCAGCCATTTACGACATAAAGAGTGGCATTATGCGACTGAGTGATGACCAACTCTAAAACGGCTGAAAGTAACCCTTTTGTGTTTGGTGTCAAACATTATGGAATCATACCCCTACACTGATCCCGGTAGCAGCCTTCTAATCCCGGGCAGCTGAAAAGGGTTCCTGCCAACCAGAGACACATTTCTGCCCTCCTGCTGCTGAGCCAAGATCGAGCAGGGTAAGGTAGAACAATAGCCATCCTGTCACAGGGAGGTGTGACCACCTCCCAGACAGGATTTAGTGTATTAGGCCTGGGTGGGTGTGCTTGCCAGCAAACGAAAGTCTGCATGAGGGGCACGTTTGGTGTCCCTGTGCAAAGTCCAGTTCAAACCAGTCCTGGGAGCCGTTGGCTACTGCTCTGTCTGCTCTGTCGTGAAACCGGACAAAGGACATGGGAGTAACCTCCCCACTGTCCAGACCTTCCACTGAGAGGGTCCCCTGAATCTGTCTAACCCTCTCTCGTGGGTACAAAAGGGCCTACCTTAGCTGTAGTATCCTAGATTCAATGTGGACAAGATTCTGAACAAGAAACTACTGAACTTCGACTGTCTGGACACTCTGGACTACGCTGGACTTCTTTTGGGCCCGATTTCATCTCCCTTTCAGTCTGAAGCATCGTCTGTGCCTGTGCACCATACCTCCTCTGTGCAGGACCTGTGGAGCATTAAGGACAACTGAAGTTATCTCCCTTGGAGTGAAGGAGTCACTCCCTTGCAACCGCAGGCACCACATCTTGATTAACCGGTTAGCTGCTCCTGAGCTCCTACATACTCTGAAGGCTCCAGCAATACAGGAGGTAAGTTTCCAATTCCCTCGAGGCCCAAGCTGCTCTCTCACTAAGTTTGAGGTTAGAATCTCTACCGGTACCCTTGTGCACCATGTTCACTTGCAAGTGCATATGCTTGTTGGTGGTTCGTGAACAAGTGCACTTGGCTCCAAGTAGCCCTAACCTCTGGCACCATTTCCTACAAAGAACTCTGGCCTCCTCGCACCGTGGGCTGTTGCTTTGTGAAACTGCTTGAGTTGCCTCGTGTTTCTCGTGCCCCCGGCCTGTGGGTCCCCTTGAGGGTCAACTTTGCTTTTATTGGCCTGGTTTCTCCAGGCTTGCCCTGACTCCCCTATGTTTGGTGAAAATCCTGGACCTTGCCAGTCCAAACCATAACCTTCTTTGTCCTTCTGCATGGGTTGCAGTTGCCAAGGCCTGTGGGTGCTCCAGCTGGACACCAACCTCTCATGACTCAACATCCTTTCTGGGACAGCTTGCATCTGGCTCCTGGTTGTCATCAAAGTCTCCTGGTCCTGGTGGCTGGCTGCAGACTCAAGAACCCTCCCAACGCTCCTGAAGTACCCGCCATTGGAGGGCATCCGTCTACCGAGCTAGTCACTCCTGAATGACCCAGACTCTGTCCCCTCTGTTTTCAGGTAATCTTTGACAAGAATCCACTTTGGATTCCAACAGACACTTTTCTTCCTTCCAGCATCAGCTCCCCTGGGATAGGTAACTACAGTATCCACGGGTGGGGTGGCTCTCCTACCTCCTAAGTTCCACAGGGTTTCTTCGAAGTCCACTGGGAAGGGTCTTCAAAGTTTAAAACTTTAACAACAACTCTCCCATAGAATTGTACATAGCGCACGGCGGGTTCCCACACTGCACCCGTCCTCCATGGAGTCCCTACTTTCTCAACTTGGGTGATTCCTTGTGGTCCCAGCGATTTTACATCCTCTAGACACTGTCTCCAATTCAGTGCTCCCGCTTATTTGTTGGTAGTAGCATGCCCCTGTCGTAGAGGGCAGGGATGGACCCTATGATGAAGCATGCCACCAAGGGGAAACCCTGGTGGGAAAGCATTTATGAAAAGAAAAAGAAAATTCTTCCCATCTGTGTTTCTGCAAGGAAATAAAATACTGCCCCCTTTTCCCATCTCTGTATAGAGGTTACCTCTTTTTATTATTTATAACATCAGTTTCAGACCATTAGGACCTTCAATGAAAAGGAGCCCAAAACTCTGTCTCAGTAGATCTGCAAAGAAACACCTACATGCCTGTAAAAGGACCATTCACTGACAAATCCGTACTACTTAAAAGACACATGCCCACCTTCCTGAACAGAGACACTCTAGAAACTGATGGACTTAAACAAAATGTAATCATTACAGCCAAACAAGTATTGAGAGTGTCGCTGTTAATGAACTTGGATACTCAGTAGATGTGAAATGCAGCCTGATGAATGTCTATTCATTGGCTATGCATGGATGTGGTATGCAAGATGTAATGCAAACAGCAATATTAATAGTATTACCAGACACATATGACCACACATTCACACACATTGTGCCTCTTACAGAGTCTTTCATTTTACAACACTCAAGACATTATATTACAGTCAGAATCATTTGCAAAAAAGGAAATCAATGCCACATACCTCAATTCGTAATGGGTGCAAACGCTCAAGCCTCCAAAACCAGAACAACCCATCCACTGGCTACAAACCAATCAGTTATTATGAACCTCAACCACCATCAGGCAGGGGCATATTGCATACCCTTGCAGTGCAGGGAGGCCCCCAACCTACATAGCGGGCCCAACCCTTAAAGTGGGCCCTATTTAGCATAAGGTCAATGAATATCTATGAGATATGGGAGACTCAGGGGCTCCTCATCACATTCTGCAAGGGGGGGCCATCATTTTTGTGTTATGCCACTTCCTCCATGAGGTTTAAAAAGGATGCATCTACTCCTCTCTGATATGCAGACATTTCACTGTGGGGCAAAGACTGACTCACTCTTGATGTCAGTGTGTGCCAGCATTGATTGCAGCTTTCTTTTTTTTATGGGAGTACCTCTATACCCCACACCCCTTCCTACCCTGCAGACAGGCATTTCGCTACATACAACTCTAGCATTATTTAATTAGGAGCTACAGTGCAGGTGGTGAAATGCCCATTAGCACGAATGACGCTGTACAAAGTCCATATACCCTATTCTACTTATGTAACGCTTTCCACAACATTCTATATCCTGAGGCATCAACTTCTGGTCTGGCTGGAGACACCTCCAACCCTACCAAGAATGGTCTTGAACTTTACAACAGTATCAAAGTCAAAGTCAAAAGTTAGTTTATTCGGTTACAATTTTAAAACCATCAAAGTACAAATCACATTTCATGCTACCTAATATCCATTATTAACAATACAAGGCATTCATTCCCAATCACATGCCAAAATACAAAAAGAGGCCATAGGCCAACATATGGTATACATTCCCACCAAAAAGCAATCCTTGGTATTCGAATAAATATATTAAATGTTTTTCACACACAGAAATCCATTGACTAAAGGGCTCAGTTTTATTTATTTATTTATTTAAACTTTTACCGCGCACAGCTACCCACAGTGGGTTTCCCGGCGCTAGGGACAGACTGGAGAAGAAGATATCAGATAGCCAGCATACAGGATCCAACTACTTATGTGAACAACAGCGTTTTCAGTGCTCTGCGAAAACGAAGAAGACTGGTCTCTAATTTAAGGGCGGTGGGCAGGGCATTCCAATATTTGGGACCAAGATAGGAGAAGGAACGTCCCCCCATCCTTGCCAGCTTGAATCTTGGAATAGAGAAATTGCCAATTTCCGAGGATCGTAAGGTACGTTTGGGCCTGTAAAGTTGCACCAGTTTTTGTAAGTAAGTAGGTGCAATGCCTTGCTTGATCCTAAACATGTAGCATAATGCCTTAAACTTTATGCGGCTGGAGATCTTCAACCAATGAAGATCATGCAAGGCAGATAATGCAGAAGTTCTTCTAGGGACATTCTTCAAGAGTCGCGCGGCTGCATTTTGTACAACCTGCAATACTTTAACAGTGGCTACATCAGCACCCAAATATAGTATGTTGCCATAGTCCAGGCGAGATGTTATCAATGCCTGGACAACCGTTCTACGGGAAGGAATGGGAAGCATCTATAAGATCTTTTGTAGCCAGCTGAGAGTAGAAAAACAGGTTGCTGCGACCTTAGTGGCCTGCTGCTTCATTGTTAACTTGTCGTCAATTTGAACGCCCAAGTTATGTTCAGCATGTGTGGGTACAGGAAGTGCACCCATCTCATTTGGCCAATGCTGAGGGCCCCAGAGGTTCTTATTTTTCCCCAGAATGACCACCTCTGTCTTCTCCCCATTCAGTTTGAGACAGTTCCTCTGCATCCAGTCCGCCACAAGAATGAGGCCCGACTTTAGTGCAGAGGGGTTATTCTTGTCTCGCCCTGATAGGGAGAAGACGATCTGGGTGTCATCAGTGTAAGAGAACAGGGTCAGCCCCGCCTGCTCTATGATGTTAGCCAAGGGTTTTACATAAAGATTGAATAATAGGGGGCTGAGTATGGACCCCTGGGGGACACCCCGCGCTGAGGAACAGACCGCTGATGCCGCCTTAGGGGAGAAAACTTGAAAGGTTCGCTCGCCAAGAAAGGAGGCCACCCAGGCTAAGGCCCTACCAGTCACGCCGAGAGTCAAGAAGGATGGAATGTGGCACGGTGTCGAAAGCTGCGCTCAAATCCAACAGGATGAGCGCCATAGTTTCACCCTGGTCGACACCGTGCCGGAGGCTCTCTGTCACCCCAAGAAGGGCTGTCTCGGTCGAGTGGCAGGACCGAAAACCCGAAACCAGAACTTTCCACCAGTTCAGTGAGCTGGGTATTAATGTGTCTCTCTAACACTTTAGAGAAGATGGGTAGCAGGGATATTGGACGAAAGTTGGCAAGATTCGAGATATCAGCACCAGACTTTTTTAACAAGGGCACTACCATATCGTGTTTCCATGGCTGGGGTACATATGCCTCAGTAAGTGAGGCGTTTAACAATTTAACAAAAATCTGATGGGTGGAGGGATCTAATTGTTTGAGTATTTTAGCCGGAAGTGCATCGCACGGAGAGCCAGAGCGCACACTATTTAGACAAGAAGAAAATGAACTATTGTCTAATGGCTGCCATACAGAGAGTTTGGCAACGTTGTCAACATTAGCAGATGACTGCACAGCGCCAGATGCAAAAGGTGTTACCATCGGTGGCGGGGTAAAAAGATCATAGATCAAGTCGACTTTTTTAACAAAAAAGTCAGCTAAGGATTGGCATTGAACCTTGTCAAGCGCGGGAGGCGTAGGAATAGAGTCCGCTCCTGTCAGTTTTTTGACAACTGAAAAGAGCACCTTAGGGCAGTTTTGCTTGGATTAATTTAAATGTAAAAGAACCAGCGCTATAATTACAGTTTATTGCATCGCCTAATTGCCCCTGTAATATAGTTAGCTACCCCAAAGCATACAAGCAGGGAGCCCAGCATTTGCAAATAGGCTAGTGCTGGTCTAACTTGCTCAAAGTTACACCCTCTTAATAGAGGCAAGATACATTTTCTGCGTAGCATAACATAAAAATCGCAGGAAAATACCATATGGAGGGTGTTCTGCTCTGAGAAGTTATCACAGGGACAAGGGCCTAACAATTCCTCTTTAAAAAAGCCTTTTGGATGTGATAGTAGCCATGGCAACATATTATACTTAAATCTAATTAACGTAAATAAGTGATAGGGTTTATTTATGTACGTTAGGTACGGCTGCATCTCCCTACCTAAACTTAACATAACAAAACTCCTCACTGAGTGTTTGACTACTTCCATTTCCTCCCTTATTAACATTGATCTGTTCAGAAACTGGTGCTTCAGGCCTCTGAAAGCCGCCTTGCCAAGGGGTCTGGGAGTTAAAAATAAGTCAGAGCAACCTAGTGAGTCCATTTGTATCTTAATATAATGGATCCAAGGGATGTCAAGGCCTTTGTCCAAAGACACACAGTCCTGAATGATCAACTGATTCAGGTTAGGTGGCGGCTGAGCCAAGATTCTTAGCCAACATAGTAATGGGGCAACCGCAATCTGGTCTGAAATTAAACCGGCACCTAAATCCTCATGGAGATAAAAAATTGGAGTGGAAGCTGGAAGCGACAGAAGCCTACGAAAAAAATTGTTTTCGACTGTCTGGATGTCACTAGTCTCAGTATAGCCCCATACATCACTCCAATAGGTTACCATTGGGAGACACTTAGCATTATTGATTTTCATGAAGGCGGGGAGTGGTTTAGATCCTATTCTTCGTGCGAACCCTAATATAGCCCCAGATGCCCAGGCCAGGGTGTTCTTTTTATGTGCACGCTGCATCACCCACGAACGTCTTTCATCCAAAAAGGACACCTAAAAATGGGAAGGTGGGGTCTTTCGTGAGTTCCAAGCCCTTACAATAAAATTTGACCTTTTTTGCCCGGCCCATGCCAATTGACATTGAATGCGATTTTTTGAGGTTTGTAATTAAATCTAGAGAGTCCATAAAATCAATAAAACAATCTAAAAGGGATTGTAATCCACGCCACGTCCTCGCTATTAAAACTGCATCATCTGCGTACAGTAGTGAAGGGATTATTTTTGTCCCTGCTCTTGGTACGTCCTTGCAAGAGGCTGTCAGAACATCTCCCAATTTATTATTATAAAGTGTAAACTGCTGGGGGGCCAAAATGCACCCCTGTTGTACCCCTCGCTTTACGGCCCATGCATCAGTTAGGCTGCCGTTCTCGTTTAGCGAACCGCTGCCGAGGTGTTTTCATGAATGACGGCCAAAAAAGAAATCAGGCCCAATGCATTGTAGGGAAGCCCAAAGTTTTTGCCTATTTACGAGGTTGAAAGCAGTGGATAAATCCATAAATGCCAAAAGGATGTCACCACGCTTAGCGGCCGTGTATTTCCCTATTACTAGATGAAGATTAAGACAATATCATGCTTGACATTGTGTTGATGCTGATGATGATGATGGTGATGATGATGTGTCCATTTATTGCTTGCTGATACCATAAGGTTTTCTGGCACTGAAGATGCGGCCTGATAAGGGATGTCAGTGCTGCTCAAATAGCCATGTTTTGGGGGCATGGCTATCAGCCAATGAAGATGGCCGCAGCCTAGGAGAGCTCTGAAACCGATGGAGACTCTCCCCATTAATCCTATGATAAATCCGCCGGTACGCAACAATCCAGAACTGGCAGCAGGCACCGGAAGGCGGCAGCAATAGCCACAGCTGATTTGAGGAAGCTACGATCACCCGGTAGAAAGTAACGCAGCGTGAGAAGTTTACGGCCTAAGCAGTGATCCGGAGCCGGGGCTTCGCGTAGATGCGGTGTGATGAAAATAAGGCTGGCGGCGAGTGATGAGGAGCGGAGCTGAGAGGGGCAGCCAAGGACCTAATGCTTCATACAATACACGAAGAGCAGATAACCGAAGGTACGGCACAAAAGGATCCCTGTAGACGCCCACACGGCCGCTGCTGGAGGCACCCTACCACCGGTGCATAGCTTCATGAGCACCGGGGATCCAGACGGTGTAAACGGGAGGAGAAGCTGAGACGTCATGGCCTCCGTCGATGCCAGCTATGTAGCGCTAACTACTGGGGCGACTGCAGCACTGTGTGAGCCAATAGCGGCCTAAGTGACACCTCGGAGGCGGGGCCAGATGGATGCAAGGTGCGGAGGCTGCAGGAGCCGGCAGCGGGGAGTAAAGAGCAGCACTGTGGAGCTCCGATGCTGACTGAGGGCAGAGACACCTGAAGTGACGTGCGGGGTGAGACTGGGCATGATCAGGCGAGGGTTACATCCTGCAGCGGCCCTCACGGCGCACAATTAAATGCGGAGCCATAGTTCTGGCAGCACGGGTTGCAGCCAGGAGCACCACCTTGCTGGTCACAAAACCATAATTAGGCACCGCATCTACGACATAGCCAGTTAGGGCCTCAAGAGAGTCACACATAAATCTGCAAAGTGAAAGGCGCAATCTGGCCATAGAGCACAGGTAAACAAGGAGCAACTACAACCGGTCTAGGTGACCCGGAGGCACCCAGAAGTTGAACTGAGACGGCCAATCTTGTCTCAGGGTTGCCACAACACTGAACTTTCACGAAAGGCCACACGTAAGGATTGTAAGCCAACCCAGTCGACATTGGGGAAGCGGGAAAACCGAAAGGCCATGCGTGGGCGCTATTCACGCAGTCAGGCAGCGGTGATTACTGCATACCCCACAACTGAATTAGGAGAACCACCTAGTGCTCCGGATACCATGGGAGGAAGAGGTCAGCACATGACACAATTGACTAAATTGGAGAAATACGCTTAGAAAGGAGATCAACCATCGGCCTCAGGGACACAAGCAGGCAGTGACTCTGGCTCTCAGTCCACTGCACCCGAAGAGATAACCCTACAGGACATAATGAGCATGCTGAACCAGAGCAGACATCATTTGGTACCATATCCACTGATATCACGCTGCTGCACGCGGATGTTTCTAAAATTAGTACACGGCTGGCGGAGGTTGAGTCTATGGCGGCGGCTCTCTCCACTGATACAGCGACATTGCAGCGACAACTCCGTATAACTGGAACAAGCGCCCAAACAAATGGAGGCTAAGCTGAAAGATCAGGAGGCCCACTCCAGATGAAATAATGTTTGCCTGGTGGGTGTACCAGAGAGTGTGCAATGACCAGGTCTTGACCTTTTTGTGGAAGATCTTATCAAGACCAAGCTACAACCATGGGGACTGTCCAGTTTCTTCTCGGTGGAGGGGGCTCACCGGGTGCCCGGAGGGAGGCCCCGTTCGGGCGCCCCACCCAGACCTATCCTAGCACATATGTTCAACTTCCGCAACCGGGATGCAATTCTTCAAACAGCCCGTATTGCACCCCCCATACAGGTGGACAACAGCACTGTGACTATGTACCCGGACTCTACGGCGATGGTCACAAAGCAAAGACGAGACTTCCTGGAAGTGAAAAAAGAACTAGCAGTTGTGATTTAAAATATGCAATGCTCTTTCCGGCGAAGTTAAGAGTGGAAGCTGAAGGGAAACATTTTTTTTATACATCACCGCAGGAGGCCCATGACTGGCTGGAAGGGTGATGTAAGGCTGCAGGGCCCAAACGGCAAAAACAGCAAGATAGCAAGCTAATTGAAAGGTCGAGAGAGATGGCAGCACCGGATGAGGGGATGCCTGATGAGGTGGCGTCGAATAACAGAACCGGAGACTCCGAGTAGTGTCGACCCGCCCAAGACAATGCAACTGACATAGGAATACCCCCATAGAAACGCAGGCCTCTGAACCTGATAATAACACGCTGCTGATGGGAACGTCTAAGCTTCAGACTCATTGAACAATCGCACTGATTTCACTGGTCCCAAGGTGATGGGAGGCCAGTGTCGTTAAACAATCTTTGTTTCGACAGGAACAGAACGTGAGACTATGGGAGAGAGACTAGAAGTGTTCGTAAGCAGCTCTCCCCCCTCACGCAAGTACACAGTTCTTGGGACTAAGCACTCTGCTAAGTTGGGGTGGCGGGTAGTTCAAAGTCTGCAATGCAGAGAAGCAGGGAGGAGGGTGGGGTTTGGGTTTTGTTTAGGAGATCTTTGTTTGAATTTGTTTTGATGCACATGATAAGACAGTACGGCATGCAACATAGGGATAAGACATACGTATTTGATGACATTTTCAGCCTTAAGATTAAGACACTACGAGGAAATGCTCAGTATGGTGTCCATGACAGTTATGGACTCACGGACCTGGATGCTAAAATAAGATCAGCTTCCCTCACGGTTATATCCTGGAATGTAAACGGACTGGGAGACAAGATAAAGATGGGTCTGGTCCTTCAGTACAATAAATGAAAAGGGCCAGCAGTGGCACTGATCCAAGAAACACATCTAATGGGATCTGCGTGTAAAGCCCTGGATAGATGGGGTTACAAAATGGCGATACACTCAGAATTCAGTTAGGGTTCCAGGGGAGTCGGAGTCGTGATCCAGAAACGTTACCCCCTGATATCACATGGCACCGGGAGGATGAACGGGGGAGGTTTGCTGCGATCTCTTACCAATGGGAAGGGAAGCGTTATACTATAGCATTGGTCTATGTTCCACCTGCATTGCATCATTCCACCCTCCCAGCATTGGGAAAATTCCTGTTATCACTCCCACAGGGAGCGCTTATCATCGGGGGGACTTTCATGCCACAATAGATGCTACTGTGGATAAAAAACCACCTAGGGCTTCCTGTGGCCACAATCTCAAGCTAAAAGAATTTGTCAGTGCTATTGGCCTCACAGATATTTGGAGAGTCAGGCACCCGGGGGAACTCCAATATACCTTTCATTCAGGGACCCACAATAGTCTGTCAAGAATAGATTATATATTTACACTAGCAGCGGGGAGGAAAAGGTACTAGACGTAACACATTTGCCAAGAGGTATATCTGACCACTCACCGGTACTGCTCACCTTTACATCCCACAACCCGGGGAGACGTAGACTTTTTCCACTATACCCTGGTTATCTCAAAGTCAAAGTCATTAGGAAGGGCTTGATTACCACCACGAAACAGTATTTTGCAGAGAATGAACACTCAGTGCCCGCGCCAATGACAATATGTGAGGCGTACAAAACAGTGCTGCGAGGGCAGGTAATTTCACTGGTGACAAATCATAAAAAGGGGCAAAGACACCAGATCCACACATTAGAGCAACAGTTAACACGTGCCAAAATAGACCACACTACAGATATCACTGAAGACACATCAGTTATATCTAGCTCAACAGGAATATAAGGCCTTCACATGGAAGGAGACAAAATCCAAACTCACGAACACGCAACATACTGTCTATGAACAAGGTGATAAGGCAGGCAAGCACCTTGCATGGCTGGATAAAAAGGAAAGAGCTATTAGATGGATTGCTCAACTACAGGGAGAACAGGGAGTCATGACCTCGGACCCTAGACATTCTGGCGACCCATTATGAGAAAGTGTACACACCATTAGCCACTACTATGGTAGACAAGAATCTAGCCTTTTTAAAAGACATCAAAATGCCAACCCTGGACCAGGCTGCCACCCAATCGCTTGAAGCGGACTTGACCCAAGACGAGATCCTAGGAGCTACTAACATCTTAGATACAGGGAAGGCACTGGGACCAAATGGTATCCCGGTAGAATTTTACAAACAGACGGCCTCTATTCTTGCGCCACATTTACTTAATATGTATGAGGATCATCTGAAACAAGGAATACTCCCCAGGGATCAACGTCTGGCCACGATAGTCGCTATACATAAACGGGGAAAACAACAGCAGGACCGCATGTCCTATAGGCCAATATCTCTCATAAATGCTGAAGCAGAGATACTGGCAAAAGCTTTGGCGTTACGATTACAACCCTACTTAGGGACGGTGATTCACCCAGACCAATCCGGGTTTATGCCAAATCGAAATATTGCATTATATCTCAGGAGACTCCACAATGTGCTGGCTCGTAAAGCCACGATCGACAAAGATGCCATATTTGTTTCCCTAGATGCATGAATGGCATTCAACATGGACGAATGGCCGTTTCTTTTTACAGTCCTTCACCACATAGGATTTGTCCCCATGTTTTGCCAATGGGTTAAATTGCTATATACTAAACCCATGGCACAAGTGGTGGCAAATGGACGCATTTTGGCTGACTTCCTCCTTGGTAAAGGAACAAGGCAGGGCTGCCCTATGTCACCGCTCCTATTTGCAATAGTACTAGAACCACTGACGGCATGGATACGACACGACTCCGTGGACTTAAATGGGCTATAGGATGGGAAGACCTCATCTCACTGTATGCAGATGATGTGTTGCTCTATTTGGCTTCACCTGCATGCTCACTCAACTGTCCCCTAGACATTTGTGCAGCATATGGACGAGTGTCAGGCTACACAATAAACTGGTCGAAGTCACTTATTTTTATATTGCATGGCCCCCCCCCACAGCTCCAACGTAATTGTTACATACAAATAGCTGAAAAGGGATTTAAATATCTGGGTATCTATGTAACTTATCAGGACAAATTATTTATGGAAGAGAATCTCATGCAACCCCTGACACTTTCACCCAGATGTTAGCCATCGGCGATCCCTGCCACTTACGTTGTTGGGCAGGGCAGCCCTCTTTAAAATTATGGCACTCCCCAGATGTCTTTATGCCTTACAAAACTCATCTTCGGGGTCCAGTTGAGGGTGATGCAGGTACACTGAGGGCGCCTAGCGTTGAGGGCGGTGTGCCAATTACGTTCCCACCCCCCTACTGTGACCTATGGTGTACTTCCCTGACACCACAAAAGTGCAGATACCATAAAGCTGGAAGCCTCCTAAACCAGGAGTAATTAGGAAGCAAATCTTACTTCCTAAGAATTTTTTGCACTTTTTCACCTTTTTTTGTTATTTTCACTTTCACGTCCCTAGGTAAGGGTGGGCCTTAGCGCATCCATACCGCCAGGGTTTAATACACCAATAAGTCCTGAAGAATGCCTGGTAACATTAAACCGTTTCATGGCTGAAACATGTCGACTGATTTGTAAGGAAACTACCACTCAATTAATTGTGGACTCTTTTCCAAACACATAAAATTTTAATAACCTGCCCTTAGGGATCAAAGAATAAAATTATTTCTGATACACTACTGACTTTTTAAACCCTCACCACTCATTAGTTTAATTTAATTTACTTTGCACAACACGTCTGAATATCACTATCCTGCTCCGCAGTAGATCTGGCGTTGTAGCACACCAAAGAGGCACTCGGTCTCTTTGGTGGGGCCCGATGATGAAACATGTCATCACCAGGTGGTGAGTGAGGGCTTTCCTTAACGTCCTGAGTGAGGCCGTCAACCCCTTTCTTAGCTGCTCCTGACTGTGGTCTGGTATAACCATTTGACACTCTTTTCTTGTTTACTGATTATAACCGGGGAATAAGAGTGTTGCTTAACTCTCCCGACCTCTCCTCCTGTTGAAGCTTACAAAACACACCATTCCCCGTCACCCTTGCCTATTTTTCAACAATCAATAATGAAGTAGCTAAGTTGCTGTGGGGCGGCAAATCAACCCGTATAGCCATGCATAAACTGGTAAAAAGTTGGTGTTACACGGGTATTGCCCTTCCTAATATAAAAACATACTATTGGGCATCCCAGCTTGCGGTACTGAACCAATGGCTACACGCAGCACAAGATGAACCGGCCTATCGCATGGATAGACATCTCCTGGGTGTGGACGGGGTTGATGAGGGCGCTTTACAATAGTACCAAAACAATGGCCCTGACAGGACCTACGGCACAATCAGTTAAGGTGTGGCATGTGGCGCAACGGGCACTAGGGTGGGAAGGGGTCACGACACCGACAACACCACTATGGTGCACTCAAAAGCTGGGAAAGATTTCAGGCAATGGGACCTAATTGGCATTTCAAAGTTGGGTGACCTGTGGAAAAAGGGTGAGGTTATCCCGTTTGCACAATTGCAAAGTACTTATGGCATAGCAATGACGGAAGCCTTTCGATATCTGCAGATTAGCACGCACTCACTGCGCTGGTCCCGCCAGGTACACAGTTACAGGAGTCTTTGCCCCTGGAAGACCAGTTACTCACAGACCACTTGACAAAAAAACCCATCTTGCTATCATATAGGAAAATATTAAACAATCAGCCGGACCCTACAGCTGCCCTTAAAACAAAATGGGAGAACGACGTAGGAGAATTAGACGAGGTGGACTGGCAAGAAGCACTAGCGTCTCCTAGGGAGGTGGAGATCCCTTCTAGGCTAAAGCTAATACAATTAGAGGTGCCACACCGCACCTACTATACCAGATCACTACTGCACAGAATGGGTGGGGCAGATAGCCCACTTTGCCTGCGACAGTGTGATGATTTGGGCACTTTTTGGCATACAATCTGCACAGAAATTAGGACATACTGGGAAGCGGTCATGCACACTATGTCGCAGGTAACGGGGTGGAGATCCATCCAGAACCAAAAAGGTGTCTGCTTAATGTTTGGGAGCCCACAGAGCTTAATCATGCGGCTCAGGATTGGGTGTCATTGGGTATGGTAGCAACTAGAAGAGATATCGCACAGCTCTGGGGCTCCAGATTGGCACGACACTTAGCAGATGGTGTCAAGACATATACGGGGCAATGATGGCGAAAAATCGGTATATCTGCATAGGAGATGCCCTAAAAAGTGGACCCGGGTGTGGGGAGGATACAATGCCTACCGGGGCAATATCTGCGATCCCCCACAAGAAGAATCAGAATCAGAGAGGAGTGAATAGATGACTGTTTGAAATAAACTGTTTGGGGATGCAATGGATTCAATAAAATATAACATGTAGGGGGCAAAAGAAAACTCTGAAAATGTACTGTTGAACTGAACAAATTGATGAACCCATATTATGGTCTTGCACTAGGTCGTATACGAAACAACCAATGAGTAAAGGTGCATCATTGTATGATTATTGAAAATGTTAATAAAAAGAGTTTAAAAAAAGAAAATAACCAGGTTTTTGGTTTCTTGTGAAAGAGAACAAGAGTGGAAGAAAGGGAAAAGTTAGTAAGAAACAAATTCAAGTACATGGCTGCCAGCTAGGAGAAGGCAGGGCCTCTTTGGTTATAGTGTATTAATAATCAATTGTTTCTGGAAGCCGAACACAATAGACGAGGGGGATGATAAACTGAAGAAAATGTCTTTCTGAGGTAAACTGGGCCAATGTTATTAACAGCCTTGTAATTGAAGTATAGAGCTTTATAAACAATGGGCCAAAGTCATCGATATTTCACAAAACGCAGCAAGACAACTTGCTGCCCTGCGTAAAATAGAGAGGGGGGGGACTGCACTGTATTTACAAATATATGTCCATAACAATATATGTCACATTTCTGTTCTGGTGCACAATCTTCAGCCTAGCACCAACGCAAGAACCCTTGTGCTATGGTGCAAGTGTGCCTGTGTTGCAGGCAGGATTGCTTTTGAGCAGGAATGGAAACTGAACTTTTTTTTCTCTTTCTGAATGTGCTGCAGAATGTAGCACACTTAGAAAGATGAAACAGTGAGGAAAAATAAAGATATTTCTCCCCATTGTGCCTCCCTTGGGTAGGCGTAGCCTTTTGATGCATTCCCAGCAGTCTCATCAAATCTGGGAACGTGACAAAATCCATGGGTGGTAGTGTGGGAACACCCACACTCCACGCGTGGAACACCTACCCAGGGCAGAGTGATGCAAAACAGCGACTTGCGCTGCCTTGTGTAACTCCAGATTTACCAAGCAGCACAGGCATGTAGAGCAAGCTGCCTGAGCGAGGTGGCCTTGTGTTGATTGGTAAATCTGACTTAAGAATTGCATTACCAGTGTGACACAATGCGTGACACAAGGGCAAAACAATACAATGATCAATACGGCCCCAAGTGTTTCCAAATTGGCATCCTCTGGAGGCCCTGAACATGAGGAGAGATGGAGGTAAGAAAAGGGTCATCTAGGGAGAAAGGTAGCTGCAGAAATATGTATGGATTGAAGACAATAGAATAAAGAGCATCTAGATAGAGTGGGCATAGTCAAGTCTGGAGGCTATCAGAACATGAGCTATCATTTAGCACAATGTTTTGGGGAACAGCTGCAACAGGATTCATTTGTTTGGCAAAAGAGAGTTTATTATCCATCAGAACACTGAGATTTCTTTGCGGTGGTTACAGGGGCAGGAGCAAGGCCTTAGTGGGAAAGGCCACCAGTTCGCTGACGAAACAGGATTCCTGTTCAAAGATGAAAATCTGTTTTGTCTCCTTTGAACTTCAGACAGTTTGTGCACATCCTTTTGAAGACTTCTTCCATGTAGCTGTTAAAGCTGACTTTTGTTCCTGAGACATTGGGTTTTGTTGTCTCATTCGCACAGAACACAATTTCAAAGTCATAGCTGCGAAATAAAGAGTTAAGACATAGACATTAAAAAGGGTGGGACTAAACGAAGATCACTGTGGAACCACCATGGGTTAAGTATGCAGAAGACTACAAAAGAGCAAGATAACCCACAAAAGTGCTACCAGGTGGTAAAGCGTAGAGCCACCTCAAGGAGTGTTTGCACATACCTGTTTCCAAAGGATGAGAGATAAGGATAGGGTGCGAGACCCTGTTGAATGCCCTGTTGAATGCTGCAGACGGGTTGAGTAAGACCAGCACAGCAGATCTGCCCTCGTCCATGATGAATATGATGTTATCTGAGAATTCCAGAAGGGCTGACTCAGTGCTATGCATGGGTGAAAAACTGGATTCAGATCGATCTAGGATTGCATTGTTTGCAAGTATCTGGATAATTGGAGGTTAACTGCTTTTCTTGATATTTTGGTGTAAAACCGTAAGAGGTAAATGGGTCTAAAGTTTGACAGTACCGAAGGGTCGGCTGTGGGTTTTTTAAACAATGGGATTACCTGAGCTCCTAAGCCATAGGTAAGATGCTGGGAGAACAAGTGTCTTTATTTGAGCCTGAGGTGGTAGAATGTTTGAACCTGTTCAATTTGAGATGTCTAAAGTGTATGCACCATTGGTAACGGGTAGTTTGGTGAAAAGGTAGTACTAGTTTCTGTGCCAGGATGCACAGTAAAGTTAAGATAGATTCTGGAAATTTTACCTGAGAAGTTATTAGACAAATCATCACATAGTTTCTGTGATGGTTATCACAAACTGTAGTGTTCAGAAGATACTTAACAATTCAAAATGTTGCATGAGTAGAGTTTTTAGCATTTGTATTCTTTCTGGAGTACTGGGAGCTACATGCTATCCTAATGACAACATTGTGTTTGTTGATCTCCGGACAATATTTGAGCTTTTCTTAGTTGTTATAGTGTTTTCTAAAATGCATTCTAAGCTCTTACACACGGATTTAGCATCATGCATCTCGTCATAGTACCATGGGGTGAAAGGGATTTCTTCTGTAGGAATTAACTCATCTGAGTGGTACAGTAGAGTCAAAGTCTGTGGTCATCCAGGTGTTAAACTCTTTGGCGCAAGTAGGAACATCACCTGGGAACCCCTTCCATAACAGAGGTCACTATATGACATCATCATTCTAAACATCTTCATCACCCACTCATGAGTGCCTTGGTGTGACTTCCACATGATTCTTACACTTTGAATCCACTTCCAACAAACTTACGCCAATCTACATTATGCTTTCATTCCAACAAAAAAAACGTTTAGCAATTTCCAAACATGCAATCTTACAGAGTTGTGCCGACCATCTTCATTGCAACATATTATATCCCACAAACATCCCTTAAAGCACTCTCAGAAATCAGACCCTATGCGGTCACAAAATGTGTCCACTGTTCCATAAATGGAAAGGCTCTTACTTTGTATTCTGGCTCATTCACCTCCTCCTTCCAAACTCCTACCTAAATGCTGCCTCCTGAAAAAATTAGGGCAGATGTCAAGATCCCCTGTACAAGGAGATCAACATCACACTCCACTTTTATACAAATATTTCTGAGCTATACAGGTATATTACTGTGGCTAAATTCTTCAGTTGAGTCTGAGTCA
The DNA here is from genome assembly GCF_964263255.1 of Lissotriton vulgaris. Classification (NCBI taxonomy): domain Eukaryota; kingdom Metazoa; phylum Chordata; class Amphibia; order Caudata; family Salamandridae; genus Lissotriton; species Lissotriton vulgaris. Next base: position 2,072,651,737 of record NC_141687.1, read on the forward strand.
GCCAAGCACAGAGATGGGTATTTTTCTTGGGAACTCTGATGTAGTTTCCTTCTTGGAGCACTGGCCAGGCCTTGGTGCTGAGTGGAGTCATGCCAGTGGATCTTTACAACATCAGAATCAGTGTACACAATCAGGTCTGGACAATTAACGTTGCCACTCACCCCTCCCTGGTTCTAAGATAGCCAACATACCCTCCACATGTTGTTGAAGGCTCAACATGTTTGTTTTCCTGTTTCAGGGCATGGAGAGGGCTTGGTTTTTTTCTAGGAGGATGGACTCCCAAGACTTCCCAGATCTCACACAATTTGATAGACCGATACATGCGAGGAGTTTCTTGCTGTGGAGGTGAGGGGGGCTACTTCTGTTTGTAGGCTGTGTGTCTCCCTTTACTGTGCTGATTGGTACAAAGGTTGTGAGGAGGAGCTTAAGGGGACTTTGAGTGTACTTGCTTTTTACCTCAGTTGCAGGCCTCTAGACACTGCTCCTAGTCGGGCATGCCATGGTGAGGGCATTGTAGGTCCCAAAGAAAATAAACAGAAACCTGAGGAAGAAGCAGGACCTTTTCAGGCTTAAGCCGTCCTGATCCATTAGCCTGGCTAACCCAATTCAGAGGAGTCAGTAGGTTCTGAACTGTCTCACTCTCAGCGTGAAACATTGAAACACATTGTGGAATATGCTGTCAGAGAGATGCTGATAGAGGTCACAACTTGTCGGAGGGACTCTGATAGAGGTCACATCTTGTCAGCTGAAGAGAGAAAGTAATATCAATAACTTAGAACCAACTGTCCTCTTCTAGAGGAGTAAAATGAAACAGAGATTTCCATCTGAAACATGCTGTTACCTTGTTCTTTTGAACAAGATGGTACAAAGGGAGAATGTGCGACAGGTGGTCCAGAACACAGCGGTCAGATTGGTTTTAGGACTACCACGCAGGGCATCGGCTTCAGCTGCACTGATGACCCTTCACTAAAATGAAACAGAGATTTCCATCTGAAATATGCTGTTACCTTGTTCTTTTGAACAAGATGGTACAAAGGGAGAATGTGCGACAGGTGGTCCACAACACAGCGGTCAGATTGGTTTTAGGACTACCACGCAGGGCATCGGCTTCAGCTGCACTGATGACCCTTCAATGTTACAATGTTACAATGTTAGTTGGAATTTGTTAAGCGCTCGTACGCCCGGAGGCTTCATGGCGCTGTAGAAGGAGCCAAACAGGACAGTCAAAGGACAAGCAGTGCTATCAGTAGTAAGCTTGAGAGAACAACCAGGTCTTCAGAGATTGCCTAAAGCTAAGTATGTTATCAATCTGCTTTATATGGAGAGGAAGAGAATTCCAGAGTACAGCAGCTTGATGGTCGAAGCAGCCGCCTCCGTGGCGTTTCCTCTTGAAAGGAGGCACAGTCAAAAGTGATTTGTAGGTGGATCGAAGGTGACGGGAGGGGCAATATTTTTTAAAAAGATCTCTGATAAAAGAAGGGCCAGAGTCGTTCAGAGAACGGAACAGAATACACCCAGCCTTAAAGGCCACACGTTGCTCAACAGGCAGCCAGTGTAGTTGCTTAAGGCCAGGTCTGATGGATTGCCTCCTGGGTATATTCAGCAGCAGCCTGGCAGCTTGGTTCTGAACAAGCTGGAGGCGTTTAAGCTCACCAATTTGGAGGCCGAGGTAAAGACTGTTAGAGAAGTCCAGCCTGGACAGAACCAAGGAGAGGACAATCTGTGTGAGGGCTGCTGAAGAGAAAAAGCGAGCAATTTTTCTTATTTTCTTCAATTGAAAAATGCTGGAAGATACCACCGCTCCAACCTGTCTTTTTAGCGAGAGATCCTCGCTGATAAAAATGCCTAGGCTTTTGACCGCGGAGGATTTAGTAGGGGGGGCTCCCATGTTAGTGGGCCAGAAGTTAGGGTTCCAGCTTAGTGGGCTCTGTCCGGGCAGGACCAGCTCGGTCTTGCCCGGGTTGAGCTTCAGATGATTGCAGCTCATCCAACTCAGTATGTGGGACATGGTTCTTTGGAATACGTCCACTGAGTCAGTGTTGTTGAGAGGGAAGATGAGCTGCAGATCATCCGCATAATTGAAGATGGTTACATTAGCATGACGCAAGGAGTGCAAGAGAGGGCGTAAGTAAACATTAAAAAGAAGGGGAGATAACGAGGAGCCCTGTGGTACCCCGCAGGTGGTGGGTATAATGGGAGCGGAGAAGGAGCCGAGTCTGACCGATTGTGTGCGGTCCGAGATAAAAGAGCGGATCCAGCTCAGTGCAGGGCCCCTGAGACCTGCCTGCTCGACACGGTCGACCAAGATGGTGTGGTCGACCGTGTCGAACGCAGCAGAAAGGTCCAATAGTACAAGCGCCTGATGGGTTCCTGCATCTGCATTCCGCCTCAGAGTGTTTAACACCGAGAGGATGACCGCCTCGGTGGAGTGGCAAGGGCGGAATCCTGCTTGATTCGGTGCCAGATATTCAGATTTTTCCAAGAAGCTGGAGATAGTTTCGCACACATGTGACTCCAGCAGCTTGGCACAGTATGGTAACAGCGATATAGGTCTGTAATTGATGGGATCTAGCGGGTTGGCTCCTGCCTTTTTTATGAGGGGAACGAGGAGAGCTTTTTTCAATTTGCGTGGAACTTTGCCCTGTGCCAGTGACCCATTCAGTAAAGAAAGTAAGCACTCAGGGAGATTGGTGCCCACTTCTTTCAAGATGTGAGGGGGGCAAATGTCATCAGGAGAGCCTGTTTTGACTTTGGATAATAATTTGAGTAGCTTAATATCGTCTATAGGGGGGAAAGAGTCTAAAGTGGCAGGGTTATAACAGGTGTCAGCAAATAGTAGAGGGGACTGAGTAGTAGAAATGCTTTGCTTGATCTTGCAAATTTTATCATAGAAAAAAGAGTTGAGTGTGTTGCAGAGCTCTTGGGTGGGAACCATAGGGAGAGAGGTTCTGTCGCTAGAGCTGAGATTTTCCACGATGTTAAACAACTCTTTTGACTTGTTTTGGGCCTTGAGAATTTTATCTGAGAAATAGTCAGTTTTGCATTTGAGGATGAGATTTTGGTATTCCCTGCGGGCCTTACGGAAGTTGGCTCTGTCATGCTCTAAGTAGGCTGCGCGCCATTTGCGCTCCATTTGACGAGTTTTAAGTTTAAGGGCTTTTAGATGAGATGTGAACCATCTGTGAGCATCGTTGGGGCGGGAGCGAAAGAAGTTAACGCAGGGGGCGTGAACTTCAGCTGCCTGGAGTAGCCAGTCGGAGAAGACTGCTTCTGATTTCTCTATGTCCAGATCGAGTGAGGGACAAGTCGAGGTTAACAATTGGAGGAAGGACGGAACGTCGACCTTTTTCCACATTCTTGCCTTCCCGCCTTGTTGAGGCAAAGGTTTGCTGTTTTTAGCAATGGTTATGGTGAAATTGATCAGGAAGTGGTCCGACCAAATGCAAGGCAGGATGGAATTAACCGCCAGGGGGATGTTTTGAGACCAGATTTGGTCAAGGCTATGACCTTTCACGTGTGTTGGAAGGTGAATGTGTTGGGTGAGATTAAAATCAGAAAGAGTGTCCTTCAGTGTGGCTGCCTGAGAATCAGACTCCACCGAATCCAGCCAGAAATTGAGATCGCCCAGGAGTAGAATTTTATCATGGGAGATAATAAGGGGGGCAAGTTGTTCCGATAGAGATGCAGCAAAGGTAGGCATATTTTGAGGGGGGCGATAGATGAGGATCACGAGAAGAGAGCCAGTGTCCGCATCCATTTTAAAGATTACATTGTCTGATCCTGTCAGATCAAAGGATGGCAGGAGAGAGACTTTAAGGTTTTTACGAATAATCGCGGCGACCCCTCCGCCCCTCTTACCAGCTGGCCTATCGACATGCAGTATATAGTACTCAGCGGGGACTGCCGCCAAGATGTCAGGTAGGGATGCGTCGTTAAGCCAAGTCTCAGATAGGCATGGAAGGTCAGGTTGATCGGCCTGAAGCAGAAGAAAGATGTCCAAGTGATGTTTTACCATGGACCTGGTGTTTAGGTATAGACATTTTAAAATAGTCTGAGGCACATGTGGGGATGGAGGGGTAAAGCGTGGAGAGGGCTTACAGGTTTTAGTAAGCATGAGGTCAGGTTTTAGTATGCCATATGTGGCGGCGCGCTTTAGAGTGTGAGCGGGCGGGGGGAAGGTGGTGCTGTCAGAAGGTCTTAATGACAGCAGCGAAACAGAGGAGTAACAGTAATTTTGACCAGGGGGTTTGGCCCCGCGCCCCGGACTGCCGCGGACGGGCGCAGACGGGCTTGCCTTAGGCGCGCCTTCGGCGCGCAAACGGCGCTCCCGCTGCGCTCGTCCGCTGCGCTTCCGGTAGCAGCACATGTTATACCCGGAATCGGGGTGTGGCTTAGAAGGGGGCGTGGCCTACGTCCTCGGCGGACTGGTCTATAAAAGGGTCTTGTTCAAACTCCTACTGACAACTTTTAGAGCCCATCGTCACCTAGGTCCAGGATATCTTTCAGCAAGATTTAGGCCTCACACCACCGTAAGAACACTAAGGTCCACCACTGCTAATTTGCTCAGTGTTCCAGCATTCAGATTAGCCACAGGAGGCGGAAGATCAGCGACTGTCTTGGGAGCAAAAGCCTGGAACCGTATGCCCAAGGAGCTTAGAGCTATTGATTGAACAGGAGGGGCAGTTTAGAAAACTGTTAAAGACGTGGATATTTGGTCTATCAGATGCTTGCTGCCAAAAGCTAATTTAGGCTTATGTCATCCACTTGATCTGTTGTTGCCTATAGCGCCAGGAGACTCCGTTAGGAGTGGCAGTTCGCACTTTACAAAACATCTCTTCATTTCATTTCATTCATGTGGCAAAGGGGACTGGTCTTATCCCTTTAGCTGACTGAGAATTCTGTCATGATACAGTCCCTCTTGCAAGATGAGGCACTGGGTCCAGACTCTGTATTGCATATTGAAGTGATCAAGGGCTTAAGGCTCCCAACGCGGGCTCTTCAGTGAGTGAGTTCAGGAGCTTGCTGGTTGAACTGACCAGTGCTAGACACAGAGAACTCATAAAAAGCAGCAGAGAAGAAGGGCAAACTCTCAATCATAGGTCAAAGAATCCAACTGTTTCCAGACCTAGGTCGTGCTTCGTTACTGAGGAGATAGTAGATGCAATATATGAAGAAGGAGATGCAGTCCTGTGGCTTATAAGCCTTGCTGTGGTTACCACCTCGTCTCAGCGTGAAGCCGGATGGTAAGACATTTGATTTCACCCAGCTGCAACTGCCCGAAACTTACTGAGGATGAACCACCCCAGTGGGGTGGCTGTTCCTCTGGAAGGTCCAGGTGAGGCAGTGCTGCAACTGCTGACTGTCGAGCTACCTCCTATTTCAGATTATTTGTCCAAGGGTTCTATATTGGGACTTGAACCTGCTTTTATTGATGGTCTGGTACATACCTGAGTGACTTCCACTTCTTTTCTTACCATGTACTTAGCAATTCTGTTAGTTCTTCCAAAATGTATATGGATATTGTCTGAGTGTTGCTGACATTTATTAGACGCCAATGTATGTTCTCATTTTGTCACCAGCTGTGTGTATCATCTCACTTCAGGAGTGGTGCTTTAATAAGAATTGATTGTAACTTGCATTCTTTTGATGCTGTTACTACTCACTGTGTTAATTGCATCCAACACAGTAAATCACAATAAAGGTAACACATCCCAATACATCTCTCATAGTTCAAACCTTAAGTCTCTTTACCCCTCTTTTCAACATATAGATAAGGAAGGCCTCTCAAGGCAAAATCGTGTAAAGATTAAACTAAATGGTTCCACAATCAAATGTGTAATCTTAGCAGTTTCTAATCATCTGCAGTAATCGTGTGCATGCACCAGCCTCATCGCCACATGCGTGAGTGCTCAGTCAGCAGGGCCTGTGCCTTTTGTTGTCCTCTGGTGGTTTTAGTTATGATCATGTGAAGGTTTGCTGCCAGGTGGTACCCTGCACAAAGCCTGCTCTGCACAGTGTCTGGATATGAGAGAGCGAAAAATATAATTTCAATGTATCAAAACAACATTGCGAGTAGCCAGGAAAATGGGATGGCAAAGAGGTTGGTTACCCTTTCTTGTGATTGTCAAGGAACTATGAAATTATGTTATGATCAAACATTTTGGTGCAATGCCTTGACACCTCAATTACTGCCCTTGTGAGTTGGCATAAAAAATATTACAATAGAAAATGTCCTCGAGGGACAGCTCCCACTTTGCAAATAACAGCTCAAGACATCTAGAGTGCGAACACCAGCGCTCATGGAGCTTTTGCATTCTCCCTTCCTTCACTTTCTCTAAATTTCAATGCTTGGGTCTGGCATTAGCCAAGACTGTTTGCGTTTACTAAAACTATCTTTATATATTCCGCCACAAGGCCTTTAAGCCAGCCGTCTTCATTCATTGGTCTGCTGTTGTGTCATTGACATGTTGCTTCTGATCACACAGCACACACCGTGGGGCAGCAGGTCATGCCCCCACAGTCACTGGATAGCTTCACTGTGAGTGACACATTCTGCTCTTAACAAGGGACACTTCCGTACATAAAGTATTACCCTTATAGCTAGAGGCTACTATCATCATGCTTGTAGGTATTTGTTTCTACTTGGACAAAGGTCTGATAGCTCCTCCAACAATAACGTTTTACACAAGCAATGACAGGATAACATCAAGCAGTGGTAAAGTCAAAAGACTAGAAGCCAATGACCTTTTGCCTATTTTGGCATTGCAACCTGAGTCCTGTAAGAGGACCAGGGCTGTAGTAATGCAGAGAGGGGGTTCTTCTGCTTTTCCTTGCATGGCTTCATCCCTGCGTCTGCACCTGGCTGCAGACACTCACTGTAGTCCTGCTCGGGTGCATTGATCGAGCAGGACTGATGGACATTCCTGGGAGCAGCCTCTGCACTGTGTCGGTCTGATCCATGAGTGCAGTGAACTGGCCAAGCCGCATCGCGTCTGCATCTGGCCTGCTCTTCGGGCGCACTCGGGCTCTCTTTGGTCGGTTCTGCTCCGTAGCAAACTTTACTCTAGTTTTTATTCCTCCACTTTAACTCCTTGCTCCGTAGAGAATTTGTATTTTGTCGGTGGAGACAAAAAAACGCAATATCAGGCACGAGTCCATCTCCTGCTGTATTTGGAAGCTTCGAATGAATGAAGCAACGCCTGGGATTATGGTTCGAGCCGCGCGCCGCTCACATGACAAGTTCACTCAGAGTTCACGGTACAGACTTTGCCACAATCCTCACTCAGCAAACAGTACAATCGGGTGAAATAATTTAGCAGACTCACATCATTCACACCACAATGAGCGATCAAATGCTTTTGGTCGGAGAGCTGAATTTCAGAACGGTTTTAATTCTTTCATTTAATCTGCAGTCCGAATCTAATTTTCTCTACCACATTTATTATTCATTTTGCTTTACAGTTCTCATAGGTCAGGGGCAAGGCACATGTCCCTGCATCCCCTGCCATGAAGGCTGGCTTTCAGCGCTGGTGGCACATGACAATGTTTGTTGGCGCTCCCCAACGACCACCTCCGCCACAGATTCCCTCCCTCACAGGTCATCCATACTGGTAGACAGTATAGTTTAATAGTGGTTTGTCTGGAGAAGCACTAACTCCGAATTTAAAACATAACGCCATCTTTGGGGGTTCTCTTTAATGATCAGAATTGATTTCTATCTAAAAGAACCCTTTTCCCAACATTAGGATAATGAAAGACACGGGGAAAACCATAATGCTTTAATATATACCTTGCAGTTTTGAGGCAGCTTTTTGATGACAGTTAATAGCACACTGTTCTGTGTTAGGATTTTAACTTATAAATTGCAAATAACAATAGGATCTCTCACACAAAAGCAGTAACCCTCTGACTTATTTACATTATATGAAACTTTTTGATCTGCAAGGTACACATTGTTTGTAGCTGGCATTAACCTTCTTCTCTTTCTTACCATGAGTCAAAACTCCAATAGACAAACCTCCGACCGACCTCTAGGAAAACTTTAATTACCAGAGTTATCTTGACATGTTTATTGTTGCCTGAAAATTGCTGGAGGCCAGGAACACAGTGGCAGGTGCTTTTAAAACCATAATATACTTGCAGTCACGTCACCCTCACCCGAAGTCGGCACCCGGTGCAGTCGCACTGCCCTAATGCCGGGCCTGCCAGCAAGAGAGAGGGGTGCAGGGACCCACCTTTCACTTCCACCCAAGGCTATGTCTGTGAGATATAGGAATCTTGCCATATTTTGGAGGAGGACCCATCCTGTTTTGTTTTGCCACTGCCACAGATGCATACATGCCAACATTTTAAATGGGTAAAGTGGAAGATTTTAAAAACAAATAGGGGGAAAATATTTTACCCATTGACTTAATTTGAAGCTGAAACAATTTTAGATGGGCAATAGGTCAAATAAAGCCATTTTTGGCTTAAAACATCGGGAGTCTCCCACCTAAATCGGGTATATTAGCATGTAAGCAGATGCATTGTTTAGGGGTTCCCTGGTGTCCCAAATGCATTCCCTGCGTGGCTGCTTTCAACACCTATGAACCCTTGCCTGCCTCCAATTCGGCCTTACCTTGAAATGAATTTGTACTTGTAAAGCACACTTATACCCCAACTGGGGCTTCCTGGCGCTGTACGCATACTGCTGTGGAACATTTCCTGGCTTTTCCTTGTGAAATATCCACTCCTGGGCACCCCCAAGGTGAAGCCAGGCATCCCAGCGCTGTTGTGGAGATTAAGCAAGCTATTGCCCAGAGTTGGACCCTTGATTAGAATAGGCACAGAGGCGAGAATTATCAGGTTCGAGGAAATTGAGCCCAAGACCCGCCGAGCAGGAATTGAACTCTGGTCCCTGGCCAGACCTCGGCATCAGGGTCTGCCGCTCTAACCATTGAGCCACACTTCTCCTTCAAGTCCTGTGGTGCTCTCTATGCTGTGGAGGAGGAGCAGATTGGCAGGGGGTTTTCAGGAGGCCTCTCCAAATGCATTACCTATAGTCCCTGTAACAGGGCCGGCCTTTGCTAACATAGCGCCTGTGGCAAGATCAAATTTGGTGCCCTTCCTGCCCTACCTCCCCTCTGCTCTCCTCAAAGGATATCTCCCAGTCTCTTGCTGTAGACAGAAGCCCTCACCAGTTACTCTCAAAACCAATGGTTGTCTCTTTCTAAATTTCTTTGTAGTAAAATAGATCAATTTCTAGTAGCCTGTTAGTCAGTGATCCATACACGTTTAACAAAACAGTCAAACATTCCAAACAATGGATTAAAAAAGTCTTACATCAAACATAAACTTCTGTGTTTGGTCCGTGCGAGAGGTAGATATACACTTATGGAAACCTGTGTTAAGACCATGGCCACTGAAATTATGTGTATTGTAAACCCTCTATGCCTATGGGGACAAGGATCAGAACTTGGACAGGATTAGAACTGAGTCCACTGTGGTGCTCTTCATGTCAAAATGGAATGCTGTTGTATAAATCAGGGGAAACGGACAAAAAATGTATTATTTAGGCAGCCTAATGGAAAGTCCTCATTTGGGTTACATGACACAGACAATGAGTCTGGAAAAGGTTCTGTTATTGTTGTGCATTCCCTTCCAATATAAATGCAAAGAACAGTATGACGCAGTGTTTAAGTGTGTACATAAACATTAAAATATATATCAAATACACAATAAATGATCCGTGGTTCTTAAGTCAAGTTGTTCAAACATACATGTGCATACAACATACCACTATCAATGAATCAATCAATCATTGATCACCTCTAGCGGTATCTGGGCCCTGATGTTGCTGCGTCTGCATCGAGAAGCCAGGTCTTGGGTTACTTTATTAAGACTGCCAGGGAGTTTTCCATTCTGAGGTGTAGTGGGAGGACATGGCAAGCTTTGGCAGCGATTTAGGAGAATGCGCGGCCCCCGCTGCAGGTGTGATGAATGTGGGGGACATGTGCGAGGGCGAGTGAAGTGGAGCGCAGGTGTTTTGAGGGAAGTACAGCCAGTGGTTGTTGAGGAAGGTCCGTGTCCATTTTGTGTGAGCGTCTTGAACTGGCACGTTTTCTAGACAGGGATCCAGTGGAGGTTTCTGAGGTGAGGAGAGGTGTGGGTACGCTTTGGGATATCCAGGACGAGTCTGGCTGCTGTGTTCTGTATTGTCTAAAGTCTTCTGAGCAGCTGGGTGGAGATACCAGTGTACATCGCATTGCCATAGTTGAGGTAAGAGCTACAAGAGCTTGTGCAACAATCTTTCTAATGTTTACTGCAATCCATCTGAAAATTGTGCAGCGCATGTGGAGGGTTTGGAAGTACAAAGAGGCGAGACGAGGTGACTGTGTTGACTTGTTGTTTCATGGTCAGTTCGCTGTCTAAGTTTATGGTGAGGTTGCGAGCATGGTCAGTCGGTGTGGATGTGCGTCCGTGTTCTTCTGGTCACCAGCTGTGGTCCCAGGCGGAGGTGTTATTTCCGAAGATCAGTACCTCAGTTTTGTTGGAGTTCAGTTTGAGGCAGCTGTTTCTCATCCAGTGAGCTGCATCAGTCATGGCATCGTGGAGGCTCTGTTTGGTGTTAGAGGGTTTTTTGGTGAGCGAGAAGACAAGCTGAGTGTCATCGGCATAGGAGATGATATTGAGTCCGTCGGATCTGATGATGTCCGCAAGGGGAGACATGTAGATGTTGAACAGAGTGGGACTGAGGTAGGATCCTTTGGGCATGTTGCATATGATATCCTTTGGAGCGGAGGACAAAGGAGGTTGCTCTGGGTGCGTCCTGAGAGGAATGAGATGATGCCCTTGAGGGTGTGTTGTTGAATGTCTATGTTGTGGAATCTGTCGATGAGGAAGTAGTGGACGACGGTATTGAATGCAGTAGACAGTTCAAGGTGAATCAAAGCCACTGTTTCTCCTTGGTCGAGGAGGGCTCTGATGTCATCAGTTGCAGCAATGAGTGAGGTCTCAGTACTATGGATGGCCCGGAAACCTGATTTGTGATGCATCAAGTAGGTGGTTTTGTTCTAGGTGGTCGGATTACGAAAAATCTAATCAAATAATTAAGGAACCAAAGGAGATGTATGTCTATGTTTCAACCCCTTGTATGTGAAAGGGTCTTTTCAGGAAAAAGTCACCTGCCTCAATATCTGCATATGTCGGGAGAAAGAAATCAGACCAATCATCAGTCTGCATTGGAAAACACTCCTGACTCTGTATTATATACTGTGTCTATTACCAATTGACTCACCAATGTAAAACAGATTAGGTTTTTTGCACAACAAAAATGTCACTGTATATCCACTACACAACCACTGAAAGATCTATCAATAGAATGAGAATAACATCTGTGGGAGAATGTATCTCCTACTTAAGATGCACTTCCTCTAAGTTCCATGTAAGTCTATCAAATCCAATCTGGACTGACGATATCTGAAAAAATAGATCCACCAATGTTAACCTGTATTTCAGGACCATTATATATAAAAACGACCACAAAAATAGGGCATGGCCTCATGCCCATGTGAGTAAAGGATGACTACTGTGCTGCTCCATACTATTAGGAAACATGCATGCAGAACATATACATCATAAAGTGACCCCAGTCACGTTGATTAGGAGCAACATAGTGTTGAAGCAAATCTCAGTGCATGTTTGACTCAGCCACTGTCATATGAGGAGCAGAGGTACCACTCCCCGGGTTAGGGACACGTAGTTTATCTAAACGTGCATGCATAGTGGCGGTGCAGGCACCGCCGAACCGGCGGTCCCACTACCCCATTACAACTTCGATGGTGGGTACCCATAGTGGGGGTGAACTTACTTAAGTCTGCAATGGTCAGCATCCAACGCCGGAGTCTGCTGATTTTCTAGTACTGCCAAGGAGTAACTGGCAGGAGCCGTTTCTTATTTCCTGTACTGTCCACAATAACTAGACCGCAAACCGCGGTTGCCATCTTGGGCCTGAAGAGCGCTCATTTACTATTCATTTCATAGAACGTGCTTGTGTCCAATGATTACATGCAATTGATGTGTTCTATCTAGGGGATTTCTATAATACATCCTGTGCTACATACATCGCAGGTATGAATCAGTGACATATAACAATCAACCCATAAAGCTATGGTTCTATATGTTTCCTCCATCATACAATAGAATGGGTGTCTGCATGTATTCATTCAAGGGTATGACACCCTGGAATATAACATAAATGTTTTCACCTCAATGTCTGATGTGTCAAGACAGGAGTGCCAGATGCAACAGATATCAAGGAGACCTCAATGAGGTGTCAATATGGTCCTGTGTTGAGCGATGCACTGTCTGATCATTTGTTTTGTCTGTCCGACATACAGTTTCATGAAAGGGCATCTGGCCACATAAATAATATTCTTGATGTTGCAGTTGTAGATTGCTTTGAGTGTGAACTTTCTGGTATTAGTTTCTAAAACCTTGGAGTTTGCAATGAAATTACATATCATACAACCTCCAAATTTATGGTGTACAACCAGTGTAGGGAGGCCCATAAGAGCTTGATATCACCGTTCTGTGGTGGATCTCTGTGTGCTCTGACAATGTGGTCCCTACTATTTTGTTTGGTGTTTACATATGCAAGTAGAGGCCTCTGCTTACATATTGGTGTAGAGTGATTCTACATCTAGGGTTATCAGTATGTCCTCTCCCATTTGTGTACCCTCCTCATCTTTAATACATTGAATACTATCACTAATGCATGATTTAAGTTTAGGGACTTCCTCTTTGATGTGGGTGTCAGTGTACCTACAAATAGGTTCCAGGACTCATCCACTGCCTGATCCTATTGGGCGACCAGGTGTTTTCTGTCGTCCTTTGTGGATCTTGGGCAGGATGACGATAACTAGGGTATGAGAGTTTGTTTTGTTGACATACGTATGCATTTTGAGTGACCCAATATATTTCTTCTTGGATCTTTTTCAAAGGGTCACAGGTTATCCTCTGAAAGTGTTTAGGATCACTGAGTTGCCTCATCATTTCTTCATTGTCGTCTGTTCTATTCTGGATGATGATCGCGCCACCCTTATCTGCCTGTTTGATAGTGATTTTTCTGTTATTGGATAGAGTATCAAATGCTATCCTCTTATGGATCGAGATGTTACAGGGGCTGTACCTCCTTTGACTTTCGAGGGCATTGACCAGTCTCAGGATCATGTTTTCAAATGCCTGAATCCCAGGGCCCATAAGATGACTAGGAGGGTCAAACTGTGATGGAGGCTGTGCCTTTAATGGGAGGCAGAGATGGTTTGCACTTGAAGAAGTGTTTCAGTCTGATCATTCTGAAGAGACAATACAGCTCTCTCTTGAATTTAAATAAGTCTGGTTTTTCTGTGGTTACAGATCCCAGACCTTTGCTCAAAATATATTTTTCGTCATGAGTGAGGATGTATTCTGAGATGTTGAAAATTGGAGATTTGCTGTTAAGTATGTTAGCCTGCGGCAGTGCTTTGTGCGTGTTACCAGCTGTAATATTGGTTCCTGGTCTACCTGTCTCTCATCCGGGGATTGTTGTTGCCTCTCCCTCTCTGCCTACCTCGTCTCCATTCCTGATCTAAAAAATGAGTGTAATGGGTGTTGGACCTGGTTTATGTTCCCTTTTCACTGGGACCTTCTATTTCTTGGTCATCTAAGGTAGACAATGATTCTGAAAATGTCACGCTTTGTGGTCAGTATTGGTTGTATAGGTTGCTGGGTGCTATGTAGAAATCTGGTCTCAGATAGGATATACTGCCTCAATGCTGCATTTTTGTTTGTCTTTTTATTTTTTATCTATTTTCTTCCCCAATTAGATTGAATGGAATTCTTCAATCATTTTCTGAAGGGAGTCTAGTGCTTTGACGTTCTCTAGTGCCCCACTTGATGTAATCTTTTATTCTAGATCAGCTATCTGTCTTTTGTATGTGTTGAGTTCTTGCATGGCATTGCCGAACACCATCTGATGGCGGGTACAGTTGTCACCTATGTAGCTAAAATTCTTCTTAAATTTGTTTTTTTGTGTGGCGATCACTGGTATGTTTTTGACCTGTAGTCCTGTCCAAGCATTATGATATCTGCTTTAAGGTATTCGGTCAATGATTTGCCATTCAGTGCATGCCATTTTTTTGTTGTCTCTCCAACTCCCATATGTCTGCATGATTCCCAGGTAATGGGCTTGAGCTGGATGGAAACAAGGACGCACCGACTATAATTCTGGCTGTACACTCATTACTATAGGAAAGATTGGATTTGATGGACTTGCATGGCACCTAGAGGTAGTGTGTCCTAAGTAGGAGATACATTCTGTCTCAGACATTATGGTCATTCTATCGATAGACCTTTCAGTGGTTGTGCAGTGGACATACAGCAACTATGCTGTTTTGCACACACCATACTCTGTTTTGTATTGGTGAATCACTCGGTAATACACACAGTATATAATACACATACAGTAATGTTTTCCGATGCAAACTGATGATTGGTCGGGTTTCTGTCTCCCAACACATGTAGATATTAAGCCAGACAACGTTATCCTATCACTTACAAGGGGTCAAAACGTCAACATACATCTCATTTTGTACCTTTATTTGTTATCCGAATTGTGTTATGTTGTACGCACATTTATGTTTGAAAAACTTGACTTAAGAACCAAGCATGGTTATTGTGTTGTTTGTATATATTTTCATGTATATGCACACACTGAAGCACTGCATCGCCCACTTTTGATGAGTCAGTGTTATTTGCATTTCTATTGTAATGTATGTCTGTTACATATATTTTAATGTTTATGCACACACTTAAACACTGTCGTCTGCACTTTTTATGAGTCACACTGTTATTTGCATTTATACTGGAGAAGAATACACAACCGCAACAGACACTTTTCCTGTCTCATTGTCTGTTTTATGCAACCCAAATGAAAAGTTTCCATTAGGCTGCTTGAATAACACATTCAGTGTGGGTTTCACTGATTTATACAACAGGATTCCATTTTGACACAAAGAGTCCTACAGTAGACAACTGGAATTGTGTGGCAGAGTTGAACCAGACTATGCAGCAGGGTTGACTAGATTATGCTACAAGAAGATGGAAATGATGGGCCTTAATGTGGCACATTTTGTGATAGTATTTTTTTCTACTTTGTCATTTTGGCATGGTAACACTGTCTGTGCAAAGGTATTGCCCTCATTAGCAGTAGCTCAAAACCCAGGTACAGCAATAAACAACTTAGCAAAGGGCCTTCCATTGTACGGAAGCCCACACGTTTTACTGCATTTTGTGTAAATTTTGAAATTTGAGCTAGAAACAACTTTTTTTGTAAAAACCTGGATTATGTGGCAAATCTATATTTATGCGGAAGACAAAACTGCTGCAGAGTCCCATAATTGCATTGGCCCTGGTTAAGAGTTAAGAATAGTTTTAAAATATCCCACTAGGTTGAGCATCGCAGCTTTAACCCACAGCACGGTCAACTAATGTCTTCATCTTGCTTGGGGCGATAACATAACTACCAAACGTGAGTATCTCTCTCTCGCCGTCTCTCTATGTCTCGTTCTCTCTCCCTCTCTCAGACAAAAATAACAATTAAAAAGCAGACATACTCCTTGCTGCAATTAGCTTATTAGCACCGTTGTCAAAAGAATCACATGACTTGCTTCAAGAGGACAGAGGGCAGATTCCAAACGCCTACAACGCCGAAGAAGTACGGAAATAGCCTCTGCTCCATGTCAGTGATGACCCGAGCGAAGACGTGCAAAGCGTTGCACATGAATCATGCTGTTCAGTGGACGTTGTGTACAGCGCACTCTTTTATTTTTGAAGGAGAAATGAAAGCAGGAACGTGATTGGGGCAGCGGGCTCTGCGTCAGGATTTGCATTATTTTGTGCCATAGGTGGTGCCAATGCAATGTTCTCTGACTGGTCTCCTACCACTTCGTTGCTTGCCACCAATAAGTGCCCCGTGTGCCCTTCTTAATAAGCAGAACAATGCAACAAGTTGAATAAGAACAGAAGCATTGCGCCACTGCTGCTCTTCAGCGCCTCGACAGGGGTAGTAAGCGCTATATACATTTCCTGGTTTGCACGTTAAGTTATGTTATGTTAAAGTGCATTTTTATAGCGCACGGCTACTCTAAAAGAGTGTCCCGGCGCTTTCCACAGGCAACCTACAGTGTAAAATCAACATAACAGGAAAACAGAACCCAAAAAAAAGAAGGAAAAAGAAAGCCCACCTAAACAGAGTGATTAAAAAGCCAAGTCTTCAAATTCTTCCTGAATTGAAGCAGGTTGGGAGTGCTGCGAAGTGCCAATGGAAGCGCGTTCCACAGCTGGGAGGCCTTAAGGCTGAAAGAGCGCCCCCCAATGCGGGCCTTCTTCACGCGTGGGACCACAGCAGTGAACAGGGATTCTGAACGCAGTGAGCGAACTGGGCGATAAAAGACTAGTCTTTTCTTCAGGTATCCTGCGCCTGAGCCAAACAGAGCCTTGTGCACCAGCGTCAAAGATTTAAAAACAATCCGCTTCCGAATTGGAAGCCAATGGAGCGTCTGCAGCAACACAGAAGCCCGTGCTCGTCTATGCAGACCAAAGATTGCCCGGGCTGCCGAGTTCTGTGCCACCTGCAGACGCTGAGCCAAATAATCCGAGAGGCCTAAGAAAAGGGCGTTAGCGTAGTCAAGCCTGGATCCAATGAGTGCCTGCACCGTAATCCGTCTGTGCTCCGCAGACAATAAAGGTAGGAACTTGCGGAGCATTCTGAGGATGCCGAAACAGGTGCCGGACAGGCCAAGGATGTGCGCTTTCAGAGAAAGTTTGTTGTCAAGCTTAACCCCCAAGTTCTTGGCAACCAAGGACGATTGTGCCGGAGGACACATGGCGGCCGGCCACCACTGCCGCCACTCGGGATCGAAGGCACAGCCGAAGAAAAGAACCTCCGACTTGCTGGAGTTAGCCTTCAGACAGTTTTGCTGGAACCAGCCAAAAACCCTGCGGGGAATGAGATTTTGATACCAATTTATAATTATGATAAATTTAATAAAGAATCCCATTCATCTGTTTTGGACCGCTCGTATCTGTCATTGAGGAAAGAACCACCCCCGCATTGGTTAGACAAACCCCATTAACTGACGCCACTCTGAAGAACCACTTACAACTGATAAAGTTTTAAGAGTTTATATAAAGTTAATTTGAATGCAATACAATCCACTCAGGATAAAATCTCAAAGTATACAAAATACAAAATCAGCTACAATATCAGCCGCTTAAGCTTCGGTGTGAAGTGGTTCCTTCTGCGTCATCTGCAGTAAGATAAAAAATATCATCAAGTTAATCTGTCCCTACTCTATGCTACGTGTCAACCCTACTTCGCAAGTTTCTTCCCTAAAAAGGTGTCAGCAGTTTGACTTCCAAAGAAGTTCAAACTCTCTTTAGCCTCTAAAGGAAATCTTAAGTTTCAGAAGCAGTACCCTATCTGCCTACCCATCCGCTCTCTCTAAAAGTCCTCGGCCTACTGCTCCCTTGCGCTCTGATGTCTCAGCGCATCTGCTCAAGGCATCTACCCTTCGCCCTCGCTCTGAGCAATTCGTCTCGCTGTTCCTAATCTCCCAATTGCTACCTCCTCCCCGGGGTGCTGTCCCTAAAATACACAATCACCGTGTGGGTGGAACGCCCCTTGACGCCCACCACGGACTTTCCCCGATGATGTCAACTTCCTGCTTCTTCCATTGGTCCATTCCTTGCGTCGTCCGTTAAGTTGACCTTTTTCTTTAGATGTCATCTTCATCATCTCATCGTCGACTTTTATTGACTCTTTCAGATCGCATATCATAGAAACTTAGACAAGGCTTTAACTCTATGTCTCTTAACTTGACCCTGCTAGGTCCTGTGAATGGTCTTGTCAAAACATAGTTCACATACAAAAGTGTCTCTCCTCACGTTCGAGCAATATGCTCCGTCCGGCATTGTCACCTTAAATTTAACAAGTGCTAGACTTCTCGGCTCTCACGTCCACATCAAGCTATTTACGACCTTTACAAGCCCTCTAAATTACCTACATTTGACTATGCTCCTGCGAACTCTTGACCAGTTAGGTTACAAACACAAATGACCTAAACTCTTCCAGCATTCCTACAGAAACTCTCTACCCAGTATAACCTTTGGCATACATTTATATATTCGTACTTTTAGCAAAAGCCCTAGTTATACTTAAATACATTCTACATCAAATATATGTAATACATAGAATACGACTATATAGAATATAACTTATGCATTTTCTTTGGTTACATTGTCATGTAAGGTCCTTATACATTCATCCACGTTTCTCCATTTAAAGTTACACACGTACACAAATTCTACTGTGCACGTTCTACATTTCGTAAGCATCTCTACATTACCCATCATGTATACGGGCCTTCTAATCTAATGCATTTTAACATGTAAATACATTTACATTTCCTATACCATGTTATCACATTCGTTGGCTTTCATGTTATAATCGCCCACTTAATATTACGATATGCGTTTCATTCCTACGTTTATGACATATACGTCTAGATACAGCTACAATGTGCTTTGCATTCAAATTGCGCTCTCTCAGTTCCCCCCTTTGATGACTTTTAGGAGTCATCACTAAAAGCAATTTGAATACATCTCTTATACCGAACTAGTTACATCAGTTCCTCTTTTTATCGATTCAAGTGTTCTCAGACTTTTATACTGTTGATCTTGTAGAACAGCTAGTCTCTTTTCTTGGTCTCTCATCGATCTTTGTAACTGATTCGACCTATACCATTTATACAATTTTACTAACCCTAATAATGTAATTATACAAATTAATACTATTAATACAGGCTTTAAAATATACCAAACTATACTTTTGCCTAGATTAGCAAACCAACTTCCAACCTTTCCCACTCCATTTCCTACTTTTTCCCAAACATTTACCTTTGATAAATCTTCAATTTCTTGATGAATCTGTGTAATGTTCTGTATGACTTTCTCAAGTGGTTTTGAATTATCAGGAATATAAGTACAACATTCCTGAACTTTCAAAACTTTACAAACTCCGCCTTCCTTTGCTAATATCACATCTAAAGCAAGCCTGTTCTGTAAAACCATTGCTCTAATCGACTGCATCTCACCTTCTACTAACATTAATGATCTTGCAGTACTAGCAGACAATCTATCCACGACTGTCGCTAACCTTCTAATCTTAACATCGTTAAGAATCAAACCTAACAATGGAAACATCGCTCCAAATACATCTCCTACTACTTCTGCATCTCCTACTTCCCTTTTCGTTCTCCTCGAAGCCTTTCCTTCTATAATCGCTAAATCCTTTGCATGATATATTTTGGGGAAGACAATTGCCAAGTAACACGAACCATACCAATTGTCAGGCAGTTTTACATAGGCATTTCTCCCACATACAAAATACACATTCGGAATAGCTTGCATTCCTTTCATAAAATCTTTCGTGTAGTACTCTAGTTTAAAAGAGTGCTCGCAACTAACCTCACCTACAAATTCACTCTCGTAATACGTTTTGCTTCGAGCTAAACATAACTTTCCTTTCTGCGTTCTATCCAATGCTATTGGACCATTGCTACCTTTCTTTTTATGTGCCTTCTCTTCTTCTGTCCAGTCTATTTTCCATTGTCCTGACATTTTTAGAATCTTCTGCCGTCTGCATCGGTCATCTACTTGTGCTATAAATCTTTTCTCTACTTCTGATACTTTGCAAGTCAGATTATTTCTACGTGCATATGATGTATCTAATGTGTCCCAAGGAAGAAAGAATTTAGCTAGTCTATCCTCCTTTTTGTAGTAGTCCCACTTATTCATTTGTTTATAATTCGGAACTTCAGGTAGTACCGAATCATAATTTGAAAAGTAGTACTCAAATCCTTCTCTACCATAAAATATACTAAGCAGTAAACTACATGTGATCCCATAAGTCAATGGGAGATGGTGATATCTAATGCCTTCGTCTACAGAAGCCGGCAATTGCATACAAACGTAGCAATCTTTGGCCTCCATGGCATCGATATATTCGTACAATAATTTGGCATATGCATTTGACCTAAAGTTTCCCTGTGACTCGTCTATATGTAATCTACGAGCTTCATCTGCAAGTAACGCCTTTTCACGTGTAACAGTGCTCTCCTCCTTCTTTCCCACGAGAGTAGGTTTCAAGGTCGTTACAATTTTTACATTTGCTATTCTTTTATCATTCTCATGTCCTGTCATGTAAGATATCGTTACTACTATAATTATAAGAAATATCACTATTGCTATAAGTGTACCTACTATACATCTAGCTTTTCTGTTTGGGTTGCCGTTCTCCATGTTATCAAACAGCGTACCTCGTTCTCTAGCGAAAATTCTCTTTCCAATCTTTGGTTGCTTGTTTGCTTTCACAGTCTTTAAAGTGCTTTTTATCAACAGGTATCTTTTTCACCACAATGTCTTTTTCTCTTCTTAGCAGCAGACAACCCTAGCCCTTCTCCGTCCTCTAAATGTAATCCCTAATTTTATTCTTCTTTCCACTCGGCGCTAGGTTATCTTCTTCTTTATAACATAAGTACAAAAGTCTTTTATGCATCAACAATTATTTTCGGACCTGCAGCTTTCACAACAATTATTAATAGTTCAAAGCGAATAACTTTTTCTTCTTCTTCTGTCATTTGCTGACCAGCTGTTGGAAACTGTAATCTTTTTAGCACTAGATCTTGAATTTTACTCAAACGTGGGGGTATGGGAAGTGTGAAAGTCAGTAACCCCTCAGTCTCGAGTCCAGGTGCCAACATCCATATCTCCACTGCCACAAATGGATCGAGATCGATTACTTTCACGCTCTTCACTCTCCCAGATTTCTGTCCCCAATACATCTGCTAGATAAGTCCACTCTGGGGTGGCGTACCTTCTGCAGGGCACACGTACCCTTCTTGATCTTCGTGGACTCTCAATTCCTGAATCTATCGTTTCTTCCTCCTGATCCGATTCTTCAGCGATAGGAGCAAGAGTTCTGTCGTTCTTTCCTTCTGAACTTGGCCTTTTCCTTCTCTCCGGCCAACTGGCTTCGTTACTCTTCGTCTTTCCGCTCCTTGTTCCAGGACCCGTCTCTTGGTCACTCTCAATTTGTTCGATATCTGTGTCGGATTCCCAATTACTTTCTTCTCCTGAGGCGACTTCGGTCCCACTCGTGTCCTGACCTTCGTCGTCCTGTTCCAACACAGTTTCAGCTTCTTCGATCACCTCCACAGCTTGGCTTTCCCCCTCTATGGCTTCTCCGCTTCCTGTCGGATTTTCATCCGAGAGAGGAGCTGTGTCTTCTGGAGGTGTTGGCACTCTTCGGGTGTGTGAGGCATGTATCCAGTTCGGCAGACCTCCACACTTCACTGCGGTATTCGTTACAAGTATGACTTGAAACGGTCCTCGCCAACGCACGTCTAAGCAGCTCTTCCTGACATGCTTCTTCACCAGGACCCAGTCCCCTGAACTCAGGTCGTGGCACAAATCTTGTACTGATGGAACCTCTGCAGCCTGGACCTGGAGGGACACAGAATTAACGGCATCAGATAGTCCCTTGCAGTAGTCCAAGATCAAATCGTCTGTGATGTTTACTAGCGCTGCAGTCGGAACCGATGGCAATCTCATAGCTCTCCCCATTAGCACTTCATGTGGAGAGAGGCCTGTTCTTCTATCAGGTGTGCTACGTATGCTCATAAGAACTACTGGAAGTGCGTCTGGCCAACTCAGGGACGTCGATGAACAAACTTTAGCCAGTCTGGACTTGATAGTACTGTTAATTTGCTCTACGATCCCTGAAGCTTCTGGTCGATAGCTGCAGTGTAACTTCTGATCAATATTCAAAGCTGAACACAGCATCTTCACCACTTCGCTATTAAAATGAGTTCCTCTGTCCGATTCCAAAGAGGATGGCACCCCAAACCTCGGTATCAACTCTCTAAGTAACAATTTTGCTACTGTAAGTGTATCGCACCTACGTGTAGGGTAAGCCTCAACCCATCTAGAAAATATACAGACAATCACTAAAACGTATCTGAGTCTGTTGCATGGAGGCATTTCTATGTAGTCAATCTGCATCCTATTGAAAGGCCCCCCAGACCTCCCAATGTGACTCAATGTAACTGGTGTTCTCTTACCCACATTTAGTTGCTGACAGATCGTACATCGCTGACACACTGCTTCTGCCGCTACTCTAAACTTGGGATTGAACCACGTTTGTCTGAATACTCTCACCATAGCATCTCTTCCTATGTGTGCTGATCCATGCAATTTCCTTGCCATTGGACTAACAAGCTCATTTGGTAATACTGCCCTTCCGTCGGCAGAAACCCAGAAATTCATCTCACTTTTTTCACACCCTGCTGTTTCCCAGCTCTTCTTCTCATCATTTGGTGCATTTTCCTGTACTGTTCTCAATTCATCCCATGTATCCACAGTGTCTAACAACATGGTCAATTCAGTTCTTTCCTGGATTCCCCCCACTTTTGCATCAGTGTGAGAATATCCCTGCTCTGCGCAGTAACGCGCTACTTCATCCGCGTATTTGTTTCCTAGTGATACAAAATCCATATTTTTTGTATGGGCTACACATTTGACCACAGCTATGGCCATAGGTTTTTGCAAAGCCTCTAACAGAAGTTTCACGAATTCTCCATTCCTAATCGGAGAACCCGAGGAGGTCATGTAACCTCTTTGAGACCATAACTGCCCGTAATCATGAACTACGCCGAAACCATACTGGCTATCGGTGTATATAGTGACTCGAAGTCTGTCGCCTGCTAGGCAAGCACGAGTCAAAGCCACAATTTCAGCTACCTGTGCGGAGTGTACTCCTTCCAGGCAAGCGGCTTCTATAACTCTGGTAATCGTGCATACTGCATAAGCTGCTCTCAGCTGACCGACATCGTTTCTTACGCATGAACCATCAACGAAGAAAATTTCGTCTGGGTCTGTCAATGGCTCATCTACGATATCAGGTCTCGGTTTGGTACATAGTTCAGTCACATCGAGGCAGTCATGCTCTGTACAATTTTCATCGTCCACTTCGTTCGGAAGTGGCATCAAAGTTGCAGGATTCAAGACAGAGCATCTCTTTAGGGTCACATTCTCGGCAGCCAGTATGACCTGCTCGTAGCGTGTGAGCCGGCTATTTGTCAGATGCTGAGTCTTAGTCCTGGTCATTAACAGTTCTACAGAATGTGGTACATACACTTCTAACTGATGACCCATAACTACGCTTTCAGATCGTTCAATGCTGACACCCGTTGCAGCTACGGATTTGAGACATCCGGGCAACGCTGCGGCTACTGGATCTAATGTAGCCGAAAAGTACGCCACTGGCCTGCGCGCATCTCCGTGGACCTGTGCTAATACCGCTAAAGCGCATCCCTCTCTCTCGCAGCAGTAAAGCAAAAAAGGTTTAGTGTAATCTGGCATTCCTAAAGCCGGGGCACGACATAAGTCCTCCCTCAGCTGCAAAAACGCCATCAAACAATCTTTGTCCCATGGTACCGGATCACTTACTCCCTTGTGCGTCAGTTGTAATAACGGTTTAGCCTTCAGTGAAAAGTTTGCTATCCACTGTCGACAATAACCGACCATGCCTAGAAACATCCTGACTTCTCTTTGTGTCGTAGGCGCGTTCATTTCCATGATCGCCTCTATTCTATCTGGAGACACCTTCCGCTTTCCCTTTTCAATCCTATGGCCCAAGTATTGCACTTCAGTCTTACAATATTGCAACTTACTTGGAGACACCTTGTGTCCGTTCTCGGCCAAGTGATTTAACAAGGTGATGGTATCTTCTCTGCAAGCTTCCTCAGTTTCTGACGCAACTAGGAGATCGTCTATGTACTGGACCAGAACTGAATTCTTGGGCAGTACCAGACTCTCAAGATTTCGTTTCAATAACTGGTTAAAGATCGATGGGCTCTCTGTATACCCCTGAGGGATACGACACCATGTTAAGACGCGATCTTCCAGCTTGAAAGCGAAAAGATACTGGCTCTCTTCGTCTAACGGTATCGAAAAGAAAGCCTGGCACAAATCTATCACGGTAAACCATTCAGCTTGGAACGGTATCTGAAATAATATCACTGATGGATTCGGTACCACTGGACAACATGAGACAACAATGTTATTAATCTTTCGAAGATCTTGCACTATCCTGTATTTTCCACTAGGTTTCTGCAAACCCATGATCGGGGAGTTACATGGACTACCCACGATCTCCTTCAGTATTCCCTGCCTAATCATGGATTCGATCACAGGCTTGATCCCTGCAATCGTCTCTGGCGTTAGCTTATACTGTGGTGTTCTTGGATACTCAGCATGGGGTCTTACCAAGATTTTTACCGGTTCTATTCCTTTAATCAATCCTATTTCTTCCCCAGTAAAATCCCATACCTCAGCTGAGACTTTCTCTCTCAAGTCTTGTGGAAGCTCCTCCACTGTTAAGGTAGGATAAAGTTCCACACACTCTTTTGAGTTTACGACTTTAAAATCAGCGTCCTCATCATTGGTCTGTACTTCTACTCCTTCAGGTGTGCAATGTATCGTGCAATTCAGTTTGCACAGCAAGTCTCTCCCTAGTAAGCACACAGGACTAGAATCGCAGATCACGAACTGATGTTCGTCACTGTAATTCCCTATTCTTACTGACACTGGTTCGGTCAAAGGATTTGTCATCCTTTTGTTCGCGACTCCTACCACCTGTACCGTTTCTCCTGATATTGGCAGACCCGGGACTACCGCAGATCTTAACGTGGATCGAGTGGCCCCTGTATCCACCAAAAAGGTTGTAGGACATCCCGCTATTTCCGCCTCTACGTATGGTCTTCTCTGATCTACTTCCAAGGCGGCTCCTAGAGTACAATCTTCTTCCCTACTCGCCCGCTGCCCTGTAAGAGGATCAACGTAGTAGCATTCCTCTCCTCCTACAAACAATGGCATCTGTCTGTAGGTTTTCCCTCCGTTTGGGATGCGAGGTGGTTGAGGAAACGGGGCTCGAGGAGTCTGAGTCCCCCCTTTGACAAACTTGCCCTTCGGGACTGTGGCTCCCTTAACCACGTTGTTCTGAACCTCTTCCTCCTCCTGCTCTAATTCTCCTGACTCAACATTGTAAGGACACTCGCGTCGCCAGTGTCCCACCTCATTACACTGATGGCATCTTGTGGTCTTTTTCAGTGTCGCGATATCCATTCTCGGTCTCGGTCTTTCTTCCTCGTCTCTGCTCTGATTATTCTGTTTCTTTGCTTGCGTCCCTGTTCCCTGTTGCCGCTGTTTATCCTTTCCAGCAGCTTGCATTTGCACTAGCATTAACTTTTCTTTAAGCTTCTTTGCCTTAGAGTCTATCTCGTCACTACAATACCTTGCGTATCTCAGAATCTCGTCTAAAGGTTTGTTCTGCCAACAGATCAGATGCTGCTGGATCATTAGGCATATTTCTGGTCTCAATCCGAGAACAAACTTTGAAACAAACTGTCCTATATCCTTGGGATCCATCACATCTAACCCGCTGTACTGCTTGAATGCTTTCAGCAATCGCTCGTAAAACTCATGAACTGTCTCTTTCGGCTCCTGAGTAGTTCGATCTATCTTTACCCAGTCTATGTCTTGCACCGGCACTTTCTCTTTTAACCACGTTATTACTCTCTCGTATTTTTCCATGACTCTATGAGATGGACCATTCGTCCTGGCGTCTCTCGGTGGCTCACAAGTGGGCCATTCAACACTAAGCTTGCACGCCGCCCACAAGTCTCCGGGTACTACGATATCGAACAGTGTGTTCAAATCGATCCACAGTACCTTCGAGATCTTCACGAATCTTTCTACCTGCTTATACCACTCGACGGGATTATCTCTAAGCTTTGGGAAGGAATTGGTAAATGCCGCCAAATCCCCCCTACTCCAGGGCACATGAACGTAGCTTCCATTCGCGATTTCTCGCAAAGGGAAGGCTTCCATTCGCATCAAGCCTGCGTCCTGGGACTCCCCAAGCACACTCCGTCTAACGGAGCCCTTTCGGGACCATCTTTCCTCCCATCTATCCAGATCTCTCCAAATTCTGATACTTACGATCAATTCCCTTATGTGTACTTTCAGCGCGATCGTTCTGCGATCATCCAAATCCTGATCCGTGCAAGTTAGCCTATGGTTACTCTGTAAAGCCTTAGTTCGTGACAGGTCTACCATGTACCTGTTGGCCAAATTAGATAAGTTCTCATGAGCTGACCTCGCTCTTCGAGTAATATCTTTGGATAGGAACAGTATCTCATCTGGTGTATACGAGGCTAATCTCTCTAATGACACTGTACCATCGATCAATTCATCCAGATCTGCCTTCAAACTCATTACGTCAAGTCGTTTTGCTTTTATTTCCGCTTTCAGCATCTCAGTTCTGTGTTCTTCTCTCATATCTCTCTCACCTCCACTATGTGCCCTACGCCTGAGCACAGGTGAGTTATGAGGAGTTTTGTTTCCATCTCTCTGTTCCCACCTCTCTAGATCCCAAGCCTTTCCATCTTCACGTGGGGTATGGTGGAATAATGCTCCGTCCCCCAACCCTACGTTCCGATTTTTCGGCTCGGTTTCTCCAGATGTGAGATAGGATCCGCCGTTCTGTTCTAACCCACTGTAACTCGCTTGCTGTCTGGTGTCGCTTAATAATATGAAAGGCCCTCGCCGGTCTTCCATGTTCCCGTGATCTCTTTCACGATCACCGGAAGGATGGCGAGACGTTTCGCGACTCCCTATGTTTTCGTGACTCCGACCACTATCTCCGGATGCATGTCGAGACGCTTCGCGACTCTCCATGTTTCCGTGACTCCAATGTCTCACATTCTCACCTGGGGCATGGTGTGTGCACCTAAAGGTATTCCGGTACTCCTGTGTCCTACGTTCCCCTTCACTGAAGGTGACGCGAGGCACTTCGCCACACCCTGCACTTCTGTCTTCGCACATTAGCCTATTGCCGTTATTGGTAGGACAAGTATCTCTTCTGCTTTCTTGACTCCCTCTCTCCCACTCGGGGCTGCTTTCGCCAGCTCCACAATGAGAGAGAATCTTATTATCCTGTTCTCTCCACTCGGGTCCCGTTTCTAGACTTCTATTCCGAGCCTCTTCGGCAGTGTCCCAATCCTTCAAATATTCTCTTAAATCTTTAAAAGTCTTTGGTTTAGGACCCCTCAAATCCATTGGCCCTCTTTGACCTCCCTGCTCTATCCAGGGACCCGTTGCGGAATCTAATGGGGTACTCCGACTTATTGGTGCTCGTATTTGCCTGTGGGAATTCATTGTGGCATTCCTATTCTCCCCTTCTGCTCTTTCATTGTCCCATCGTGCCTGTTCCTCCTGCTGGACCCCTTCCGGGTTGTAGATTGACACAATAGGGCCTATGGTGACCGGGACCTGCAAAGCGTCCGGCATTTGGTATGACCTAGCGCATTGCGTCTCCGGCACCTTCTGGACCACAAATCTTCCCACTACTCTCTGTTTAGAACTAGTTTGGGGTATTTCCTCAGTCTTATTAGCGTCCCACTCTGTTACCGGGATCGGCTTATATTCCCCCCACCTAGCTCCGTCCGCTTGCGGTAATATGGGACTCGCAAGTTCACCGCTGTATGGAGGTGGTCTGTCTGTCAATAGCCTCTCTATCAGATCCTCCTCCGTCTCGCTTTCCTCATCTTCCTGTTCTATAGGTTTCCTTTCTCCCGTAGCCTCTATCATGGTGAACAGTTTGTCCGCTTCTATCTTCTGCACCCTCCATTTCTTAGCTTCCTCGTCCCATTTAGCATCCTGCACCGCCTTTACTGATCTTCTCACTCTTTCTTGGCGCCTCTTTACGCCCCTTTCGTGTGCTGTTCTAAACCACACACCAAGAGCTTCAAATTGTGTTGGCCTCGGTAGAGGTCTCATTGAAAGCATCGTCGCCTTCAGTTGGTTCAACACTTCTAATTTAAACGTTCCAAATCTTGGAAACGTCAGTTCTTTTTGCCCTTCTGTTAGCCTGTGCCACTCGGAAATCCATAATATCGAGTGTAAGCCTACATTTACTGCCATATGATATGCTGGTGTGCCTTCTGGTGGAGCTTCTTCTCCGGCATATAAATTTCTCCTTTTTCTCTTAAAGATTTTTCCTAAACCCTTAAAACACTTCATTTTGATAACGTACGATATTTCTTACTTATTTGCGTCTTGATAACAACCACCAATCCCTGTACGACTCTCGCTAATCAGCCTATCTCAGCACAGTTCTATGTTAACCGACCAATCTCAGCGCGGCTTTACGCTGACGTCTCTTGTCCCTTCAGCAGCTTCCCTCGTTTCTCAACTCGTTTCACGATCTCACATGCGTTTTCATTCATACATCGAAAAGTGACTACTTCCGTCCAAGCGATCACTTTTCTCTGACTGTACGGCCACAGTCTAACTGTAATTGCTACCTCAACTGGCACAGCGTCTTTCCTCTTACGGTCGGACACTTGCCTCAACTGATAGGTTACTTACACACAGTAAACGTACGACCAGCGTCCGCTACTCATTCACTCACACATACGCTCCCCCTATCATCGGTCTGTCGGGAAATCAATGGTACCTCATGACCCCCTTTCAATGGTAGACAAATTACTCTGGGTGTTCGATACACCCGAACCACTTAAGTCCTCTGGACATAAGATTTCATCCGGTTGCGCGCGCTCACAACCTTCCCCCAATCACACTACAGGCATTCAACTCCGCTTGACATTACAACACAGGAACAACATAAAACACCGCAATCTTACAACGCATGACCCTTATACTCACTCTCGACCGATTCTGCTGCTTTTCTCTCGACGCACCATCAGCACCGTCTTCGGCTGCGATTCTTCTTCTGGTCGACGATGACTAGGGACCTTGGGGTAAACTAACCTGGCCTAGGTCGTCTTCCTCAAGAAGATAACCATCATTACTCTGCTACCAACTGCGGGGAATGAGATTTTGATACCAATTTATAATTATGATAAATTTAATAAAGAATCCCATTCATCTGTTTTGGACCGCTCGTATCTGTCATTGAGGAAAGAACCACCCCCGCATTGGTTAGACAAACCCCATTAACTGACGCCACTCTGAAGAACCACTTACAACTGATAAAGTTTTAAGAGTTTATATAAAGTTAATTTGAATGCAATACAATCCACTCAGGATAAAATCTCAAAGTATACAAAATACAAAATCAGCTACAATATCAGCCGCTTAAGCTTCGGTGTGAAGTGGTTCCTTCTGCGTCATCTGCAGTAAGATAAAAAATATCATCAAGTTAATCTGTCCCTACTCTATGCTACGTGTCAACCCTACTTCGCAAGTTTCTTCCCTAAAAAGGTGTCAGCAGTTTGACTTCCAAAGAAGTTCAAACTCTCTTTAGCCTCTAAAGGAAATCTTAAGTTTCAGAAGCAGTACCCTATCTGCCTACCCATCCGCTCTCTCTAAAAGTCCTCGGCCTACTGCTCCCTTGCGCTCTGATGTCTCAGCGCATCTGCTCAAGGCATCTACCCTTCGCCCTCGCTCTGAGCAATTCGTCTCGCTGTTCCTAATCTCCCAATTGCTACCTCCTCCCCGGGGTGCTGTCCCTAAAATACACAATCACCGTGTGGGTGGAACGCCCCTTGACGCCCACCACGGACTTTCCCCGATGATGTCAACTTCCTGCTTCTTCCATTGGTCCATTCCTTGCGTCGTCCGTTAAGTTGACCTTTTTCTTTAGATGTCATCTTCATCATCTCATCGTCGACTTTTATTGACTCTTTCAGATCGCATATCATAGAAACTTAGACAAGGCTTTAACTCTATGTCTCTTAACTTGACCCTGCTAGGTCCTGTGAATGGTCTTGTCAAAACATAGTTCACATACAAAAGTGTCTCTCCTCACGTTCGAGCAATATGCTCCGTCCGGCATTGTCACCTTAAATTTAACAAGTGCTAGACTTCTCGGCTCTCACGTCCACATCAAGCTATTTACGACCTTTACAAGCCCTCTAAATTACCTACATTTGACTATGCTCCTGCGAACTCTTGACCAGTTAGGTTACAAACACAAATGACCTAAACTCTTCCAGCATTCCTACAGAAACTCTCTACCCAGTATAACCTTTGGCATACATTTATATATTCGTACTTTTAGCAAAAGCCCTAGTTATACTTAAATACATTCTACATCAAATATATGTAATACATAGAATACGACTATATAGAATATAACTTATGCATTTTCTTTGGTTACATTGTCATGTAAGGTCCTTATAAATTCATCCACGTTTCTCCATTTAAAGTTACACACGTACACGAATTCTACTGTGCACGTTCTACATTTCGTAAGCATCTCTACATTACCCATCATGTATACGGGCCTTCTAATCTAATGCATTTTAACATGTAAATACATTTACATTTCCTATACCATGTTATCACATTCGTTGGCTTTCATGTTATAATCGCCCACTTAATATTACGATATGCGTTTCATTCCTACGTTTATGACATATACGTCTAGATACAGCTACAATGTGCTTTGCATTCAAATTGCGCTCTCTCAGTGGCAGTCCCGGATTCTCTCCCCATCAAATGTCTGATCTTTTTCGCATGTGAAGAGGAGTTGTGTGTCATCGGCGTAGGACACGATCTGGGCTCCGTAAGCCTCAACCGCAGCCGCCAGGGGGGACATAAAGATGTTAAATAATGTCGGGCTCAACACAGAGCCCTGTGGAACCCCAACACCCAATGGCGGCATCTCGGCGGAGCTCTGGGAAACCCAGACCGTCTGGCGGCGGCCCTCCAGGAAAGATGTAAACCATCTGAGCACCGTCCCCCTTAGGCCGATGTCATAAAGCCTGGCGAGCAGCGCCTTATGGGGAACGGTGTCGAAAGCCGCCGACAGGTCCAACATGACTAGCATGGCCTTGCCACCCCCATCCAAGGTCTCCCTGATGATCTCAGAGACCTCCACCAACGCTGTTTCCGTACTGAAATTCGGACGGAAACCGGATTGGGATGGATGGAGCAGATTGTTAGCCTCTAGGAAGTTCGACAAGACGCCATGAACATGTTTCTCGGTGATCTTGGCCAGAGCCTGGAGAAGTGAAATTGGCCTATAATTGGCCAAAGCCTCGGCATCAAGACCAGGTATTTTCAGGAGGGGGATCACCATCGCCCTTTTCCAGGCGCATGGGACGCTCCCCTCACTCAAGGAGGCATTGAGGATCGGGTTGACCAGGGGATTCACCACTGCCGCCATCCCGGCCAAAAATTTGGCGGGGCAGGGGTCAAGTGGGGAGCCAGATTTAAGACTGGCTAACAAAGTCCGGGACATATCACTGGAGACAGGTGGAAAGTCCTCCAGGATAGCCATAGGCATGGCCGATGTTCCAAGTCCTGCCCCAAGATCACAGCAGCCCTCCTCCGTGCTATCCGAGAAGGAGGCCTGAATAGCCTTAATCTTGTCGGTGAAGAAGGTGGCAAGATCACGCGCCCTCGCATCAGGTGATACAGGCGGAGGTGCATAAGAAGTAGGGGATGTGAACTCCTTCACAATCGTGAAGATTTCCTTACAAGAGTTTGCCGAGGCCTCGATCCTCCTGGCAAGATATTCCCGCTTGGCACCAAGAACATCACAGTGATAGGCCTTCACCGCCGACCTATAGACGAGTTTGGCCTCCCCGTCATAATGATGGCGCCAGGCCCGCTCAGCGACCTTACATTGGCTGCGAGCCACTCGTAGCGCCTCTGTAAACCACGGCGCAGATTGCCGTTTCGCCGAGGACCGGGGGGTTGCCTTGGGGGCAAGGTCATCTAACCTCTCAGTCAGCCATTGCTGGAGGGCCTCTGTGTCTCTTTCCGGATCCCCCGAGAGAGAACAAGGATGTTCCATGAGCGCCTGCTCTAGCATAGCAGGCGTCACTCTATGTAAGGCTCTCGAGGCCGACCTGGGTACCATGGGGGCACAGGTGTCGAAACGCCCAATCTCTAACACAGAGAACCCGATCAGCCTATGATCTGACCAGAGCACAGGCCGCGTTTCAATGTCGACAATAGGGACAGAGGAAAACACTTGATCAAGGGTATGCCCTTTCTCATGTGTAGGCCCCGACACAAACGGTGTCAGGCCAAGCGGAGATGTAATATCCAGCAATCTTGCCCCATCCAGGTCGTCCGTGACATCCAGATGAAAATTGAAGTCGCCTGCCAGCAAGCAGTGCTGTGCAGACAACGCCAGCTCCGAGATGGCTGTCTGTAGGTCCTCCCAAAAGGAACCCAGCGGGCCAGGAGGCCTGTAGACCAACAGACCCTTAAGCGCTTGGCCTGGAGACAGTCTTAGTGTAAAAGCAAGGGATTCAGAGCCCCCAATGGGGTTCGCGGGAAGAACAGAACAAGAAATGTTCTTCCTTACCACCACCGCGACTCCGCCCCCCCTGCCCTTAGCTCTGTCTTGGCGAAAGATGTTATAGGTTGGAGGGATTGCAGAAAAGATATCCGGATTGGACGCCTCTCCCAACCAAGTTTCGGTCAGGAGTAGACAAAGAGGATTATCCCTGACCAATAGATCATAAATGTGCAGAGCATGTCTTCCTACCGACCTTGTATTAAGCAGCAGACAGAGATGCTTCACAGGCACCTCGGTAGCCCTAAGGGCGCTACATAGCGTCCCCGTGGGCGACCAACCACAGGCCGGACAGCGTCGTTTACCCTTGTATCGTCCAGGGTAGACTGAACGGCACTGGCAAGAAGTAGTGCGCAAGGCGCGGAGCGTCGCCGAGGTATAATGGATCATCTTCGCCCACGCCTGACCAGTAGTCCTATGCCGCCCTGCCGCCTCCGGGACGCTGACGGGCGCAGACGGGCAGGACTCCGGCACGACTCAGGCTAAGCGAAGGCGTCCACCTGCGCGTCCCGCTGCGCGTGGGGAGCGACTTTAAATAGGCTCTCCAATGAGCCCTTGGCGCGCGTGACCGATCCAAAATGGCGGCCGTCGCCGAACAACAATCCCCAAGCAAAGATGGCGCCTGAAATGGAACCCAGGAACCCGGACCCACCAAAGTGGTGGTGCTTTAGAGGCACAGAGGTGCACTTTTTAAATGCGGTAAGGGGAGCGGGCGCTAGCTGCAGGCAACAAAGTCTAAAAACAGGGGTAAATAAAGCAAGCAATAACACAAATAGAAAACGAGGACAGCTTAAAATAACCCAGCGCTAGTACAGCGCAGTCGCAGCAAAGTGGTAGATGGTGAAGAACGCCACCCCACGAAGGACCGCCTTAAATAGGCTCTCCAATGAGCCCTTGGCGCGCGTGACCGATCCAAAATGGCGGCCGTCGCCGAACAACAATCCCCAAGCAAAGATGGCGCCTGAAATGGAACCCAGGAACCCGGACCCACCAAAGTGGTGGTGCTTTAGAGGCACAGAGGTGCACTTTTTAAATGCGGTAAGGGGAGCGGGCGCTAGCTGCAGGCAACAAAGTCTAAAAACAGGGGTAAATAAAGCAAGCAATAACACAAATAGAAAACGAGGACAGCTTAAAATAACCCAGCGCTAGTACAGCGCAGTCGCAGCAAAGTGGTAGACGTCTGGTCCCCATTGGACTAGTGAGCGGTGACTCTCAATGGTAGGTGTGCATCCACGACCTTATCTGTCACCTCCCCCTTGCTGCTGATGATGTTGTTAGTGGGGCGTGGATGTGGCTGGGAGGTTAGCATTATGCTCACAGGACAGGTCCAATCCTCACTCTCCCCTCACCTGAATCGCCTATTCAGATACTAAATTAGAATAGAGAGGCCTTGGGAGGAGGTGTGAGGGGAAGTGGGAGGAAGAGATGGGGACTGAGGAAGGAACGCAAGATTTAATGGAGTTCCTCAAGAGAATGGAGAAGCACTGGCAACCTCATAATGTACTTAATCAGTAAAAGCATGCTGCTAAAAGTGATCCCCTCTGGAATTAAGCGTCCTGGGCCCAGCTCGCCCATGCCTAAAGCAGCCTTTCCTGTACATTAGAGCATAGGGAGGCAGCATTTGGCAAACAACCCTTCCTGGGAGGCGAAGGGGCTTCAGGACGACTTCCAAACTCAAGGGGAGAGGGTGACTGTAGGGCACTTTCCACCTTCTCTTTCTAGTAGGACCCATCTTCTTCCTCTTCAGCTGCCCCTACATTGAGGTAGAGGAGGCACAAGAGCCTGCTGGCGCACGACAGCAAACTGGACCCTACACACACTCCAGCACCCAGCACCCACTGAAGGGAGTAGATGAGAGCAGCCATATCTAGGATCCTGCTCAAGCCATTGGGGCCACAGCACAGACCTGGTAACTGTCCTGGCTCTCTGTGGTGGCGAGGGGACTGGGACATGCAGAAGATTAGCTTCAACTGGCCCCGGTCCGGTCAAATTCACAACACTGATACTGACACCAGGAAACACTTGTTAGTGGAAGTGAGAGCGCCTCCTGCAAGGACTCTGACCGATTCTTTTACCAACCGTGGAAAGCCACTAAAGGTAGGCAGTGCCTTCCACCACCGCCCGTGCTGCACTCCCTACAACATAACCTGGATCCCCGGTCTTTACACCACGAAGTAGAGGAAAGTGTCGCTAAAACTCACTAGAGCTAAAGAAAATGCCCATACATTCATTGCATGCTTGTTTGTACTGTGTGCACTAAAAATCCTTTGGAACATGCACTATGAGGAAAAAAAGATGACTCTTCTTCCAGCAGGCTTTGCTACTGAGAACTAGGGGGCATATTACCAACAACTAGCGATAATTATCGCTAGGTTGGCTTAGCTGCAATATTTTTATCGCCGAGCTGCTGCGATTTTTATCGCTTAGGAGCCTTGATATTATCAAGGTTTATCTCCTAAGCGATAAAAATCGTCCGAAATGCATGAATATCGCTGAAAAGTCAGCGATATTCATGCATTACCGAGCTAATGCTCTTAGCCATGTTATCCACCTCCCATTGGATAACATGGCTAAGAACTGCTCAGGGCAGGTGTTAGCTTTTGGAGATGTTCGTGCTTAGCGCAAATATCTCCAAAAGTTGGTAATAGGAGATAGCGATGTTAGCGACTGTTTCAGTCGCTAACATCTTGGCACGCCCACTTTGCATGTCATTAGTGATAAATATCACTGACATGCAAAGTGGGGCCCAAGATGGTCGCTATCTCCTAATAGCTGTCGCTGACTGGTGTTAGCGACAGCTAGGTAATAGGGAGATAATTTTATCTCCGCTTTCTTGGCTTTTAAAGCCAAAAAAGCGGAGATAAACCCCCTTGATAATATGCCCCTACATTCCCTGGCCATATTAGATGGACTCTTGGCCGATATTGCATTATATGGTGGGACACTGCAATAATGTGATTGGGGAGGACCAACTTATGCGTTAAGGGTGACTAAAGTATGCAGAGACAAAAGGCAAAATATGGGGCATAATAAAGCACCTTCAATGATGGTATAGCCTCATTATTTTATAATTTTTACACGTTAACACTGCCTGGATAAATATTTAACCATGTTAGTGCCAGTTCAACATCCAAACACATCAATAAGCAACTGAAAAGTGATCAGTCAATCTTTGAGAAGGGGTCAATTTAATGTGTAGCTGCATTTTAGTAATGTTTGTTCTGTTTGAACAAATACTGTTTCTTTAATTCTTAAAATTATGCGGCAGATTAAAGATTATGGGGCGATTCCATTATTATGGGGAAAACGCTGTGGCAGCAGAATTGCATACTACCAGTGGTCTTGAATGTAAGTATAACTCTAATGTGCCAACCTGATTCTGTCTTTACTAATTTGATAGGCGAGTGACTAGTAACTCCCTACTTTTCCATTACTCTTAACCCAAGAATCATTGTGCCATGCACCAGAATCAGAATGTGCTCAGTGTGAGAAAAGGTCTGTTTCTCTCTTACCAGCATTCCTTTTTCCTGAAAACCGCATTCGACACACTAGATGAACCCTCTGATAATAAATCACTCGTTTTCAATCGTGCACTACTGATATGAAATGATTTACTTTTATTCTATGACTGCACTCTGCGTACCTACTCTTACTTTTAGTCCATAGTTGTATAGTCAAAGTCCAAGTAATAAAACATGTATTGATTACCAAGTAGTCACGTAGAGGCCAACTCTGCATACCATAGAAGGGAGGACCTCAAAAATACTGCCAATACGACCAACGTAACAGACAAATCCTTACTACTCATAAATGTATCAAAGGTAAACTTCAAGTTTTACAAGCTAGTATACGCGCATAATCTTTCAAAATATGTCAAAAAACCTTCAAGCGTGATTATGAGAGAATTCCTAGAAACATTGATGGCTGATCAATATCACTGTAGAAAAAAGAGCACCCGTAAAATAAATCTTCTCTTCTTCTCCATAACCCCCTCAGGGGAAGTTATTATCAATGCTTTGAAGCTCTCTAAAGTGAAGAGCCTTCCATCTTCAGCAATGGAAGGCTAATCATCTGAGCCTCTGACAATATGTTTGCCTCTAACAAAATATTTCACTCCCTCCTACTTTTTAAGGAAGAGCTCTCTTCGGACCATGCTGTCTCTCATCCCTCATTTCTCTCACTGTGCCCTCCTCATCACCCCCACATATTCCCTGCACCACTACGTCCTCCCCACAAGCCATTAAGCCATAACCCACTCCATCATGACTCTATATCAACACCAAAGTACTCTTGGGCCTCAGAGTCTTCCAACACATCATGGCACCTCCTAAAACTGACCTCCCAGTCTCCACATCTCATCAGAAATCATTCTACAAATCATTTTAGCCTGATCTTTCCTTACAAATAAGATTTTAGAAGAGCCTCTGATCCTTCTCATTCCAGCTCTTCTATTTCTTTCATATTCTCCCCTAAAGACAAAACTCCTCCAAGAATTATTCATCACAAAGTCAGACAAGCAGACTGCACTACGGAAATACCCTCTATGTTAGAATCAACAAATCCCTGTTACGCTAACTCCAGACCATCCAGAACACTGTGGCGATACTTGTCCTCGGCATCCCACGGCATGAGCACATGACCCAATACCTGCAAGACCTCCACTGACTCCCGGTTGAGAAGAGAGTAACCTTCAAGCTACCCTCCCATGCCTACAAATTCCTCCACAGCAGCGGACCCAAATACCTCAACGAAAGAGTCTCCTTCCACATACCCAAACGGAACCTCCGCTCTGCTGACCTCGCCCTGGGAGAAACCCTGCGCATTAGAGTGGGTGGAAGAGCCTTCTCCTACATCACAGTCAAAACCTGGAATGAGCTCCCAGTCAGCATCAGACGCTCCCCTACTGTGCACACCTTCAGGAAGAGCCTGGCTCTTTGGCTGATCCGGAGCTGCACCACCCCATTCCCTCAGCGCCTTGAGAACCTCACGGGTGAGTAGCGTGCTTTAACCCCCCTGACTGATTGATTGATTGAATGAATCTAATAACATGTTACTTGCACCACAGGTAAAAGGAGGAGAGTACTCCTAATACGATAAAGTTCGCAAGAAACCCCTTCCTTAACTCCTAAAACACTGCTGATCACATCTCGTCCAAACTATGCCCTGTTTTACAGACACAAAATTAACTAACATGCTTAAAATTAATACACTCACACAGCAAATCCTTGTGATGTTGCTCTGCCCTCAGCCCCACATTATTCAACTTGTATGTGAAACCGCTGGCTGCAGTCGTCAGGCAATATGGCCTTACGATGACATCGTATGCCGATGACACGCAGCTGGCGGTGACACTTAGTGGGGACCGTGAGGTGACTGCGCCCAGATTCCGGGCAGGACTGATAGCTGTGGCTAGCTGGATGCGTAACAACTGCTTACAGCTTAATGTCAAGAAAACCGAGGTCCTGATTGTAGGGAAGCAGGCGGAACTCTGGGGAGACCAGTGGTGGCCTCTCGAACTGGGGGCGATGCCCATTCCAGTGGACGAAGTCAAAAATCTGGGGGTATGGCTGGATTCTAACCTTTCCTTTACCAGCCATACAAAGAAGACAGCAGCCACTTGTTATGGCATTCTGCGAGGACTCAGACCAGTCCTCAAATTTTTCGACCCTCCCACACGTCAACTGGTGGTTCAGGCCTCTATCCTTTCACGGATAGACTACGGGAGTGCCCTGCTCCTTGGAGTCAACCAGGCTGAGGCGACTAGGCTTCAGAGGGTGCAGAACGCTGCTGCACGGGCCATTGTAGGTCTCCCGAGACGATGCTCTGTCTCTCCTGTCTTGGCCTCTCTGCACTGGCTTCCGGTCAGACAGAGAATCAAATTTAAGGCTCTCTGTCTGACATTCAAGATCTTAAAGCTTTCTTCTCCCCCGGCCTTGACAGGCCTTATCTCATCTTATGTCCCCACACGATCCCTCAGATCCGAAGCCCAGTATCTGGCGAACAAGCCTAGGTTTAGGCTTAGCAGGATGGGAGGACGCTCCTTCCGTGTGCTGGCGGCGGATCTATGGAATTCCCTTCCTGTTCACATTCGCGCCCTCAACAGTTTGACCCTCTTCAGAAGGGCCATCAAAACCCACTTGTTCACCTCTGTTAGCTAAATATCCCCTTTTTTCAGCTCTGATCTGTTGTGTTGTTGCATATGATCAGGCGCCAGGACGCCCCTTCGCTGGGGCAGCTGTTGGGCCTAATAAATGTTATTAACATAACATAACATAACATAACTTCTTCTTCAATTGTAGATGTGATATACTCATTTGAAGGAACAATCAAAGCCCAACTTTATTCCTGCATCTCCCTCAAGTTTGCTGTAACTCATCCTAAATCCACCCTGCGCAACACCAAATAGCTTCGACTGATTAGATCTCCCCATGCACACTCAGTGAAAGGTATTAATTTTCTAATCTCGTTCCATTGTGTATATGATTCTCATTATCTGCCAACCTTGCTCTTGATGACCTCAGTCATCATGAACAACAAAGACCTGCAACCTCACCATAACAGATCAAAACTGAACCCAGGCAACCTTATCTAAAACCTGTTCAACAAAACCTTTGTTATCAAAGACGAATACTCCATGCTTCAATGTGTACTACATAAGTCTAACTCTGCACCAGAACGTTGTTTAGAAATCACAGATCTGATTGGATATGAGGATCTCGACCTACTGTAATTGACTGAAACATGGCTTACTGGCTTCTCTCAACGGGTACTAGATCTCCTCTTAGCCACTATCCAAAGGAGTACCCCATATTCTGCCTAGTTTGCAAAAGGAAACCAGGGGTAGGTTTTAAGCTAATTCACAGACCATCCATCCAATACCAGAACATTGATGGCCCCCCATCAACACAAGAACAGCAGAAAATAGATCATTCTCTTCCCCATTAATACCATCCCCCAAGTGAAAACTCTTTACGTGTCATACTGCTATCTAAATGTCTATGAGTTAGACTTAACTGAATGGCCAGTGACATCTTAGGTGATTTCAGATACCTCCCCAGGGCGATCTGAGAGACTCAGAAGCATCCCATGTAGCACAAGTGCTTAGAAACAACACAATGGAGCAACTATGTTTATTACCTTCTCACAAAAAAGGATCTTTTAGACCTTCTTGTTGCTAAGATCAACTGTATAGAAATTAAGAATCGAGTGACAGAGAACTGTTCTGACCACTTCCCCATACCCTTCACCTTTCTCAACACCAATACCCCCGGGCATTGGTCAATTAAAGAAATAAAAAATATCAATTAATACAGACAAAATTCACAGCTCTAAATGTGATGAAATAGTATGACACCCTACATAACTCAACCATGATCAAAGTTGAAGATGAGTTAGCACCAATTAGGCAATAAACAATAAAGATGAACACTGCTTTAAAAATGATTCTAAAAAGAACTATAGAAAAGGAGGAAACTTAGGGCGCCAGAGATAATTTTGTGATAAAACTCTTCCCCTAAAAACGTTCTAAGCTTAAAATTCAAGTCGACAAATGAAACACTTTGAAATAACTCATCAGACTAGAGATCAGAGTGGTTAAAATGCCCCAAGAAACCTTTGAAAGTAGTGAAAAACCATACAACCCTCCTCTCTCCTACAAAATGCAAGACTCTGAAGAGAACTGTGAAAAACTCTTGCCCTTCTTCCAGAAAAAAATAAGGAAGATAGAAGTCTCTATCGTAGTGAACAAGTCTAATACAAATACTTTCCTACTCATAATTTCCCAAAACTTTTCTCTCATTTTGCAAGCCTTATCCCAGTCAAGTTTATGAAAGAGACCAGCCACAATTTCTTTCCTTACATATTTTGTTAACTGCTCCCTGAAACACTGTATGATTATTAGGCCTGGGTGAAACTGATAAGTCGGTTCACAAAATTCCAAATTGCAGAGTGTCGCAATCCGACCTATGTATTGCCACTAGCATATTCCAAGGATGGTCCAGTGGGAATCGGTCAACTGGGATTTTCATGCAAGGAGGCTATTTGTTGCTTTTTGTGTGCCTGTAGCTTAACAGGAGGTCAGCCAACGGATAATTGGAGTTCATCTCTTTGTCAAGTGGGAGCAGTACCAGGTCTCCTCACTGATCGCAACAGCAAGTGCAGTCCTTCTTTTGACTTCCACAGGTCTAGCAGTATTCTGAAGAGGGTGTCCAGAGGTGCCGCATTTATGCCTGGCACAGTTTGTGGGTGAGGGAGATATATGCCCTTGCTTAACTGATAGGGGAAAAGTTCCCTGGGGTAACCCTACCCATTTGCGGCAATTCTTGTGTGCTCTACTACAAATAATCCTGCAGTGGCCTTCTCTACCTAAAACCAAGATGGCTGATCCTTTCTTCTCTTGTGCAGAGCTCCTGCGCCCACCCTAGGGGTGTGACAAAGGAAATGATAAGCCCCTGCTATTTAGTCACTATAAACTAGGTTTGAGGTAGCCCCTCTCCTAATGGAATTGGTGCCTGATTCAATGGCGGAACAAAGAAGGGCCCTGCCCGGGTGCCAGCTAACAATTGTCTTTGAAAGGGTAGTCCTTTTTGAAGTTAATTAGGGTCCTAGGTACTGCCTATTGGTCATCCTGTCAGAGAAAAAGATATCCTCCCCACACCCAAGGTCTTTATCAAACATCATAAAGGAGCTATTCATCTTGCTGATGACAGTTGGCATTTCATGTAGATCAGCTTCTAGAGACTTTAGTTAGGTAAAAGTACCTTTTGTAAAATATTTAGTACAAATTCAACTTAACCAATGAGTTGAGCTTGTAATAAATATTTTAAAAAGTCAAAGAATGTACGTTTAACTTGTCCCTAGCAGAGATAACATGTTTACATTTGGTATTCCATTTCTTTCCTTTCCACTGTGAGGACGTTTAACATTAAACCTTTACATGTCCTACTTTTAAATACGATGCCCCCTGCCTTCTGGCCAGAAAGGCCTGCTTAGATGTGAGTTAGGAGTGACTTAATTTATAGTTAAAAGGAAGGTTTAGGGTTGACATAGGGGTTATTTTGACAGGTGAGATGTGCACTTTTACAACTTCACAGACAGGCTACAGTGGTAGGGCTGCAGTCATGTTTGCACTGTCACTGTTGTGGGTGGCACAATGGGTGCTGCAGGCCACTAGTGACATTTAGCTTACATGCCTTGGTACACTATGTAACATAAACTCGGAAGTGTTATGTAGGGTAGATAAATCAAAAAGGAGTACAGCCAATTTAGACATGTTATAGGGGGAACAGCACATGCACTTTGGCTTGTTTAGAAGAGCCCTATTGCACAGATTTAAAAAACTAGCAGCATCAGTCCAAACAAATGGGGGATTGAACATGGAGGGCTTTCTTTTTCTTAATGTATGTGCATTTGGCCACTCAATAGGTGGAGAGATGCCTAGGCATTTAAAAGAAGGTAACAGGTGATAAATAGCAATGGCTGCAAAAAATTGTAAGTGGATAAGGAGAGGAAGATGCTCTCTATTGGACTTTAACACAGAGCTACCCTGATAAATGCAAGATTCACCAACTAACAGTCCTTGAGCTTTACCCATGACTAATCTATCTTGATAGTGGGGGTATCTCCCTCCCACTCTGGAAGCAGCAAACCAGAGGGTGGCAAAGTGGGGAGAAAGGAGATACACTAGCCTCAAATAGCATATACAGCAGCCAGGGTCGATATGTCATGGTAAGATCCCTCCTGTCCATTAGGATGGTGGTACATAGTATTTACAAATATATATGTGTATCCGGAAAAGCATGAATCTGCACTGGTTTAGCAGACATTATGTTAACAAGTATTATATTTCTACAAATGTGTGAAGTCTAACTCAACACATGGTGGGTAAAAGAAGCACGGGTCTCGGATCAGTATTATATAGAAAACAGTGTGTTAGCCCGATGTTCACATGATTTACAAATCAGAGAAGTAAGGATAGATCTGAGGAGTCATCAGACAACAACAGTGACATAATGAAATAAAATGATTTCTCAAAAGGATATCAAGAAATGATAGCTGCAGGTTTGTTTAAGGTGGCTTTCAGAAGAAAGAAGAGTTACCCCACTTAGTCATATTTGTTTCAATAATCTGCTGGAGCCCTTTCAGCCCGATCCCCTCATACGTGTTATGTTTAGCTGCATTCTCGCGGGACAATGATAATGTTAGGGCGGATGAGACCTCTTCATAAAAGTACGTTAGTAGCCTGGTTCTCAGTGAATCACCCAAACCTTAGTATAGTACTGCAATCTGTGAAATTCCATGTAACAAAATCCCTGCATACAAGCTTTAGTACAGTGTAATAACAACCCATCCTTAAAATCCTACTGTCTTTAACACGTGCTTTTCATAATTTATTCTGTAGGTCAGGTTTACTACATTTGTTATAGTTTAATAATAAATGGATCAAACCTATGAAATCTTATAAGACTTCTCCCGATGAACTGATGAAGCCTTTACCCTTTTCAATAGGCTTTACACCTTAGCCAACACTGGCCTATTCAATTGTGCATAAACTAGCAACCATCATGAAGTTATACAATTACAAATATGCAGAGTAGTAAAGCTTGCAAAACAATATACAACCCGTTTCAACAGTAGACTAACAGGAATCATCACAACAGAAGCCCTCAGGGTTTGTCAATGTGAGAGGCCAACATCAAAATTCTTGTCTACTATGGTAATCTGTGAGATGACATAAAAACAATATACCTGTCTGTAGCCTGTCTCACAATGTAATAACAACAACTGTTAAAGGGTTAGTAGCTTTAACAAATGTTTTTCACAGTTAATAAGCAAGACCACCCATGCAGGTAGTGGGAGCCCCATACATATACATAGCTAGGATATATGTGTACCTGTGTGCTGGAAGAAGTGAACGGCTGCTGAGTTATGATAATGTGTATCATGATAATATATCCTGGGTGTTGCACTTTACATACTGTACCTGTTGTTAACAAAAATAATAAAAAGAGTAATAACAAAAAAAAA
This sequence comes from Lissotriton vulgaris, assembly GCF_964263255.1. NCBI lineage: Eukaryota > Metazoa > Chordata > Amphibia > Caudata > Salamandridae > Lissotriton > Lissotriton vulgaris. The sequence goes on from NC_141687.1 coordinate 2,072,695,238, forward strand.
ATAAGCAAGACCAACTGCCTTTGTCATAAAATTTCATAACAAGGAGAACATGACTATGCCACTGGACATACCTTTTCTCACTCCACCAATTAGGTGTATAGCATGTCATCATAACTAACTCAGGCCTACAGCTCTGTGCATAAACTTTTCCATAAGGCAACCAGTAGACAAACTGTGATAAAAATAGAAAGGAATACAAATTATAGTTGGCTGAGCAAAATACTATCCCTCCTATGAAGGCTTAACAAGGAGTCTCACGGAGCAAACCTTCTATATCCAAAATACCTATCAGTATATCAATCAACACTTAAATGGCTATTGACTTTAATTTAATCTATGCTTTTCACAATAAATATGTCAGGCCTGTTGCCTTTATCATAATCCTTTATAAACAGTTCACACCTATAACAATTATCACAGGCTTACCACCAAAACCAACACAGTCCTGTATCAAGTATAAGCTTTACCACAAGCCAAAAAGTGCAATTCAAGTAATCTTTTTAAGTGAAAGCACACAAATTTGACCCAATCAAATCCTGAACTCAGACAGAACATGTGGATGGAGCCTAAGCCTATCTCTCAGTAGTACATAAAAAGGATATATAAACAGTCCAGAATTTGCATTCTTACAGTATGGGAGAAACCTGTGTCAAGTCAAATAAACTTTATTCTGCTTAAAAGACCATACAAGTTTGAACAAACAGACAAGCAATACAATCTAAAAACTTCTACATAGCATATTTGGGCAATGTCAAGTGTAAAAACCATGCACTTAATTTCATGAATTTAGACAGTTAAAAAGGAAATATAAATCTTCTTGATATTGGATTCATGTTACAACCTAATACAACATAATTCCTAAAACTTTGTTAATACATAAATAAAATTTTAAAAGGTTGTATCATTCGAAGTCAACTATTGGAATTCATAATGTTTTCTGATAATCATTGCAACTTTAATAAAATTAGTCACCGCAGTGTAAATATCAAGTGTGGCCATCAAAACCTTCAATATAGGTACATGGTCGGTTTGCCCTCAAGAGTGGAGCCAGAAAGTTCCTCTCGGATCTGCGAAAAGGGGGCAGAACAGCATAAAGTGCATGGTACTGTTTATTGCCACATTGTCACAGGGACAAGGTGTGAGTTTATCGACCCATCCTGACTGCTTTGGGAATGCCACTAAAAAGTGCAAGGTGCGTAAGCGAAACCTAGTTAAAAGAATTCGAACCTGGGCATTTTTGGTAACATTGAGATAAAATTGCTGTTGAACAGGATGCAGAACTGAAGGTCCTGGAAGCACCCCGTGTGAGCAGAGCTCGCTTACCCTAGAATAGTATCCCTTTTTCATGATTGTTTTTGCATTTAAATGAATACAAGCAGGGTTATCGTAATAGAGCCCCAAGCTTATCTCATAGAGTCTATCAAAATGAAGGCAGGGGATTGACAAAGCCCTTTCTAGCTGAGTGCAATCCTTGATAACTTCCCTTGTGAATGCTAGATCCTCTGACAGGCAGATTTTGGCCCATAAAAGAAGAGGGGCAGTGTCTATTCGATCCTGTAAAAATTCCAAACCCAGCTCCTGATGACAAAAGAGTGAGGGAGCGCTATTAGGGGTCATCAATAACCCTTTAGTACATTTATTTTCCATAGCCTGAAGTTGGCGGCTTTTGTGGTAAGCCCAAACTCCTGCGCCGTAAGATGCGATGGATACACATTTAGCTTTGTATAAGTAACCAGCTCTGTCACCGGTTTACAACCTAATTTGCAGGCAAAACTATAAAAGCCCCTCCACATCCATGCTGGTATGTTGCACCGTGGCAGTAACCAGGGGACCCCAATTCATAGTATTATTACAATTATTCCCCTGTAGGTAAAATTAGTCAGCTGATCAATAATCTTTCCTCTTACAATTTTCTTTGTTTTGGTAGATTTAGAACCGGACGCCATGAAATAAGATTTAATAAAATGTACTTTTAAGTGAGGGGCCGACATGAAATCGGTAAAAGCATTGAGCGACTTTTGAAGGCTGTTTGCTGTCAAAGCCATTAGCACAGGATCATCTGCATATGATATTCGCGGAACTGGGTTGCCACCTATTCAGGGGAAGTCAAAATTCTTATCTATTATAAATGCCTTTCGGCCGTTGGTATATATTAGAAAAAGAAACAGAGCTAAAATGCACCCCTGCCAAACACCCTCTATAGAAACAATGGGCCTAGTCTTTTCCCCCTGGGAACCATACCTTGCGGGGATGGCAGTGGAGGCATGAAGCCTGCGTAGGAGGGAGATAAGAGCCTCCTAAACACCCATTGTTTCATAAAAGGGGGTACCAAATATCCTCCTAGGAAGAAGGTGGAATAAGCTCAATGCTATTACGAGAACATTATTTCTTCCATTTGTTTGAAAATTGAAATATTATTGTTGTTTGAAGCAGACTTTTCTGTAAGGTTTTATATGTGAGAGAAGCAGTGTAGGGTTTAATAATGAAGCAACTTCTGATAATTGTATTTTGTTAGTCAAGCAGTTGTCCAAACTTCATATAGCGGACAACGTGTTCTCAAGGGTCAGGAATGAGTGGGGAGCTTTGAGTTGTTTTATCACTAAGATACTAATTAGAGCAGTTGACTTCAAACTACTTTGTGACTCCACTCATCCCAGGAGTAAAAAGAAAATCATTGGGGCCCTCCTCAATTTTTCACAACTCTGTTAAATTGAAAATGTTTAAATATGTCTTAACATATTTAAACATTGCAGTTAAGTTCTCTTACCCCTTTTACACATTCTCCCAGTCAGGATATAAATGACGAAATATGATTGACCATTACAAAGTGCCTCTCATTGTTTATCACTTAAAGCAAAGCATGATGCTTCTCTTGGCCAGAGCTTGGCACCTCCCTGTATTACTTAAGGCCCTCCCAAGGTGGCCATTTCCCCATTTGAAGATCTCTGAGTTAGAGATAGAGGTCTGGCTAATGTAATTACAATATCAACCCAGGCAGGATGAATAGAATATTCAGTGTTCAGCCACCAAGTGACTTGTCTGGATAAAAAAGCAGTCCTATAGAGCCTGAAGTTTGGAAGTGTTAGATCTCCTGCAAATTCGTTTTGTTTGCAGTTTTTGAAATGCAATCCTCTCACATTTGTTTTTCCATTTGAAGGAATATATAAGTGCATTGACAGATTTGTGCAAAGAATCAGATCATTTTACCTGGAACATACTTAAGATAAAATTGCTTTCTGGTGCCATCATCATTTTAATAGTTTCTATTCATCCCCATCATTTATTGTATGCAGGTGACCACATAACTCCTAGCCTTTTAATTCTAGGGAACAAAGTATTCTCGATATGTGTTCTGGTCTCCTCAATTTTGTTTGCAAATTCATTACCTAAGAATTTTAGCCTGGAAGGTTGCCATTTCAAATTAGCTTAACCTGCTACGCTTGGGAGACACGACATAATTAAGGGGAAAGTTTCTGATTTATCTTTATTTAGGGAATAGCTTTAAACTACAGCATATTTAGAAATAGTTTCAACAATTTTCATCACTGGTTCTTCTGTGGAGAATACCAGTATGTCATCAATATAGGCTACCACTTTTTGGGGACCATAAGGAAACAGGGTAGCTTTAATCTTTTTTTTTTTATTGTCCTCATACACCAACAAAGATGTTTTCGGTATTGATTATACTAAGAATCTTTATGGAAGCTCTTTTTGCAGACACCCAATATGAATCTTACGGTACGACCATGTCAATAGTCAGCTCAGTCTTACACTTTACCAGACCCTTGGACTGATCTTAGGGTGGTTCATTCCGCAAAAAGGCATAATCATTGGACAAAGTTGGTTCATAGTCCATCGAGCCAATTAATACAAGGAGTCCAAAAATGCTTCCTTCTCTTCCATACCACTTTATCTAAACTAAAAGTTTGCCTGATTGCCCAAACCCAATCTAAATATATTGGTTCGTTAGAACTCACTCACAATTTACATATTTCCCTACGTGCTAAAATAATTAAGTATAAAAATAACTTATTACTGTCTTGAGGTACTTCCTTGTAATTGGAGGGAATTCCAAAAAATACTTGTTGTGCACTAACCTGTATTTCATACCCAAAAAGGGCTTTCATACCTTCTTGTACTTCAAACCAAAATTGTGATAGTGCGGGGCAGGTCATAAACATATGGAGATCATCTGCTTTTTCCAGATAGCACTTTGGACAGCAGGGAGTAGGCCCCTTTGAAATTTTAGCAATCTTGGCCGGAGACCAGTATACCCTATGAAGAGAAAACAAGTGGTTCCGCTTTAAATTGGCAGGTGAGACCGTAAGGTGTAATAAATCAAAGGATACTTGCCATAAGTTGTGCAAATCGACATCCGGGACTTGATCTCTCCATAGATGTTCTGGAAGGCTGAACTCTCCATCCTCTTCTTCGAGTATTGTCCAGTAGAGAATCGATGTTTTGAGCGGAGTTGTTTTCTTCATTAATAGTTCATCCAAGATAGATTTAGCACCTTTACCCTCTGTGACAGCCTGATCCCAACTTTTTATTTGTAAATACTTAAATTTGGAGAGATTTTTATCTGTGAGAACAGAAATGTCATCCCAACTCAAAAGATTACCTTCAGGCATTAGCTGGCCCCATGATCTGATATTTGCGCTCTGGAGAGCTAGGGATAATAGATCTTTAGTCCATTCTGGAGAGCCCGGAGAGTCCCAAATTGGTGCTAAGTTGGCGTAATATTGGATGTTCAGCTTTTTCCTTACTCTGGCCCACACATATGCCATGTCTCTAAAAACCTTTAGAAGCACTTTTTAAAAAAATCGTATATCTCCAAACTTAAACATAAATGCATGAGACCCTCCCTTAGTCTCAGATAGCATATTTTGAAACATAATGTCTGTTTCTGTACCCCCTATAGTATCAAATAAGCTAATTTCAGCTTTCAATAATAGGGTCCAGGCATACACTCTCAGGTCAGGTGCACACAGCCCACCTTTGCCTTTTTTCCTTTGTAGTTTTTTCCAAGAGATTCTTATGCCTATTGAGGCCCAGATAAACGAATTCAATTTAGCTTGTATTTTAGTTAATCTAGCTTCTTTAAAAGCAAGTGGAATGTTCTGATATATATATATATATATTATTTTGGGTAGCAACATCATTTTTACTATATTGATCCTACCGATTAAAGTCAGGGGCAGGAGTGACCAGTTTTTTAGGGATTCCGCCATTTCTTTATCGATCTTTTCAAGATTTTTTTCTGCAAGTTGGTTTATGTCCTGTGTAATTTGAATTCCCAGATATGTCATTTGGTTTTTCAGAATTGGAATGTGATTAATCTGGGGAATATTCCAACACATACACTCTGATTTAGCTTGATTAATCAGGTATCCAGAAACTTGACCAAATTGCTCTGCAGCTTTGTAAATGAGTGGAATTGATTTGATAGGGTCAGTGGTCTATAACATCAAATCGTCCGCATAAAGGGCAACTTTCTTCACCCAGTTTTTGTATTTAAAGGGTAGAATATCTTGGTCTTGTCTGATTTTTTCTGATATCTTCAAAATAATGGTTTTACTAAGAGCAGGAACAGTAGTAGGGAGAGGTGACAGCCTTGTCTAGTCCATTGCACTAAATAAAATTTCTTTGACCGTTTATTTGATTTATTTGGTTGATTTAGAGAGCGTGCAGCTACCCAACAGGGTATCCCGGCGCGGGACAAGGCGGAGGCGGAGGCAGAGACACCGATTGTTAGGCAAACAAAGCAGAGATAGAAAATCAAGCTTAGTGGCTAAAGAGAAAAGTCTTAAAGTTCTTGCGGAATGCTAGCAGAGATTGACAGTTCCTACACTTGATTGGGAAAGAGTTCCAGAGTTTGAGGCCCAAGTAAGAAAAAGAGCGGCTACTGGTGTGGGCAAGACGGAACCTGGGAACTGAGAATAGTGAGAGGCTGGAAGATCTCAACTGTCAAGCAGGCACATAAGGTGTTACTAGTCTTTGGATGTAAGAGGGAGTGTGGTATTTGTATATATTGTTGCTTTAATACTTTATCTGTTCTCCTAATGGAATGTTAAGTATGCACTTCGTTCTAAGCTTGTGATGATTCTTAATCTGGTCATTTTGTAACTGATGCTGACTTGTGATGGATGGGATCTTTCTCCTGGATTAAACTTCATTGAACCAGCCTTCCTGTCTATTCAATTATCTATATCTGGAATACTTCACTAGCGTAGTCGTAAGTTAGATGGAGAAAGGGAAAGATCCTAACTCAAAGGATTGGTGAGAGATAAACTTTAAAATAACTTTAGAATTATACCAATGTTAAGAAAGAGATTTATTATCTCATCAACTAACAATCTGTTACTTTGAACTAAAAGAACTATTGGAAAATTGAATCTTATTGAGACCATAAGAATTAATCTTATTCATCTAGTTAATTCTTCATTTCATGACTTTAATCAGTATTTAATTCTGGAGCTGGATTTAGCTACAAGATCATAAGCTGATATATTCAACTTCAAGATTTGAGTCATCTTTTAAAAGAGATTAAACCTTTACTTCTAGATTAAAGTTAATGATATTGTCCTTCGTCATTTTCAGGACGTGTATAGCATTTTCTATTTAAGATAACTTTTCTTAATATACCATGTGTCAAATGGATTTGGTTTTATGCGTGTCAGCAGTTAAAGACTAATCTCAGAGGTCTTCGTTGAGAAATTAAACCCGTAATTTTCTCTTACGATCGCTGCATCATTTGAAAAATAAACGTAAAGAATATAACGAGTTGCCATTTAAAAATAATCCTCGCGCGTAATGGTTTAAAGTAAAGGCTTACTTCATCGGAGTTTGGAACATTTCTTCATTGTTTCAGGACTGGAGGTTCTTTCTTTCTAGGCGTTCCCAGTGCGTCACAAGGTCTCTTTAAGCGCTGCGCTTCAAGAACGTCTTTCCTGTGCGTCACAACGCCTCTGTGTTCAGCGCTGCGTTTCAAGAGCGTAAAAGCATCTCACGTCTCTGCTGGTTGCCTGGCAATGTCGCATTTGTCTCTAGATTTTATAAAGTCACGAGGATGGTCTTCGGTGATGAGCTCACCTGAAATTGCATGTCAACATTTCTGCAGTGACATGCACACCTAAACTTGAGGCTTGATGCAGTATTAAATCCTATAAAATGGTCTTCAGTGATGCGCTCATCTAAAGTTGCCTGTCAAGATTTCATCAGTGACACACACACTTAAGCAGTGCTCACCTAAAATTAAAATTGTGTGTCAACATTTCAGCAGTGACACGCACACTTAACCTGTGCTCATATAAAATTGTGTGTCAACATTTCAGCAGTGACACACACTTAAGCCACTCTCACCTAGAATTAAAATAGCGTGTCAACATTTCAGCAGTGACTCTAATCTTACAAATCATCTTTATTAATCAAACTTAACAGTTTGACATATTGTTTTAACATTGTGTGAAATTTCATGTTTTGTTGGTCTTAACGATTTCATGTTATAGTTTTATTCTATTTTACTCATGTGTTATTTCATCTAGGGCACAGTATAATACACAGCCTTGAGAGTTTATTTGTTACTCAAGATTTAGTTGCTAGTTCATTGAATATGCAGAATATAACAGCAGCTCCATTTTTCTTATCAAACTCAGGTGATCCACCAATAAAATGGAAAAAATCGAAAGTTGTTTTTGAACGTTATGCCAGGGTGTGTGGGCCATCTCTAAGTGCGGAAAGAAAGTCTTCCTTATTGCTGCAATGTTTGGGTTCAGAGGGCCAAGATGTCTTTGACCATTTACCTGATCTTTCAGCTTCTGAGTCCAACAACTTGAATGACTATGAAATATGTATAAGTAAATTGGATTTACATTATCTTCCAAAGGTTAGCACAATTCTTGAAAGATATCAATTTGCAAAACGTCTGCAGGGTACGGAGGAGACAATTGAATCTTATGTAACCCATTTGAGGAAACTTACCTCTTCGTGCAAATTTGAAGGTCTTACAGAGGAACGTATCCGAGATCAATTTATGTTTGGATGTTTGGATGTTGTATTAACAGTTGCCAAATGCATTGCACATTCTATAAAATGTGTAGAAGTGTTAAAGATAGACTCTGATAAGGGTGTAAAAGTCCAGGTAGTTAAAAATATATCAGAGAAACAAAGTGTAATAGATAAAAAAGATTCTAGTAAGACTTGGACTGAAAGGAAGTGTTTTCGGTGTGGTAAGGTTGGACGCCTTGCGAACGACAAAAAAATGTCCAGCTCTCAACCAAACATGTGCAAGATGCAAAATAAAGGGGTATCTCACAGCTTTATGTAAAACCAGGTTAAAAACGAAAGTTAAGGAAGCAGAAGTATATGAACAAGCATCTGGACCTTCATACTCTGAAGATTTTGAGTGTGGTCAGATAATTGTTCAAGTGGAAAACAAGAGTAATAGCAAGTCTTGTCCCTTTGATGACATTTTAGTTGAAGGAGAGAAGACCAGAGTCTTATTTGACTCTGGTGCCAAGATCACAATAATCTCTAAGGAGCTGTTTAATTCTAAATTAAAGAATACAATTTCTCTCATCAAAGTTGACATCATTCCTTTAGCGTACAGAGGTGAACCTATAAAATTACATGGTTACTTCATCGGTCTCATAGAATATAAGAATAGATATGTGTCTGGAAAAATTTACGTCTCAAAGAGAGGAGACAGCATAATTAGTTGGCTACACCAAGGTGATTTAGGTGTGTTTCTAGATCCCAATGCCAATCCACCTATACAATTAAGATATAGACCTAATATCGATGTAAGTTCTGGTGTACAAACAGATGATAGAATCCAATCTGTTGAGAAGAATCATGATGCTAAGTATGTATATAATTTGTAAAAAGGGTTTCCTAATGTCTTTAAAGAAACCTTGGGATGTTTGAAAGGATATCAGCATAAAATTATGTTAAAAAAGGATACTACACCAGTGAGTTGTAAGGTTAGAAATGTTCCACTCTCTGTTAGGGATGACATGAAGAAGGAGATTCAAAAGTTAAAAGACGGTGGAATTATAGAGGAGGTTGAAGGATGTGAATGGTTGGCTCCGGTCGTCGCAGCACGCAAACCCAATGCCGATTTGCGTCTCTGTATTGATCTTAAGCAACTTAATAAGTGCGCATTGTAGATCGATACCCCTTACCTAACATTACTGAGCTTTTGGTGTTACTTGATGGTGTGAAAATATTCAGCACGTTAGATCCTACATCTGCGTACTAGTAGATAGAGTTGGAGGAGTCATGCAGAGATTATACATCTTTTATTACACCATTTGGCACATTTAGGTTTAAAAGAATGTCCTTCGGGTTGGTATCTGCTTCATCAGTATTTCAACGAGTTATGGAAAGAGTATTAAAGAATATTCCTGGTGTGTGCAAATATCAGGATGATATTTTAATATTTGCAAAAGATGAAGTTGAACATGATGTAAGACTTAAGGCGGTGTTAGAAAGTTTGTGCAAACACAATCTTACTAGTAAGGTGGGAAAGTGTAGATTCAAATCTAACACAATTAATTACTTGGGTTATAACATTTCAGGGATGGTGTAAAGCCTAAGACTGATTTAATTGATACCATCAAAAAAATGTGTTTACCTAAAAATAAAGCTGAATTGATGAAGTTTTTAGGACTGATCGAATATTATGCAAAATTTGTCTTAGATTTTGCTAGTGCTACTGCTAACATGAGACAACTGCTATGTAAAGGTGAAGATTTTTTATGGAATGATCTTTGTGAAAAATAATTTGTTGCCATTAAAGAGAGGTTAGATAAAGCTCCTCCACTAAAAAGTATTAATCCTACATACAAATCAATTTTGGTTACTGATGCAAGTGAAAAGGGATTAGGAGCTGTGTTAAAACAGAAAGGTTCTAATGGTATGCAAACCATTATGTTTTTGTCAAGAAGTCTAAGAGATCCAGAAACTCGCTACTCTGTTGCTGAGTGGGAGGCATTAGGAGTGTTTTGGGCGATAAAAAGCTTAAGAAATTTCTGTGGGGGTCGAATTTTGAGGTGCAAACAGACCATAAACCTTTGATTGAAATTTTTAGCAAAAAAGGTTTAGACCTTGTTTCTGGCAGAATTACCAAATGGCTTATTGGTCAACAAGAGTATAATTTTGACATCAAGTACATACCTTGAATTGATAATGGTGCGGCTGATGTTTTATCACAATTATTTTCTTCAGAACATGTTGATGAGGATGATTTAATTTTTGAGGATGTAATGATATTTGTTGTAGATCATAATATGATTTCAGAAAAAAGGTGGTCTGAAGAATTGATGAGTGATTCAAATTTGTGTGAGGTGATGTTTTTAGTAAAGAATGGTTGGAATAGTAATAAGGAAGGTTCAGAATCTACAAAAATGTATTGGAGTGTACGTAATGAATTATCAATGGAGAAGGATTTATTGTGTCGAGGGACAAGATTAATTCCACCTGATAGTCTCAGAAAGGAGTTAATAGATTTGGTCCATGTAGCTCAGTCAGGGTTATCAAAGTGTAAATAAAGATTAAGAATGTCTTATTGGTGGCCAGGAATGGACAAAATGGTGGAACGTGTTGTAAGAGATTGCATTCCTTGCAATCTTAGTGATCAAGCTAAAAACACTCACATACAACCTATGTTTTTGAGGAGACGTCCCAATGGTCATTGGCAGGATATTGCTTTGGACAAAGTTGGTCCTCTTCATTCTAAAGATTCACAGGTATATTTGTTGGTTGTCATTGACAAGTTCTCCAGGTTACCTGAGGTTTTCTTTTTATCAGTAATTGATTCTAATGGTGTGATTCAGTGTTTAGGATTACCTATTACAATTTTGACTGACAATGGTGTTCAGTTTATATCTAAGGAAATGGAGGAGTTTTTATCTTCTAAAGGCATCATTCATAAAACCTCTTCTCTTTACCACCCAAAGGCAAATGGCTAGGTCGAGAGATTTAACAATGTGATTAAAGAAACTGTTGCATTAGCTAATAGTGTAGCTTTAGATTGGAAAAAAGAGGTCATGGTAAAAGTAGAGGAGTATAGGTTAACTCCTCATACAACGAAGGGGAAAACACCTTTCTTATTGTTCCGTGGGAGATTACCTAATACTTGTGTTCAATCTTATTGGGTTAACAAATATGAATTGTTAAGGGGAAAGGAGAACTCATGTGATGGTGAGGAGGTACAGAGAAAAGATGAAGAAAAAGCTGAACAAACAAAGGTGTATTTTGATGCTAAGAATGTTGTAAAGAAAATGGAAGTAAAAGTTGGAGATTGGGTTATGATTAAGCGTCCTGGTATTGTGGGAAGATCAATGTCAAAATTCATGAAACCTATCAAGGTAATTAATTTATTCAACAATGCCATACAAACACAAGATCATCGTATATGAAACTTGAATAGAGTTGTGGTGGTAAAAGGTAAATTGGAAAATGATCTAAATGCGGATCTAGTTAATGATAATCCTCCTCTCGTCCACATGAAAGCAGAATCTAATGTTGAAGGTCGTTTAAAAAACGTTAGAAGATCTTCCAGAATAACAAAGCGTCCTTCACATCTTTCAGATTTTATTTAGTAGTTAGTATAAGTATTTATCTACTTGTGTTTTATCCTCACATTTTGTTTCATATTTAAGGAAGGGAGATGTGTGGTATTTGTATATACTGTTGCTTTAATACTTTATCTGTTCTCATAATGGAATATTAAGTATGCACTTGGTTCTAAGCTTGTGATGATTCTTAATCTGGTCATTTTGTAACTGATGCTGACTTGTGATGGATGGGATCTTTCTCCTGGATTAAACTACATTGAACCAGCCTTCCTGTCTCTTCAATTATCTACACCTGGAATGCTTCAGGGAGCCAAGCCGGCATTAGGCACAAAACATGTAACATAAAGCCTCAAACTCGATGCGCTTGTTCACCTTGAGCCAATGTAATTGATGAAGCAGAAGCGCATCTAGGCAGACGAAAAAGTAGGCGTGCAGCGCATTCTGAACAACCCCGGGTGGAGATCTCCGCATCCCCTATTAAGATATAAGTTAAAAGTAATTTTTAAAAAGCAAAAACCACTTACCTGTTTACTGTGGCTTCCCTGGGCTGCCCTCCTCCTCTTCCTCGGCATACGGGTACTGCTTGATAGAACTGCGCATGCACATGCACCCATGCGCATGGGCAAGAGGATGCATTCTGTGCTGTGGTTTAACTGAAAGTGGTCGGGCAGAATCAATGGGCTCTGTAAGGCACTGATACACAGAGAGTTGGTCTCGGTCAGGTAGGAATACAAGGGAAGATTTTTTTTCCAAGGAGCAGTATGTTAAGCACTTGCACATTAAGTTTAGACCAATTCCTGGTTTTAGGCTGTGAAGCTGGCTGGGCACAAGAAGCGGAGAGAAGATTAATGGTAAAGGGTACTGCAAAATGAGCCGTCCAACAAAGTTGGATGGGTGGCGCACCAGATAAGGTTGGAAGATTAGAAAAAATAGGGTCCAAAAGGTGCCCTGCAATGTGAGTGGATACAGAGTTGAGGAGCTAAAGATTAAGTATATATTAAAATTCTCTATAAGTGCAGATACTGGTTTATCATTCGAGTTCTCATAGTGAAGGTTGGGATCACCAAGCACTTAAAAACTGGCTACCTGTAGGAAATGGGGGAGGCCAAAAAGTCAGAAAGAGCTAAGTACCAGTTGTACAAAGGCCCGGGGGGCAATAGATAAGAACAGTTGTCCATTAAGTTTGATGCAAGCTGTGGGGTTGTGGTAGAGGGACATAACCATGCGTTGGAAGTGGTCGAAAGTAGTCGCTAAGCTGATTTTTTGCAACACAGCTTTAAGGAAAGACCAATAGACTTTGTCAAACAGTTTCTCTGCATCCAGGGCCATGGCCATGGACGGAGAAATTAACAATTTAGTTTTTTTCTTATATATGGCAAAAATGTTAAATGTTGTCTGCGGCTAGTCTCCCCTTTACAGTGCCAGTCCGGGAGGAATGTATGTGAAAGGGGTGTGCCTTTTTCTAGCCTAAAAGCTAATATTTTAGCATAGATTTTATAATCTGTATTGAGTAGTGATATTGGTCTATATTTTTTCCTTTCAAAGGGTCCTTCCCTTTTTGGGTATCATTACTGTATGGGCTTCTGCAACTCACCCAGTGACTTTACTTTAGTAATGAAATGCTCTCAAAAGCTCAACCAGGTGAGGCAATACGATATCCTGACAGCATTTATAAAAAAAAAACGATAAGCTATCAGGGCTTAGTGCTTTTTTAGATTTTAGGGCTTTAATAGCTTGAAGAATCTCTCCTACATCAGTTAGTTTATTAAGATCCGTAGCTTTTTCAGAAGAAAAGTTAGGTAGGTGAAACCCATCTAGGTACTTTTGACAAGCTTCAGAGCTATTTATATTATCAAGTTGAATTGGGTTGTATAAGTCAGCATAGAAAGATTGGAAGGAGTCTAACATTTTTGCACTGTCAACTTGAATTAAGTCCTGTTTTGAATGGGCCCTATTACGATGAATGTGCTGCCTCAGACCAGGCGGCAACCTGCCTGCACTTATAAAGGTGATTTGAGATACCCTTGCAGGCGATGTCTGGGGGGGTCCATAGGACCCCCTTTCACACCTCCAGACAGCTGCTCTCAGGGGGAGCACTCACAGTGCACCACCTAGAAGGTGGTGTACTGTGATTGCGTCCCCTGAGAGCTTCTGTGCCTCTGCGCCAGCGTCTGTAATATGGCACGCGCGAGGAGGCAAAGGATTTCCCTCATTTGCATAGGGCACGCCTCTATGCAAATGAGGGTACAGCCACTACAAGTAGCGCTGGTGCTTTAAGAGCGCTAGTGCTATCAGTATTACTGAAGGGGACGCACAAGCTTTGCCACCTTCTGTAATAACAAAGTGCCCAGGGGGCACACAAAGCAGGCACAAACACTAGCTATGCCCCGGGGCACTTATTGTAATACGGCACCAGATATTTACCTTAGCCGGCTAAGTTATGGGAATTTCATGCCATATCTCATCCTGTATCAGTCCAATATCAACCAAAGCGCTGGCAGTTGCTGTCACTGTAGGAAGGGTGTCGCACAGCGTTACAGCACTGTGCAGACGATCCGATCCACCTGCATGTTTAGCCAAAGGGCACCACGCATAAGCCAAGATTGCAATAACAAAGGTAGAAATGAGGGAGGGAGATTCACAAGTGAAGTCGTCACAGATTCAAAGGGCTTCACAGTGTTTAGTAGGATTTCAGCTTTGCGTTGCAGTGTTCGCCACAATCTTAGTTAGCTACATGTTTGCAAGGAGATTCTGGCGAACACTGCGTCAAGAGCAGTCACAAGCTCACCCAGCCGAACAGAGAGTGCTGTTACGTTCCAGAGATCAGTCGTGAAGCCGTAGGTCCGCTATAGCATCATAACTTGGTGTTTCACAGTAATTTCCTGGTCTCTCAGGAGCATAGCTCCCTCTATAAGTGGTCATTCCAGTCAAGTGTTAGCCACTCCCCTAGGTAAGGGAATATTATCTCCTTAAGGTTTTTCACTTCTCATGACATTGCTGATGGAGCATCACAGTCCTTGGGCATGTAATTGTGCCATTGTTTTCTGACCTTGATTTCGGTTTTTGTGGTGTTGAGATTTAGGTGGTTAAACGTCATCAAATCATCTATGAAGGATAACTAATCATCAAGTCTTGATATGCAGAGGTCTTTTGGATTGTCTATTCTTAGGGTGATTTGTGTCTCATCTGCATAGGTGTAAAATATTACATTGAAGAACTTGATCAGGGTCAGTGAGAGGTTAAGTAGAGGTTTTATAGAAGTGGGGAAATAGTGAACCCCTGTGGGACATCACATTGCAGGGTGTGTGGGCAAATTCAAAGGGTGGCAAGAATACCAGGCTTTATTTGTCACTAAGGTGAGAAGCAATCTACTTTAAAGCATTCTTGCATATGCCAAGGAACTCAAGTCTATGTAGCAGTATCTGGTGGTGGAGCAGGTAGAAAGCTGCTGAAAAATCCAGAAGCAGTGCCCACAGTAAGTTTTAGGAGGTCTAAGTCTGCACCTCAGTCTGGCCTAATTCCAGGTGTTGGTCTGACAAAAAATTATTTGCCCAGAAAAGTTGGGTAAAGGTGACCCTTTCACTCATTACCTATTAGAAACTGGTGTGTAGTTTGCCAGCTTGGATGGGCCAACTTTATTCTTTTTGTGAAATGGTCTGTTGTAGGAGGTCTTCAACTGTGATTAGAGGGATCTATGTTCTGAGGACTTATTTTGTATGCTGCTAGCTGAAGCTCTAGCACAGGTTGTAAGGAGGATATGTCTGAAGATTTTAGAGAGGGCTGGGTCTCCTGGTGATTCTGATGGCTTTCTTGCCATGATAAGGATGTGGAATTATTTTCCGTAAAGTGTGTAGAGGATGGTAAGATATGGTTGACTGTTTGTGACTACCTTTGTGGTGATCAAGTCATTTTATGCAGTAGTTTTAACTGCTTTATCTTGAGGTAGTCCTGGGGGTTTCCAATTTTTTAGATGAAAGCTTTGGGGATTGCATCATAGAGCCTTGATAATGTGGGGTCCCTGCATTGTATGACCCAGGGTTACAGAACAATGCCAGGATAGTGTGTAGTTTCTTGTTTGGTACAAGTACTCAATCCCACTTCCTTTCACCTCTGGTCTTGAGCATCATTGGCTACCACTTCCACTCCTTCCTCACAGCACTGCCACTCAGGTTGTCTTCCCCCCAAGAGCCATGCTGGGCAGAATTGTGATTATCACATGTGCTGCCCAGTTGTTACACCCACCCCCGATCACCAGCACAGTAAATCCTGTCTCTTTGAGAACACTGAAAAAAGCTGTGACTGTATGCCCCATTTCAGTGGCAGGCTCCATTGTGATTTAGGGATCTACTGCAGGGTTGGGGGATCTACCTCAGGGTTTGAACATCCCAGGAGTCAACATTTTACTGCAGAACTCTTCTTGGGCTCTGCTCTCCTGGACTCAACTCTTCCCTCAACTTCATCTGTCTTTCTGGATATCCAGTTGAGATTGTCTTCAAGTCAAATGTCGAGGACATCTTCTCTTACGTTTGTGGTTAGGGGCTTTGTTTGAAATTCCTTCTCCAGAATAGGCTCAAAGATTTTATTTGCTTCCTTTGAATTATTTAACCTCTTCCAGAGCTGTCTTTAAAGGCATCAGGTTGGTAATAGCTAGTGAGAATTAGCTATTTCTTATCTGGACTGTGGAACTCTTGTTGGACTCCATGACTGTGGCCTTACTCATGTTAGGATTATGTTACGCCCTCAACGTTGTGCTGTAAAACCGCCTTAAGCCTCCACAGTGGTATTTGAGGGTCCCATGGGAATCTTTGGTTCTGAATTTTGACTCAAATTGTATAGCATAAAAAACTGTTATAGAACATCGGAACAAGACTAATCTCGTGAAGACTGTTTTGACCCTAACAAGATAAAGGCACCATGGTTTTCATTTGTAGAATATTAACCAATGTGCATTAGTTACTAGAGTAAACCTTGTCTATAGTCCATTGCCTGTGGAATGGTACTATCGTGAAATCTACGTGGATGAAAAAAGTGAGTATATTACAGTTGATCGAAGAGCAGAGAGTAACAGCAATCTGTATTCTGTTTAATATCAAAAACCTGTCATGAGACACTGAGTGTTAGAACTGGGGTCACCAATTCCACCACAGTAGCTTGCCGCGAGGCAGGAAGGCACCCGGAGGCAATGGGTAAAGCAGCACACACTCACACTGACTCAAGGAGGCACACGCAATAAAGGGAGACCACGCCAGATTGTTGTTTAACTCAAGATTTTTTATATAGACTTTTTAGTGCAGGTAACTAACTCACTGTTATTTAGGCAAATGAGGTCAACGTCTTTCAAATGCTAATTCAATGGAAGTATCTCGCTGTTATTTAGGGGCAGTCTAGGCAATCACATTCCTCATAAGCAGGTTCATTAAAGGTAACATTTCATAGGACTGGTTTCAACATAAAATATCTCTTGTACATGGGGATCCTTGAAATACCTCAACATATGCATAAATGGCGTACCAGAAACATACACATCATTTCCTGCCCATTGGCACGCTGAAAGGAACAGTCTCCTGGCAAGGGGTTAACTCAGGCACAGCTCAATGATGTTCAAAGCAGTTCTTGGGCCTAGTTTAGAAGGCCTCTAACCAATTCCATCCTCACTCCAGGCCTTCAGGGCCACCAAGGCCTTTGCTGGGTTAACTAGGGCCTACAGGGCCCAACTGCAGTCTCCTGAAAGGGAGGGGCGGTCACAGGGCTGCCTCACTGATGTCCCAAGGCCCCATCGGCAGCCCCGCTATCCCGTATACTTTCGCCCTCCCCCGAGGGGTTGTTACCTTGGTCTGGGCTTCCAGAAGGCCCTCGCTGCTTGATCCTTAGTCTGGCGCAGGTCGGGGGGCTCTCGCTCTCCTGGAGCCCCCTTGCTGGTGTCTGGAGCCGGTCAGGGGCGTCTGGACGCTTCCTGCGGCCCGGGGACCAATCAGGCACCGCCAACCACAGCTTGGCTTGTTAGGGGCGCGGCTGCAAAGGCCAATGGCTGCGCGGCAACAAAGGGGGCGTGGCAGATAGCACGGCTGGCGTCTCATGACTCTCCTCACGTGGCGCCCGGGCCGTGGCGGTGATTTCCAGGCCCCCAAGGTGCAATTCACACCAGCGCCCGACACCAGCACATGCAGGAGGCGCAGGCAGCGCAAGAGGGCCCACACCGCCCAGGCTGCAGCGGTGATGGCAAATTAGCACTTTTAAGGACACAGCACTCAAACACATGTACCGGGCGGCGGCGCTGATGGGCAGGTAGCACTTTTCAGTGCACAGCTCTTAATAGCACAGCACAGGGGCACAGTTCTGGCAGCAACAGTTCTTCGTAGTTCTGGGCACAATAGCGCTTAGGAGTGTCACGGCGCTTTGCAAGCAGAGTCCAGTAGGAGCTGTGGGCATCCAGCAGCAGCAGCCTTTAGCAATCCAGTGCTAGTTGGCCACACAGCGCTTTAGGAGCACAGCACAGGGGGCACAGTGCTTGGAGATTACAGCACCAGCAGCACAGTTCTATCAGTAAAGAGCTTAGGTGGTACAGCGCTGTTTACCTGGTTGATCCCCGAGCAGTGCTCACAGCAGGCAGTCCACTCCTTCCTGACAGCACTTGATGGGCACTGCGCCTTTCTTGGGGGGATGGATGGCAGGTCTCAGTGCAGGTTCTTGGTGAAGAAAGAGGGGTTGAGTTGGTAGGCTTCAGAGGCAGGATGGTTCCCTGCAGCACACTGGAGATGGTTCCCTGGGTTTCCCCTCGCTGGGCTAGATCAGCAGGCTGCCAGAGTCCCTCATCTAACTTAGGAACAGCAGGGCGTAAGCTCAGTCAGTTTGATCGTTGGTGGCAGACATTGTATTGCCCGGAAGCACGGAGTGGGAACCCGCTTGAGGACAACCGTAGGAGTAGAACTGCAAATCGGGGTGGCTCTGGAAACTCAAATTGGCAAAGCAAAGTAAAGCACAGGCCCAGAGGAACTTTTTATAATATACACCGGTCATACGCTGGGCAGATGTGAAACAAAGAGAGTACGACCTTTGTATTTTTTAAGGGTATTAGTGTGACGCCAAACAAGAGAAAGTGCAGAATATTGAAGTATCCCGGCCTCTATATGCGAAAAGGAAGAAAATGATATAATAAGAAATAATACAGTGGTACACTTCCCATTCCAATCATCAAGAGAAACTGTGTAGAACAGAAGGTTCACAAATAAAGATATTGTTATTAATACTACAGGTTGTAGAGAACAGTTGAGTTATCTGGAGCATCCTGATGAAGGTGGTCTTCATTGCTGTTTCGTTCCACCGAAACGCGTTGGCCAAATCCTTGTAAAACCTCACCCATCTGGGTTCATGTTGGAAAACAGATAAAAAGAGAAATAAGATTGTTTTGTGAGTTTGCATAATTTAAGTGTGTATGGGAATGAGTGTGAATGAATGGTTGTGACTAGGGTGTTCTCTACCTGGAATATGAGTTATTAATATGTTTTATTTGTAGAATTGTGTTTAGGAACAAATGTTTAGATGAAAACAAATGCTTCTTCAAATGAGAAAATAGAAAATAATTCTTTTTTTAAATGTTGTAATACAAAAGAAAGAAATCAAATGAAAAGATGAAATATTTAAATAAAAAATAATGGCTTTTCAGGGAGGCCTATCTATAGCCGGCGCACTTCCCCTCTCTCCATACAGCATTTCCATCCTTAGCGCCTTGACGCCCATGGGCATAGTTGCGCTATATAAATCCCCATTCAATTCAATTAAAAAAATTACCCTGTGAGTCAGAGGTTGTGCCCTGGGAGAATAATTTAAAGGTCACGAGGGAGTTCTGTTGATTATTGTATGTATTGGTTCTTTCCCCTCTTCCCCCAGACCTCAAAGTAAACCCTAGAGGGGGTCCCCTAAAACAGCTACTTGATAAGCTCAGTCAGTCCCAGTAGTGTAGGATCCTCCCCAAGGCCCAACAGCCTATACTCCGGCAGAGGTTTCATCAGGTCCAGTGGTGCTCCAACTGACAGTCAGGTTTCCCTCCTCTACTCTTATACCTCTAGGTCAGGTGACCCTCCTCTAGAGGCGGCACAGCATAACCCCTCCCATGGCTGGAAGGTTCCAGGAGCTTCCACATATTAGGCTATGGAACAAAAAGGCCGGATCAGGATGTTCCAGAGTGCTCCTAGCTACTAGTGGGTGTACTCCATGGCCACTCCGCAGTAGCAAGGGCCTGTGGCAGCTATGGTATTGGGAGAGAGCACCTGCACCTCAGCACTGTTTGGCAGTGGGAAGGCGCCCAGAGACCTAGGTCCAACAAAAGTCGGTGGCAAAAATAAGGCGAAAATGACAAAAAAAAACGGGGTAAGACCACCCTAGGGCTGACAGGTCTAACACTGAGAAAATCCGAGAAAACCTCAAGATGTGAGACTACAAGCCATTG
This sequence comes from Lissotriton vulgaris, assembly GCF_964263255.1. Lineage (NCBI taxonomy): Eukaryota > Metazoa > Chordata > Amphibia > Caudata > Salamandridae > Lissotriton > Lissotriton vulgaris. The sequence continues at coordinate 2,072,715,263 of NC_141687.1, forward strand.
ATATTTGTTTTGTGCCATTTCTCACATCCCTTTCACCCTCACCCTCTTGCTCTTAGTGATGAATGCAGTTTTGGATATGTTTCACACTATTGAAGGGGTAGAGACTTGTGGGTTCCTGGTTCTTACAGCAGCAATATTCTGATCTAAAGATTTGTGGATGGGCAGAGTGCATCCATTATGCATGATTAGCAGTGTTGTTTTTCACTAGTTCTAGTCGCCACTTAGTAAGCTCTATTATAGCTCTGGTGTATCATTTTGTCATCCTCAGGTTGTGAGTTCTTCGAATTTTTGTATTTTAATTCTCTATTTATTTTCTTGATCCTGCCATTTTTCCTTGTGATCCTTCTCTTAAGGTTAGTCTTGATGTTTTCAGTGGAATATGGTTGTCCAGGCGGATACATCCAGTGGTCTTTTATGAGTACGTGATTTGGCAAGAGTTTTTTCCAGGTTTTTGCCATGGCCTGAATGTGCTGTTGTGTGTAGTCTTTGTGCTGATTCTGTCAGCCAGGAGATTGATCGTGTACAAGTAGTGTAGAAAAGTTGAATGCAGGAGCATTACATTATTCTTCAGAATTAGGGTTTCAACTGCTATCCAGCTTGGTCTTGCAGCTCTTCAAGACCCCAGTCCCCATTTGATCGAAAACACCTTTCCCATTCCTGGTCTTTTTAAATAACAACATTGATTACAGGGGAGCTTTCTTAAATCACTTTCCACCTGGTCATAATTCTCATCTGATTTGCTCTCTAGCACAAAGTTTTGCTTTAACTTCTACATCTTTCTCTCTCTACTCTACTCATTATCTTACCTTTCATCTCCAGTGTCATTAATGGTATACTCCTTAAATGGGATCTGTTTTTCAAGAGTCTTGTTCTTTCATGTACGGAAGTTGTTAAAAGTCCCTAGTTGTATAAAAATTGCCCATATCCTTTCGTAGGGATGCCTCATATACATGGCTTTGGAGTGACAACCAGAAAGGATTCCTTCTTCATCACATTTTTCCTATCTGAGAGAATGTATGACTCATTTTGTCTTGAGTTGAACACTCAGGTGACTTGTCTAGCTGTTCAATTGGGAGGAAAAACCTTTACATTGTCAATGTCCCCCTTTGTCCTAGCCCAGAAGGACCACAAGCAAGGCTGCTAAGTTTAGTGGAGATTATTTATTCTCTTATTCTTCCCTGTCGTCGCAGTGCGCGTAGGCACATCCCTCTCACTCGTGGGTTTTGTAGTGAATTACCCCTTCCCTGACCGGAAGTTGTGTCCAGTGTCTAGTCCCCTTCACATGTATCCTGTGCAGGGTCCTAGTGCCCACCTGCACATCACTCCGACACACATTATGATGCTCTAACACTCTCTCTGACTACACATTAACATTTTCCAGAGATTACACTCTATGACCACCTAAGGAAATTTCTAAAATTGTAGATATATGTGGCTACATCTATTTCTCAAACTTCCTGCAACACCACATACTTATGCACTGCGATGATCGCCATACTACATTTGGGGTATGTCTTTGAACCCAGCAAAACCAAAGGGGATGATGGATGAAGTGTTTAACATTGCAAGCACTCACCCCCAGTCAACTGATCTGGGTTTAATCCATCACCATTCTTTAGCTCACTGCACCACCCCAGTTCAGACATGGCCATATGCAAATCAGTCTGACTCTGTGCCTCATGGGAACAGTCCAGCCCGAACTGCCAATCCATGTCTTCCCTGGACCGGAAACAAGCATCCTGGAACCTCACATATAGGCCATATTACAGCTAACACCTTATCAACCGTACAACCTCAAGGAGCACTTCAGGCCTCATTAGTAAAATAAAGTGCTTATATAAATGTTTCAATGCGATACAATGCATTACAAAGTTGTGAGGACATTTATTTTCATATGTCAAACAAAAATTCAACAAACTTACAATGAAGATTGTTTACAGAAACAGGGGACAATAGGCCTGTACAAAGTGTTTTTGTTTGTGTGGATCAAATCGAATATGGGAGGACTAGCTTTAATCTTAATCTCATGAAAGCATTGTAAACGAAAAAGTTTAAGAAAATAGCATTGCTGTTCCTTCCATGTTTCCCTAGCCTCAGTTCTTCATCATACACATGCAAAATCGTCTAATAGCCAGGATATGGTACTTTACTTCTGTCGTGTTTGATACATGATCTGGTGTTAGAGAGTATTTTTATGTTACTTAAAGAGGACAACTGTTGCTTAATGGCATCACGCCTAAAAGGAAGGCACAAATTAAGGAGAAAAGATGCTGACAGTAAAGATATGGACGAGATCTAATAAAACTGTGATGGAAGACGGGCCTTTTTTCAAGCAAACTTCACAGACAATAATAATAATAATAAGACAACTACATGTAACAGGAAGTGGGCTTGAGCATGCGACAGAGAGCCAAGATGTGGGCTCACGCTTGCTGTGCTATATGACTGCAGCTATACTTCACTGGCAAGGTTTAAGTAGGCAAAAACTGGCCTGGGGTTGCTTGTGCTCCCATCAGAAGGGGACCTGGGATCACAATTTAACGTTGGTTGAAATTACTTTAAATAAATACTGTTGCTTAGGTTATCATAGTAGAATAAAATCCCAAAAGTGTAATTAAGTCAGTTTAAGTATTTTATATTAGTAGATGACCTAAACTCATTAAGTTAGGTCCTTCCCTCATTGTCTGAACATGAAGATAGTTCTTTTACAAGTTGTCATTGTCCTAGAAATTCAGGATTTGCCTCAGAGGTTTTGAGTGTGTCCCTTTGGGTTCTCTCTAACATGTAACATTGTAGGACGTTATTGATTGGCTACTGATAATATGTTCTTAATGTGAAGTTCAATCCTTCTCCACCAGTCTTTTACAAAGTTCCTTTGTCTTTTTTATTTTTACATGTACAGTAGGTAATACTTTATTCTTGCATATGAAGTGTTTGGTACCTATTATCATATTTTATTACTGGAATTATATTACTTTTGTTGTTGATAATCTCCATTTATCTAAAACGAAGTTTAATGCTTGGTCAGCAACACCAAATGGAGTCACCCATTGATTATTACTAAACTACTGTTCTAACATTTTAAGTTGATGGCTCATAAATTTGCCAGAATGTAGACTAGAAATTTGATAGCCAGGATATGTGGGATCTGTCTAGATATGACTAAAGCTCTTCCACAGTGCTAAATCTTGATTTACTATTTTGCACATCCGGTATTTTGCCTCATATGAACCAGGCATTTGACCAAATATGGACCAATAGTTAATAAGATTGGGTGCTATAGATTTCACATAATATAAAACAGTATTAACCAGGATTTTCTAAAATTAAGCATCCTGGATTTTTAAACATACAAGTCAATTCTTTTTCTTTATGAGCGTCAATGATTTTTCCAGATATTGATCCTGGATTTACCAAGATTTGAACAGAGTTTTATGAACGTGAGCTAGTATTTTATGAAAATATGATCCAGAAATGTTCCAAGCCCTCTGTCATGAATGTTAATGTGTGTGGGATACGGTTTAACACACCTATAAAATTGGAATAGATTTCTATAATTAGGATTTACCAACATGTGCAAATTTCAGTTATGAATTCCCTAATAGGCAAGCCAGTGATATCTGAATGTTTGAGTCACAGGTTTGTTAAGTTAGTTAATTTACTGCTATGCAAGCTATGTTTTTGCAATAGTACCTAGCAGGGTATCTGGGAGCATATGTAGCTGTGAGAGGCCAAGGTCTGTGTCAAACCTTTGCCAGAACCAAGATAAAGGTAAAGCAGGTATTTGCCCAGATATAAGTGTAAACATTACAGATATGTCAGCTGTGAACTTTCTCGTCCTGCATCTTAAAGATGCAATGGTACTTTCCAGTTGGAAGCATGTAAAGCTGATTCAAGAAGCAGGACATGGAGTGATTTATATTTATATGGCCAAGGAAGAAGAGCTAAATTTAATACATTCATCCAGTGATCAAGTAATAATTGCAACTCAGCCAAATTGGGTGTGTTTTGCTTTTGTGAAACTCTTGTGGAAAACAGAATGGAGTGTTTTTCAGAGGTCAAGGAACCCATCAGCAATGGGTGTCTTCTGCACTTCCTTTCAGGAAATCTCCCAAACTGAGTGTCAGCTTTCCATACAAAGCTTATTTATGGTTAGTCAAGACTTGAATGACAGGCATTGGATAGGCTATTGAAAAACAGGGCTGGCTTATAAAGTGTCTTGACACTGTGCGCTAGGACCATTGCAGTTCTTAACAGAGGAATTACGTAACTTGCTGGGCTGTGTTAAGGTGTGGTTACAAACGGTTATGACGGTACAAGAGTGCAGTGTGTGATCATATGCTGAGAAATAAAGAGGTGTGTTAGAGATCTCCCTGTGTGGCATATTTAGTTGCATGCTCCCGGGCGGGGGAGGACGCTATATCTGGCGATGAGTAGGGGATACATGCCCCCAAGAAAAGAGACTTCTGTCCCAGAGAGTTTGCAGCTGTACAGCAAACTGCTTGTGCATGCCATATCTGCCCCAAGTTGATGCAAAGCAGTTTGAAGTTGGTGTATGTGGACCCGAAATGCCCCTCCAGCCCAGTCACAACAGTCGAAGAAATTGAATAAGCCCTACAAACTAGCGTGCCCGAAAAACCCGGCAAAATCTGCTAGTAAGGCCGAAAGAAATAATACTGAGCTGTTCCTTAACACAGAGAAAATTACTTAAATGAAACAGAAAGATGACAGGAATGACAACCAAGTGTGAGAAACAGGAAACTCGCTCACTGTCAAGGATGAAACAAGAGCTATATGACCACTGGGTGAGCATGATGGCCCAAGCGTAGGTGCCTAGCCAGTGTTTGCAGCAGTGCCAGGTACGGGGGAACAATGGCCATCATCTGAACAGCATATGCTCTCAACAGCAGTAGAAAAGAGTGTGAAATATTGTAGCTGTGCGTTTGAAACCACCACCACCATTCAACACTGCCAAGAAGCAGAATTATGGCACCAGGTGGAGTGCATGGATCGAGACGTTCAACGACTTCATAGATACCCTGGAAGAAGTAGATGATAAGAAAATCATTAAGTATTTAAAGAATCGTGACGTATGCAAGAAGTGCTGAATAAAATCTTGCAGACTGATGCAATATCGTACTGTCAGATCAAAAAAGCATTGGGAACCAAATTCAATCCAATGCCTAATGTAGACTATGAAAGGTACATCTTCAATCAAGCGAGACAGCAAGCTGGTGAAAGGATGGATGGGTATGTTGAGAGACTTGATGTACTTATCAAACACTGCAAGCTCATTGAAGTAATGCGTCCTAGAGTTATCGATTGTTGTCTCTTAGAATTTTTCAAAAGACGCATGTTGAGAGAGACACTCAGTTAATTGAAAGAGCAAATGGCCGTGAGGGCAAACCAACGTGGAGATCGACATGTCGCTGATATGGAAGCTGGAATAGTGCAAGGTGAATCAGCATTGATCATGAAAAACAGGCACACGCACAAGGTAGATGCATGCAAGTCGATGTCTGCAGAGAAAAGTTTTGCTTCTGATGTGGGTATTATTTTCACATGAAGGTAAATGTCCAGACAAGGGGCAGACAGGCAAAGACTGCAGGAAAGAAAAACACTTTGTAATAGTGTGTAAAGTGAAAGAGAAACCAAATGCATCACAGTGAGAAGAGAAAATGGGTGCCAGAAGGTTCCAGAGGCATTCTCGCCATGCCCCCAAAGCCAAACAGCAACATCAGTTGTAACAAGTAGGAACCAGCCAAAGTCGATCATCAACAAGTTCATTCTACAAAGGTTCTTCAACATCATTTTCAAGTGCCGGTGAAGAAGATGGATGTGCGATGATCATATTGACTGAGGAACGTAAGGCACATATAGGTTTGGCTGCTTACAATGAAAAACAAAAGCCACAAGCAAGCCACCAAACAAAACAACAAAATGGACACTGCCCTAAGATTACAATAAAATTCAGCGGTTGCCCCACATTCTTTATCATAGACAGTGGTGCGTCGATTAACATTATTTCAGTTGAGAAGTTCAATAGCCATCAAACATGAAAGTATACACGTGGGCTGCTTTTAAACTGTTGCATAGTCAAGGGTCAGTAACAGCGACAATGTAACATAAAGCAGTATCAGTTCAGACACAAATCCACATTCTCCAAGGAACTTCATACGGTGCATACCTACTCAGATTTGCTATGGCTGCTTAATTGAGACTGAATTCTCTCAATTACAACCTCCATACCCAATCTAAAATTGTAAATCAGTTCCTGTTGTTGTTTCATGGGCTTGGAAGGCTCAAGACAATGACAGCGCAACTTCATATTAATGACCACATTTGCCTAACAGCACAGCAGAGTCTCTTTTTACTTGCAAGAAGTAGTTGAGAAAGAACTAGAAACACTGTTGAAGCATGACATCATTAAGCTCTCCACTAGTCCTACGCCATGGGTCTCGCCCATAGTGTTGGTTCCAAAAAAGGACAGTGGAGGTGCAGTGTGATGATATGCGTCAAGCCAACAAAGTAATCAGATGAGAAATACATCCTGGTTCACACATAGCGGACATGATCATGCAACTGAATGGTGCCAAAGTCTTCTACTGTCTTAACCTGAATAAGGGTTACCATCAACTCTAGTTGGAATTGTGTTGTAAGTATATCACTACTTTTTTGATTCATGTTGGTTCGTTCAGATACAAAAGGTTGAGTTTTGGGGTGTCGTCAGCTGTAGAAATATTTCAGGATGTTATACGTCGAATATTTCAACCTGGAACAGATGCTTTTAAGTACAGGGATGACATACTGGTATTTGGGGCAACGCAAAAGGAATGTGACAAGGCTCTTACACAAGTGTGGCAGTTACTTGCTGAGTAGGCCTCACTCTGAATGCAGCACAGTGTGAGTTTCACAAGACCAAACTCAAATTCTTTGGGCACATATTCTCTGATGGAGGAATGACTCCTTGCCCAGATGAAGTGCAACCACTGTCATCTACCTTCCCCTCACAGGATTTTACCATGCTGCGATCCTTCTTAGGCATGGCAAGTTATTGCTCAAGGTACATTTGTGACTTTACTACTGTGAAAGGCCCAAAATAAATGTCCCTTTCTAGTGGTCTGCTGAATGTAATCAAGGCTGCAAAAAAATAAAACATGTGATTGAGAATGCACCCAAAATGGCCTATTTTGACTGCAAGATACATGCTGAGATCACAGTAGCTGCAAGCCTGGTGGGACATGGGTCAAGCCTTGCTCAACATAACAGTCATCCGAATGCTCAGAGACATATTGTGGCCTACGCTAACCATAGCCTGTCTCACACAGAACATGCCTAAATTGTGCCAGAAAAGGAGAGTCTGGCTGTAGTGTGGGCCTGCAAACATTTTCATATGTTGCTATACAGAAAACATTTCACTATCATTACAGACCATCAAGCAATACTCACCATTTTCAGAAATCCAAAGGCCAAGATGCCCCCTTACATTGAGAGGTGAGGGGTGTGACTATAAGATGAAATGTCAATTACCAGGGAAGGTGTTGTATTGAGAGGCTCGAGAATCATCATACCTGAGAGCTTAAGACAGAGAGTCAATGAACTAGCCCCTAAACTACATTGTGGCATTGTAGCCCCAAGGAAGCCCTAGGAGACTGAGAGTGGTTCTGTTCCCGTGCCTAGAAGAGCAAGTATAGCGGGAACTAACTAATCTTTGCCACTGCCTTTCCCCAAAAGTGATGCAGAATCCATTGATAATGCCTGACCTTCCTGCGCATGCTTGGGAAATAGTTGCATTTGATTTCTTTGGGCCGTTAAGAAACAGACATCATCTCATGGTAGACATTGATGAATATTTATGCTTTCCTTTAGTAGAGGAGCTATCATCAACAACCCATGACAAGGACATTGAGTAGCTGGATGAACTCTTTGCAGCATGGGGCATCTCTACCATTCTTAAGTCTGACAATGGTCCATCATTCAATAGGAAAGAATTAAGGAGTTTCTAGTCAGACTGAACAGCGAATCAAAAGAGAATTGACAGTTTAAAACTGGACTACATTGGCAGCAGACCAACTAGTAACATTATATTTACTGGCCCTGGGCACCTCTAGTACTATATACTAGGGACTTGACAAGTAAAAGTAAATTAAATGTGCCAACCAGGTATAGGCCACATTTACCATTTTTTTAGGGAGAGATCACAAGCACTAGCAAAGGTTAACAGTGGTAAAGTGCACAGAGTCCTATTACCAACTAAAACAAATTCAGAAAACAGGAGAGGTGAAGGCAAAATGCTTGGGGTGACCCGGTAACCCTGAAGAAAGGGCCATGTCGAACAAACATCTCAGATGCCAATAGTTTCCTACTAGTAACTGTTGAGTGAACATAGCTTTTGATTGGTACTACACATGACAAATAAAAAGAAATGACAATAAATATAACAAGCATTAAAAATGCAATGGGTCTCGCCATTAATTAAGTTAAAGTGATTTGCTTTGCTATACAATACCATTAGAAAAGCAAATGGCTTTAACTTAGTCAAAGGCGAGACCTATTGCATTTTCAATGCTTGTTTTATTTTACAATCTATCGCTCACTCCCGCCCCTAAACCCCAACCTAGACTCATAGGAAGGCACTGCAAAGAACGTCATCCAGAAATAGAAAGATCTTGCTATACGTTGTGCCTCTACCTTACCATTTATAAAAAACGAAAACACACATTTATGTAAACTCCGATTTGAAATTGGTAGGAAAAATAAATGTTTCAGATGCCAAAGAAATAAGAGCAAACAATTGGCAAAAGCTCTTCTCAAAACCCGACTCTCCTGCAACAGCAACACATTTATTTGGTCTTTTAATATGGCAATAGAGGACCTTTTATAGCGCTTCAATGAGTTTTGTCTAAGTCAGCACTATACAAGCACCGCCTACATGCATACAAGTAAAACGCCCACACAAAGTGTGCATAAACAGCTAAGTGGCTTGTGGCACGCGATGAAGAGTGCAGCATTGTGCAGTCTGCTCATGTTGTACGCCCCACACTCCGGCACAGCTGTCTAGCGCTTTGCAGCAATAACCTCGACAGGGGTCGTTTCCACGCGCATTTCCCACGAGGCGCCACGCGGATTAAGATTTCGCCACGCTTCAGTGTCCAAAGCCTTTTCGCAGCTGGAAATGGCACATAAGCGGTTTGGCGTTAGCTGGGCCAGAGCCAGGGCACGCTGGAGAGCTGAGTGTACAAGGGAGAGGAGGAGTTGCCCTCTACACACTTTTTCAGTTTCGCGAGAGAGGATACATCTGCAAGAGACAAGCTTGAGCAGTGCGTGCGAGGTCGGATGAAATAAACCCTGAGAAACTCCAGCCTTAGGAGTCAGACAGGGACACACCATAATTTTATTTATATATTGCCTGCTTTTCTGGGCCAGTGCTAGGGGCCCCCAGAACAGCTCTCAGGCTATGTAAGCGCTATACTAGCCGCCATAGCCATTGTATAACCATAACATGTAAAACACCATTAACATTCCCTTCCACTGAATGTGACATGCGCGTTAATTTTTTTGTCCCTAAGCGTGCATGTTTAGCTTTGCGGATGGACAGAGCAGCCATATTTGTCCATCTGGATGTGCGAGCATTCAGTTTTGGCTGAATCGATTCCAAAAGGTTCTCTCCATGGCGAGAGCAGCGCATGTGCAACGCTGGCAGTGTGCAGATGTCTTCTACCTTGTGCTGTCTGGAAGGTAAGGAGGACCTGTCAGTCTGCATGTGCCTTGTGCTATATGGAATGTAGACAGGTCCTAGGTGGTAGATGGCCCCCTGTGTTAACTGGAATGTAAGAAAGTCGCAGGTGGTAGATGGCCCCTTGTGTTACCTAGAATGTTGTGCAGTATTACGAGCCGACTCCAGGTGTTAGAGGAAGTGTAGGAGAAGAGCCCAGGCACCATATACGCCAATTGTGCTACCTGGAAAGCAAAAGGACGCCTTTGGCTGGGAATAGGGGCTTTGGTTTCAGGGAGGCAGGGTGCCCCCTTTGAACATTGTTTCTTGTGCTACTTGTAATGCAAGGAAGCACAGGACCGTATTTTGGCCCTTTGATTGAAACCCCATATAGTAGAGGCTCACTGGAATGTGAGTATAGTCTTGCAAAGTACGTAGGTTCCTTGTATTAAGTACACTTAGTGCAGGAGAAGACCCCAGACAATATATGGGGTCCCTGTATGTGTCTTCACCTGTAGGTATGCCCCTTGTGTTACGTGGTGCACTTGGAATTCCCAGACAGTAGTTACTCGGAGTGCATGGGAGCCGTGGGTAGTGTAACGGAGTTAGCAGTCCAGTAGCTGGGGTGGGCGGAGCTAGGTGGGCAGAGGGGAAGAGGTGGGGACAGGACAGGAAGGGGCCAGTTAGAGTAGGGACGGGGAACTGAATAGACGTGCAAATAAAGAGTTGAGATATACCTAAGTCAGTGTCCGTGTATGATTGGCATAGGACACGACAGCTGGCGACGAAGGTGGGATCCAGCAGCAAACCCACCAGAACGAGCCCCGTCTCGCAGCGTGGAGCGTCCAGAGCTCCGCTGCAACTGCGATCCTGCGGCGCCAAAAGAGAGGCCCCCAGGAGTGACCCAGCAGCCCTCGGAGAGAGCCGAGAGAAGAAGAAGAAAGAGCGCCGAGTGGAAGCGCCAGAGAAAAGGAGCCGGTCGCGCTGGACGCGCGAGACCCGCCAAGAACGAAGAAAGAGCGCCGAGTGAAAGCGCCAGAGAAAAGGAGCCGGTCGCGCTGGACGCGCGAGACCCGCCAAGACCCGCCAAAACCGTGAGTGAAAGTCGGGAGCCCACTCCGACATTGCCCCATCACTTTGCAAGTCACCGCACCGGCGAGAGAAGCGTTTTTGCCGCCTGATGTGTGAGATTTAGCACCAGGTCGGCGTGCGCGATCAGAAGACCGCGCCGAGCAGCGGAAAGCCCTCAAACCCTACCTGAGAAGCAGGAGCCTGCAACCGCCTGCATCTGCGAATCCAATAGCCCAGCGTGTGTGTGTCTGGAGTGAGGGAGAGAACCTCGTGCACTGCAGAGGGGGCGGCCATCTTAAGGTCAGGCAACGTGGAAGACAAACCCCATCTAAATAGACGGCGGCCATCTTTGAGTCAGGCAAGAACTAACACAAGCACCAGTAGTGAAATTATCCGGTTGTGGCAGAGAACCTAGTGAGTCTATGGGAGGAAATAACGGCAGTAAGAAACAAACAAGCATTGGTAGCTAAAACAGAACACTCTTGGGAACGCACACCAGTCACTGAAGCCAGAGTCAGCTACAAGCACTGAAGGCCCACCGCCAAGATGTCCAACCCTCCCGCGCAAAACGCTCCCGCGCAAAAGGAAGTCAAGGGAGGCACACACCTTGCGAGCACCGGAGCCCCTAACAGTCACAACAGGAAGTAGCATGGGCCTGAAATGGCAAGAATGGCTAGAGGACTTTGAGGACTATATTGAAGGGTCCAAAATTGAGCCAGACAAAGACAAGATAATAGCCTTTCGCAACCTAGGAGGGCGCGAGATCAGCAAGATAGTACGAGAGATCCCAACTGATGACAGCGACACCTATGTCAAAGTGAGAGAAGTGCTGAATAACCGCTTTCTGCACAAAAGGAATGTCGATTACGAGCGACACAAGTTCCACCAACAGCGCCAGGACAAAGAAGAGCCACTGAATTCCTTCATACATCGACTGCGACGTCAGTCCCAATACTGTGACTTTACAAATTTCTTGCCCGATGCGGCCATCAAGTCCCAAATAATCTCTGGATGTCACTCGGAGTCGCTGAGACGACGACTGCTGAGAAAACCGCAAGAACTCGCAGAGATTGAAGAAAATTCCCGGCTGTATGACCAGGCCGAAGAAAACGCGGCGGACATCGAGATTAGGCCCAGTACTAGCCGCGAACATGCCAACCGTGTCTCTGACCGACGACATGGAAGACAGGAATATCGAGGCAACCCGCATGACAGGTCACGCCGATCCAGATTTTCACCCAGACGTCGCCCGGACCACAGAACGAAAGATCCTGAGAGGAGAGATCGGCGACCCGAACGCACGAGGCAGTGTTTCAGATGCGGGTACGACTACCCTCACATCGACTCTTGCCCCGCCATGAGCCAACGCTGCAGAAAATGTGGACGGTCCAATCACTTTGAGGCCATGTGCGGCGATTACCACAGAGAAAAACGCAGTGACACTGACAGACGAGCCAGCCGGCAGAGGCCCTCGAGATCTGAAACCAAACGTTACCACGTCAGAGCCGTTCAGGATGAACCTGCTCGGTCTCCAGCGTCTTCTCACTCCAGCCACGAGTCCAGACGCTCCAAATGGGATCGTCGTTCTCCATCAAGAGACTCAAGATCTTCCTCATCCAGGCGGTCTTCATACACTACAGAGTACATCAACATCGCTGACAACGATCAGCTCAAACGCTACCCACGGCTCAACATCATGGTGGGAAATCACGCAGCGAAATTCGTGATGGACAGTGGCGCGTCGCTCAATTACATCTCAGTTGCCGAGCATGAACGCATGGTTCCAAAACCTCGCTTGCGTTTTGCGCCCGTCCGTGTGTATACCTGGATGTCGAGGAAACCACTCCCATGCCTAGGCAAGTTCGACACCACCCTCACGCATGGCGACATCTCTGTCCCGGCAGTCATCCACGTCATTAAAGGGCCTGATGCCGACTGTCTGTTGAGCCTCCCCACTGCTGAACGCCTGCGCCTGGTGCATATCCTTTTCAATGTGAATGACAGTTCAAACTATGCCATGAAATTTCCATCACTATTCCAGGGCCTAGGAAAACTGAAAGGCCGGCAAGTTCGTCTGCACATCAATGAACGAGTCAAGCCTGTAGCCCAACATCCGCGACGAGTGCCTTTTCACCTGCAATCCGCAGTTGAAAACGAACTGCAGGACCTCCTAGACGCTGACATCATCGAACGCACTGAGGGGCCCACTCCCTGGGTGTCCCCAGTGGTCATTGTCCCCAAAAAAGGGACCCCCGACAAAGTCCGTCTCTGTGTGGACATGCGCCTGCCGAACACGGCTATCGAAAGGGAGAGACACCCCGGCCCACATTTGAGCGACATGATCACGGCACTCAATGGGGCTACAGTGTTTTCTAAACTAGACCTTAACAAGGGCTACCATCAGCTCGAACTGGACGACAGCTCTCGTTCCATCACCACCTTCGCCACGCACCTTAGTCTATTCCGCTACAAACGGCTCAGCTTTGGTGTCTCATCGGCCGCTGAAATTTTCCAAGAGGCGATACGTCTGGTTATCCAACACATACCGAACTCCCTCAACTACAGCGATGACATCTTAGTGTACGGCTCGGACATGCGAGAGCACGACATCGCCCTTGACCGCGTCTGCCATGCCCTAATGGACGCAAACTTGACTCTCAACAAAAGTAAATGCGAATTTCATCAATCAACCTTGAAATTCTTCGGTCACATCTTTTCGTCCAATGGAATGAAACCAGACCCCGACAAGATCGCCATGCTCAACAACACCAAGAGCCCAGCCGACGTCAATGATCTGCGCTCCTTTCTTGGAATGGCGAGCTACTGCGCCCGCTACATTCATGACTATGCCACAGTAAGCCACCCACTGAGGCTCCTCACAAAAACTGGCCAGCCTTTTGAGTGGACCCCGGAATGCGAGCGTGCCTTCAGAGACATCAAACACGCCGTGGAATCATCCGACTGCCTCTCGTATTTCAATCCCAGGAGGAAAACTGAGATCACTGTAGACGCCAGCCCAGTGGGCTTGGGAGCGATCCTGGCTCAGTACGACGACGAATCGGAACAGCGGCGGATCATCGCCTACGCCAGTCGGAGCCTCACAGACCCAGAAAAGAAATATTCCCAGCCTGAGAAGGAGAGCCTGGCCGTCGTGTGGGCGTGCGAACACTTCCACATCTTCATATATGGGAAACATTTCACACTCATAACTGACCACCAGGCGCTCGTCACGATCTATGGCAATCCCAAGTGCAAGATGCCCCCCAGGATCGAAAGGTGGGGCCTACGACTACAAGAATACACGTTCACAATTGTCCACAAACCGGGGAAGGGGGAGAATCCAGCCGATTACATGTCCCGCCACCCCCGAGAATCCGCAGAGACGGCACCTTCCATCGCGGAAGAATACATCCACTTTGTGACCAGTCATGCTCGTCCACCAGTTATCCCCATGCACACCATCAGGGAAGCAACCAACCAAGACACCACCTTACAGACCGTACTGAAGCGCATACAATCCAACAGGTGGAGGTACCACCCACAGGAAGAAGAAGAAGAAGATCCCGACACCAAGAAAGAGCTCCAAGTCTTCCGGCATGTCTCTGACGAACTCTCAGTAACCGATGATGGCCTCCTCCTGAGAGACCACAGAATAGTCATCCCGGCAACCCTGAGACAAGGAGTAATCGACCTAGCTCACGAGGGCCATCGAGGGGTCGTGTCCACCAAAAGAGCACTGAGAGAGCGTGTCTGGTTTCCGGCCCTCGACCAGATGGTCGAGGACACCTTGAAAGACTGTCACCCTTGTCAACTGACCAGCCACAGTAACCCGCCCGCACCCCTACAGATTACCCCGTTACCCGATGGGGTGTGGAAGGAAGTTGCCATGGACTTTTATGGTCCCCTACAATCAGGGAAATACATAATCGTCATCATGGATGAGTACTCCAGGTTCCCAGTGGCCCAGTTCGTATCATCCACGAGTCCCACCTGCACCCTCAAGGTGCTTGAGGAAGTCTTCGCGACCTGGGGTGTCCCCAAAGTCATCAAAACGGACAACGGGCCCCCATTCAACGGGCACGAATTCAGCGACTTTGCCAAACAAATGGACTTCCAGCACCGCAAGGTCACACCACTCTGGCCACAAGCCAACGGCACCGTAGAAAGGTTCATGTCCACCATCAAGAGAACCTTCCAACAAGCCACGGCCGAGAGAAAAGACCTGCAGTCAGCACGCAGTCAGCACTGAACGAGGTCCTCTGCGCTTATAGGACCACTCCACACTCCACGACAGGCCAGTGCCCTGCCACTCTCATGCTTGGGAGGACAATGAGAAACCGGATCCCAACATGGGACGGAGCACTGAAGAAGCCTCTCTCGGATCAGCAACTCAGAGACATGGCCACAACTGATCAGTGCCGCAAAGAGAAGATGAATGGATATGCTGACCACAAACGGAGGGCTCGGTCACCCTCCCTCAAAGAAGGCGACAAAGTCCTCGTCAAGCAAGAACAGCGCCAAAAGACTGACTGTCGCTTCAAGGATGAGCCTCTCACAATTGTGCAACAAAAGGGCACCATGGTGACCGCCGAATCAGAAAGTCGGCGAGTCACCCGCAATGCATCTCACTTCAAGAAATGCCCTCCTGAAGGCCATGACTGCCTACCCACAGTCCCCACACCTGAGGGTCAAGACAACCCGGAGTCCGGTGCACCCAACACTGAACCCTCATTGGCACGAGAACCAGTAGCTGAGAACATTGTGTCCGCACCAGCAAGACCTCGACGTCATGTGCAGCCTCCGAAGAGACTAATAGTAGAAATGGACTAATTTCTATTCCTATTGTTATTTTGTTAAGAAAGGGGGAGATGTAACGGAGTTAGCAGTCCAGTAGCTGGGGTGGGCGGAGCTAGGTGGGCAGAGGGGAAGAGGTGGGGACAGGACAGGAAGGGGCCAGTTAGAGTAGGGACGGGGAACTGAATAGACGTGCAAATAAAGAGTTGAGATATACCTAAGTCAGTGTCCGTGCATGATGGGCATAGGACACGACAGGTAGTTTGCAGGTCCCTTACATCAACTGGAATGTATGCAATGCCTGAGGCAGGTAGTAGGTCCCTTGTGCTACCAACAACGAAAGGAAACCACATGCAGTTCGAAAGTCCTCTGTGTCATAAGGACTGCACAGGATGCCCCTGCCAGTAAGGAATGCGGGGGTGGGGGGGGAGAGTGGGGGGGGGGAGACAGCATTGATTTATATTAGCACCATGGAATGCAGGGTATGACATGAAGAAGTACCAGGCCCGTGTGGGGTACAGAAACCCCGGAAGTACTTTGTTTCCTGGTGATACACGGAAAACAAGCCCCATAATACAGGCCCCTTTCCCAACACGGACTGCAGCAAAAGCCCTGGTAATTCAGGTAGTCCCTGAGAAGAGCAGGAGGCGGGCCCAATAATATAGTAGGTGTTCGACGGTCTCTACAGGCCAAGGTCAGGCCTGTGACATAAATGTGAACGCTTTGCAAGACTGGCATCCAGTGTGCGTGTGAGTAGTGATCTCACCTGGCCCTTTCACTGCAAGTCAATGTATTTTCGTTTTTTGCTATTCCTACTTGTGATTGATAATTTTAGGATGTGTTCTTGTTATATTTTGCCTTTTCCTATTCATGTTAAAATTTGTTGTATTGGACATTTTCAGTGCTGTTTATAAGTAGAAGGATGGGTGTTGTGTCTTGGTCCTTTTGTCACATTCCCAGAGTTATGGAAAGTGACAGAAGCTTAGAATATGTGGTTGGAAAGCGAAGGGAGATTCAATGCGTTTGAAAGTTGGAATTGGTTGCCGAGTTGGGCTGTTGAAGTACATTCATTCGGCTTGCATTTTGTTACCTGGAACCAAGATGACATCCTCATTTTTGTCTAACTGTTGTTCACAGCTGTCCCTCTCGCGAGCGAGCTACTCCTCATTGGTGGCCCAGTGGCCACTTAAGCATTGCATACCTCCTGGCCCAGCTGCTCTTGGGTGGTAGGCTCTTTACATCCTCTGTCCCTTTCTCCTGGTTAACTACTGTCTCTCTGGACTGGTTGTATGGGATGGCACTGTGCAGCAGGGTAAAGGATTTGTGGTTCTGTAGAACCATAGTTATCTGATTTCATCTAATTTCGTGTCCTCAAACATGTATGTGCATTTAGTTGAGTGTTATTGCTATAGCATTTTTGACATTCTATTGTGATATTGTTTTGTACTGAGGTCTGGATTCTGACACCCCATGTCACTGAGTAAGCCTTGGGCTACACTGCTCAGCTACTGTGAGGCCCAAGTGTTAAAGGGGTGGGGGTGGCATTCAGTATTTTTGTCCCATTTGAAGTTGACCTGAGAACATTAGAAGTAAAAAGATTCCAGTTGTTACAATAGTTTACAGTGCTTTCCATGGAACCAGCAAGTTAGTTCCCACTAAGACAGAATTTCCATAGCTGAACAATGTTTGCTAATAGCCGAAGCCACCAGTTAGAAAAATTAATGCCATATACTTCCCTGCACTGAAGACTAGAAGAAAACACATTGTGTAAATTTATCATTTTACTGAATGAAAAGAATGTTTGATTGTTTTACTGGATTAACTCCCAGCCCACACACTCTATAAAACAGTCACATTGCCTAGGAACATGAGCTTCATCAGTGGCAGATGGCAAGAAATGTTTTTAGCTGAGATAACTTCCTATGGCATTCATAAAATGTTTACCTGGAATTTCTAATTTTTAGGTCTCGCCTGAGCCAGCACATGCGCAACTCTCGCAAGACATTTAGCACTGGGTTTTAAAAGTGCTACCCAGAGGTTTTTTCCGGCCACTAGCTTGCTGTAACGCACACAAGCGCGCAATGTGCACAGCTGCTATGTGGCTTTCTGTAATGGCTCATTAAGCCTTACAGCATGCGCGTGAATCCCCCCTCCCTTCTCGTCAGCTACATTGCTTTCACTTTCGCGCCTCGCGGCCATGTCAGTTTTTACGGCTGCGTGCCCATTGCTTGTTTATTATCTACGCAATACGGCCGGTTTTTGGACTCTGATTTACTATCACATAGTACACACTACGTCACATAGTTCCTCCCGCGTAAGGTTGCTTTATACCACTACAGTTGCAACAGTAATTGTACTACGCGCTCCAACTGTTATGTGGTTCCGTATCACCACTCACTACTCATTATTCTGTTTGTTGTCAATAAAGCTCTTTTTCAATACCAGAAACTTTGGGCTTCGCGTTCTAGTGTTTTTTGTACGAAGTGACGGTAGAAATAGTCACTTCCGGGTTTTTTCTGTGCCCACATCTGGAACAGAGAACCAGTGCCACTGTTGTCTCGCAGTATAGCACACACGCTGCAGGTAATTAAACTTGGATCATAATATAACTGTGTTTCACTAATATTGCAGTACCGACCATATTTATTACATGCAAGCACACCTGAAATGTAATTGATCTGTCTTACAGCTCGTTTTTCACTCGGGTGCTTATCCTACGTCCCCGATCCTTGCGGCACGGCTCAATATAATCTCACCATTAAACTGGTAAGCCTCAGGCTCTATGCAAGTCAATTTATTTATTGTATCACGCTTACATGTGTCCATCTGGACGCCGCCGCCGCCACTACTCACTTACTCACCTCATTAACCCATTTAGGTGACTTTTAACCTCCTTATAAACTTCAAACTACGGATCCACAACTTAACTTCTATTTTTGGCCAGCCGGGTCGGAATTACAACCGGCTAAGTGGTCAGGGCTCTTGCCACAGTTCTCAATTTTCCCACCTTAGAGATACTCTGCACTTTAACTTCACCCTCATATAGTTTGCCCTTATTAATGTTTCCTTGCTTTGCCGTTTTCTCTTTAGATCCGAAAAAATCGCCTGATCACCACATTCTTAGGTAAGATCTATGTGTTAGCTACAATTCCGATGTACTATCTTCTAAATTAAATTCCATAATTTTGTGTTATACTCTACCTTTCTATGCTTCACTGATTCACCCAGTTATCTATTCAGGTGATTGTTATCTACACTCACCAGTGTGAATCTCTCAGATCGACGAATAAGTTTCGTGATTGGCCAGCCGAGTCGGAATTATCACTGGCTGAGTGGTAAGAATTCTTCTCATACTTTCTTCAACCAGACTTTGATAACTTGCCGCAATACCATACTCCTTTTCAAGTTCCCCCAACCTGGGTTTTCTCTAACAACCTTGTTACTTTAGATCTTTAAAGAATGTACCTACACGAAGTACAGGTATCCTTTCCAAACGTCATTACGCATTGTAGCATAAATAATTCCTTAAAATACAGCGCAGCGCTGCTCTTTATACACTTTATAATCTTTTCTCACCACTCAACGAATACAGGTTATATGGTTCTCACGATATTGAATAATATCCTTTCGATGTCAACAATTGTCGCTACTTGTTTTTACTGCACTTGCGGCCAATTAAGTGGCCATCTTGTTACGTGCGGTGTATGTTTTTATCATGTTTACGGTCTTCACAGTTAAGGTGATGTTTTCTCTTCCATTGTGATGAGGAGCTTAATCTCTCCCCTTTCTATACACAATTTAGCACTTCCATTTTGACACTACCTATTGTATCATTCCCAGCCCTGTAGAAGTTGCAGAACACTTTCCCGTTGCAACGAAACACATTTTGGCTGGTTGCGTTGTGCCATACCAAAGAAATAAAGACTATGAATTAAATCAATTGAACTTTATTAACATTTAATTTGGAACGCATTAGACAAGATTAACTTTTATCAAATAATTGCAATTTGTGCACAGGACTTTTGTTTATAACTTTGTGAAGGATCCTTTCCGACACACATTCAGGGGTTAGAGGGTATTTCCCCAAACCTGTTTGCACCATTTACACTAGACACTCTACATACTTCATGCATTATCAGCAGAGCGCCATACTTCCTAGCTCACCAAAACCCCACTATCAGATATCATCAGATTATTTCACCTTATCTGGAGGCATTGGTTAAAACATGAATTATAAAACAATCATGCCCCCCAGCTCATGACAAAGCAATTAGTGAACTAAGACGCAGGTCATTTGTCCTGTGCACCGTATACGTGAACTAGATTCAAATTATGCATAGAGCAACACTATAATCAATTTAACAAACTCGAGATGTTTTTGTACAGCCCACATTTAGAACTCACCTAATAATGCTCTCATATACATAATGAAGAAAAAGGGCTTTGCAAATAAGATATATGCCTAGGGTCACTGCCTATTCAACAAGCATGGCATAGGCAATAGGTATTGCCTTTGGGCCCTTATAAGTATTTAGCCATGCAACAGTTGATGTTGTTGCACCAAGGATATTGTGCTGCATAGCCAAATACTTATAAGGTCCCAAAATCGAGACCTATGGGCTATGTCAATGCTTGTTTACAAAGTGGTCACCATGGTGAGTAAAGGAATGGTTCTCATTTTTTACTATAAATTGCTATAAATTATAATCTATAAATGAACGGTCGAATAAAGATATCATTCCCTTCCTTGGCCTCTGCTGTGTAGGTATTTGTATCCTCACTGCACCTCTAGGCTCGCTGGCTATCAGACACTGGCTCTGCAATTCCAAGAAGGAAGAATACATAGGATTTTAGACAGGAGGAGAACATATTAATTCAAGGGATACAGCAAAACAAAGCCAAATGGAAAGACGGATTGGTCAATGACGAGCCAAGGCTATTATTGCAGGCCAGGATATCACTAGGTTTCTCTGTCTTGTAGCTGTAGACCCCACTATGCAGAGACAATACCAAACGCAATGCTGCATGTTGCATCCTGTCACACTGGGGCCGCAATAGATAGCATCTTTTATAGGCAATATTCAACAGCCAAGATGAACTATAGAACAACTGCTGCTGCCATGCAAAAAACACAGATAGAAAGAGAAATACACAGACAGAGCCAGGAGATCCTCTGCAAATGTACATAATAACATGAACTGAATCTAGAATAAGCAAAAGAAATGAGCAGTGCCAAAGCTTTCCACAAGGTGGCAAAAGATAACGGAATATGTCAAATTAAAATCAAACCAGCTGAAACAATGTATCACGTAATGATACAGCTACGGTTAATGCATGGCAAAATTGGCTACTTCTCACACCAATTGCTGATTTGGAGACAATAAAATGATTAACTCATCATTGGCTTATTAACAAACAGTGTTTGAGTCTGACATTCAGCTTCAGTTTTAACCTGAACTGGGGCCCGTGAAAGGCATAAGGTTTGCCACCTGGTCTGTTTTTTAACGAGATGACCAGTATTTTAATGTCACGGGGGAAGAAAAAGTATGTGTTATGCTAAGACCTGAACTCAAGATGTTGCGCGCCGGCTTCCTTCAACTCTGGGTCCGTCGCGCGTGCCTGTGCATCTCTTGACGGAGCCAGAGTTGAAGGAAGCCGGCGTGTTTAAGAAGATGGCGGCGGGCTGTCCACTGTCCCACGGACACACGCATGCTGTCTGCTTTGGACAGATGGCGAGAGCAGCAATCTTTGTCCATGCAGGCGAGTGCATGAGCCCACGGGGAGAATTGATTCCAAAAAGTCCTCTCTGGCGAGAGTAGCGCATGCGCTGCTTTCGCCAGGCGAGACCTAAACATTTATTTTCTTTTGACAATCTAATGAACTGGTACTAAATCCTACATAACAGGTTCTTTAGTTGGCGCTGTTATAGTTACAATAACCTTTTGTGCTTTTCTCTAAATACCTGAGCGATTCTAGGCGTCAACAAGATAGTGAAAGTCACCTGGGTTTCCTCAGGTTATTCAATCTCTCTCCTAAGTGGCCAACAACATCTATAACCTATTCACCATGTTCTCATCCATTGCTGACGTGCAGCAGGCAGCAGGAAACAAAGTGTTCTTCTCTTTAATAAAAGCTTTCCACAAACAAAATTGATGCATTCCGGGTCAGTTTTGCTTCAACAACACATTTATAGGTCACTCAAACAGATTAGGCTACGTCACGTTAGCAGCTTCCTTTCAGAATCGTACACACTGATGATCACACAGAGATAAAGTAGGTCAAAAAATGATGAATGTTAAAGGAAACTTTTAAGGCCTTCATTACAAATCAGATGGAGCGGAATTTCCTCCTGGAATTCCCTCTGATTCCAATTGTGGTTTGCCTTCCTCACCTCAACCACGCCTGATGTTACCGTTCGACAATTCTGCACAGTAAAATTGCACGAGGCTTTGACCGTGGCAGCAGCGAAAGCCTCATTCCCCATTTTGTTTTTATGACAGAGCAATGTACTTTACCCAATTTCATGGAATTTAACAAAAATACGTGAAAATGGGTCGGAGAGTGGTAACTTTGCATGCAGATTTACTGAGCTGTAAATCCACGTCAGTACAGTGCAACTCGTAATTATGACCTAATTCGTAGAGTTCAGTTGGTGTGAGCTTGGCTTGCACTTCAATACATGGAAATCACCCAAAAATGCTTATCATACAGTAGTTTATTTATTTTGCATTGGGTCTTTTTTTATCCGTTCATGCCGGCCGGTAAATGGCAACATCAGAGCACTTTTTACATAATTTCAAATACAGAGGCTCCCAAGGTTACATAAGAGATGGGGGGTTCGGGGTTCGCGGGTTTGGGGCGGAATAATTTCCCAGCAGTTACATTTTAAAACTTGGACCTGCATATGACTCTGTTGTATTATGTTGGATTCAATTCAAAGACTCCCTTCTGAGTCTTTGCAGTCAGTTTCTAGTCAATTTTTGACTTGGAAAGCTCTTCTAGCTAGCAATAAATCTCATAAACGTGTGTTTAAGTTGGGAGTTGGAAGCTTTAACCTGTAGACCTCCACGTTAAAAACAATTCCTCTGATAGGCTGGTCCTTATACTAGGTCCCTTTAATGCTTCACGGTTGCATTTGCAGCAGGAAGTAATGCTCTAGGAGTTTGTCCCTGATCCTTTTCCTGAGGAACAATTACCTCTTCATACTTTGGATATTAAGAGAGTTGTTCTTATTTACTTCGAAATGGATTCTTCCCTCAGAAAGATGGATTCTTTATTTGTTTATTTTGGTTCTGCCAGGAAATGTTAGAAAC
Organism: Lissotriton vulgaris; assembly: GCF_964263255.1. Taxonomy (NCBI): domain Eukaryota; kingdom Metazoa; phylum Chordata; class Amphibia; order Caudata; family Salamandridae; genus Lissotriton; species Lissotriton vulgaris. The sequence goes on from NC_141687.1 coordinate 2,072,738,156, forward strand.
CATTTGTTTCATCTTTGATTAGATGGATCAGTTCTTTAGTAGGTTTCTCCTATTCAGAAAAAGATGTACCGTGTCCAGGTGGGGTTCAAGGGATGTGTATCACAATCAAGTACATGTCTTGGTCTGACATTAAGGGTGCCTCAGTTTTGGAACATTTTAGAGCAGGTATGTGGGCTCTGCCTTCTACATTTGTAAAGCATTATATAATTAATGTATTGCTATTTATTCAATGTTTTCTGTGTAGTAATCAGCAATTGCTAAAACTCGGTATGTCTCAAAAATTTTGGACTGGAATAGGGAAGTAGATGATGAGATGTTGTTTCAATTACTTACGGTTATTTCATTGCTCTTAGTCTTTCTTCCACTAGCCAATCATTAAGGATGGCGGTGACCATTAGATATGACAAGACTTGTGGTAAGTAGGAGGAGCTCTGTGTACAGGAAGTGCATCTTCTGCTTTGTTATAAAAAAAGATGTGGGACTAAAAGTTAGACTGTTGGAGGAGACAGGCTCCTCAAAAATATAGACTAGAGAGAAGACGTAGATGAAGAGATAATGAAGCAAAAGGGGCATGCCCTAGTGTCTCTCTTTCTTATCCAGTGATGATACCATGAAGTGGTTTTTCTGATTTTGACTTACCAGCTTTAATGCAAAGATTTTCACAGCTCCTTATATTTTTGCATTTGGGCCCTCCTTCTTAACAGCAGCATAACTTTTTTGAAGTCATTATTACACTCTTGTGCCCACTTATTTTGGTGCCAAAGGGTGACAGATTGCAGTGGCCTTTTTGTGGTGCCGCCATGACTGACACTAACATAGTGTAACTGTCACACATCTAAATTCATTCAGGAAGTAGAAAACCAAATGAGAAACATATTGCCTGTTTTCACATGCAAAAAGAACATTTGATGGACAGAATGCAGAACAATGTCATACATTCACCCCAGTACAGAGATCTGGGCCTACATTGATCGCTTTCTGGCTTCCCATGCCATTCCAGTTTGAACCCAACCAAATGCAAATCAGTCTTGACCCTGCTCCTTATGGGAACAGTCCAGACCGAACTGCCAGGCCAGGCTCTCCCTGGACTGGATACAAGCATCCTAGTACCAATTTTGGGGTTTAACCACTCATCATCCACACTAGCCTGACTCCAATGGCATGGAGAGCACGGGACATACGTCTGGGCATACCTGTCCCTCTCAGGGAGACAAATTAAAAAAGAAGAATTGATGGACAGAATGCAGAACAATGTCATATATTCACCCCAGTACAGAGATCTGGGACTAAATACATACTTGCAGATACATCAACCAAAATAGCTCCCAGTAAAATAGCGAATCGGTAAAACAGGCCATTACCGAACACAAAACCTGAAATCCCATTGCATCAACCCCAAGACCGAAAAAATTAAAGAATCGCAAAAAATCCAGCGGTAAATTACCGAATCGCAAAATAGTGATTTGGTAATACCAAGAAAAACATTAGCTCCCGGAAATACTGAATCGCTATTAAAAAGTTGCTACGAAATGCATCAAAAATCGCAAATAACGAAAATGCACAAAATTGCTATTTAGCATGAGCAAACTAAGGGGAATCTCAACCAGGAGGTAAAGTTGGCTGAAGAAAAAAAAAAAAGATAAAAAAAATTCAGACAGGTGTATACAATCAAAAACCCTTCAAATATGCCTCTGGAGACCCTGTATGTCTTCCAAAATGGTTGCCCTCTACATGCTCGCTAGGAGGATGAGAATCAATGCTGCAGCACAGCGCAGGAGGAGGATCCAGGAGACGGTATTCAATGTGAGCATCACATTGCTGGGCCAGACTGAGGAACTAATCTGTGACAATCGTGCAATGATCATGCGCCTCATTGCTGACCTGGAATCACTACTGCAGCACCGGACCCGTAGGACCAATGCCATCCCTGCTCACGTCCAGGTCCTATGCAGCCTGCACCTTCTGGCATCTGGAAGTTTCCAGGGGGTTGTAGCAATAGCCGGAGGCGTGTTGCAAAGCGCACTTTCAAGCTTCTTCCGCAAATTCCTAGATGCCATACTTACATTGATTCACACCCACATCACCTTCCATACAATCCCACAGCAGTTGAACCGCACCAAACAGGACTTCTACGAGGTGGCACAATTTCCCCATCTCATAGGATGCGTTGACTGCATGCATGTCTCCATCTGTCCCCCCTCAGTGCAGGTCGTGTGCAATGCCAAGCACATCATAACAGACATTGTAGCACAATTTCCTGGAAGCACACATGACGCATACATATTCCGACACAGTGGCCTCCACAGGCGTCTGCTCAACGGTGAATTTGGAGACGGACACCTACTAGGTACATACTTATGCCTAATCATTAACTCTATCCTCACATATGTAATTATATTCATGCCGCTAACCCTTTGCTGCCCACCCTGCATGTGACAGCGCTTATGCCTTGCGTGAATATCTCCTCACTCCCTACCTCAACCCAGCAACACCTCAGGAGCTGCGCTACAACGCAGAACATATCAGTACCAGGAATGTGGGAGAGCGAACCTTTGGCATCCTCAAGAGTCGCTTCTGGATCCTACACAAGACAGGAGGTGCCTTGCAGTATGACCCGGTAACCTGCTGCCGGATAAAAGCGGTGTGTGCCATGCTGCACAACATTGCCACAAGAAGGGAGATACCAATAGAGGTGGACGGAGATGACAACTTTGGTGCACAGCAACCCCCCCCACAACACCAACAGGCACACGTGCCTAACACAGCTGAAGGTCAAAGGAGGCGGACACACATCACACAACATCACTTCAGAGACAGGTAAGAATGAGCCATCACTACATATTCTGGTGTGCAAATGTTTATTACACATGGGCACTTGTCAGGTGAATATGAATGATACGTCTACATGACGCAGACTCAAAACATTGTTAAGGATACATATCCGTTGTCATCACAGGAGTATCTTGAAGTAATGTAGATGGCCCACGGTTACATCACCATGGCCAAATACCCGGTAATACATGGCTATTTGCGCCTTCCACGTACCTCCAGCCTCCTGTCACGTGACTCCTCCACATCACCACGATGTGTGTCAGAGGCTGAGGAGCTGCGCGAACTGCGCCTTCTATCACTGGGATCCGGCACAGAGATGCTGCTGACGCTTGATGCCATCTCACTCCCCTCCTCCACTCCCAAATTGCTGGCACTAAAAGTCCCAGACTGCAGATGCTCCACTGCAGTGGTCACTTGGCCCAAGGCCTTGGCCACATCACCACAGTAATGGCCCAGGTCGACCTGCAGTGACACAGATCTCTGCGAAAGTACAGCTGTGCTGTTGCACAGCTTTGTGATGGCCTAATGGATGCATTGGAACGGAGCAAGTTCTGGCGATGCCTCCTGCGCTCGCAGTGTTACCCTGCTAGGACGGCACGGGTCAGCTCCTGTAGGCACAGTTTGATGTCTCTGTTACCCTAAGCAATGGCTGTAGGCATTTCACGCACAGTGTCTGTCATCGTGCCCATTTTGCTAGCTAATTTTGCCATGCTAATGTTAATTGCTCCCATGTGTCTCCCCTGCAGGCGCTGAACATGCAACATCCGTGACTCAACCACACCGTAGCCATGTGTAGGCTCTTCAGATCCCTCTGCAGGTCTACCCATGGGCCTGCCCCGCTGTCTCACTCGGACACGTGCTTGTGTTTAAGCTGGCGGAGTGACAATTGACTGTTGTGGGACATTTATGGCTGCTGGCCTCTGCTCCGTCTCCATAACCTGCAGGGAGGGGACAATTGGCCTGCGGCTTGGTGGTGTTGTCCGCGGTGGTGGTGGTGATGGTGTTGGTGGTGATGTGGCATGACGTCCCTGCGGAGTTTCTACATCGGTACCTGCCGGTGTTTCTGATATGATGAGGCGTCCGCTGTCATCAGAGTCCAGGGGTGATGCATCTTTGTGTGAAACAGTGCATTGTTATAATTTTGTCTAAATGTATTTGTTTTACATTCTTTCTACATCATAAATGACATATTTGGACAGACTGTTGGCCCTGTGCTGCTGGTCTCATTTCTTTAACATTGGGGTTGATACATGCACTCTTGGATGACATGACTACAACTCCCATGATGCAACACTTCGATGAAGGCATGTGCGTTAGGCACTTCCACTTGTGCACTGTGATTGGCCTGGGGGATGGGCATGGGTAGACAACACGCTGTGTATCAGCACTGGCGTGCATCTTACCTTGTTCTCCTGGCGCAGCGCCAGAAGTGTCTAATTGGGTGACCCCCACCGCTGCCTCAGGCTCAATGGTACCCTCAACAAGGTCCTCAAGGGCTGTGTTGGGTGTTACTGTGGATGTCCCCCCTCCTGTGCCAGCTGCATCCTTCACCCTTTCAGCAATCCTCTCCTTTGCGGTTTTTTTGAGATCATACCACCTCTTCTTTAGGTTGTCTATGCTGCGGTGCGTGACTCCAACAGCATTTACCCTCTCCTTGATGCGCAGCCATATCTTGCTCTTCTCCGTCTCAGGCACCTTTAGTGACAGCTTACCAAAGAGCCTGTCCTGCTTGCTGCTCACCCCCTCGATCAGAAGTTCCAGTTCTTTGTCAGAAAGCTTCCTCTTCCTCTTTCTGGGCGTGTCTGTGTTTTGGGGTGCATCCTTCTCCATCCTGGAATGCAGTGGTATTGCTGGTTTGTGGGATCAGTGTTTTTCTCCTCAGCTCCTGTGCTCTGCCTCCTCCTCTGAGCTCCTCAGGGCACTGAATGAAGCATAGGCTGGAAGACTTTCTGGTTGTGATGTCATCAACCTGCTTCCGATGCGACTATTTTTTTGCGAATTCGCTAATACCAAACTCGCAAATACCGATTCGGTATTTGCTAATTCGGTATTTGCTATTCGTTATTTTGGACTTTCACTATCGTGATTTTGATATATTTTAACGATTTTTTGCGATTCGGTAAAAAATACCGAATCTGTTGATGCATCGCGGAAAACGAATCCTTATTTGAGATTCCTTATTAATCGCAAATAAGGACTTGTTTTACCAATTTTTGATGCATATGCCCAATAGTTTTTTGTCTAGGCATACCTGTCCCACTCTGGGTGACAAATGCAAAAAGAACAATTGATTAACAGAATGCAGTAACCATGATTTAACTTTGGAGAGAGTGATGGGTCTGTTTGTAACTGTAGATAATGCTTTGTTTAATCCAAGGACTTAAAAGCGCTGTCAAATATTTCATGTCTCTATAGCCCAAAGTGAACGTCAGACACATAAAAGTCAAAGTTAGTTCTACATCTCCTTCCATCCCTAATCCTCACAAAGCTACGGCCATACTTCAAGAACTATCCCTTCCCCACTAAGCCCCACTTACCCTGCACAATTAGTCTAATCGACCACACCTGACTCTTCACAGTCCTCAAGTCACACCAGGCAAGACCTAAACATAGACCCCACTCTAGCTTATGATGACCGTCGGTCTACTGCACTATCTGCCACAGATCCAACTGCCTCTCCACTGACCCCTTTAATCATCTGCCTGGAACTCAAAATTAACACTATACTGGAAGAAATCACATAATTACGAAAGGACACAAAGATCTCTGCTTCAACTCACTTACAAATCACACATTTATGACGAACATGAATCTTGCACCAAACTCGCACTCAGACTCCTCTCCTTCTGTCCTCGGTTAACTAACCCCTTCATTTACTACCACCTTAAACCTAGACACAGCACTACCGGAATATCTCAGCTGGAAGCGGAAATGCTGAGCAACACATACCAGAATGTGAAAGAACTTAGTACCCAAGCACTCAAAAAAAGAAGTCCAAATATAGTAAATTGGTTGAATAGACTAGATTATCTTAATCAATGTTGGTTCAAATTAAGGACAGGAATCAAAGAGTTTATTGTTCCGTAGTTTATATTCCACACAGGAACAGCCAACACGTGTTTCATCACAAAGAGGTGACTTCTTCAGGGCTAAGATGATAGTTTGAATGTCAAATAGTATATGTCCAATGTAATCGATAGATTAATCACGTCAATCTTGGTACAAATGATAATTTTTCCAAGCACTCAAAAAAAGAAGTCCAAATATAGTAAATTGGCTGAATAGACTAGATTATCTTAATCAATGTTAGTTCAAATGAAGGACAGGAATCAAAGAGTTTATTGTTCCGTAGAAACAGCCAACACGTGTTTCATCGCAAAGAGGTGACTTCTTCAGGGCTAAGATGATAGTTCGAATGTCAAATAGTATGTGTCCAATGTAATCGATAGATTAATCAAGTCAATCTTGGTCCAAATAATACGTTTTCCAATGCATGGAAAGCATTTCTTTGAAGTTCTTATTAAAATATGTATTAAGTCATTTGAAAGATCTATTCAGAGAAGTCCGATTTGCAAAATACGTTTATGTCAGACCTGTGTAGGTCACTTCTTCAATTAGTCATTATAAGTTCATAGACATCCTGAGTATTTGAAACATTGATAAGTTTCCTGAGCAAATTCGCCCGGTTTCTCCCTGGCTAGGGTCAACCATTGCTGCATCTGGCTCTCCCTAACTGGAGAGGCGAGGCCGACCTCATAGCGGATGATGTGTGTGCACTCAGCACGTGTTGCAGCCCTTCTCTCAGGAACCCTGGTTGCCACAGCAATGAGGAAGGGAAAGTCAAGCTGAAGGGAGAGTTTGTGGAGCGGCGCTGAAACTGGACGGCCAGAGAGGCACTAAGTGCCAAATGTGACTGCAGAACAAATGGGGTGCCACAAATGAACAACGTTCACCCCACACTAGTTTAGAGTACTCCTTCTTGAAAGGGTAAGCACTCTCCACACGTTTGCACCATGAATGAAGTGCTCAACACGTGCTCACTTGGTCAAAGGGGGAGAGCAGTCCAGTCCTTCTCCTGCTCCAGGCAGGAGCCGCAACTGCAGGCTGACCCACCCCCCACACCTCAGGGGCAGCACTTCTCGCACAGCTCTCCCAGCTCTCCTTCGAGGCAGTTTCCTTCTTGATCTATCAAGGATCATTTGAAGTCTTTTATTTCCCTAAGACTTCCAACAGGAGGCAAGCTCAAACAAGCCGATGGACAGCTTCTCAAGAAGGATACCAAAGCAGGGTAAACGTTATCAGCCCTTTTCCTCTACCACAGGCAGAAGCAGCAACTGACAACAGCACAACCCTCACACAGAAAAGGCAGCGCTCCTCACACAGATCTTTAGCTCTTCTAATTGGCAGGATCTTCTTGTTTCCAGATGTAATCTAAAGTTCTGGGGTTTAAGGTCTCATACTTATATGTTATGTTATGTTATGTTATGTTATGTTATGTTATGTCATGTTATGTTACGAGCATTTATTATGCGCACAGCTGCTCCAGCAAAGGAGCGTCCCGGCGCCTGACAAGGGAGCAACATAACACAACTTAAAAGAGTGGACTGATGAGAAAGAGAAGACTAGGGGAACAGAAAAGTCTTGACAGCCCTGCGAAATGAGAACAAATCAGCAAGGGTACGTATTTCAAATGGTAGGGCATTCCACAGGACAGCAGCACGTACACGAAAAGAGCGTCCCCCAGCCCGACTACGCTTAAACCGTGGAACTACTGCCAGTTCAAGGTCCGATGAGCGTAGTGAGCGACATGGAATGTAGGGAGACAAAAGGATCTGAAGAATCTGAGCAGGGGAACCTTTAAGGATCTTGTGGGACATGCAAAGCACTTTGAACTGGATCCTCTGCCTAATCGGTAGCCAGTGAAGAGAGCGCAAGGTATTGGAGACAGAACAGAACCTGGGTAAGCCTACGACTGCTCTGGCGGCCGCATTTTGCACGCGTTGGAGACGAGTGAGTTCGGCCTGATTTATCCCTACCAAGAGGGAGCTGGCATAATCAAACCGAGACATCACCGTCGCCTGTACAACGAGCTGTCTAGTCGAGGCGTCAAAGAATTTAAGTACAGGTCTCATGCTGCGCAGGATGCCAAAGCAGCAGGCCGCAGTGCGTTTAGTGTGGCAGACAAAGCTAAGGGTAGGATCTAACCACACCCCTAAGTTTTTATCTCCGAGACCGGAGTAGGAGTGGGACCTAGCTCTGAGGGCCACCATGCATCGCCCCAGAGTTCCGCTTGTTTGCCGAAGACCATAATTTCCGTCTTTTTTGCGTTTAGTTGGAGAAAGTTGGAAGTCATCCAGCTGGCAACCGCCCGTAGTCCATCCTGGATTCTTGGGGCCTCCAGCCCTGAATCCCTGCTGATCGTGACCGCCAGCTGAGTGTCGTCAGCGTATGACACCATGGTCATACCCCACTGCTTGACGACCTCAGCCAGCGGCCTCACGTAAAGATTGAACAACGTGGGACTCAGCGAGGATCCTTGAGGGCCCCCAAGGGCCAGGGGATGTGATTTGGACTGATGGGGCGGAACGACCACGCAGAAAGATCGGTCAGCAAGGAAAGAGCGGAACCACTGAAGAGCGGAGCCAACCACGCCCGCTTCCTCCAGGCGCTGCAGAAGAATTCCGTGCGAGACAGTGTCAAAGGCGGCGCTCAGATCTAATAAAACAAGCGCCGCCATTTGACCCGCATCAAGCACAGCGCGTAGATGCTCCACCATGAATAGGAGGGCTGTCTCCGTGCTGTGCCCGGCTCCGAATCCATTCTGCATGTCATCCAGGATGTTAGTGCGCGAGAGATGGTCTGTGAAGGCGATATTAACATGCGCCTCCGCGACTTTAGCCGGCCAAGGAAGGAGCGATATCGGCCGATAATTCTCCGGTTTGCTGGTATCGAGAGACGGCTTCTTCAGAATGGCCATTACCACTGCCTGTTTCCACTTAAGAGGTACCTGGCCAGATGTGAGCGAGATGTTAATCAAAGAGCAGACTGGCAAAAGATTGGAAAATGCCGAGTCTCTAAACACCGCAGGCTTTAACGGGTCTGCCGGAGACCCCGACTTAACTTGATGGGTCAGTGTCCTAAAACTTTCTGGTGTAAGGCAGGGAAGAGAGTCTAAAACAACCAGCCTTGGAGGGCTATGGGACCCTTCACCAGAGGACGTGGCCGTAGGAAAGGCTCTATAGATGGTATGGACCTTTTCCAGAAAGAAAGCCGCCAGAGTTTCGCAATGTGCGTTGGAACTAATGACATCCGCAGAGGCCTTTTTAGCCACAAGGTCCTTGAGGGCTTTAAAAATGGTTTTTGATGGGTTCGTGCTGTTGCGGAATTCGAGAGCGTAGAATGCCGCCCGGGCTCTGCAGACAGCGCGATGATAGGATTTGACGGTAGCCAAATACATGGCTTTTTTACTGATGTTATAAGTTTTCCGCCATTCTCTTTCCGCGCGTCTACAAGAGCTTTTCAACGCACGCAAAGATCCATCGTACCAAGGACTAGGGTCCCGTAGTCCACAGTTGCTCGAGGTCATTGGAATAAGAGAGTCAAGGGCTCTGGTAACCCATTCGCAAAAACGTTCGTAACCAGATTCCACATTCTCCACCGGGCCCAACGGGTCCTCAGATAGAAGACGATGGAAATCCTCCAGTTTTAATTTATTTCAACGACGTCTGACGACAACGCGCGTCTTGGACTTAAAAGGAGACTCAGACAATGGACACTGGATCGTCACCAAAGAGTGATCCGTCCAGGCCATGGGGACAGGGGAAGAAACCCTTGCCTCTGCTAGATTTGAAAAAAAGGGGTCCAGAATATGTCCACCTACATGGGTGGGATACGAGACCAATTGAAGCAGTTGAAGAGCCTCAAGATCAGCCACGATACTACTCACAGCAGGCAGAGTCAAAGTATCAAAATGGGGATTCAGGTCTCCTAAGATAGAAAAATTGGCACATCCTACGGCCAGCGAGCTAATGGCATCAGGGAGTGCCTCCCTAAATGCCACATCGCTGCCCGGGGGGTGATATATTAGCAAACCTGAGAAGGTAAAATGGGGGGTGATAGAGATCTTGAACAAGGCGCTTTCGCAGCCAGCAATTTTTTGCCCTCTCCAATCGCAGGGGTAGCAGGATTTGACAGCGAGCGCTATACCCCCTCCTCTAGAGGAGCGATTAAGCGTATGGACCGAATACCCAGACGGGAAGGCCAGATTAAGAATAGCTGTGTCTGTTGCCTGTATACCACATTTTCTCATTGCAGTCTTTGTTCCAGAGTCTCTGAGCTCAATACAGACCAGTTCTGTCCTCCCTAGCCTTCTTCAGGGCTAAGATGATAGTTCGAATGTCAAATAGTATATGTCCAATGTAATCGATACATTAATCAAGTCAATCTTGGTACAAATGATAATTTTTCCAATGCATGAAAAGCATTTCTTTAAAGTTCTTATTAAAATATGTATTGAGTCATATTCCATCCTACATACCGACTGGACTCACAACTACCTAATTCTATTCGATATCAATGTCAACCAGCCTAAGCTCCTCACCCAAACCAAATGTCCTAAGCACTTCTCGAGGAATATTCACCTTTCCCCCATCAAAGCTAGAATCCCAAATCAGTTCCAAGATTCTACCCCCATCTGACCCTACTTCCGCCGACAACCTCACCTCCCCCTATAACACAAAAATGACAGAACGTCTTGACACTGTTGCCCCTCTAAAACCCAAGAAATCAAGAAGTATCGCTTCTGAAACTTGGTTCAATAAAGACCATAATAAGGGGAGAAGACAATTAATACACTGGGAGGGTTTAAGGTATTCCAGAATAGGACAGGCGCGCTACCTAGTAACCGCACAGTATCATGTCGCAGAGTGTCAGACTCCAGGCAAAGGGGCGGGCGGTAATCCCTCGTAACCGCTCAATGGTGGATTACAAATCCACACTAATTTGTACAAAATCAACAAACGCCCCTGCTCTAGGAAAATATCGTAAATGCTCGGTAATTCCTGGTTATGGTACAGTAGTGAATTGCGCACATCAATAGTGTTTCAGAATCAACAGAAAGAAAGTTCAATGAGGTAGAATCCTTGTTATGGAAAACAAATTTATTGTTCCTCTTGTTCTGGCCAACACGTGTTTCATCGCAGGGAAACAGACTGCGAATCTTCAGGGCTGGGTGTAGATACAAAAGATACATTTGTATGGTTGATTTGACATGAGTGAAAAAGTGATTAGTGACCCTTGGTGACATAAGGCGGGCATGCCATTGGGTGACATTGTGTCATAAAAGTGTGACTCGATATCTATTTTGTTCGTGACTGTGAGAGGTGGTAATCTTTTATCGTGGCTATACAGATAGTGTGGATGTGACTTTAGAAATCAAAAGTTTATTTGTATCTTTAAGAGCAAACACATTGACCAGTATGCGTGGATAATAGTTCAAGAAAAGAGAGAAGACACGGGAAAGAGTATGACAAGTTTGTGAAAAACGAGTGAAAAGGTGTCCGTGCTTGTGGGCGGGTACATGCCTCATTGTGACTTATAGTGACTTTTTAGTGTCTTGTTTCTATCAATTATATTCAAAAAGGAACGTTTTATAGCTAAATATATTAACAATTCTATATAATACACTAGGCAGGAGCGATCTGGCGGATACTGTACAAGACATGGAACGGAGATTCGAAAAACGTGGATATCCCCAATCCATCCTGTCCACAGCAAAAAAGAGACTTAATAAAATCACGAGACCAGAGACACTTAGATGCAACTACTCTAAAAAGGCGAAGGATTCCACAGTAAGGATGATCACAGAATTCAACAGTCTACACAGATCAATCCGTACCAGCATGATCAAACACTGGAACCTGCTTAAAAGCGATCCAGTACTTAAGGATCTAATTCCTCCAACTCCACAAATAACTTTCCGCAGAGGAAGAACCCTGAAGAACAGACTCAGTCCAACCGTTCCAAGAATAGACACAACTCCGGACTGGCTGACACAACGCAATAAGGGCTTCTTCAAATGCGGCTTTTGTGTAATGTGCAAATGGGCAAAACACAAGACAACGAAATTTACTGGTCCCAACGGGTACACATATGACATCAGAATGAATATTAATTGCACTACAAAATATGTAATATACATAATTGAGTGCCATTGCGGAAAACAATATGTGGGCAGCACAATAAGAAGTCTGAAAGACAGGATCTCTGAACATATGAGAGCGATACAAAAACAAGACCCCAAATATCCTGTTGCCTTACATGTAGCCAAATGTCAGTCAACCACTGAAGATTTCCGAATTAGTTTCTATGGCATTGAAACAGTACCCACTCACATCAGGGGTGGCAACCGAGAGCTAACTTTGAGACTCAAAGAAGCGACCTGGATTATGCGTCTTCGCAGTATCGAACTGGGCTTAAACTACAACCCTGAGATGCAATATTTCTTAGGGAACTAAATTAAATCGAACCAGTCCTCACAAAGAACCAGAACATCTCCCTAAACCCAACTCCACATTACAATAGGGGTATAATCTATATTATTTATATTATTTCTCTTAATAAGATCTATGTTTATATTTACACTACAATATGTGTGCTTAATATGTGGTCTTACACGCCTTTCTTTTTTGTTGTTTGTCAAAAATCATGTAACTGTATATACTCACTGGATTCCTTCGTTTTATATCTGTATACATGTACTTTGCTGTTGAATCGTCTGCTCAATGTCACATTAAACAACACTAAACACTACCATTATCAAGACCAGGAATCAGTATAAGTAAGGCAATTTTCGTTTCTAATACTCTCATCTAACCGGATATCAACCGGTTTTATTCCTAATTAAGCGAATACGCTTTTGATTTTTTGCTCCCGTTCTAATTCACTTTGCCAAATCTTAATACTAACTGATTCTTGGATTTTCATATATTTTACTCCATGTATCAGAACGCCAATTTTTCTTTAAATTTCTACCTTTAACCACCATTTTTCCATTGACTCACCCAACCCGATACTAGATAGTAGTATTTCTTCTAAATTCGGCCTACGTTTCGACTAACTTAACGAGACGTTACCGCTCTAGTGTTTTGTAGAACTGATAGAGCAAATACCGGAAGTAGGCTTAAATAGAGAACCCCACTTCCTGCCAGGTGACCGCTTTCGAACAACGGCACCGGGAACTACAGGAGGGAGAACGAATCGTTTCAGGTAAAACAACTCGCTTTGCATACTAACCTTGCCCTTCTTTTAAACAAACCGCATTATAATGAGAAAAGATTACACCGCTCGTGTGTTTTCATTATTTACTCTACAGGTGTACCCGCTGAATACCCGAGTTCTAGCGTAACAGCTCTAAACTCTTCTCCTCCCGGGCATGGTTTTTCCTAATAACCTTTTAAGGTATGAATATTTATCAATGGTTTTTTTCTATGTAATACCAGCTCCCATAATGATTTTAAGGGGCATGGTATATATCACCATCTCGTCTCTTAACGTTTTTCTGATACAAACTATGTTTACCTGTAGGAATCACCCGACTACGCTTCCTAGCGCAATAATAATACTCGTGGCCACATCACTACTTCCGGCTTTTCTTTTCAAAGGGTGAGTCACGTACCAATCCTTAGATACTGTTTGGGAATATAATCATATTCAGCCTCACAATTAATATATCCCACATTTCAATTGCTGCAACGACATAAATACGTATTCTGAACAAACACGAAGTATTTTATATCTGGTGTTCTGAGGTAATATATACAAGAGCTTTTTACGAGCACATTCTCCCAAATAGATACCCTCCCTTCTCCGAGTCTGGCGCTCACATTAACCAGTGGCGTATCATACGATCGTGTCCCAGAACAACATCGTAACAAACACTTGGTACATCAATTACGTGGGAATGAGCAGTAGCGGTGTTTTCATCGTAAACCCATCAACTGAGATTAAAACAGGCTAAAAACTCTCTTTCTGTACATATAGCAGCACTAATCGCTCCTGCCTAGTGTATTATATAGAATTGTTAATATATTTAGCTATAAAACGTTCCTTTTTGAATATAATTGATAGAAACAAGACACTAAAAAGTCACTATAAGTCACAATGAGGCATGTACCCGCCCACAAGCACGGACACCTTTTCACTCGTTTTTCACAAACTTGTCATACTCTTTCCCGTGTCTTCTCTCTTTTCTTGAACTATTATCCACGCATACTGGTCAATGTGTTTGCTCTTAAAGATACAAATAAACTTTTGATTTCTAAAGTCACATCCACACTATCTGTATAGCCACGATAAAAGATTACCACCTCTCACAGTCACGAACAAAATAGATATCGAGTCACACTTTTATGACACAATGTCACCCAATGGCATGCCCGCCTTATGTCACCAAGGGTCACTAATCACTTTTTCACTCATGTCAAATCAACCATACAAATGTATCTTTTGTATCTACACCCAGCCCTGAAGATTCGCAGTCTGTTTCCCTGCGATGAAACACGTGTTGGCCAGAACAAGAGGAACAATAAATTTGTTTTCCATAACAAGGATTCTACCTCATTGAACTTTCTTTCTGTTGATTCTGAAACACTATTGATGTGCGCAATTCACTACTGTACCATAACCAGGAATTACCGAGCATTTACGATATTTTCCTAGAGCAGGGGCGTTTGTTGATTTTGTACAAAAAAGGGGAGAAGACAAATTAGGCTGCTTGAAAAAACCTGGAGACTACAACCTTCGCTGATCTATTTCACTCACCTTCGAGCAGAGCACTTAAAATGCAAAAAACACATGTAGAGAGAGAAATCCTCTTTCTTTCGAGCCCAACTTGACCACTCTAGAAACCGACTTAAAGACCTTTTCAAAATCATCAAACAGCTATCCTCCTCTTTCCCACAACATTCAATTGATGACTCTGCCTAGCGCTGTGAAGAGTTTTCTAAATTCACCCCTCCACCTCTTCACCCCTTACCAACAAAGGCCCTTCTACCAAACATGGTCCCCTAGCAACCACTCCTGCAACTATTGTTGATTCCCTAAAAACCCCCTGAGTGATCAAGAATACCGACAAAAACCACATACAACTGTAAAACAACACAACCAGGACCAACTTTGAAAATATCTCTGAAAAAGAAGTCCCTGAAATACTCTCATACAGGAGCAGACATCGCACTTCTCTGACTCTCTTCCCTCCTCTCATGCCAAAAAGCTGAGACACATCATCTCTCCAACATGGATTAAAATCCTTAGCTGCTTATTATCCAATGGTTCTATACCAGCCTATCTTAAACTCAGCCAAAGTCACTTCATCAAAAAAACAGATGCCAACCCCAATGACCTTTACAACTACAGACCTATAACTAACCTTCCTCTCCTTGCCAAAAATATTGAAAATGTGTGCTCTCACAACTTAACCACATTGAAAAATTCAAACTAAACAACACCTTACAATCTGGGTTCAGGAAAGGCTGCAGCAGTAAAACTTCAATCATGAACATCACTGATGACTTAGACAGAGCTCTAGAAAATGGTAAGGCTAGCCTCCTAAACCTCCTACACCTCTCAACTGCCTTTGATACAGTCAACCACAACATTCTCCTAAACACCCACTCACAGCGTGCAGGCACGGTACCGTCCTTCAGTGGTTCGCTTCATGCCTGAATTAACGATACCACCTAATCAAACTAAACAATGACATCTCACCAGCAATATCTGTCCCAAAAGGAGTTCCTCACAGATAAATTCTGTCCCCTGCTTCATTCAATCTCTATATGGAACCCCTTACAGTGATCTTTACCAGGCCAGAATTTCCTACCATCTCTATGCAGATGACGCCCAACTCTACATCAAAACCACGTCACCTAAAGACATCCAACACCTAAACAACAATCTCTCCGCAGTTTGATCCTGGCTGACCAACAACCACTTATACCTTAACCCCAACAAAACTGAACTCTTCCTCACCCAACCAGAAGGAAAGACCTATTATATCCACAACTGGCTTGAAAACCTAAATGCATCAAATTGCAAACTAACTATCTCCAACTCTGGACAAACATTTGAACATAACAGAGCATACCAATGCCTCCACAAAAGGTGCCTTCTACACTTTAAAACACCTAAAACAAATTAAACCCTTCACCCCTCTTGAAGACCCAAAGTCTATAGTGCAATCCCTAGTCCTCTCTAAGTTGGACTACGGTAATGTAATGATCACGGGTATTCCAAAGAACCACCTGATCCCTACGAAATTCACACTCAATGTAGCGGACCAACTTCTCTCCGGGGAAAGAAGCTATATTCACAACGCTCCCACGCTTAGGAAACTCAACTGGCTACCAATTGAAGCAAAAAGCATATTCAAACGACTTGCATAACCTATAAAGCTTTCTACACTGAAAAACCAAACTACCTCGCAATCAAACTGTCAAAAGCTGCCCAAAAGAGGCCTCTGCGAAGCTCAAACACTTTGTTCCTGATTCCGCCTAAATTTAAGAAAGAAAAATCACTCACCAGTTCCATCTCTGAAAATGCACCTATGATCTGGAACACTCTTCCACAAGATCTAACTTGACAATCAATCATTCCTAAACTCAAAATTCTTTTTTATAATTTCTCATCAACAAATACTTAAACACATCATTGTAAAATAATCTACTTGCTCTGATGCACTTACTCTCAACCATCAAAGAGCGCGAACATCACTGCCTCAAGAAACATCTATTCATCAGTTCCAATCTCTGAAACAACCCTCCATTGCTACCTCCGAACATTTGCAGCCATTAATACCACAGTCTATGCTATATTATTTCCTTTTATGACTACTATTTTTCTTGTGTACTACTTGTAAATGTTCTCTATTCAAACGGTGTAAAGCACTCTGATACCCATGGGTCAAGTTTATGCTATACAAACCTTGAAAAAAAAGAAAAAAAAGAAGTAGAAATACATTCAAAATAGCTGCTTTTAACACATCAAAAAGTGTAAGGGAATCTCATTGTCGTCAACACCACAAGAGACCAGTGATTATTGGTCACCATTTAAGGCATTTATTCAGCTTGCAGTTGTGTCCTACTGGAGAGCTCTTCATCGTTTATGAAAATCACTCACGCAAATCATGAACTTCACTTACCAGTACTGTTGAATTTGGATAACTTATCCAACCCAACCCACTTTATAGTGGAAGTTAGGCAGTTCTTATTCGCAATGATCGCAGCACTACTTTTGTTACAGTCTTACCATCTTATTTATTTCAATTTAGTCCAAGTCTAGATCATTCTTGGCTGAAAGCAGTACATTTACTCCCTTATCGTCCCTCCTTTTAATATTTGGCATGTAGGGTTCCTCAGGACGCTGTTCTTAGCTCTACACTTTTCAGCCTCTGCATACTTTCTTTGTCTAGCCTGATCAGATCCTTTCATTTTTCCATTGTAGCATATGAGGATGCCATTTTGTCACCATCCGTGAAAATACATTTGAACCACAAACGTAGTTTTGGAATTGCATGTGTGCTGTTGCGGATTGGATGAACTGTAATTTCTTAAAGCTTAACAACATGAGGACTGGAGTCCTCATCTTCAACAACAGCTTATGGAATTCTCGTTGGTGGCCACACAAGCTCAACGTTCCACTCACCCCAGTTGCCTTAGTCCAAAATTTAGTTATCACTTTCAAGAACAGATCTGCAGTTGCTTGTAGCAATTTTGCCATTCTACAGATGCTTTGTAAAGTGGTCTACTTCCTACTAGCTAACTATAGACTTCAGGCTCACAGTCTTTCCCACGTAGACTATTGTTATGCCTTTTATCAATGTTACAAGCACATTTGCTTTGATGGTTGAAATTAGTGCAAACATCAGCAGCTCGCTTATCCTAGACCTTCTTACCTAGACTTCAATATATCACCATTTCAATTAACTTCACTGCCTCCCTTTAGCCAAAAGGATTTGTTCAAGGGTCAGGGTATTCAACACTGCTTTTCAGCATCTTCTGGACCTTCTTAAACCTCACAGATCAAGTTTCTATCTTCACTTTAGCAACACTTTTTTTTCAGCTGCACAAATTATTTTCCCACAGATTGATTAGCAGACTGAGGAAGAGCCAATCCTGTCCACTGTTCTTCACACCGCATTTCTGAATTCGACCCCTTTTTTGCTAGTTTTGGAGGAAATTGAGTCGCCCATCCTGCACAGTAATGGAGGTAAAGCCCCAGGCCCAGATGGGGTACTGATGTACCTGGTGAACTCCATGCACAAATTGTGGGGAGCTCTCATTAAGAATACTTTTAACACTTCCCTACGTTCATCTCTCCACCTCTTATTCAGGTTTCGCTTATAAGTCTCTGGATATCAAATTCACAGCTTATGCTGAAGATATTTTACTTTATATCTCTAATCCTTCTACCTCTTTACCCGCCCTTTTTTCCTTACTCAAGGAGTATTCCTCAGTTTCTGGATATAAGTTGAATATTGATAAGTCAGAAGTTTTACCTCTTAATAAGCACTGTCTTTCCTATATGTTTCAAGACTCTGGTTTTGAACGGAATCCAATCAGTATCACCTGCGTGGGTGTCTTATATGCTAATTCCATTAAAGATACTATTAAAATTAATCATAAAGATATACTTTCAAAGCTTTCTACTCTTGTAGAACGCTGGTCCCCCCTATTTTTATCCTGGTGGGGTAGATTGGCAACCATTAAAATGATGCTTCTCCCCATTATTAATTATTACATCTCTATGTTGCCCATCTCCCTCCCAGCTTACTTTTTCACACTCATCAACCGAATCCTTGTCCGTTTTCTTTGGAATAATCGCAAGTCCCGGATATCATTGTCCCGCCTTCAACAACCTAAACCTAAACACTTGGGTGGGGTAAATTTTCCCAACCTTGTCCGTTTTCAGTCTTCCTTCACTTTAAAACAAATCTGGCCATTCCTATCCGATTCGTCCTCTCCTCCCGTCACCGCATGGAGTGCTCTGGAACTAGCACAACTTTCACCTTTCCCCTTCCTTGCTGCTACCCATCTATCTCAACCTCCTAAACGCTTTCTTTCACCCACTTTCAAACTCTTCAGGGCGCTTTCACTCTCACTGTTTCGCTCTTCTTTTTCTCCGGCTCATTTACACTCCCTCACACCATTATGGTATAATCACTCCCTTAAGATCAATAACAAGGCCCTCTTTTGGAAGGAATGGATTGATAAAGGCATTTTGTATGTTGATAAGCTTCTCGTTAATGGTTCCTTAATGATTTTTTCAGGTATTTGTTCATCCTTTCAATTATCTAGCAAATATTCTCCCCAGTTCCCTAATTTTCAACTAGCTTTTTCTACTCTCATTTCATACCATAATTCATTATCCGATACTGTCCCATCGGACTCAACTCCATTAGATTTTATCACCCTGCACAAAGCTGCCACTATTTATAAGATCCTTTCCCGCTCTATTCCCGATCGTCCTAAATCCAAAACCGAACTTGCTTGGGAAAAGGATCTAGCACAGGAGTTTTCCTTTGCTACCTGGGAATCCATCTGGTCTAAAATTCACACCATATCTCATTCAGCTAGCACTACGCAGACCCTCTTTTTTTTATAACCGATTATTCATTACCCCTTCTGATCTTTTCAAGTTCAAATCCTCAGACTCTAGACAGTGTTGGTCTTGTCCTCATCCTGAAAGCGATTTTTTTCATATGTTTTTCCAATGCCCCTTTGGCAACATATTTGGTGCAAGCGGAATGATAATCTAAGCTCTAATCACACTTTTGATATTGTTCATGTTTTCCTAGGTGGTTCTTCCCCTTTTTGGAATGTTTCTAATATTGTTCGTACATTTTTTGACTTGTTCATAGCCATTTCTTTGCAGATTATTACCACGAATTGGAAAGATACTTCAAAGATTTATTTTACCGAATGGTGGAATCTGTTATGTCACCATCACAGACTCGATTGTGCCCATGCTTCAACTACTTCTCTTTTGATTAAAAGAGATTTGTTATGGTTACCTTTAACTGATTTTCTTTCCAGATGTGTATCATAATATGCCTTACATGTTTTCTTTTTAAGCTATATTAACTCTTTATTTCCTTTTCTCTTCTTATTCTTCCTTCTTTTTTCTCTTTCTTCCTTTCTTTTCCTTTCTTTCCCTCTTTCTTTCTTTCCAATTTACAAAACAAAAAGGCATTTTCCCTTAGTATATTTCTTAGGTATTCCCTTTTTGGGATTTCTTGTCTTTCTTTTACAATTGATTTTTACATTGCACTTTGCCATCGCCCTAATTTCTGTCTTTTTGAATTGTGATGATGTACTAATGTTTTACTTGGCATATTTGATTCAATAAAGCTTTCTAAACTTAAAAAAAACACTTCCCTACCCCTTTCTATCCCTCCATCATGGTATTTTGCAACAATAGTCCCCATATTTAAAAAGGGAGACTGTTTGTCAGCCAAGTGTTACCGACCAATTTCGCTCATTGATGGCATGATTAAAATCATTTCACATTTGTAAAGGGTAGCACACCGTTTTTTACAAAGCGTTACGATCTCAACTTTAAGAACATTATTGACTCACAATATTCACTTTCGGCGTGCTCACTGAATCGTGCCAAGCCCAAAACAGCACGTGCTTAAGACATAACTACGAAACTTTTGGGGCTTCTCTTTGCCCCAAAAACAGTGGTGACAACCTTTTGCGCATTTGCATTCAATATTCTTTAGGTTCAAATTCATTGTCATCCTTTATGAATCAGTTTCACTTTCCATACTCCATGTCGGACCTGCCAAGGGTCCTTCGTCAGGGAAAAACTGCAATAATAACAAGAACAACCTATTAATCACATATCCCACCTTTAGGCTGGCTTTAAAAGCTTGTTTTTTTACGGAAGGAAATATAAATGTTAAAATACGAGTAGAAAGTTATGAAAGTAGGCGAGGTTACAGTTTCAAGAGGGTGGATAGTGAGACACTGGAGGGTGGAGGGTGGTAGTGGAATGGTATTGGTGAAGCTGTTAAGTTGCAATAGAGAGAGGGGTGTAAGGCATGGAGTATCTTAGTAAAAGAAAAATATGTGCAACTTTGTGTTTCTTTTTTAAAAAAAAACAAGCTTTTAAAGCCAGCCTAAAGGTGGGATATGTGATTAATAGGTTGTTCATGTTATTATTGCATTGTTATTGCATTGTTATTATTGCAGTTCTTCCCTAACGAAGGACCCTTGGCAGGTCCGAAATGCATTGGACATCAATAAACTGCTTTTAAAAGAATGGTGCTTTTTGTGCGTATTCTTGGAAAAAGGTTCGGAAGGCCGACAGGAATATGAGAAACTTTGGAAATTGGCATAATTTAACTTGCATGGTGAAAGTAAACATTAAATGGACATGGAGTATGGAAAGTGAAACTGATTCATAAAGGATGACAATGAATTTGAACCTAAAGAATATTGAATGCAAATGCGCAAAAGGTTGTCGCCGCTGTTTTTGGGGCAAAGAGAAGCCCCAAAAGTTTCGTTGTTATGATTAAAATCATTGGCATAGCCATCTATGGCCGTCTGGTCAAATGGGCAGCTGATAATGATATACTTTCCCCTTTTCAATTTGGGTTCTGACCTAAATTAGGTACAAACGAACAATGTCTGAATCTGGCTTTGACATTCTCCAAATATTCTAAGGCCAAGCGCTCCCCCATATATCTAGCTTTTATGGATTTATCCACTGCCTTTGATTCAGTGAACAGAACCAAACTTTGGTTAATGTTGCTGGATCAAGGTGTGGATCACCCCCATGGTGCACTTTTTTATATTGTCTGCATTTGGACCTTACTGCATGATCTGTTTAACTCCGTTTGCAGAGCTTTCTTCTAAATTTAGCTTCAAGAGTGGGGTGAGGCAGGGTTGCATATTGGTGCCTCTTTTATTCGTTATATATATTAACGGTTTAACAGCTCACCGAGCCTCTTTCCACACAGACATGCCTAGAATTGTAGACTCCCCAGTTCCCCCTCTGTTATACGCGGATGATGCAGTATTGTTGTCCCTTACCCCAAAATACCTGAGACATCAGGTAGATTGTTTTATTTCCTTTATACACAAGCTAAATCTTAATACTAATTATTCTAAGTCACACATCATGTCCTGTGGCCCAGGCAAACTAAGTCTAAATAAAATCAACAACAATATCAATAACAGGCATGCTCTTACGTCCATTGAGAATTTTGTTTACCTGGGATTAAATTTTATTTCCTGGGGGTCATAGAATCTCCATTGTGTCAGGCTTGTACTAAGTTAAGCAAAACTGCGGGCTCAGTATGCAACTTCATCAGACCACAAATTAGCGGGACACTGCCTCCACATTTGAAGGTGTTTAACTCCCAATGTATTAAGGTGGCTACTTATGGAGCAGGAGTTTGAGGTTTTAGCAAGTGCAGCTTCATTGAGGCAGAGGAAAACCGGTTTCTCTGAAGGCTTTTAAGTGCACCTGTATCTACCTCCAGTCTCATTATGCACTTTGAGTTAAACCAGGGTTTTATTGAGGATACGATTCAGATTGTGTTGCTTTTATTATGGGTTAGCATCTGTTCGAACCCAGCCCTCAAACTCTGTAAGAACATTATATGATGGCTGAGCTATTTACAAGATACTTTCGGCTCCCTCTGCAAACCCTAGTGGTACTCTGAACTCAGCCGCATTCCCAATAATGCCATGTCTTAGGTGAAATCACTATTTAAGGCTCACCAAGCAAATATTAGGTTAAAATCTGAGCTTTCTAAAACCCTTGGTGTTGCAATATTACAATCTCTTTTATACTGACATCTCTCCTCTGTATTTGGCCCTAGGGTTGACCAGATGGGAGCGGTCCTTACTTTTTCGCTTCCGAGCTGGGACAATCTACTGGCCTCTTTTTTTTTAACATTCTTTAGATCCTATAGGGAATATGGTCTCCTGTTGTCCCTGCGATAATCACACTGTCAAATCTTTGTTGCACTTTATGTTTTTCTGCAACTTGCACAGTATAGCACAACAATACTTTTTGATTCCCCTATTAATTGTGTTTTCGCATCCTAGGTTCCCTTTTCAAATTTCTGATGTCTGATATATTTCCTGATATATTACTTTTGAAATTCTGGACGCCCCCTGTGCATCTTGCCAAACCTCTTTTTTACTTTTTGCTTATTTTAATTCTGCTTGTCTGTTCATAGCTATGTGCAATATTCCTTCATAATTTTAGGGTCATGCTGCTCAGCTTGCTAGGATATCTGATGTATTAACTGATGTGTTTGTCTTGTATCTTAAATGTTTTTTAGCACTTTTAAAATATTCCTCATTATACTATTATTTTACACTTATATGTGTGTTTACAGTTATGTGCAATATTTTCTATGTACTTTTATGGTCTATTGTTCTTTAGACCGAATAAAGGTTTATTGATTGATTGATTGATTGATTAGCAGGTATTTCTTCTCACATCTCACAACTCAACATTGGCATATGCTTCAGCTCATCTTTCGATCTATTACTAATCACCTTCTCTTCTGCCACTAACTTAAAACCTATTTGCAAAATTAAATGCTTAGATCCTTCTTCAGTATTCCCCTAAGCATGTAGACACTTCTTGGTAACAGTGCACTCTACAAATAGAAAGAAAGAAATAAACACAATGTGCTATAAGATTGCTGTTTTTCCCATTTACGGAAGGCACAGGACTGATTCTGCTCTTAGCAAGGTACCTAGTTGTCGAACCTTTTTCAGGCAAAGGCAGAGCATCCACTTTCAATCTTGCCAGGCTGCTGTATTCTTTCTGGAAGCCTTGTTATGGGTAATGTTTCCAGACCTGGAGCCATCTTTGATGCACTGTATTTACTGTTGGAGTTCTCAATTTCATTTCGGTGTGGGATGTTGTGTTTATTTCCCATTGGTCATCTGGATTAATGTTTCCAGTCCTGTATGTTTTCTCTAGTGTACCCTGTCTCGTTCAGGAGGCCACCTTTTGTGTACATTTTCTAGATTTGAACCTGCTACCACACTGATTGTCTTTCCACTCACTGTGGTACTTCTTGTATTCCTCAAGCCACATCGTTTGGCTCCCACTTCTACCCATTTCCACCCATGGTGTTCTTTACCTGCTATAGTAGCAAGTAAGAAATGCCTCTGACACCATAGATTAGACACTTGATTTAGTCCAATGTCATAGTTTATTGACATTGTCAGCAATTTTACTTTTGCATTTTTCTTCAAAGCTATTCAGTAGTACACAATTGGGTGTTAGCACTTAGCTTGTCATCATCTCCTTTGGTAAGAAACACATTCAACATATATCAATACAATGAATTCAAAACATAGACATTTTAGACATTGTTCTACACAACATTTAACAATACTAAACATATATAGAAAATTTTACAAAAATCTGTTATCGGGTCCTACTTGAAATCAATAGAATAATTGTCTTTGGGATATGAATACTAATCCACAAAGAGATAATCAATATAGTCCTGTATTGGGTCGGAGAGTCTTTTTTAAGAAAAGTTTTTTATGGCCATAGTGTTAGACGCTTCTCTCACTAAATGTCCTGTTGGTTTATCAGGTCATAAGGCTTGCATTTCTCCTGGCCTAGATGGTGGTAAGCCTACGTGTTTCGACCTTATGTGAAAAGGCAGGAATTAAGTTGAAAAAGGTCTTCATCAGGGCTCAATGTTGTTCATGTAGGACATTGTGTTACACCCTGTGTGTAAAGAAGGAGGATTCTTCTTGTATTGTTATCGTCTTGATGTTATGTCGATCGCTGAGCCCAGCGTCGTGACGTTTTTTCTAGGTTGGCCAGCAGTGTAGAGTCTTTACTGGAATGGATCGTGGGTGCGCTGCTATCGTTCTTTTTTGGATCCTCCCGAAACTCGTGGGTTGCTCAGTTTCGTGCAGGACGGCGTCTGCTCACTGTGTGGCGTTCTTTAGCTGCTATCATAAAGGAATGTATGACGTTACAACGCATACATTTACAACGCATGCCTTTACAACGCAGTTTTTACATCGCAACATCCTTTACAACTCATTCCATTACATCACATGACACTAAATCGCATTTTTAGAAACTACCTTTCAAAGCATTCTTTTACATCACATAATACCTTTACAACGCATACCATTACAAAGCATACAATTACATTGCATTTAAGGTAAGTATTGGATAGTATAGGGATATAAATTACTATTCTAACTCCAAGGGGTGCAACAGTAGGGTAAGTGTTGGATATGTAAGGGTGAAAATTACTATTCTAACTCCAGGGAGTGCAACAGTAGGGTAAGTGTTGAATAGTATAGGGGGTTAAAAATGACTATTCTACCTCCAGGGGGTGACACAGTAGAATAAGTGTTGGATGGTGTAGGGGTACTATGCATTGTAATGGTATGCGTTGTAATGCCTGTATGGTAGTGACATGCGAAGTAGTGTCATGCGTTGTAATAGTATGCGATGTAATGACTGCGTTGTAAGTGTAGTGCCATGTAATGACTGCGTTGTAAAGGTTGTTTCCTACCATAAAGTCTTGTCTTTTAATGCCTCTCCTCTTTCCATTCATTAGCATCCCCTCTCCTACCCTCTTCTCCCCTCTCCTTCCGTTCTCTTCTCTTCCCTGCCCTTTTCCTTCCTCTTTTGCTTCCCCACACCTTCTCCATTGAAGTTGTTCAAAAACAACAATCAAATGTGCCTGGCAAGCAGGTATTTTCTTCCTCCATGTTGGGGGCATTTTAATAATTTTCCTTCTTGGGACCAGAGTAGGGCAAGAAAAATCAACATTGAAAGGCGTGCCCTAAATCGGATGTTCCTTCCCACATGCATCAAATGGCAGCCTTCTGGCAGATGGGCCCCAGGCTAGGAAACTCCCACAGAGGAGTCAGGTAAGGCTCCAACGCAGAAACTCAATGGCTCTCCCACCTCTAAATGAAGTGGGGGCACAGCAAGAGTTGAGGAGTAAAACATCTGCCTGCTTCCGGAGAATGTCCTACCTCCACTAACTCTTAATACCCGCTTAAACTTTAAGCCTAACGAACTCTGTTATAATTGATGCATCACTTGAATTTGAGGCATTTTCAATATATCCTAATATAGTAGACTACTTCATATAATGCATGCATTTAATGAATTTCATATGCTCTAGCAGTTCAGACATGGATCTACATCATGCCCATATCCCAAAAACACACTAGACTGATCATCTCACACCTTCCCCGTACACAAAGCTATTTAGTTGGTAAGGTGATACTACCCAAAACACAAGACACGCCTCACACTTATTAATGCCCAGAATAAGAACCAAACAGCTCAGACAATGCATCTGTTGTGAGCACAATGCTGAAAGAAGGCTATTTAGTTGGCAAAGTTTTGCCCTTATACTACAACATACCAACACATAACCAACCCACACAGAGGCAACAGAATACATGTGTATCCCATCCCAGCCCCTCACATCTACAATATGACACAAAGCTGACACAGTGATGCTCCTAACAACACAAGATGCTCCTCATGCATACTAACTCAATATGAATTTAACAGATATGTTCTAGCAGTCCAGACACATTACCAAGGTAAACAGCACCTGCAGGACACACTAGGAATACATTCCTACACCTTTTCAACTCACAAACACAAACAAGTCTAAAAGACGTATTGTTGGTAATTTGACTTATTTAATAGTACAACCACCCTCTCACCTAGCCGCTCCTTGCAGACCAATTGAACATGTTGATAGAATCATTGTGCCTCATTACATGCACACCCCAGAATCACAGCCATATATATGTCAAAGTAATGCTCTCCAATGGTACAATACTCTCCTCATGCTATCACATGCTATCACAACAGAACACTTTGGACAATTGACTCACACCACTCACCAGCAGGCAGAGACACACACACACAAATGTACACACACACACACACACACACACACACATGATGAGGTGAAGCTCCTTAACGACAGGAGTCAACCCAAAACGTCAGGCATGAGTAGCTGACGAAGTCATAGCTTACTCAACTAAAAAAAAGCATTTGCAATGCAATAGGTCTCGCATTTACACAAGTTTGAGCTATTGGCATTGTAAATGGCAATGCCTTTTATTTATGTTTTGGGGTTTAGAACAAATAAAAGGCATTGTCATTTACAATACTAATAGCTTTAACTCTCGCAAATATGAGACTTATTGCATTGCAATAAAGGGCCTTCTCGACCACTTGTTAAGTTGTAGATATTAGAGAAAGAGACCGGCCTGGGACACTTCAAAGTATTGATAAATAGTACAGTGAAGTGAAGAAGATGTGTAAGTACAGTGAAGAAGATGTGTAAGTGTTGTAAATTACACAGACACAAAGTGTGACGTGAGAATTACATATGATCCAAGCTATAAAAACGAACAAAGCGCTTCAACACCTTTTGCTCTGTCGCGGCTCAGGAGGAATAGCGAGAGTTGGGGCTATTTCCTGCCCTTCGTGATTGCTATCTTTGAACTAATGAAAAACACTCCAGCTGTAGTAGTGCCCTGGCTTCACCTCCTGGTGCAGGGTGGGCTGTGATTTATGGCAGGCATGGAGGGAGGATCTCGGATGCAGCTCCGGCCTCGTATACTGCCCCTGCTATTACTAGTGAGCGAGAGGCGCTGAGGTGGTGGTATTGGTATTGGTGGTGGTGGTATTGGCAGTGGTGGTGGTATTGGTGGTGGTATTGGTGGTGTGGTATTGGTGGTATTGGTGTTGGTGGTATTGGTGGCGGCGGTATTGGTATTGGTGGTGGCGGTATTGGTATTGGTGGTGATGGTATTGGTATTGGTATTGGTTTGGTGGTGGTGGTGCTGGTATTGGTGGAGGTACTTTTATGAGTGGTGGTGGTAGTGGTGGCGGCTGTTTTGGTATTGGTGGTGGTGGCATAGGTGGTGATATTGGTATTGGTGGTGGTACTGGTACTGGTGGTGGTATTGGTGGTCAATCAATCAATCAATCATTTGTAAAGCGCACTACATACCCACGAGGGTCTCAATGCGCTGGGGGGGGCGCAACTGATCGAACAGTAGGTTTTGAGTATCCTCCTGAAGCTCAGCAGATCTTTGGTCTGTCGTAGGCTCAGTGGGAGGGTGTTCCATGTCTTGGCGGTGAGGTGGGAGAAGGATCTCCCACCGGTTGTTGTTCTTCAGATGCGCGGGCGGTGGCGAGTGAGAGGTCGGCGGAGCGTAGCTGGTGGTTGGGGATGTAGAAGTAGAGCCGTCTGTTGAGGTATGCTGGGCCAGTCTTGTGGAGTGCCTTGTGTGAGTGGGTGAGGAGCTTGAAGGATATCCTCTTGTTGACGGGGAGCCAGTGCAGGTTTCTCAGGTGGGTGGTGATGTGGCCGTGGCGTGGTACGTCGAGGATCAGTCGTGCCGAGGCGTTTTGGATGCATTGTAGTCATTTGATGAGCTTGGCCGGGGCTCCCGCGTAGAGGGCGTTTCCGTAGTCGAGTCTGCTGCTGACGAGGGCCTGGTTGAATGTCTTGCTTGTATCTGTCGGTCCTGCGGAGCATGCAGAGGGTGTTGAAGCAGGAGGAGGAGACGGTGTTGACTTGCTTGGTCATTGAGAGCATTGAGTCAAGGTTGATTCCCAGGTTGCGTGCGTGGTCAGAGGGTGTCGGGGCTGCCCCCAGTGCCGTCGGCCACCAGGAGTCGTCCCAGGCTGTAGGGTTGGAACCGAGGATGAGGTCCTCCGTCTTGTCCGAGTTCAGCTTCAGACAGCTGGTCTTCATCCAGTCGGTGACGGCCTTCATTCCTTTGTGGAGGTTGGCTTTGGCTGTGATGGGGTCCTAGGTGAGGGAGAGGATCAGCTGAGTGTCGTCGGCGTAGGAGATTATGTTGAGGTTCTGCTGTTGGGCTACGTGTGGGAGCGGGGACATGTAAATGTTGAACAGCGCTGGGCTGAGGGAGGATCCCTGGGGTACGTCGCAGATGATCTCGGAGGCTTTGGAGCGGAATGGGGGGAGGCGGACGCTCTGGGTTCTGCCGGAGCGGAAGGAGGTGGTCCAATCCAGAGCCTTGTCTCGGATGCCTGCGGCATGGAGGTGTGTGCGTAGTGTGCGGTGGCAGACGGTGTCGAAGGCAGCAGAGAGGTCTAGGAGGATGAGTGCTGCGGTCTCGCAGGGTCCTGATGTCATCAGTGGTGGCGATGAGGGCAGTCTCGGTGCAGTGGTTGCTGCGGAACCCTGACTGGGAAGGGTCCAGGATTCTGTTTTCTTTGAGGTATCGGGTTAGCTGTCTGTTGACGGTTTTCTCAATGACCTTGGCCTGGAAAGGCAGCAGAGAGATGGGCCAGAAGTTCTAGAGGTCTTGTGGGTCTGCCTTAGGTTTTTGAGTAGGGCATTGATCTCAGCGTGTTTCCAGATCTCTGTGAAGGTCGCGGTCTGCTTGCTCTGTTGAAAACGTGGTGCAGGAATGGGTCAGACGGAGAGCCGGAGTGGATTTAGCGCATGGTCTTGATGGTGTCATCAATGCTCACGCTGGCCCAGGCTAGCAGGGGGTCGTGGTTGATGGTGTAAGGAGGGTCTGTTGTGTAGCTGTCTGTTGGGGCTGTCTGGGTGTTGAAGCTGTTATGGATGTCTGCTATCTTCGGTGGAAGAAGGTGGTAAGGGAGTCGCACAGTGCTTGCGACTGCAGGATGTCGTTGGTGTTGGAGCTGGGGTTGGAGAGTTCCTTCACAATGGTGAAGAGCTCCTTGCTATTGTGTGCATTGTTGTCGAGGCGGTCTTTGAAGGAGGTCATCTTGGCCACCCTGATGAGGTGGTGGTGGTTGCAGATGGTGTCCTTGTGTGCTGCATGTTTGTTAACTTTGCCATTTCTTCTCTAGTTTCCGGCTTGCTTGGAGGCTAGGAGTTCTGGGGTGAACCAGGTGGCCCTCTTGCTGGTGTCTCTGTGGGGGAGTTTCTTCAGCAGGGCGAGGGTGTTGGCGCAGTCCTTGATCCAGCGTCTGAGGCTGTGGGCAGCGTCGTCGGTGTTGGAGGGTATGGTGGGTGGGCTGAGAGCGAGGTTTGCGTGTAGTTGGTCTTCGGTGATTTTGCTCCAGCAGCGGCTGGGGATCTGTTGGGTGCGGTGGTGTGTGGTGGGTTTCTGGAAGGCAAAGTGGATGCAGCGGTGGTCGGTCCAGAGGAGTTTGGTGGTGTGGCTGATGTAGGCGTACTGGCTTGAGGAGAAGACTGGGTCGAGCGTGTGGCCGGCGGAGTGGGTGGGCATTGTGACGAGTTGCTTCAGTCCGAGGTTGGCGAGATTATCAATCAGGGTTGTGTAATTGTTGTCGTTGTTGTTCTCAAGGTGAAAGTTCAGGTCTTCGAGGAGGATGTAGTCGGTGGAGGTCAGGGTATACGTGTTGATCAAGTCGGCGATGGAGTCGCTGAACTGGGGGCTGGGTCCGGGGGGGTCGGTAGATGAGGGTGCCTCTGAGGGTGGAATTAGGGTCTGTGTGGATCTGGAAATGCATGTGTTTGGCGGTGCTGAGCGCATCATCGGTGAAAGTCGAGACACTGATGCTGTTCTTGTGGACGATGGCAATTCCTCCTCCGACTCCGTTGGTGCGGTCTCTGTGGGTGATCTTGTAGCCGTCTGGGATGGCTATTGCGATGTCGGGTGTGGAGGAGTCATTAAACCAGGTCTCTGTCAGGAAGGCGATGTCCAGGGATGTTGTTTCAAGCAGGTCCCAGAGCTCGACGGCATTCTTGCGTGCGGAGCGTGTGTTCAGCAGTGTGCATCGGAGGTGGTTGGGGTCTTTCTTGGTGGGTGGTACGTCGGCTCTGAGGCTGGTGTAGCTGCAGTGGTGGTAGTGGTGGTATTGGTGGTGGGGTATTGGTGGTGGCGGTGGTGGTATTGGTGGTTGCGGTATTGGTGGTGGTATTGGCAGTATTGGTGGTGGTTGTGGTATTGATGGTGTTTGTGGTATTGGTGATGGAATTAATAATGGTGGTGGTATTGGTATTGGTGGTGGTATTGGCGGTGGTGGTATTGGTGGTGGTGGCATTGATGGTATTGGTGGTGGTGGTGGTATTGGTGGTGGTGTTATTGGTGGTGGTATTTATTGGTGGTGGTATGGTGGTGGTGGTATTGATGGTGGTATTAGTGGTGGTGGTATTGGTGGTGGTGGTATTGCTGGTGATGGTGGTATTGGTAGTGGTGGTGGTATTGGTGGTGGTGCTGTTATTTGTGGTGGTGGTATTAGTGGCGGTTTGGTGGTATTGGGGTGGTTGTATTGGTGGGGTGGTATTGGTGGTGGTGGTGCTATTGATGGAGGTCGTGGTATCGATGGCGATGGTATTGGTGGTGGTGGTGGTGGTACTGGTGGTGGTGTTGTTAATAAAACAGGCTTTTGAAAACAACCAGTCAGGTGGCGATGTCCAGGGATGTTGTTTCAAGCAGGTCCCAGAGCTCGACGGCTATTTCACAATCGCAAAATGGAATGTAGGTAATAATTTGCAATTTTTTTGCGATTACCTAATATTCCTTAATTACGATTAGCAAATTGCGAAACACAATTAAGGAATGAGTGTCCCATTCATAGGACATAGGAATGAAGGGGGATACATTCTCAAATTGCGATTATATATGAGAAAATCGCAATTTGAGAATCGCAATTCCAAGGGTGCCAGAGTGTCCAAAGGACATCTGTTGCACCCCTGGAATGTGCATGTAAGTACATGTGGCGCACTGACATGCCCTAAGGGCATGCCTGTGCGCCACATGGCACTTTGAATTTAAAAAAAAATTGGATTATTAAAGGAAATCGCAAAATACCATCTACTTAGAGTAGGTGGTATTTTGCGATTCCTTAAGCCTGAATCGCATTTTTATTTGACTCCTATATAGCATTTAGGGTCATATGTATGAACATATTTCCCCATAGACACAGAATGGGTAAGACCCTTTGATACATCTGGCCCTTAAGGAATCGCAAAATTGCAATTCCTTAAATGCTTGAGAAAAATAAGGAATCGCAATTTTTGCAATTCCTTATTTTGCTAATATGCACCTACATTTCAAAACGCCGTTTGTGATTCGCAAAGGCCAACGGCTACCTACATATGCCCCCTACTCTCTAGTGCTCCCTGTTCCTCATCCTCACTTGACTCATTGCCTTGATATGTATTTGTTTATTTAACCGGGATGGCCATTACAATTTCATACACACATTATGCATATTTGTAAGTTCAAACTAAAATATATGAGTTATAGTTGTACTAAAGTATTTTTAAGTTTCATTTCTAATGTATGAACTTGAATGTTTCATTTTTATTTCCTAATATGTAAAGTTATATAAAAAGCGATAATTAATAGTTCACATATGCAAGTCACATCTGTGCACATATTCTTTCATGGGTAGCGGCCAAACAAGCCAGAGGAAATGCATACAGACTAACAAAACCTAGCGTCAACTTGAGAGCACCCAATTAACATTTTTCCTTCTGATCTCCCCGGCCCTCTATGCTTCAAAGAGAGCGAGTATGTTTGCATTTCAAAACAAGGAATTGTGCAATGTAAATGGACTGTTGTGTATGGCTTCCATTGGAAACTATTGGGGCAGATTTATAAAAATTTCACGTGACTGCAGCAATCCACCTTGATGCGCTGGGTCAAAGCAGTAAATTACTATGGGGTAACCCTGTATCCCTCAGAGCCTGGGCAGTACTATATTATATAAACAGTGGTTCTGTTGGGTTTAAAAACCTGATTCCTTCAAAAATTCACAATTCCTTCAATTTTTCTTTAGCTATTGGTTGAATCAATGAGACCAGAACAAAAATGCTAATCCAAAACCAAATAGGGTATACACAGACTATTTTATTAATTAACTAGCAGCCCGTCCCGACGTTGTCCGGGTATGAATTGCTGCCGGCCAGTAGTATATTGTTTTGTAGGATTTCGTATCTGTGAAGGGCTGTGAAACGCTCCGATTCACAGTGCACTGCTGATGCACTTAAGAGTGCACATTCACTAGTGTGCGAACTCGAGTTTCCCTACTTTATTTTTCCTTGCAATATTATATAGCGCGAACTCGACAACATGGCATGAGCACAATTTACATTACAGAAGAACACATTCATTTGTGGTAGGCACGGGGAGACAAAGCGATTTGCCTGGAAATACAGGATGTTGAGCTGATGCCGAGATTCGAACGTAGCTCCCCAGCTCTAAAGTTCGCAATTCTAGAACTTGTGGCGGGAGGTGTGTCTAAAAGTGTATGTCGGTGCTGGCCATCAATGAAAGAGGCCTGTGCATTTTTCAAATGGGTGGTGAAAAAATATGAGTATGTTGCTGGAGATGTGGGCCGCCGTGCCATCAATGTACTTACCGGGGGAGGGTAAACACCCATTATTCCGCAACTTTCTTTCCACATACCATCACTCTGCATACTTTCATTACGAAAGTACCATGACTCCGCAATACCATTATAATGCATGGCATTACATTTTATATGCTTTTCCCACGCATACATTTACAACAAAATTCGTTATAAATGCATGAATGTTAAAAGCATGTTTTTTTTTAATGTCTGGATAAGGTAAGTATGGGTATAGGGGTATATGTTTTGGGGTACTGGTATAGGGGTATATACTTTGGGGTACTGAGGTATATGTTTTGGGGTGTTTGGGTATTTTAAGGGTTCAGATATAGTTTTGGTTTATGGGGTACAGGGTTAGTTTTAGGGTTTAGGGATAGGTATGGGTTTTGGGGTACAGGGGTATTTTTAGGGTTCAGGACTAGGTTTGGGTTTTGGGGTATAGGGGTATTTTTAGGGTTCAGGGATAGGTTTGGGTTTTGGGGTACAGGGGTATTTTAAGGGTTCAGGGCTAGGTTTGGGTTTTGGGATACAGGGGTATTTTTAGGGTTCAGGGCTAGGTTTGGGTTTTGGAGTACAGGGGTATTTATAGGGTTCAGGGCTAGGTTTGGGTTTTGGGGTACAGGGGTATTTTTAGGGTTTAAGGATAGATTTGGGGTTTGGGGTACAGGGTATATTTATAGGGTTAAGATGGGTTAGTGTTTAAGGGTGTTGGGGTATTTTAAGGAGTAAGGATGGGTTATGATTATGGGGTGCAGGGGTATTTAAAGAGAGCAGGGTGGGATTAGCACACGATATGAGACATGGCATGAAGGGCGGAACGTACCACACGCCCCCAGCGTTTGTCACGCCCCCAGCCCACACGCCCACAGCACAACGCAGACACGCCCACAAGGGTCTACTTTGCTGGCACAGTTCTTTTACCTTTTAAATATATATGGTGGGCATCTGCATAGCCTATGTCCTTCTGCTGCAACTGCCCTTTCCAACGCTGTATTGGGTGTTGTGATTGGTGCTGTGGTTCCTGAGATTACCCGCCTCAAAGGTTTGAGCTCTCTCTTTATTATATTAGTATGGATGGCATTACATTTTATATGCTTTTACCACGCATACATTTGGTTTTGGGGTACAGGGGTATTTTAGGGTTCAGGGCTAGGTTTGGGTTTTGGGGTACAGGGGTATTTTTAGGGTTCAGGGCTGGGTTTGGGTTTTGGGGTACAGGGGTATTTTAAGGGTTCAGATATAGTTTTGGGTTATGGGGTACAGGGGTATTTTAAGGGTTCAGGGCTAGGTTTGTGTTTTGGGGTACAGGGGTATTTTAGGGTTCAGGGTTAGGTTTCGGTTTTGGGGTACAGTGGTATTTTTAGGGTTCAGGGGTAGGTTTGGGTTTTGAGGTACAGGGTTATTTGTAGGGTTCCGGGCTAGGTATGGGTTTTGGGGCACAGGGGTATTTTTAGGGTTTAGGGATAGGTTTGGGTTTTGGGGTACAGGGTATATTTATAGAGTTAAGATGGGTTAGTGTTTAAGGCTGTTGGGGTATTTTAAGGAGTAAGGGTGGGTTATGATTATGGGGTGCAGGGGTATTTAAAGTGAGCAGGGTGGGATTAGAGCACGATATGAGACATGGCATGAAGGGCGGAACGTACCACACGCCCCCAGCGTTTGTCACGCCCCCAGCACACGCCCACAGCACAACGCAGACACACCCACAAGGGACTACTTTGCTGGCACGGTTCTTTTACCTTTTAAATGTATATGGTGGGCGTCTGCATAGCCTATGTCCTTCTGCTGCAACTGCCCTTTCCAACGCTGTATTGGGTGTTGTGATTGGTGCTGTGGTTCCTGAGATTACCCGCCTCAAAGGTTTGGGCTCTCTCTTTATTATATTAGTATGGATGGATTGCATTCATAAATACCCTTTCTTGATAAATAACAATTCAAGTGTATTAACAGAATGGCGCCTCAAATTGAAGTGAGCGTGATACTATGTGCGCAGTGACATATTGTGCAATAGTGACTTTATGTACAAGTGAGAGGGGGAGGGGGAGAAAAGAATGTCGGCCAATTTAGTATTCAATCGGAGTTATTCCTATGTGCCACTTCTGTTGGCTAGTGTTATGGAATACTCTCTGTCGGTCCAATGGCTAACGCCGTTGTTTTGACTCAATTTACACCCAGTTTTGTTGGTCAATGCGGGTCTTCATCAGGACTGGGGGGCAGGAAAGGTAGGATGTCGCCTGTTGGATTAACTAATATAACATCAGGTATGGATTTGCACTGTGTGTGTTTAAAAAGGTGAGTGGTGTTGGTGATTCAGGACTCACCTCTGGGGACCCCGAAGGGGCGTACCCAGGCTTGACTTGCGGAAAATCACGTATTCTTGCTGGTAGTGATCTGGCTCAAATGAGGATTCAATCTCTGCAAAATATGGTAGTGCCAATCATTAGCCTATTCAACCTCTCTTATGTCAAAACCAGCCCAAAGTACTTAAAACTTATCACTTACCCCAATTGGAGGGTAAAGCACCCTAATTAATCACTTTGTTTGTTTCCAATAATGTCCTCAGCACTATTCGTTACGAGGTTAGATGGCAAGCTAAAGGAAAAATGAGGATTCAATCTCTGTAATCTATGGTTTGTGCCAATCATTATCATTTTCAACCTCTCTTATGTCAAAAACGGCTCATAGTACTCAAAACTTATCACTTACCCCACTTGGAGGGTAAGGAAGCCTAATTCTTTGCAATCAATGGCCTCCGCACTATTCGTTATCTAAAAGAAAACGGGGACAACTGTAAGTTTTGTCAACCCAGTTATTCATATGTCGTGTGAGTAAGTATTCTGTTTATGGAGTCCATTACGTTATCCACTTAGCGGGAGAGCGCTCACCTGGGATTCCGTGTTCAACTGTCATTCTGTTCCGGCTGACACGATTCGTTTCCTTTACGCTGTCAGTGTATGATCAAATGCCTTTGTCATTTGCAGTGAGACTGTCAGACCAGTAAATACTGGTTGGGTAGCCGCGAGGATGTTGCATGGGCGTCGCGTTTTGCCCGTATCCTAACCAACAAATGTGAACTTGGATTGCTGCTCACTGGAAGGCGTCATGACGTTACAGAGTTGCGAGGCAAGCCGTGTGAACACAGCATGGTTACGTTAGCATGCAAAATGCCATTATGAAGTAAATCCTACTGAGCGGGTACTACATGTACTACTATTAAAATTGGTCATGTTTTCAGATCGTTTAGGAATGTTTAGTGCGAACGTGCTGCCAAAAGTATTTTGGGCGGTTTTCATGGTGGGCGATGGCAACCAATGACATTGTTTTTTCACAACAACTAACATGCAACAATATTATCTGTAATCTCTATACGGAATTGAATATTACACGTTTAGTATATACAGATTCAAGACATACATTTGTAAATTCTTTGTCTAATGCAGCCACGTTTTGGCCATTTAAAAACAAAGTTAATGTAAGTGATGTTCATGGTGAACGCTGGCAAGCATTTACATTGTTTTTGCATGGCAACGAGCATCTGTATTGTATTGTATGTTGGATTTATATAGCGCTTATCACCCAGGGGTCTCTAAGCGCTTGCCTTGGGAACCCGTCCTGGCTTTTTCCCTGTGAGATAGCCCCTACAGGGCATCCCCAAGGTGAAAGCCAGGCATCCCGCCGCGGGGGGCCGTTGTGGAGATTAAGCAAGCTTAATACCCAGAGTTGCAGAGTGTGAACCCATGATTAG
This sequence comes from Lissotriton vulgaris, assembly GCF_964263255.1. Classification (NCBI taxonomy): domain Eukaryota; kingdom Metazoa; phylum Chordata; class Amphibia; order Caudata; family Salamandridae; genus Lissotriton; species Lissotriton vulgaris. The sequence continues at coordinate 2,072,775,114 of NC_141687.1, forward strand.
GTCAGGCACCAAAGCGAGAATTATTGAGTCCGTGGACATTTGAGCTCAAGACCCTGCCGCGTCGGGAATTGAACCCTGGTCCCGGGTATGACCTCTGCTTCAGGGTCTGCCTGCTCTAACCAGTGAGCCACACTTATTAATCTGTGTGCAATTAGTACATACAGAATATTACGGGTCACGTATTAACATTCCAAACATACATTTGCAAGTTCTTTGGCCAATGAAGCAACGATTTTTAACAATGCATATTAAAATCAAAATTGCTAATATTCATTCCTCATTCAAACTCAAGGCGCTGCATTGGACAATGACCATTATTCTAATCATAGTCGGCATGTTGTTCAACTGTAGTATATACAGACCGATTATTTAGTCACGTAGTGATATAGTGGTCATGATCTCGGCACCTGCATATTTGGAGACTTTAAATTGAAAATCTCGCAGCACATGCAGATTTGCAGATTATGACCTTAAATATATTAAAAACACAATTCAGTTACATATGTCACACAATAGAATAAGTGCTTCTTAAATAAACCTATAGGGTAGCGTATTCCTTTACAGCACCTGTGACCAAGGACCCTGCCACTCACTGTTAAGATGTGTCATAGTGCTATTTGGTCACTGGTTTCTGGGGAGCGAACCAGTGATAGGATGATACGCGTGTACTTGTTAGAGCTCCCCCATCTGCCTCGCTGTCTCCTCTTTCCCATTGAGACCATCCTGTACAGAATTCAAAGAATGTATCCATTTACATTCCTTAAAGTTAAGGGACTTCGTGATTGACCCACCCCTTGCATTGGGGATTATCTTTTCAATAACCCTCCACTTAATGTCCTCAGGCTTGTGTCTGTGTCTGCCTAAGTGTTCCACTACGGGTGCCCCCAACGTTCTACATCTAATGCGGCTCATATGCTGTAAGATCCTTGTTTTTATTTTCTGGGTTGTCTGTCCAATGTATATCTTTGCACACGGGCATGTGATAGCATAAATTACATGTGAGATGTTGCAATTAGTGAAGTGTGTTAATTTGTATGTCCTTGAGTTGTGTGTAAAGCTTGTCCCCTCCTGACAATAATCACAGGCCTTGCAATTCCCACATCTGTGATGACCTGACAATGGAGGAAGGCCCAGGCAGCTTCTAAGGTCAGCCTGTCGTGGAGTTTCAAGGAAGGCTTTAACCACTGTCTCCTTTATGTTCCTTCCCCTTTTGAATGAGAACATGGGTTGCTGATTCGTCTGTAGTTCCCCTGCCACAAGGTTTCAATATTTGCATATGATCTTTCTTATTTCATTACTCTTTGTATTAAAAGTAGTGACGCATACGATGTTGTTGGTTTCTTTGGTTTTTTCTTTGGTCTCAAGTAGTTGGTCTCTGGGGTGGTACCATGCACGTTTCTTGGCACGTTTCAGTAGTCCAGATGGGTAACCCCGGGCCTTCAGCCGTGTCGTCAAATCGTCAGATTCTCTAAAGAAGTCTTTCCACTGTGAGCAATTTCTCCTTAGCCTCAGATACTGCCCATAAGGCAAGTTGTCCCTTAGATTCCTTGAGTGATGCGAACCATACATCAATAATGTGTTCCTCTCCATGGGTTTGCGATAAAGATCGCAATACAGTAATCCCTCCTCCGCTTTGAACTTGAGGTCTAGGAAGTCCATTGACTCCCTGCTGTGACTTATAGTGAATTGGATGTAAACGCTCCTGCTGTTCAACCACGTGTGAAATTCCATCAAGTCATTTTCATAACGAATAGTGCTGAGGACATTTATGGAAATTAACAAAGTGATTGATTAGGCTGCTTTACCCTCCAAGTGGGGTAAGTGATACGTTTTAAGTACTTTGGGCTGGTTTTGACATAAGAGAGGTTGAATAGGCTAATGATTGACACAACCATATATTGCAGAGATTGGATCCTCATTTGAGCCAGATCACTACCAGCAAGAATACGTGATTTTTCCGCAAGTCAAGCCTGGGTACGCCCCTTCGGTGTCCCCAGAGGCGAGTCCGGAATCACCAACACCACTTACCTTTTTAACCACACACAGTGCAAATCCATACCTGACGTTATATTAATGAATCCAACAGGCGACATCCTACCTTTCCGGCCCCCAGTCCTGATGAAGACCTGCATTGACCCACAAACTGGGCGTTATTTGGGTCGAAACGTCGACAGCGTTAGCCATTGGACCGACAGAGAGTATTCCATAACACTAGCCAACAGAAGTGGCACATAGGAATAACTCCGATTGAATACTAAATTGGCTGACATTCTTTTCTCCCCCTCCCCCTCTCACTTGTACATAAAGTCACTGCTTTTATGTCACTATTGCACAATATGTCACTGCGCACGTAGTATCACACTCACTTCAATTTGATGCGCCATTCTGTGAATACACTTGAATTGTTATTTATCAAGAAAGGGTATTTATGAATGCAATTAATTCATAAAATAATCTGTTTAAACCCTATTTGTTTTTGGATTTGCATTTTTGTTCTGGTCTCATTGATTCAACCTATAGCTAAAGAAAAATTGAAGGAATTGTTGTGAAATTTGAAGCAATCAGGTTTTTAAACCCGCTGGATCAAAGGGCAAGAATGCCTCATATTTAACATCATACCGTGCATTCCTGTCCTTTCCTTGCGCTGGTGCACAATGTGCTGCTGCTATCGCCAATGCAGGCACCCTTGTGCTGTGATTCAAGGATGCCTGCATTGCAGACTGGGTTGTTTTTGTGCTGGAAATATCCCCTTCCTACACAAAACCAATCCTCTGAGCCATTTTCATCTTTCTATGTGTGCTGCAGAATGCAGAAGAGGAAAAAACTGGGAGAAATAATGATTTTTCTCCACGTTATGCCTCACCTGGAGAGGCATAGCAGTTTGACGCATTTCTAGAACTACCAATAAATATAAATCTGGGTATGAGCTGAAGTACAAGGGTTTGGGAACACCCACACTCCAACTATCGAACACCTCCTTGGCGCAGATAACTCAACACAGTGATTTGCGCTGTGTTGCGTGACTCTAGATTTATCAAGCTACACAGGGCCATGCAAGGTGGCCTTGCGTGGCTTGATAAATCTGACTTAGTAGTTGCGTCACCCTTGCACCCACTTGCGTGGTACAAGGGTGATGCAACTCGTTGATAAATATGCTCCTATCATGTACAAAACCAGATTCAAAACCAAGTTATTCACTTATGTCAGAGCAGTAAAAAACAGGGCTTGGGGTTTAGTGCTCTGGCAAACAGTGATCTGCCACTTCCTCTCTGATCTCCTCCATCCGCTGCCCTTCTAGTCATCAAAAGAACTATGCAGTCCATGATTGCAGCATCTTTCATAGAGCCCTATCAGCTTTGATTTGTGGAGTGAAGGGTGTCAGGGGGGGGGACAGGATACAGAGTATTGGCTTTAAAAAAAAAAAAGTTTGACAAAGTCTACCTGAACTAAACAAGACTCCTGCACAAAGAGCCTGACTGACCTTATGAGGCCAGGAAGACACTCCCACAGTAGCAAGAAAAAAAACAGCAGCCTTGTATGCCCCCACTTCCCATCGAAGCATTTCCTGCAATTACTTTAGAGAAGAGAGGTCACAACCTAGCAAAATAAACGGCAATGCAGCAGAAGAAAAAGAATTCCCCAAAGACACACGAAATCTAAAACTTTACTGGTACTCCTTAGCCTTCAAAGAAAGTGACGTACCTGCTATTGAAGCCAGTTAGGAGGCACCAAAGAAGAGCGTCACCAGGGTCAACCAATGGTAAGCTGCGGGCGAGAAAAAAGTTGGATTATCACTTACAGCAGGTCTTGTAGCAGCGCATGTGCGCTGTAGCTCGACCTAAAAACAAAGTACTTGACATCCTGCCACTTGCCTCAACACTCTTGGTATCCTAACGATGTCAATTGTTTTTTTTTTAAGCCAATACTCTGTATTATGTCTCCCTTCCCTGACACCCTTTACTCCACAAACCAGAGCTGATAGCGGCTCTATGAAAGATTCTGCAATCAGGGACTGCATAGTTCTGTTGATGACTAGGAGGACAGCGGATGTTGGTGCCAGTTCACCAGTCCCATTCCAGCACTACTCTCAGACGTGAGACCTATTGCATTGCAAATGCTTGTTACTTTTATGGCTGTGAAGGGTTCTGTTGATGGTGGTCAGTGAGGCTGACAGAACCCCAGTATTTTGGTAAGGGCAGTGGGTTTCAGAGGAAGGTGATGGAAGGAATCAGTATGCCAGGCACTGATTTTTTATTTATATATGTGAGGTGGAGTTTCTGAGGGAGAAAAGTACTGAGGTAGGCAGACGGCCTGAATAAATCTTGGATACTCTGTCGCAATAGCAAAGGAGTATCCTTACCACCAAGCATGTAATCCACATACAAAATTTAAATGTGGGCGGACCATTGTTGAAGGTGAGATTACTCCATCTGCAGAGTAAGGGCCGTCAGAGGAAGACCTGTAAATCCAGCCACCTAATTTAGATGGCAAAATTAGAGGGCATTTTTAACTGCCTTTCACTGCCAAGAAAACCAAGGCGGTAAGGAGCAGTGAAACTGCGAAAATGCTCCTCTCGCCATGGGTGGGAGAATATTGAATTTTTTATTTTGTAAAAGAAAATCCGGCTTTAAGATTTCCTTTTTGAAAAGAAAATAGAAAACAGTTTGAGCAAGGCCCCTGCACCAAACTGCAAAAACCATTGACAGGGGAGCGTGGCTTCAGAGCCGACGGCAACGGCGGCGCCTGAACAGAGCTCCGTCTCTCGGGTCCCTGAAACTGCAATTTCCTTATATCCAGCCGTCCAGTTAAAACAAAAATGCCTGTGATCTGAACCGGAGTGCAGGGGGTACGAATTGGAAGCCACAAATCAAGCTGCAAAGGATTTTGGAGAGTCCCCAGCCTGCGTATCGGACTGCCGCTCACCCAGCAGCAGGAAGAAAGTGGCGCGGACAAATTAGCGTGACGGGTGAGTAGAGAGCGGGTGAGGAAACATCGGCTGTGGTGCAGAAGGTCGATTGGCTGCCTCAGCAGGGCAATATTACTGCAGAGAGAGACCCCAGTGAAAAGCGTAAGGGGCGGCTGAGCCCGGCAGTTTCGGGCGGGCCTGACTCCTCCCCCGGGTTGCTTGCCCTGTGGGGCCACTGCGGGTACGGATCGCTGGAGCTGGGGCCTCTGGTGAATAGAAACAGCAGCAGGGAGGCATCGCAGCAAAGCGAATCCCCCAGAGAAAGGTGCGAGGTGCCTCTGGTGGACACAGTAGGGGCCCAGTTATCCTGTTGTGCCGTGGTGGGAGCGGATAAACAACATTATGGCCTTGAAAGGAGAGAGGCTGCGGCGACCGCTGGAGTCCACAGAGTGCACAGTAAGAGCCAGTGGGAAGCGGCGAAAATACCAATATTTAAGGGAGAGACAATATGAGATCAGGAACACCATAGGGCAATGAGAAAATCTTTATGGGCTACAGTCAACTAAGGATAATAATTAATGGGCGCGTGGACTGGAGCATCCGAATGAAGCCCAAAGGGCAAGCAGGGGCGCAAACAAACAAAATGGACAAATACGCGGTACCGATCCAGGCTGCGCCACCTCAGGGCAACCATATGGACGAACAGGCGATCATGGAGTGCGATCATGGCAGCAATAGCAGATCTTAAGGGCACGCTCGACCCTAAGATAGATGATGTGACAGTGGACGTTGATCTCCTTCAAGCATATCTATGGAAAATGTCTTACAAAGTTGCGGCCACTGAACAGGAAGTATCAGAGTTGCACAGAAAAACACAAAAAGTTTGGAGGTGCGGGTCCAGGCTAAGCATGGGCGAATTTTGCGAATCTGGCGTTCGCGAATTTTGCGAATTTGCGAACTCGCAATCCGCGAATTCTCGCGAATTTACGGATTTTTTTTGTGTGTTCGCAAGGATTTCTGCCAGTTCGCAAGGATTTCTGCCAGTTCGCGAGGGTTTTGTACCAGTTCGCAATTGCGAACTTACATGTCGGCTCGCAACGGTCACGATTATGTTGGTTCTACGTCTGGTTCATCATCACAGGTTCCCAGCACCCTCTGTTTCACCCCTGCCACCCTCTGTTTCACCAATGCCACCCTCTGGTACATCAATGCCACCCTCTGGTTCATCATCACTGTAGATTATGGGGGGAAAAAGCAAGCACACCTGCCTACTGTCACTGACATAAATTAATTTGGGGTTGATTTATTAACGTGTCACTGTTTTAAAATTCCAGTCTGGCACCTGCTTCCTTATCTGTAATTTGCTTTCTGTTGCAGTGCAATTTTTTTTTTCCAGGACCTTTTTGGCCTACTTGTAGCTATTCTATGAGCCTGCTGTGAGGGTCAGAGCAGGGTCATACAATTGTTGCAACTAGCAACTGAACTCTGGAGGGGCCCTTGTCAGGAAGCACTACAGGAAATGGTTACTAATGATGAGTTTGAACTTTTGAACCTTCTGAATGCTTTCACTATTGCAAAACTCGTTTTTCTGCAGAACAGCATTACAGCAACTGTAATGCCCCAAACAAGCTTATATGAGAAAGTTGATTTCTAATCCAAAAGTTATCCAAAGAAAATCAAAAGGCCTCAAATCCAAAAAAGTGCAGGCAAATGTCAACCTGAGGAGTTATTCTGATAAAAATCATCATTTTCAGAAGGTCTATGCTGCTTGCTAGTAGATTTCTTGTGCAGAATTGCAATTTTTGTAATTTCGCGAGTGCGAGATTGTTGCTGCCCGCCCCACCTACATGTTCGCAATTGCGAACTTACACCGCACGCCGCAAAATTGTATCACCAAGAAAAAAAAATCCGCTGCGTGCGAATTTGCGGATTTTCGGTAAATTCGCGAGCGTTCGCGGATTGCGAATTTACCGAAAATCCGCGAGCGGAACGGATTTTCCGCCCATGCTTAGTCCAGGCCCTCACGAAACAGAAAGACGTCATGGCAGCTAAGCTGGAAGACCAAGAAGGGTGGGCACGGAGAACCAACATAAGGGTGGTGGGAGTGGTGGTAGGAACGGAGGGACCCAGTGTCGACTCTTCCTCAAGGACTTGATTCTAAACCACTTAAAACCAAACCGTATCTCCAACTACTTTACGATTGAACGCGCGCACAGGGCGTCTATTCCAAAGCCCAAATTAGGCGCTCTGCCAAGAACAATTATTGTTAGGATCCTTAACTTCCACGACAGGGACAAAATCCTGCAAACGGCATGTAAACACGGGGACCTTCGACATGAAGACGCAGTGATCACATTTTTCCCGGATTTCACCTTAAATGTCCAACGGCAACGGCGAGCATTCGAAGCAGTAAAAAGGGAACTTTGGGAGGAAGAACTCACATATTCTATGATGTTCCCGGCAAAATTGAGAGTAGAGGTGGAGGGAAAAACATGGTACTTCGGCTCCCCAGAGGAAAAATGGGAGTGGCTGGAGGGATGGCGCAATGTGGGTTTGAACTCTTGCCGTGGGAGAAGACGAGAACAGCACAAATCAGTGACGACAACGCCGATTAGGTTAGCACAAAGGTCAACTTGGAACAAGGTGGAAGGAGGGTCTGGAACGTGAGGCTTCAGTGAGAGACTGTGCCGAGGGCAATGAAGACCATATATGATGAGGGCGTTGGTGGTGGGGGGAGGGGGATACAAACTCAGAATATTTAATGGAGGGACACATGGCACAGTCTTTAGGATATCTGTGCTATTTAGGTATTATATCGATCATCCTAATATCAGGGGGTGGATGGGACCCCGAGGGGGGAACCATCACGATTTGGTACCAACCAACCCCACTTTGTGGGGAGGTGGGGATCGTTATACCCACCAGCAGGGCAGAGAGGGTTCAGTTCTACTTGGGGAATGTTAAGGCTAGTATTTTTGTTATGTAATATTGTTTGTTCTTTACGATTGCAATGTCAGTGTTTACAGGCCCAATTGCAGGTTGACGAGGTTGGGGGAGCTTTACTACTGGGATGGCAGCAGCCAATACAGTGACATTACATGGTAGGGTACATACCATGAAAGGGGAGCATTGGGGAGGGCACCATGGGAACATTAGCCTTAAAATCCAGTCATGGAATGTGAATGGTTTGGGGTATCGTATTGAACGCAAGATTGTGTTACAATATTTACACCGTCACTCACTGAGCATAGTGTTGCTACAGGAAGCTCATTTGAAATGTCATAACTACTGAGCACTAGATAGATACGAATTCAAATTAGGTGTCCATGCCGGGTATACAACGGGATCAAGGGGAGTGGGAATATTGGTTAAGACTAGTCTCCCGTTAGTGATAGACAAGATTTGGCACAACCCTCTGGGAAGGTCGGTGGCCCTCACGGAGAAATGGGAGGGTCAAGTAATTATTATTGTTTTGAGCTATGCTCCCCCAGCAGTGCGGACTGAGGCATTCACGGCGCTGGGTACCTTGCTGGTCAAACTCCCAGACGAACTATTGGTACTGGGCGGCAATAAGAACCCCACCATGGACCGGGAGGTAGATAGAGAAACGACAGCCACTAAATAGAGAGGGGTGGAGCCCCTTTGAGCATTTGCTAAGGCTCTCGGCCTGTCAGATCTCTGGCAAATACATAATCCTGGCACACGCCAATACACTTTCTACTCAGCAGAACATCATAGCTATTCCCACATAGACCACATACTGACACACAGAGGGAGTGAACAATAGTTCATCGATACCAGGATTGGCCCGCGAGGCATCTCGGACCATTCTCCAGTAGAAGTAATGGTTAGGGGTCCGACTTGGTGGTATACCCTGCCACCAAGACTGAACACATGGTTCTTCAAAAACAAAGAAAATACCCAAAAGATCAGGGAATGGGCACAGCTTTACTTCTAGGAAAATGAGGGAACAGTAGAGGGAGGCCTGCACTTTGTGGGAGGCATTTAAACCAGTTATGAGCGGGTACGTCCAGGCCTGTACAGGCGCTAGCAAGAAGGAAAAGAAACTTCAATGGGACAAACTAGAGGCGGCATTGGTAGAGATGGAGGCATGCTACTTGGAGGGAGGGAGACAAGATCAGGAGCTAGGGCATTGGTTGGACCTCAAGAGACAGTAATTGCAAGATTTGGCAAATAACGCAGCGAGATCGGCGGCACTGGCCACGGAGAGACGAATATATGACTTAGGGGATAAGGCCAACAAAATGATAGCCTGGCTTGAAAAGAGGGACAGAGGCAGGGGTTGGGTAGCAGAATTACACAATGAAAGCGAACATACGTACAATACCGGGGAGGATATAGCGCAAGCTTTTGCAGACTACTACGAGGAGATATACACTTCCATACTTGACAGGACAGATGTAGATTGTAGTGAACTATTGGCTGAGATGAGACTCCCAGAATTATCTGCTGAAGATTGGGAGCAAATTGACAAAGACATTATGACAGAAGAAATAATAGGGGCAATACAGGATCTACAGGCAGGGAAAGCAGCGGGACCAAACGGGCTGCCGGTGGAACTTTCTAAATGTACGGCGAGTGTAGTGGCCCTGTACCTTCGGGAAATGTTTAATGAAGCGAGGGAAAAGGGGTGTCTACCCACAGATCAGCGAACAGCAACTATTGTTGTTATTACCTAAACAGGGTAAACCAGTAGATCACTGTGGCCTGTACCGGCCAATATCTTTGTTCAATATGGAGGTTAAGATACTAGCTAGGGTTTTGGTAAATCGACTCCTCGAACCGATCACAACTTTGACCCACCTAGAGCCGTCTGGTTTTATGCCCCGTTGGAGTACTAGGCTTAATCTTCAACGCTTATATGGGGTGATGCATCTAGTAAGAACTAATCCGGCGGTAGAAGCAGCACTGTTATCTCTTGATGCTCGCATGGCATTTGATAGCATAGAATGGCACTATCTGTTTGAGGTCCAGAATCGATTCGGGTTCGGCCCCTGATTCCGATCATGGATTCAACTGTTATATACAGCCCCCGTGGCCAGGGTCCGAGTGAATGGTTCGGTGTCTCGTCCTTTTGCTCCTCGTAAGTGAACGAGGCAGGGGTGCCCTCTCTCCTCAATACTATTTGCGCTGGCGTTGGAACCGCTGGCAGTGTGGGTGAGAGGGTACCCAGTAATATCCGGTATTCCTGGGGGACCAATGGGAAGAGAGAATCTCATTGTATGCCGACGATGTCCTCCTGTATGCGATGAGGCAACGATTCACAGTGAACCGGCTATTACAGTTTTTCCAGCTATTCGGGGGATACTCCGGATACCGGATTAACTGAGATAAATCTCTCCTGTGCATGCTATCAGAGGGACCCCGCCGGTATTCAGTGCGGAAACCAAATTGCAGGTCAGAGACAGCTTTAAATACCTGGGCATCCAGATAGCTAAAACAAATGCTGAGTTTCTTGCGGGAAACCTACAGCCACAGCTGGACAGATTAAAGAGGGACGTTGCCCACTGGAGGACTTTGCCGATCTCCATTATGGGAAGAGCGGGTCTCTTCAAAATTATGTTGCTACCTAGACTGATATATATTTTGCAAAACACCCCATGCAGCTGAGAGCAGAGGATGCCCCCAAAAATAGGAAAAAACATTGAACCAATGGGAAGTATATAGGAATGTGTGAGGGAACTTAGATTACATAGCTGGGGAGAGGGGGATGACTAGGACTAATTTGGGTAGGGATCCCCTAGAACCTGGTTAATTCATACAGGACAATGTACCATAGAAATATCATATGTGATGATATATATGTATTGCCAACTAAGGAATGTAGTAATGCTGTAAACTAATGCTGACGTTTATTCAATAAACAACGTTTTAAAAATAAAATAGGCTTTGACAAGAACTGGTGCGATGGCGGTTACTACCAATGCATTAGAAATTACCACCAGCTTGGCGGTCATTTCTAAATTGGGCAGGTGGCACCTCTGTAGGGTGACAGAGATATGTATTCTGTTGCCCTTACGGAGAAGCGGGCTGCAGGCCCATCTCAAAATCAGGCCCAGAGTCTGAAAGAGTTGAGAGTAAGTGAGGAATGGCCTTTTCATATGGCTCCCACATGACTCCTCTCACGTTGTCCAGTTGCTTAACCCCTTCCATGCAGGGCTAATTCCCCCGCAGCGTGGGGGGGAGGGACTGCGTGCGGCGCTGTGGTGCTCGTGACGAGCCCAGCTCGTCATGCTGCACAGTAGAGCTGTGCTCATGACGAGCTGGGCTTGTCACGACTCCGCCCACTCCTTTAGAACGCCCGCACAGGAGAGGAATTAGCCCTGTATGGGCGTTCCGCAGCAGTTATGACGAGCTCAGCTCGTCATGAGCACAGCTCCACTGTGCCGCATGAAGGTGTTAATGAGACGTGTACAAGAGGGTGCTTATGAACAGGCCAAACACAGCATGAAATGTTACATTGTTCGCTATTGAAACAGCGAAGTTTCACCTGAGAATTCCAAGTGACATCATAAGCAACCTAGTGTAAAAGAACCCAGTTATTTATCGTTAGCCTTCTATAATGCTTGTATGTTTCCAGATTTACAGCAATGCACTCGACAATAGGTCACATACATGGGAAGCAGAGGCTTAGACATGGCTCTACAGGAAAACACATGGGGAAAGTAGGTGATTGATTGCAGGATAGCATTGTGACTGCTGGGATGTAGTGTTCAAGAGTTTTCACTAACACGCCTCTCAACATGAACCTCCTGTGTTAGCCTTTTCCAAGCTCTTTTGCTGACAAATTAAAATGTAAAAAGAAAAAGTTATTGCAATTCACCTTGGAAGATTCATTGCTGTAGACAACAGAACTGAAGAAAAGGCTTACACAATGGAAAATCCGCTGATCTGAGCCTGGACACTGGAGCATGACAACATCACGTGACCCAATCCCCACATCCCTCCGGTTTTATTATCCTCGGCCTTAGACTTCGAGCAGCTCGTGCTGACAAGGCCAGCGCCCGTGGAGAGGAAAGGTTTATTAGCCCGTGGTTTGCTTTAAGGCCTTGGTGGATAAGGAACGTTTTCATTACCTCTAGCAGCACAGATTATATTTCAAAACAATGCAGAGCTGCAAAGTTTTATTGACGTCAAACTAAAACTTCTCTGTAATTATGTGTACCATAAACCCCCGGAGTAATGTCAACTAGTATTAGCAACATTTTTAAATACTTTTTACACGTGGAAATTTCCAAGGCACACAGAATGGAGCTTGTCAAGCTTAATGATCTCAGCTACGCTTTCATCATCGTGTTCAGAATCTCTGTGATCAAGCAGCAGCCTATCCGCAGGTGGTTTCTCTTCAAGCCTTACTTCCTGGTGCGTCACAAAGATAGCCATCAGAAGCACTGGCAGGATCACGCGAACTTCACGGTGGACGAAAGGTAGATTATTGGGAACCCATTATGTACGCAAAGCAATTCAAGAGAATGGGTATGAAAGAAAGAAGTGTGGACATAATAATGTCAGAAAACAGTCTGCTGTGTAAAGGAGGCGTGGCCGATCGGAACATTAGATAATTTCTTGTTGTAGACTGGGCATTCAAAAATGTAAGAAAGCAAAAAGAGGAGAGCAGAATATTTTTTATTGTATGCCCCCAGGATATAGGACTTATTGTCTCACACATGAAGATTAGGTAAAAAGCACATTTCTCCAAGAAGAGTTTACCAGCTTCAAGCCATAAGGGCAGTTACTCAGCTTCCGTGGCTTTAGACTAACAATGAGGAACTCTCACGTTCACCATCTGTTGGACTTGGCCCTCTCTGCAGGGTCACCCCCAAACTTTTTGCATTCACCCCTCCTACTTTTTCTAATTTGTTTTTGTTGGAATTAAGATTATGTGCACTTTACCACTGCTAAAGAGTGCCAAAGTGTTTGTGCTCCCTCACTCAAACCTAGTACAACTAGCCTACACTTAATTGACATATTCATTTTACTTGTAAATCCCTAGTATATGTGCTACTTGGTACCCAGGGCCTATAAATAATTAAATGCTACCAGTGGGCCTGCAGCACTAACTGTGCCACCCTCTAAAGTAGCACTTTAAAACATGTCCCATGCCCCCCTTTGCAGCCTTTCATGCAGTTTTAAACTTCCATTTCGACCTGGCAAAATAAACCTTTTGCCAGGCTTAAACCTTCCTTTTCAATACATATGTGCTCATAAGGTTGGCACTAAAGGCCCATGGGCAGGGTGCAATGCATTTGAAAAGTAGGACATGTGGGTCTAATATTTACATGTTCTGGTAGTGAAAACTCCTAAAATCCTTTTTCACTTTTGGAAGGCCTATCTCTCCCACTGAATAACATTGGGTTACCTTATTACATAAGTACTAATGTTTGATTGGGAGCAGGTAGAATTGCTACGTTTAGGCTCAAAGAAAACCATCTTTAATGGTAATGTCAGGTTTTAGATTACACCTTTGAAAATTTCACTATTAGAAAATGTGAATGTTCCTGCCCAAAAGCTTACATGGCGTTGAGTAAGTTTCCAGCTACCTGAACCTTTTAATGGCTCCCCCATTAACCACATGCGCGCTGCTCTTCTTCTGCTTGTATGCTGACTTTTAAAAAAACGCACTTTACATGACGAGCTGGGCTCGTCATCAGTGTTTGAGGAGGCTACACCATGACGAGCCCAGCTCGTCATCAGCCTCGAAGGGGTTAAGAATGTGTATTGGGCCTAAACAGTGAACAATAGGAGACTAGTTATGGGCAGGAAGGGCCATCCTGCCACGAAGGTTGGGAACCAAGATGTTCCCTGCCCTAATTGCATTTCAAATGGCTTGCCTCCAGCACACACAAAGGAACCTGACACTAGTCTTTTGTCATTCCAGACTTCTTGAAGCCTTGGCTGGGGAAGGGAAGAACTTTCCAGAACCTGATATGTGGGTAGCCTAGAAAATTCCCCCACTTCAAAGGATGACTCCAGGTATAAATATTGGACCTCATGAGGTACTCTTTAGTACACTCTTGGACCTGCGGACATAACAAAAGAAGGACTGCCTTGTTCCCCAGAAGACTGTCCTGCTGCCTGAGGCCTGCCCAGTTCATCAGATGACTGCCCTGCTGTTTAAGACTAAGCATGAGCGAATTTTGCGGATCTCGCGTTCGCGAATTTTGCGGATTTGCGGATTCGCAATCCGCAAAATCCGCGAATTCCCGCGAATTTGCGGATTTTTTTTTTTTGTGTTCGCCCGTGTTTCTGCCAGTTCGCGAGGGTTTTGTACACTTTCGCAAATTGCGAACTTACCTGTCGGGTCGCAGGTTTCGCGAACTTGTTGTTTCTACGTGTCCAGCCTGTTTGGGACACTCTTCTTCATCACTGCCACTCTCTGTCACCACTGCCACTCTCTGACTACTCATGCCACCCTCTGGCCCACCCATGCCACCCTCTGTTTCATCACCACACCCTCTGGTTGTCCAGTGTACATTATTTTCGGCAAAGCAAAGCACACCTTCCCTGCCTCAAGTGACCTGAATTAATTTGGGGCTGATTAATGTGTCACAGAATATTTTTTTAGCTGGCACCTGCTTCCTTAGTGCGCCCTGATTAGTGATCTTTTGCACTTGCTAAGTGCTTTCATTGTTGCAAAATTAGTTACAACACCTGCCCTGCCCCAACTGACAATAATGAATTAGGGGCTGATTAATGGATTTTAACTTCCAGCCTGGCTCCTGCTTGTCTCCCTTAGCTGTAATTCAGGACCTTTGTGGCATATGTGTAACTATTCTGAGGTTCAGAGCAGGGTCACATAATAGTTTCAACTGGCAACTGAACTCTGGAGGGGCCCCTCAGGAAGCACTACAGGAAATGGCTACTAATGATGAGCCTGAACTTTTGAACCTGGTAAGTAGTTACTTTCAGTTTTGCTAAAATCGTATTTCTGCAATTTTGCACTTATTCGCGGGGCGCGAACTCACGCGAACTCACGCGAACAGTGCGAGCAGTGCGAGCAAAATCCGCTGCTCGCGGATTTGCGGATTTTGCGGGAGATTCGCAAATCTCGCGGATTGCGGATTTCCCGAAAATCCGCAAAATCCGCGAGCGGAACGGATTTTCCGCCCATGCCTATTTAAGACCTGCCCTGTTTCCCATAGGACTGCCAGCTGCTTGTGGTCTGTCCTGCTCTCTGCAAACGAAGACAAGACCTTCTTATATCCTTGCCTACCTGGGTGACTCCAGGCGTCATTCGGTTGACCTCCTGTTCTGAGCTGGAGGGACTCAACCGGCTCCTGAGGCCTCCCTGCAACTGCCCAGCTGACCTGCTGCAACTGGACCTGCAACTGGATCTGCCTGAGCCCTGCTGACCTCTGCTACAGTGAGTCCCTGATCTAAAAGGAGTGTCTCCCTAGGTGGCTGGCATCATAGTGCACTCCTCTACAAGAAAAGCAGAAGTCCTGCAGTTCTAGACTCTTCACACCGGACTTTGAGAAGGTAACTCATTCAGTGGAACTAACCTGGTCCCTGTATCCAGCCTGTGCTCTATCGTAGTTGGCCTGAACTTTGGACTTACCCCTTGTCTAAAACAAACAGATCACTGTGAGTGTCACTTTGTGCTTTTAGGCACTATATCTACCACACACTTTAAATTTGTATATCTAATGTCCTACTGATTGAATTTTTGTTGTTTTATTCTCAGTTTATTTATTCAAATTTACTCTATGTCTCTAAATTGGTTTGGAATGTTTCTTATGTTGTGTTTTCACTTTATTACTGTTTGTGTCTTGCATAAGTACTTCATAGAGTGCCTCTATGTTAGGCCTGACTGCTTTTGTCTCAATGTACCAGAGTGTTAAGCACAGGCTATTTTAGTGCCATTTGAGGTTCACCCACAAGAATTTTGGTTGTTTCTTGAGTAGGGTTTTTGCCCCCCAATCAATAACCCAACTTCCTACACCTTTTATAGGACACTATCCTAAACATTCCCCAACCTCTCACATCCAACTACTCTCGGGTTCATCGCAGACCCAAATGAAATTGTGTATTTTGCCACTATTGCACATTCCTGCATAGGGTCGGCATTCGCGCTGGTGGTGCCTGGTGCGACAATGCTCAGATTTGCTCACCACCACCCTTTAACAGTGCCCTCAAGTCTTAATAACCACTCTCTCTCAGCTGCATTTAATTAGTCATATAGTGCCACTAATACCAGAGAAGGGTGTCAGGGCACTTTGCATCCCACACACATTACACCATGATGATCTATCATACATATGTAAATCAGTGTATAGGAAATGTTATATAAGCCAGATGTCTACAAGGTGTGGGAGTGACACGCCATTCATACAGGTAGGCAGTATAGTTTAAGAGTGCTTGGTCTGACGAAGCGCAAACTCAGAATTTGAAATGGAACACCATAGTTGGGGGTTCTCTTTAATATCGATTTCTACCCAAATGAACCCTTTTTGCAACTTTAATCTATGCTCTAATCTATACTACTTTTCAGTGTTTTAGGTTAGGATTTTAACTTCTAAACTGCAAGTAACAAAAGGATTTCTCTTACAAAAGCAGTAACCCGCTGACCTATTTACATTATATGCACTTTGTGATCTGCATGGTACATGTACTTTGCAGCAGGCATATCGACCACGTGCCTTTTTATGCTGTCAACATTTTAACTAGACAAAACTCCATCCCTCTCAAGGAAAAATATTAATCACCATAGTTATCTTGACGTTTTTATTGTTGCCTGGAAATTTCTAGAGACAAGGAATGTGCAGCAGGTCCTTTTAATACTATAGTAAACTTGTAAATACGGCGCCCCCTGAAGTCAGTGCCCCGTGCGGTGGCACTGATAGCACCTCCTTGGAGCCAGCCCTTTTCTTGCTGCCACACTCACCACCACATATTTTGTGCTGAGCTACAATTTATATGTTAAAGTCCCAGCAGTTGTATAGCAGCATCATACAGGCTCAGTTTATGGGGCTTATTCGCAAAGGAATATTTACACACGAAGACTTACTGAGGCGTAAATTTACTCTTACCCTTTGGAATAATTTAAATACTGTTGGCTATTCACCATTTCCGAGTTGAAAGTTACTCCACAGTGTAGACTTACATGTCCCCACCTCCCGAAGCCTAATTTACAAGTATAAAGTAACCACTAGTAACTTTTCACACATAAGTGGAGATCATCACCACTGGAGGTAGCATTTAGGGAATAGTAAAAAACTTTCTTAAACTGTAAAATAATTTAGTAAAAATAATTTTATGTTTAATATAATTGTAAAATAACTGTATATGTCTTTAAAACATATAAAAAAACATATAAAAAAATTACATATAATCGCAAACACAAAGAAGTCAGGAATATATTAAATAGACACTGGCATCTAATTTATGATGATCCAGTGCTCCAGACTCTAGTGCAGAAGAGACCCGCGATAACATACAGAAAGGCAAGGTCTTTCAAGCAGATACTAGTATCCAATATGCTTCCATCAACGCAAACTGTAAGAGGGTCTAATTGGCTCAAAAGAAAACCGGGATTTGTCAAAAGTACCAAGTGCAAGGCATGCAAACTGGGGAGAAACACGCAGGCTTACACTCTTGGTCTATCAAAAAGAGTTAAACAGATAAGAGGTTTCTTTTCATGTAAGACAGAATATGCCATCTACGTGCTTCAGTGCACCTGCGGCCTGAAGTACGTGGGCAGCACAATCCACCCAGCCCATGTCAGGATCCTTCAGCATATGAGAGCGATACGCAACGCTGATAAAGCGTACCCAGTGACCCACCACTTTGAGATTAAATATAACAAGGATGAGACAGGGCTCAGTTACTTTGTAATCGACTGTATCCCTTCCAGTGTCTGAGGGGGGGACAGAGAGAAGAAACTGAGGTGCCTTGAATCCCGGTATATTTTAGAACTTAATACCAGGGCCCCGGGGGGGGGGGCTTAACGTGGAAGAGGATTTAAGCACACATCTTTAATGGTTCCTAAGTGTATCAGTAACATACTAATTTACAAGAAGAGAAGAGTAGGCAGCAATCCAGGGTTTTATGTATTTATATAATTTTTGCACTATTTTCACTGTTTTTTTGTGTTTCTGTTTTACCAAAAGTGTGCGAGAGTCAATAAAAAGGTAATGCCCACTAGGGCACTATTTAAAATGGGAAAACGGGCGAGGCAACCTGTATATGAAATAGCCCACTTGGGCAGAATCAATGAAGCATGTAAAATTTCATTCATGGCATAAAGCGCAGTAGCTATAATTGACTCAAAGTAGGCTGAGACATTGTGGACAAGCATTAAGATATGCAGTCCGTATGACTATGAAAAGCGATATCAGTAAAGTTACCGGCAGAGGGTAGCATATAAAAAACGCTGTTCATCGACATGAAATGGTTGCATCAAATTGTGAGCGAAATTAATTTGTAAAACCTTAAAATTTTCGCCAAAAACATTTATTATTTTTAAAATGGCTGTGTTGTTGCGCTTTTAAGAATAAGCTGTATTGAAACATTTATTTATCATTGCCTGCATCATGCGACTACGAGTATGTCCTCGCATACACTCTTTTTGTAGTCCTGTCACGTGATTGTCTTGGTGGTGCACAGCAGTTAAAATGGCAACTGCTAATATGTAAAATTTCTGTGAACAAGCCTGCTGGTCAGGCGAAAATCGTCGAAGGGCTGACTAAGAAATACATTATTTTGGTCAGCACAAGGTGTCATCAACTCGTTGTACTTTGCTACATGGGAGAGGTGAAAATATTGGAAGACCTGACTACGGAGGTCTCTATGCGATGACACACCCGCTGTTTTGGAGGCAGCAGCGTATTCGGCGGTTTAGAATATATATATATCCCTCTCGAGGGATATATATATATTCTAAACCGCTCTCGAGGTCGGTGCAGTACGGGGAGCAGAGGAGGTTTCTGCATTGCCGACAAACAGATGACAACTGCCCGCATATTCTATCTACCCCCGTCGCAGTGCCAGACCAGCCCACAGCATTCTGGGACTTGTAGTATGGAAGCACTGGGCATCCCACTACACACAATCAGCGAATCACATCTTGAGCTGTTCGGGGGCGGAGCTTGTTTGCACCTGGCAGGAGGGAACAAGGTATTTTACCGGCATTCTTCCCTACACCCTGCTGAAACCATTAGGCGCTGAGGAAGGCTACAGATATGCCGAAATGCATCTGCCCGAACTTTGGTTTTTATCAGCAATAAAAGACTCCTCCACAGTCTCCCCGGTGTGGCCTCTTCTTCTTGCCCTTTGGAGAGGATTCTGTGTATATAGTTAGCGCGATTGCCAAGGACGCGCTTTAAGAGGTCCCTGCACCACGAAGAAGCTCCGGACTTATTGGCATCCACGTCGGTGGAATCGTTGGTGTCCAGGTTACTGGGATATCCGAGAGCACACCTTGGGATCCGGCATGAAGTAAGGCTGCTGTGGAGTAATTACACCCCACGCCTGGCAAATATGGATCTACGGTCCTGCCTCTGCTAAATGGACTTTCCGGATCCCGAGGTCGGTGCAGTACGGGGAGCAGAGGAGGTTTCTGCATTGCCGACAAACAGATGACAACTGCCCGCATATTCTATCTACCCCCGTCGCAGTGCCAGACCAGCCCACAGCATTCTGGGACTTGTAGTATGGAAGCACTGGGCATCCCACTACACACAATCAGCGAATCACATCTTGAGCTGTTCGGGGGGCGGAGCTTGTTTGCACCTGGCAGGAGGGAACAAGGTATTTTACCGGCATTCTTCCCTACACCCTGCTGAAACCATTAGGCGCTGAGGAAGGCTACAGATATGCCGAAATGCATCCGCCCGAACTTTGGTTTTTATCAGCAATAAAAGACTCCTCCACAGTCTCCCCGGTGTGGCCTCTTCTTCTTGCCCTTTGGAGAGGATTCTGTGTATATAGTTAGCGCGATTGCCAAGGACGCGCTTTAAGAGGTCCCTGCACCACGAAGAAGCTCCGGACTTATTGGCATCCACGTCGGTGGAATCGTTGGTGTCCAGGTTACTGGGATATCCGAGAGCACACCTTGGGATCCGGCATGAAGTAAGGCTGCTGTGGAGTAATTACACCCCACGCCTGGCAAATATGGATCTACGGTCCTGCTTCTGCTAAATGGACTTTCCGGATCTCGAGGTCGGTGCAGTACGGGGAGCAGAGGAGGTTTC